>NC_140933.1:13916597-14516597 GCF_014529385.1 Adiantum capillus-veneris
GAGATGCCTCTCAAGCTCAAGGAGGTCCTTCAATGAGTACGCATGCTAAGGGAACAACTAATGTAAGTGGCTCTTCCAAGTCCAATGTGGGGTCCTCAAGCAAAAAGAGGAAGGTTTCTCAAGGGGGTTTGGCGAGTGCATTTGGCTTGCAAACACGGAAGCAAGCAGACCAAGCCTTGCGCAGGTTTTTTATGCTGAGGATGTTCCTACATGGAAAGTAAGGAGCCCTTACTTTTTGCAAATGGTGAAAGCTATTGGGCAAGCAGGTCCTTCGTATGTTCCCCCCTCTTATCATGCTTTGCGCACCACAGAATTGAATGAGGAGGTTAAATGCGTAAAGACTGAGATCATGGGTGTACGCGAGAAATGGAAAAGATATGGATGATGCTCTATTGTGTGTGATGGATGGTCTTACACTAGGCGCAGGTCTATCATTAACTTTCTTGCATGCTCTATTCATGGGTCAGTGTTTTTGAAAGCTGTAGACACATCTGGGGAAACAAAGACATCGGAATTTATTTTTAAGCATCTCAAACAGGTTATCAGAGAGATTGGCCCAGCAAATGTTGTGCAGGTATGCATGGACAATGCAACCAATTGTGTTGGTGCTGGGGAGATGATTGAAAGGGAGTGGAAACACATTTTTTTTATCAGATGTGCTTGCCATTGCTTGGACCTTTTGTTTGAGGACATTGGACAGATTGGTTGGGTTGCAAAAGTGCTTGAGGATGCAACAAAGATTGTCACATTTGTGACAAGAAAATCTACTGTGTTGGCATTTAAGTTTCTATGCTTAAGAAATTAAAAGTGGACTGAGGACTCTAGAGAGTCGAGACTGGAGAGAATCAAGATGGTGCCTCAGACCTCTAAGTAATGATTCATAAAGTAACCTCCAAACAGAAAGGAGTCCAAGAGTCATGACAATAGAAGCAAGCCAAAAACATTCAGGAATCAGGAGTGTAGTCTCCTAAAGGCTTAATCCAAAACATAAGTAGAGAGGCGAGACTAGAGGCTAGAATCTAAACTGTAGACTCTAGAGTCAACAGTGAACAGAACACCATACGGGTAATGGCATGCCGCATAAGTAAATGTCAAAAACCATGGTCCAGACTCCATAAGTAGGTGGCCAGGCACAGTGTGCTCTAACTCTCACCATAGCTCACATCCTCATCGTCATATGCAGCATCCTCCTCCTCCTCGTCCTTGTCCTCGTCCTCATTCTCATCCTCATCCTCATCACCACCAACTGAGCATGATGCTCCAATATGACTGGTCCCAGCAATGGGAATAGGCTCTATCGCATCTGTAGTACTCTCTGCAATGGCCTCCTGAATCTCTTGCAAGGCAAGCAAGCGGTCCTCATCTTTTTCCTTATTGAGCATTTCCAATGTGACCTCCATTCTCTCATAGCCGTGCTCTTTGATTTTGGATATGAGCCTCAAGTTCGTGTGTATGTACACAAGCTTCTTTGTATGAGATGGGAGTAGCCTATTTCTTCCCTTGGTATGAATGAGAGAGAAGGTGCTCCAATTTCTCTCACATGGTGAGGCACATGTCCCTTGCGAAAGCACTCTCAAAGCAAGAGCTTGCAAAGCAGGTGTGCAAGCCCCAAAAGTTTCCCACCATTTCATTCCCTCTTGCATCCTCAATGCATCTTTTGCAATTGGATGAGCAAATGACTTGCTTTCAGCTTTATAAATGTCAAACTCATCAATTAGGGTGCCTTGCAAGGTCAAATCACCCTTGGTGTACCTGTAACTGTACTGGCCCTATGCCTGTGCGGGAAGCATGTGAATCCCCCAGATAAAGGGAAATTCTCTAGACCATTAAGTATGGCCAAACCATGTGTAGTTGCCATTTCCATGAGATGTCTCCCATATTCAGTGTGTTCTTTATCTTGTGAGTTTGTAGTAAGCCCCTCCTGTGATAAATCCACTTCTCAGAGCATTTCCTCAGAAGTATCATAGAATACTGCTTGAGAGTTGGCCGTTTTGGCATTAAAGTTTCCTAAGAGAACGATGTCTCCATCTCTAGAGAACTCCCATATGTCATTATTCAATATGGAGAAAGGGGACTGTCCTTTAGGTGAGGAGTATACTGATGTACTTGGATGGGAAGTAGCATATAGCGATATATAGAAATCTACCTGTCTCAGCTCTCATTCTCACCCACATATACCTTGCTTGTTCATCTTTCCTGATAATCTGTAGTAGTGGTTTCAAATCCTCTTTAACTAAGACTGCTACTCCTCCTGAACCCCTGCTACCTCGTAGAGATCTCTTGTCTGGTCGACTAGCCGTTTCCCATAAATACCCCTTCACATGTGGCATAAGCTGTCCCGGTATCTGGTGTGTCTTTGAGTAGAAAACTATGTCTCTGTCCCTAAAGCTGTCTTCAAAAGCACCTACATCTAGCCTATATGATCCATTACAATTCCACGCCGCTATCCACAGAGAGAGAGAGAGAGAGAGAGAGAGAGAGAGAGAGAGAGAGAGAGAGAGAGAGAGAGAGAGAGAGAGAGAGAGAGAGAGAGAGAGAAATGAAATGATATATTAACGTCTTCAAAAGGCCAAAATGACCTATGAGACCATCAGATACAAAGTGGTGAATCTAATACAATGTCTGAAGTACAAGTACAAAAAGTACTGAAAGTAAAAATGAAAACTGAAAATGAAGTGTGAAATGTGAAATCTGAAAATGTAGAATAGGCCCTCAATGACAATCTGGGTGTCGTGCTAGAATGCCTCTGATCCTTTGCTGGAGTCTCCGTCGATGTAGTGTGCTCGTGTGTCTCGGTCGTGGTCGTCTCGATCTCCCGAGCTCAGTCGCCCTATCAATGAGGGTGCCTCTCGTATGAATGCGAGTACAACCCTGTGCTGGTGGTTGGTCTCTTGGCTCCCTCGATCCAAAGAAGTCTGTGATCTGTCTCTGCGACTGTCGTACTCCATGTCTCCTCAACAGATTATCTCTATGTCGGTGTAGCTCAAGTAGATATAGGCCAAGGCATCTCTGATCCTGATACCTCATGACTCTATCTAGGGGTCCAAAACCCTCCCTGAATAAGCAATGGAAGCGCCCTCGTATCTCATAATACACAGTGCAGTGGCATATGTAGTGTAGCTCTGTCTCTGTCTCTCTACCGCATAGTTGACATATCCTAGACTCTGACGGTATCCCTCTGAATCTACCCGTCTCAGTCTCGAGCTGGTGTGAGGATGTGCTAATCTGACCAATAGCACATCGCAGACCATGAGACAAATAAGTGTCCATGTAGCTTGGATGAGTCACAAACCCATCTCCCGAAAGTTGGAGAAGGTGCTCTTTGTAGAAAGCCATCTTGGTGCCCAACTCTTGCATCGGCTCTACCCATGTCCTTCTGGTATCCAACTGTATAAGATCCTGCCGAATGAGTAGTGATCTCCGTCCGTGTGACTGGTAGGGAGGGTGCATCCAGGGAATACTGAAAGGGAGGCAATCTATCCATGCTGAGACCATGCCTCTGAAACCATGAGGTCATCTGCGCATACCAACATGATGCATCTCCCTGTATCGCTAACTGTCTAGAGGACTCAAGAGCCAATCGGGTATATTTGCCTCTATGTGTATCCCATAGACTGTGCATAAAGGACACTGATCTGGTAAGAGCCTCAATCTCTATAGGAGGGGTGGCTACCTCCGCTCGAATAATTGCATGTGGTACGGAGGCCTTGGCTCTAATCATCCGGGATATCATAAATACCAAGGGTCTCTCCATGTTCCTCCAACTGTCATGATTCACAGATGGTCCCCACACTTGGACCCCATAAAGCATAGCTGAAGCAACCAAAGTATCAAAGAGCCATAACTTTGTTCGTGGTTCTTAAAACTGAACCTGCGAACACATCCTCTCTAGCCCTCCCAATGCCGCATAGGCTCTGGACAGTCTAGTCTTTGCTGCTCTCCTCAGAGTAAACCTCGGTCCTGTGAATACCACCCCCAGATATGTATATTCATCTGTGTACTCCACAGTGTCTTGACCATATACGAATGCAGGTGCCGATCTCTTGACCCACTGTGGTGTGGAGAGAGAGAGAGAGAGAGAGAGAGAGAGAGAGAGAGAGAGAGAGAGAGAGAGAGAGAGAGAGAGAGAGAGAGAGAGAGAGAGAGAGAGAGAAATGTTATATTAACGTCTTCAAAAGGGCCAAAGTGACCTATGAGACCAGACAGTTACAATGTGGTGGATCTGATACAAAGTCAGAGTAACAAGATGACAAAAATGAAATGATAGAATTACAAAATAAAATACTATGGAATCCTAAACTGCTAGGTGTGAACTAAGCAGCTAGCTGGGATAGCTAGATCACAAGAGATCCAGCATCGGTCGTTGGCGGATCTCATCAATCTCCTCCATGGTCAGTAGTCTGACTGGGCGTCGTGCATGTCGGGCCAAAGTGATCCGAATCCTCTGATGCAGCCTCCGTCGATGCTGTGTAGTCCTCCGTAGTCGTGGGCGTCTGGATCTCCCCAGCTCAGTCGCTCGGTTGATCAGTGTGCCTCTGGCGTGAGGCGACGAGCTCTCCTGTGGTAGTAACTCCTCCGGGTGTCCAGTGGCAGCTCTAAAGAAGTCTGTGATCTGTCTTTGAGATTGGCTAGCCTCTCCTCTCATCAGGCTCTCTCTGTGTCTGCGCAGCTCGAGCAAAAACAAACCCAAGCATCTCTGATCCTCGTACCGCATGACTCTGGAGAATGGTCCAAAGCCCTCTGTGAACAAGCAATGGAAGCGGCCTCGTATCTCGTAGTAGACGGGGCAGTGGCATGTGTAGTGCAACTCTGTCTCAGGCTCGATGTCACACAGGGGGCATGTCCTGGCCTCTGCTGTATCTCCCAGTCTCGATCCGCAGCTGGTGTGAAGATGTGCGTATCTGGCCAATAGCACATCGTATCCCATGAGACAAGTGGGTATCCATGTATCTGGGCCTCGTCACAAAACCATCCACCGTAAGCTGGAGGAGATGCTCTCTGTAGAAAGCCATCTTCGTGCCCAGCTCCTGTGCTTGCTGTATCCATGTCCTCCTGGTGTCTAGCTGAGTCAAGTCCTGGCGGATGAGCCTGGTGATCTCGGATTGTGTAAGAGTCAGAGAGGGTGCATCCAGTGAGTACTGGAAGGGAGGCAATTTGTCTATGTTGAACCCATGCGCCTGAAACCATGATGTCATCTCCCCATACCAGCATGCTGTATCTCCCTGCATGGCTAATTGTCGAGAGGACTCAAGTGCAAGGCGAACATATCTATTATCTGTCTCTGGGAAGTTCCCACATGAGGTGTATGAAGGAGACAGATCTGGTGAGTGCCTCAACCACTAGTGGGGGGGCAGCTAGCTCTGCTCGGACAATAGCACGTGGTACTGAAGCCTTGGCTCTAATGAGCCGCGAGATCATAGAGACCAGAGGCTTCTCCATGTCCCCCCATCCATCACTGTGGCCTGTCCTCCCATGATGATCCAATGAAGGTCCCCAAATCTCAGCTCCATAAAGCAATGCAGAAGCCACCAAAGTGTTAAGTATGGAGCCTGATTTACCCTTGTAATTTTCTGTGGTAAAAGCGCACATTTGTAAGGCCCCCATTATGAGGAGAAGCCATCGTGCGTGAAGGAAAATCACTCACCGGAAACCAAAATTTTCACGCACAAGAATCAGGGGCAACTTTAAAGGCCTCGGGGGCCTCCGCCCCCGAGACTTTTTTTCCGCCGGAATATTATGGCCGGACGGCGATCGGAAAGTGGTCGGAAAACAACCGGTCCGATGGCCGGTGGTCGGAATTCAATGGCCGGTGGCCGAATTCAAAAGCGGACTTGTCTTCTCAAGGGCAGCCACACATGGGCGGATTGGAGGGTCCGATTTGGACTTATTCGCACAAGGGCAGCTACACATGGCTGTCTCTCATAAGAGAGGGCAGCCCTTTTGGCCTATAAAAGGAGGCCATTTCTACACACATTTCATAGTGTGAAGTTGATGCAACAAGGTGAGTGTGAGGTGGTGAGAGTGAAGCAAGGCGGGAGCTTCATTAAGGGTATAATCCCTTTGTAAACTACTTCTTGTTTTGAAGTACTAAAGCCATTGAGTGGTTGCTTTCCCGTGGACGTAGCCCACATTGGGTGAACCACGTATATCGTGTGTACTCTCTCTCTCTCTCTCTCTCTCTCTCTCTCTCTCTCTACTCTATAATCTCGTGTATATAAATCTGTCTCTCTCCATTAAGTAATCTACTCAATTATCTATTTAGCTACGTCTTATTTCCTAACACAAAGTGTCAAAGAGCCAGAGCTTCATCCGAGGCTCCTGAAACTGAACCTGTGAACACATCCTTTCCAATCTACCCAATGCTGCATGGGCTCTGGTCAATCTAGTCTCTGCTGCCCTCCTCAATGAAAATGCTGGCCCACTAAAAACCACTCCGAGGTAAGTGTAAGCATCTGTATACTCCACTGTCTCCTGGCCGTATGTGAATGCTGGCATTGACCTCCTGATCCATTGTGGTGTGGTATTAAATACCATGACCTTGGTTTTACCAAGGTTGACGGACAAACCACTTTCCCGCGCAAACCTATGCAAAGCATCCAAGTGACGTTGCATCCCCTCCGGAGAGTCGGAGATCAACACAATATCATCAGCATATAACAATAGTGTGGAATGCATGTCCCTGCCAGCTGTGCACCTCTATCACCATCTCTCTCAATGTAGTCAGAAACCTCATCCACATACATACCAAATAGAGTAGGAGAGAGCGGGCAGCCCTGCTTCACCCCAATCGTGGAGTGAATCGGTGTAGATAGACCCTCTGAGGTGCGTACATGCCCCACTACTGACCTGTATAATGTCATGACCCCCCAAATGAGCTCTGTGGGTACTCCCATCTGCGCATCAATCTAGCTCTGGGCACTGTGTCAAATGCTTTGCGGAAATCCACAAAGCTACAATAGATCCGTCTCCCACGTGATCTGGATTCTGCCCTCCTCAATGATGGCTTTGATTGTCAAGATATGGTCAAGAGTAGAAAAACCCCTCCTGAACCCTGCCTGCCCGGCTGCGCGTATCCCCTCCCTCTTTGCCCATCTACTCAGCTGCTGCTCAAGAATAGATGCGTACAACCGTGCCAATGTGTGTCCTGTTGGGCTATAGGTGTCTGTGCCTTGCCCGACCGCCCAGAGTCTGGGCGCCCACTGACTTGTATACCTTATACATAGCATAAGTGTATAGGGAGCTACTCACTCTTTGAGTCTCCCCACCCATATCTGTGTGTCGTGTGTCTCCTTCTCTCTCTCACTCTTCGTCTGTGGTGCTTCCCGATCCCCTTCAATTGGTATCAGAGCGTAGGTGCGGAGGGAGCGCGTGTGTGCACAGTCACGACGACAGCGGAGAGCCAGTTTCATTCCCGAAATCGCGTCCGCGTACGCGCGCACTTTCAAGAGTGCAAACAGGGTCTCGACTTTGGCATCGGCAAATTCAGCTTTTCGAGAGCGTTTCCTCCAGGCGTCTTGACGTTTTACCCCCCTTTCGAAGCCATTCGAGCCATCAGAAACCTCATTCGAGCTACGGTTGAGGAGCTGCATTTTTCAGCCCTCTTTTGGCAGTTTATGCTGCGTTTTTGGGTCGAAACGGAGGTTTTTGGCATAGCTTTCACACCCGGACTCGGATACATGTGATCTAGGAGTCTACCTTGGGGTTTTGGCACGCTCCGGACGCGCTCGTCATATCAGAATTTTAAAATTCTGAACGCTGAATTTTCTGCAGCAGCAGTTGTTTATTGTGTCGAGGATTCCACACATGGTTTGCTCTGAGATGTGAGAGTGATATTTGCTGCAAGTTTCCTCACAGGTGGGAGGATACAATGTATGCCTTATGTGGTTTGATGCTCAGGGAGACTAATGTGATTGCATTTTGAGCTCGGCAATGTATGCCTCGAGCATGTTTTTTGGCAGTCACAGGTAGAGCAGATATTTGTGTACTAGATTTGCAGGTGTTTGCAATGATGTATGCAAAGTGTGGAGATTGGTGCATGCATTTGGAGTACGGTTTGATGCGCTTTGGTTGCTCATGGTTTTGAGCGTGCAGTCAGTTTGGTTACTGGTTTTGTGGCCGTTTTACTGACGAAACTCTGGCGAAATTTTCCCAGGAGTTTTATGCGCATCATTTATGTGATCTAGGTAGAGATTGCGCGTTGCACTCAGCATTTGTGTGCGGTGTTCTCTGCAGGTGGGAGATTTGTGCATGTGTATGCATCGATACCGCATAGTGTGGGCTTGGTGATTAGCTCACAAATTGCAGTGTGATACTAGAGCAGGCGAGGCTTGTATTGACATTGCGAGAGCTCTATTTTGGAGTGTGTCTCACAGGTTTTACATTGTGTTTCTAGCCATATTTGTAGACAGTTTCCAGGTGTTGTTGGTGAGGTGGTTTTGCTTTCTAGTTTGCTACATTGTGCTCATGGCAGAGACAGGTGATCGATCAGATTGTGACCTCTCACAGATGCGCGTGTTTGATGGGTCAGACTTTGCGGCATGGAGAGAGTGTATGCTTGATGCATTGACACATCGAGGGTTGCATGGACCATCGAGTGGTGATGCAGGTAGACCTTCATGCTTGTCTGACGATCAGTGGCAAGAGCTAGAGGAGATGGCGCTATCTACACTCTCTTTGCACCTTGCGGAATCTGTATATGCTCTTGTTATGTATGAGACTACTTCGAGAGCACTTTGGCGCAGATTACATGATATGTATGATAGATCTGAGTCATCATGGACTCGTGTGAGACATGTACATTCACGAGCACACCGACAGGTAACATGTTGGTATTGTGGTCATTTTGGACACGTTAGACGGCGTTGTTTTCGTCGTATGCGACATCGTAGGAGACATGGCAGTCTCAGAGATGTATGTAGTGATGCCATGGACTCAGTTGCTTTGACAGTTGAGGCACATGTAGTGTCGGAGTATACTAGTGACGGGGATGTCACTTTTACCTCGAGCTATGCACGAGATGCTATACATGTGGATAGTGCACTCCCTTCGCAGTGGTTGCTAGACGCAGATGCTATGTTCCATGTCACGCCGCATTGTGAATGGTTTTGTAGCTATTCTAGCGGGATGCTTGGCAGTGTACGTTTGATCGATGGATCGGTGTATGCGATAGCAAGTGCAGGAGATGTGAGACTGTCATTACCGAGTGGTGCATCTTACTTGTTACGACATGTGTGCTATGTACCAGATTTGACAGTGAGTTTGATCTCGATTGGTCAGCTTAGAGATTGTGGATGTCAGATTTCGCTACGAGAGCGAGATTTTGTGATGCATTTGGGTTCGCTAGTGATTGCGAGAGGTGCCAGAAGTGGTACAGGTTACCCATTGCATGTGGATCACGGGAGAGACGGTGTTGTCTCTGTGATCACGCAGCCAGGTAGAGAGCGAGAGAGCAGGCGAGTCTCTTTTGCTCATGGGTTGCAGGGTACTTTGCATGGAGTGCAGAGTAGTGAGCTCGCTGTGCACACAGTTGGGGCACGACTTGAGCAGTCACACAGAGAGGTGACAGAGTCAGACATGCATGCTTTGCTAGTGACTGAGCAAAGCAGAGAGTCAGTTGTGCGAGATACTTCTATGCAGGATAGACAGGTAGAGCGGTCTTGCTCTAGTGAGTCACGACAGGAGGACGTTGTGCAAGAGTCTATGCATACGGAGTTAGAGCATGAGAGCTCTAGTGAGTCACAGTAGATTGAGTGGTCATGTTTGCAGTGGATGATTGCAGAGGAGAATGAGATGTCAGCGATTATGCAGTCATTCCTTTCTATGCTCGACAGTGAGCATGGGGATATAGTTGTGCAGGATATGTCTTCCAGCAGACACCTAGAGCAGCTGGTTTGCTCTGAGGTTGCACAACAGGTTGATGCGTCTTTTACGGACAGTCAGGAGATGCATGTGGCTGACACGCCTTGTCAGTCAGAGATGCCTATTGCCAGGGATATATATGTTGATGCATGCTCCGTAGAGCTAGCAGGGCCCGCTAGCATTGCATCGGCATTCGGTGGTCTCATGTATGAGATGCTGATCTTGAGACCGGATATCGCAGCTGTAGTGGGAGCATTTGCAGTTGGGGTTGTCAGTCGTTTGTTGACTGATGATGGCATAGTGCACGAGGGAGATATGCAGGTATTGCGTACATACTTGCAGTACGTGTGCGGTACGTCTGGTGGTGTATGGACTTACACTGGAGCAGGACAACCGGATGCACACGATCACAGCCAGCCAGTGGGCATCGGTTGAGAGCGGTTTTCTCTCACCTTTTGTAGTCTTTAGACTAGGTTCCCTTGCTTAAAGGCACAGTCGCCTTTAAGTGGGAGGTTGTTGGGGTATAGGCGTCTGTGCCTTGCCCGGCCGCCCAGAGTCTGGGCGCCCATTGACTTGTATACCTTATACATAGCATAAGTGTATAGGGGGCTGCTCACTCTTTGAGTCTCCCCACCCATATCTGTGTTGTGTGTCTCCTTCTCTCTCTCACTCTCCGTCTGTGGTACTCCCCGATCCCCTTCATGTCCAATCATGATAGTGCGATAATTCCCAGGTTCCATAGGGTCTCCCGACTTGAAGATAGGTACAATAGTAGATAGGCTCCAAGTAACAGGCAAGCCCTCACACATGGCACGGTTAAACATAACTGCTAGAAGCTCTGCTAGTAGATCTCTGGCATGCGTGAAATGCTCAGCCACTAAGCCATCATGATCGTATGCTCTCCGAGTCCTCATCCTGTCAATGGCCTTCCTCACCATCTCAGCGGTGAAAAAAGTACATGTGTGTGGGCATTGATGGGGGGGGGGGGGGGGGGGGGGGTCGGGAAGGGGGGGCTGCTCAGGAACTGTGTACAGAGATGATGCGTATTGGCCCCAGCCCTCTGTAGAAGTGATGGCGGGGTGGGGAGTGCTCCTGAAAGAGCCGCCATGCCTCACGTGAGTCCTGACTCAAGAATAGTTGGTATAGATCGTGCTCTAGGCGAGCCAAAAATGCCCTCTTCTTCCGCCGCACTAGGCGTCGGAAGTCAATCTGTGACTGTCTGTGAGAGATGTCTCCCAAAAGCACCTCCCTCTGAAGTCTAGCTCTAGTGTCTCGGCATTCCTCATCATACCAACTGTTCTGGGGCATGCTCCCCGAGCGGCGTCTCTGCTCAGGCTGGGTATGTGGGTATGCCTCTGCTGCTGCATCATGTAGTGTCTGTGTCAATATAGTAGTAAGCTCCGCCAGAGGTCGCCCTGGCTCCTCTGTGCACAGGCGTCTGTAGATCCCATCTATGTATACAGAGTCCGTCTCTCGTGTGAAGGTGTAGCGAGTAGGGAACTGTAGCTTGTGTGCTACACTAAACTGAAAAGAGATGGTCAACGACACAAGAGCATGATCCACTGCCACACTAACAGATCTGGGTCCAACCGTGAGATCTTGGATACTAGAGATGGGGCTCGGTTGTGCCATGACATAATCCACTGTGCTGGCTCCATGTCTGTGTGGAAATCATATAAACCCCCCCGAAGTGGGAAATCTTTGTAGGCCAATCCATGTGCAGTCCCCATGTCTATCAAGTGTCGTCCATACTCAATGTGTTCTCCATCTTGTGATAGTCTGGATAGGCCTGTCTCTGCAACATCGAGCTCTCTCAGCATCTCCTCTGAAGTATCGTAAAATACTGTCTGATGATGGGAAGTCCTAGCATTGAAATCCCCTAGAATGATGATGTCACCATCTCTAGAGAACTCCCATATGTCATCATCCAAAATAGAAAAGGGGGACTGTCCTCTGGGTGGTGCATACACGGACGTGCTCGGAGGAAAGTAGCAAATAGCAATGTATAGATATCTGTCTGTCTCTGCTCTCAATCTCACCCACATGTGCCTAGCTTGCTCATCCCTGCAGGCTATATGTATCAATGGCTGCAACTCCTCCCTGAATAACACTGCCACTCCTCCTGATCCCCGCCCTTTGTGCTTTGATCGTGTCTCCTGTCTACAAGCTGTCTCCCATCTATATCCACTAGTGTGAGGCATAGACTGCCCAGGGGCCTGATGCGTCTCAGAGTAGAAGACGATGTCTCTTCCCGTGAAACCATCCTCAAAAGCGCCCACATCAAGTTGCATAGATCAATTACAATTCCAAGTGGCAACTTTGAGTGTGGTCCCATGGGTCTCACACCGTCATGTGGAGCGCCGCTCTACAATCACCACCCGGCCATCTCTGTAGAAGGCCGTCTTTCCCTTCTCCCTTGCCGCTTGAATCTCTGGCATTACCTCTCTCATATGCGTAAGCTGTGTGAGAGTGAGGTCATCTCCAAGGAATATGCCTGTTTTCTTTAGTGTAGGACTCTTCTTCAAGAAGTCCTTTGCCTCCATGGATGGGAAACAGATGATTAACGCTCTCCCTTTTGAACTCTCCCCATTGCCTTGTGTCTTCTTCCCCACCCTCCATGCCTTTGTATGAGTAGCCTCACTACCATCATGTGCAGAAGTTCTTCGACTTCCCCTTCCATATCATCTCGGTCTTTAAGACCGGTTACTCTTATATGCAAAGCTCTAGTTTTCCTTCGCTGCTCTTCTTCTAGAGTCATGTTGATGATTATAGGAGTGGGGATAGATGTGGTTTCTTTCCCTTTCCCTTTCTTAGCGACTTCTATCCATTTCTCGGCCTCATCCGCCTTCTTTTGCGTCTTCGTGATCACATCCATCCACGAAGACGTCTTTACCACCTTCTGTTTCTCCTCCTCTTGATCATCCGTACTTGCTCCTTGATGACCTTGATTTCCTCTATCATCGAAGGCTGGAATTCCCCTTCCTCTAGTCCACTACTTGCTCTATCAGCAAGCTCTTGCTTGAGGGCTGAGACCTCTTCTTTAGGTGCTTTGGAGTCTGTCTTAAGTGCTTGTAGCTCTGCGTGCAGGTCCTCTTTCTCTTTCTTCCACCACGCGCCTTCGTTGAGAAACATTTGAAGAAGGTTGGCCTTCTCTTTCCACCATCCCTCCGTATCTGCTTTCTACTCTTTCATCTCCCTTTCCATTTGTGTTATCCGCTTGTTTGTAAGCACAAAGGTTGCTTTCGGATGGGGCTTACACACTGGCGAGAGAGAGAGAGATAAAATGAAATGAAAAGTTATATTAATGTCTTCAAAAGGCCAAAATGACCTATGAGAGAGAGAGAGAGAGAGAGAGAGAGAGAGAGAGAGAGAGAGAGAGAGATGTTATATTAACGTCTTCACAAGGCCAAAATGACCTGTGAGACCAGAAAGTTACAATGTGGTGGATCTGATACAAAGTCAGTGTAAGGTGCAGCATAATGAATGTTGAACTTTGCTCAAGATGAGTGCTCCGAACTGTGCTCAAGGGTTCCTTTTACTTACGGAAGGGAGAGCCTTCCATTCCTTTAGTGAGAGAGTGCAATGGACACAAACAAAGCGGTGAACACTGTGAATGAAGGTGCTGAGACTGAGAGATAGAGAGAGAAGAGAATATGACACCAGACAAGTTGTCAAACCCTCCTCCGAAGGCCCCACTCTCTATGGCGAGAGCGGTCTACTTATGATTGCACAAATCTCTACAATGCTTGGACTTGCCGACGATGTCGACGACGACGAGACGGGCTGAAATCTAAAAATGCTAATGGCTGAAATCTGCAAATCTTTATCTACTGAATTCTGACTCTATGTCGGTAACGATGGCGATGACGATGATGCAATGGCGACGCGCTGAAAACGCAGATGCTGGCTGAATCTGTAAACCTTGCAGAATCTGACCGTGCGGCGAGAAACTGTTACAGGAAGGTGAGATCTGCGAGGTTCGGGGGTTCTACTGTGTAGTCTGAGTGCTGAAAACTGAAAACGTTGAGTCTAATGGAGGTTCCGTCGCGAAGGTTTGCAAAAACACTGATGGCTTCAGGTTGAGGCAAAAAGGCTAGGCTGAAAAATGGTCCTTTCTTCCTTCTTCAAGAATCTCCATGGCTGAAAATTCCTGAAACCACTTCCAACACAAAAACATGAACATACCTATTTCATATAAGGTGATTGGAAAAAATCTCGTCTTCTATCTAAATCAACCAATTGTGGCAAATCACAATGGAAATGCCTATGCTTGATGCTCATACTTTCTTGTGCTCTTTCTACAACTGTGTCGTGCCAAGGAAGAGAAGGGGATTTGACTTCCTTGAATGCATACTTTTTAGCTTTTCATGAATAATCCGCATACATCCATGCTCATTCATGAGTGAAACGTGCTCATCGTACAATATGTCATGCATAGGAAAAGGGATCACATATAGACGCTGACTAAAATGCAGGAAACGATCACGAATGAAACACTCGAACAATGCGTGCTGACTAATCATGCGAACACATAGTACTTCCTGTAAGGGTTCTTTGGACCTAGGCTCGAGAGCCAAGATTGGCTCTTCCTGAGGGGGTTCTTTGGACCTAGGCTCGAGAGCCAAGATCGGTTGTTCGTGATTGATCGTCTCTGCAATGAGGTTAGCTTCACTAGAGAAAGTATCAACGAACACATCATCCTTGTGAACAATCACATCATCTTCATGCAAATCATCATGCTTGTGAGAAATCAAATCTTGATCATCATGCAAATCATCGTGCTTGTCAGTGTCTTTTAAATCATCATGCTTATCATCATGCAAATCATGTGTGTCATGCTTGGGAGAAGAAGAGACTGAGAGAGTCTCCTTTTCCTAATTCTGTGCAAACTGCGCCTGCACAATAGAAAAGAGTCGCAAGAACTCTTTCATGTGCTGGTTGATCTTTTCTTTTCTTGCTTTGTTCTCGCGATCAAATTTTGCTTGTCTTGCTTTATTCTAGCGATCTATGGCTGCCATTCTTTCTTCGTGTTCACGCTCTTTCTGCTTTTCTTTTTGTATTTCTTGTTTTGCGTTCTAACTTCTTGTCCATCATCATCTTGTCGAAAGCTTCCATAGGAGTTAGTGCAATCCTTGTCGTAGATGGGGAAGGGTCGGAAAAACCTCTTGGTGGGGAAAATTCTTCTTCGCCACTCCCATGCTCACCACCTCCAAGCGAAGTATCCATTCCGCTTCGAGTGATGACCATCCACTGATGTCTTGGGTTCTTAAGTTCACGAGGAACTTGGGTTCTTGTGGTTCTGGGGTTCTGGGGTTCTTGAGGGTCTTGAGGTTCTTGAGTCCTTGAGGTTCTTGAGGTTCTGGAGTCTTGAGGTTCTTCTTTAGCTTGCAATCTATGTTAGAGAAGGATCTTCTCTTACCCGAGCTCTACTCCTTTCCGCGGGCGCACCCCTTGGCGGCCTTGTGCTCACACTAAGGTTGCTTTTTCCCACCTCATGTCGATTGGCCAGCCGCTAAGTGCACGGTCCGCTCTCAATGAGTGAAAAGAGGCACAAGGGGAGGCTGGACAAACCCTTCTTTCTTGGGATTCCTGTCACTCTTCAAAAACACGATTAGGAATCGACACGTCCAAGAGGGCTTGGGTTACGTGCGACCGCAACAAGCAAAAAAATAAAAATAAAAATAATGTAGTTCTTGTGGTTCTTTCCTTGAGTGATACAGACACTGCCAAAGCTCTGATACCAATGTAATGTGCAACATAAGTGAATGTTGAACTTTGCTCAAGATGAGTGTTCCGAATTGTGCTCATGCCACGTGACACATCCAACCCTATGTGTCCGTGGACAAGCTACAGCATGACTAGGGTTCAGTTCAGTCAAATGAGTCTAGAATAGGAAGTGATCTGGCACTTTTGTGATGTCCAGACACTTAGTGTAGATGCATATCCTCTAGTTGCACACAACATGATCATAAGCATTCCCATCAGAATCCTTCAAGGGAATTTTCCAGTGCATTTAGCCTATTTTTCCTATTTTTGACATTTTTCACTTATTATTTTTAAGTGACTTTTGTTGGAAAGTAGGTAGGGCAAATTGAGTAAGTTTGTATATAAGCAAACCTAGACTAGCACTAATTGGCAGAAGAGGGAGCAGGAGCACCATCGCTCAACAGGCAACTTCTCAGCAAGAACCTCCCTTGGTGGTGTTTTATCCTCCAAGCAAGAAGACCCTTCCCTAGCGTTTTTCATCAGCATCGTATAGCCTTTGCTGGTGTTTTTCATCAAGGCATCACCGCAAGACAACCTCAGCCCCTAGCGTTTTCTAGAACCCAAACCGCCCCCCATTCCCATGGTGTTTTTCAGCAGATAAGCACCAACAGGTTTTCAGCCTTTGGACCCCTAAAGACCAACAGATTTCAGCCCGCAAGGACCAGCCCATATCAGCGTTTTTTGTGCCAGTCAATTTCAGCCATCAGCGTTTTTGGGACAGTAGCGAATCAGTGACAGATTTCAGCCATTAGCGTTTTTGGACAGCAGTACCAAAGCAACAAAATTCAGTTCTTAGATCGGTTGCGCCATCCCCGTCGCCGTCATCGATCTAGCCTAGACTTACATCAGTCACATGCATCCACTTTGTACCAGTTTGTGCAATCAATAGTAGACCACTCTCGTCGACGAGAGTGGGGCCTTCGGAGGAGGGTTTTACCACGTCTCTGGTGTCGTATTCTCTTCTCTCTCTATCTCTTTGTCTCATACACTTGCACGCACAGTGTCCATTCACTTTGTTTATGATCATTGCACTTTGTCATTAAGAACGGAAGGCTCTCACTTCCATAAGAACAAAAAGGAACCTTGAGCACCTTATGGAGCACTCATCTTGAGAAAGAACAACATTCATTCCGCTGCACCTTACATTGGTATCAAAGCTTTGGCAGTGTTCTGTATCACTCAAGGAAAGAACCACAAGAATCACAAGTATCTTTTTGCTTGTTGCGGTCGCACGAATCCAAGTTCACTTGGGCGTGTCGATTCCTAATCGTGTTTTTGAAGAGTGACAGGAATCCCAAGAAAGAAGGGCTTGTCTAGCCTCCCCTTGTGCCTCTTTTCACTCATTGAGATTGGACCGTGCACTTAGCGGCCGGCCAATCGACGTGAGGAGGGAAAAAGCAACCTTGGTGTGGGCGCAAGGTTGCCAAGGGGTCGCTCGTGGAAAAGAGCAGAACTCGGGTGAAGAGAAGATCCTTCTCAAACACAGATTGCAAGCGAAAGAAGACCCTCAAGACCCTCGAGAACCTCAAGAACCCGCAAGAACCTCCAGAACCCAAGACCCCCAAGAACCCAAGTTCCTCGTGAACTTAAGAACCCAAGACCACAAGAACCCACAAGAACCCACGACTTCAATGGATGGTAATCACTCGAAGCAGAATGGATACTTCGCTTACAGGTGATGAGCATGAGAGAGACGAAGAAGAATTTTCCCCACCAGGAGGTTTTTCCGACCCTCCCCCTTCCCCATCTACGTCAAGGATTGCACTAACTTCTATGGAGGTTTTCGACAAGATGGTGATGGACATGAAGTTAGACCGCAAAGCACGAAAAGCAGAAAGAGAAGCAAAAAGAAAGGCCTACGAAGAAGAAATGGTAGCCATATATCGTGACTACGAAGAAAGCGTGGCAGCCATAGAGCGTAAGTACGACTTGGAAGCCAAAGAAAGTCAAGCCAAATTGGATCGCGAGAACAAAGAAAGTCAAGCCAAATTGGATCGCTAGAACAACGAAAGAGAAGCACAATTTGATCGCGATGTCAGGAGTTTTTTGGAGCAAGGGATTTCACATGTATATACACATGCATGGTGCATTGAATAAAGGATTGCCCATTTTCCAAAGCCAGGTGGTTATGTGGGGCCCACATGTGTACAGGTAGGACAACATGTCCATAGTGCATCGATTTTTACTATCACCAATACCAATGTATTTTTTCTATAATAATGAGGAGTTGATAGCGCGTAAAACTTCTCGAGGAAGCTATCCACGGGCCGACACCATGAGATAAGCAGGCGCGTCAGATGGCATCTAGTGGTGTCAGGAGGTCGAATGGGGTCAATATTTGTACGTGGATAAGGACGGACACAACGTAGGTGTTTTCTTGTGATAATTATGCAAAAAGGTTATCATGAGAATTGTATTTGGGGGCCAATTCACGTGGTGGCGGAAGGCATTATGGGAAAAAGTTGAGTGCCAGGTGTACGGATGGATGCAGCAGGGTGACAACTATACACTACGAGGCCAGTTTTTGGCCTGTTCGGGGTCCGTTTGAGATTAACTAAAAGGCCAAAGGTGCCCGAGTAATAAAGCTAAGTGTGGGAACCGAAAAACCTGAGAGAAGACCAGAAAAAACGTGGAGAGAAGAGGAGGAACAATCGCAAGTGAGTTTTTGCTGTTTTTGAAGCCTGTTTTGGTCGTAAATTGCTCATTCGAGGTCGGATTTGAGCACTTTAACATTGTAGACTGGGGATTTGGGTCGTTCCGGACGCGATGGCGTTGTCCATTTTGCCAAATTCCTCACTGTTTTTCTGCTATTTTGGCTGTGTAAGTTTCTCCTATGAGCGAAGCTTCTGCTCCAATTTGTGATTGTATCTGGCATATTTTACCCATATTGTGTGAGCTATTCGGGATTACAGGTTGCAGAGTACAGGTTACAGGTTACAGGGATAGGTACAGGTACAGGTGATTCACACAGGTACAGGTAGCTGGATTAGAGTGATATACTGGCAAGTGGAAGTCACTTGCAGTTGTTGTGGGTATGCATCATTTGGCGCCTGTTTGAGCGCATTGTCTATTGGTATGGTATGTTACTTGTGGAAACTGCCATTGTATGTCTTTGTGGAGCCATACTTGGTTTTATTTGACAGTCCCAACCATTTCTGAGACTTGGTCTGAAAGATAGTCATTTCTGAGACTTGACTATACGAGATTTGCATAAGCCTTCGTGAGAGGGTCGACAGCGTGAGGTTTTATTGAGTTGGGGGATTCTCAAATGTGAGATCCTTTCTGTGATACAGGTGGCTGGAGCACCCTTTTCGTGACCTCGCTATAGGCTATGTACTAGTGATTCCTACTTGATGCTCGGGTTCTATTGTTGGCAGTTTTTGCATACATATACTGTCTATATTTTGGGTTCTCATTGCTCTACTTCTAGGGAAACTTTGTCAAAATTTTTCTAAGTTATGATGGTTGGTTTTTTGGTCTTTTAAGCCATTTATGTTGTTATGTTGCTGAAATTTTGGCAAAATCGGAGGATAAGACAGGTGTGCTTTCTTGGGAGCTGCATGGTTGAGTTTAATGGATGATCAAAATGGTCCTCAATTCACTCCTTTTCATTTAACACAAAGAATCCAGATAAATGTTCATGTGTCCAAGAAGATTTTTCTTCAGCAGCGCATAGTCTTTATGTTCGGGCCAAGAAGATTACGAGAGATAGTGGAATGTCCTTTGCCTGTTGTAATTCCGATGATTAACTATGAAAACTCATTTGATGTGCATGTGTTTGTCCTTATCTAAAGTTGAGCTCCATTGAAGTTTATGGGAATTGAGTCAGTCAAAAGTTTTGGATTCTTGCACGTGTGTTCAAAGGGGTTCTCAAAGCGTCGCGACTTGGGTAGCCATGGCTTTCTCTTATCCGGAGTTTCATGGAAGAAGTGATGAAGATGTAGAATACTTTTTGGAAAAGATGGAGGTTGCGTGTATTAACAACCAGATGCATGACCCGCCGCAGATGTTACGTCTTCTCCAAATTTGTCTGAAGAGTGATGCACGAGTTTGGTCCAAAGCATTTGAAGAGGAGTTGCGTACAGCTGATCCTCCTGTAAGATTGCGTTGGGACAATCTAAGGCATGGATTGGAAGTGGAGTTTGTGAAGATAGAAGATCTTGACAAAGTGTGGCAAGAAGTACAAGGTTTGGTGCAGAAGGAAGGTGAGCCAGTAGATGCGTACATACGTAAGTTTTCATTGGCATGGGAGCGGATGTGCAAGGCCTTAGCACCACAAGTACCCCCACGTGACATGATAAAGAAGGACAAGTTCTTGGCTGGTCTTTGAGAGAATATACGTTGGAGAGTGGAGCTAAAGAAGCCTAGGACATATGAAGATGCACTAGAGGTAGCAAGGAACAAAGAGTGGAAGCTGAGGAAAATGAGCCAGTTAGGGGTGGAGTCTTTGTCCATGAGATCTGAATTTCAGCCTATGGACTCTTTACAAGGTCGCATGCCAGGGGTTCATCATGAACCAGTGGTTTCTGTTACTCCTCAAGTTATGCCAGCAGTGGTCACTACAACAGTGCAAGATGATGGGCTAAGGCAAGACATGAGGCAAGTGGTAGATTTAATGAAGAATCTCAGCCTAAACATGCTAGGTCAAGTGGGAAATAATCGAGGTCGAGGGAGGTTTGCAAATCAGCCAGGAGGTGAAGAAAGACCTAGGAATGGTGCTGGACAAAGCAATGGTAGGTTTTGGAGGCAAACGCCCACATGTTATAATTGTGGAGAGTTGGGCCACATCAGCCCGCAATGTGATAAGCCACCAAGGATGGGGGAAGACATGTATCCATTGCCAAAACATGTGCTAACTAGGTCAAATGATTATGGCATCGAAATTAAGGGAGAAGAAGGAACCAATGGATTAACCCAAGAGAAAAATGGAAAGACAAAAGTGATAAGTGTAGTCACCTTGGAGAAGGCATCAAAGTTAGAGGATACATTAGTGATGCCTATTGGGAAGAGGACCACAGAGGAAAAGGAAGGAAGAAGTGCCCCAGGTCCTAGTAAGAAGAAGGGAAAGAGCCATGAAGGCGAGGATGTCAAGGCCAAGAGGAAAAGAAGGGTTCGTCGCAAGTTTCATGTTTCATATTTTCCACTAGGGGATGGGTAATTAAGCTATGACTTGAAGGAGGATCTGACGAGCAGGAAAGCAGATGTTACTTTTGGGCAGCTTATAGAGATGGTGCCAAAGCTAAAGCGACAGTGGAAGAGGATGGTTAACCCAATGGAGAAAGAGCCAGAGAGAGGTTCAGTAAAGGTGTTGGCGATGGATGAGCTACTAGACATTTGTCCAATAGTAGATCCAATAGTAGATGTGTGGCACAAAAAAATAAATCTGGGACAAAGTTATGTGGATGGTGGAGCCCAAATATGTGTCATAATGCACTCATGCATTGAGAAGATGAGTCTTACAGTGATTGGGATGTCAGGGTTCCGGATCAGATTGGCAAACCATCAAAAAGTAAAATATTTGGGTGTTGTAAAGAGCTTAGAAGTGGAGGCGTATGATGCAAAGGCGATGGTTGATTTTCATGTGATGCCAGCGGCATTGGGACCATATCCTATTATATTGGGCAGACCATGGTTACGTGCAGTGGGAGCTGTTCAAGATTGGAGACATGGTACGATTAGCCTCTATGGAAAGACAGGTGCCAAGAAGCTATACAATATGGACACAAGGAAACGATTGGAGGAGCTTTATAAAGATGTAGTGATGAAGATTATTCCACAGTGTCTGACGAGGATAGTGATAGTACTACCAGTAGTGATAGTACTACAAGTAGTGATGAGGATGCTGATGTTGTAGTTCTTTTGATGGACAAAGAAATCCAGGATTCTGGTTTAGTTGCATTTGCAAATGAGGTTGAAGATGAAAGTGAAGGGCCTTATGAAGTGATTGAAGGGCTGATGCAAACCAAGGTTGAATTGTCAAAGAAGCAGGAATTGATGACACAAATGATCAGTGGAGACCTCTCATCTATGGAGAAGGAGATATATTTGCACATGTTGGCTAGTTTTCCTGATTTGTTCATTACTTCATATGAAGAGATCAGAGGATTCAAGGGCGAAGAGATGCATATAGAGCTGAAAGAAGGTGCTAAGCCAGTGCGGCAAAGGTTAAGAAGGATGGGTCAAGAGCAGATGGAAGCCTTGCGGGAAGAGGTGGACAAGTTATTGAAGGCAAGGTTCATAGTCCCAGTGGAGACCACAGAATGGGTGAGTTCAGTAGTTGTCAGTCCAAAGA
Organism: Adiantum capillus-veneris; assembly: GCF_014529385.1. Taxonomy (NCBI): domain Eukaryota; kingdom Viridiplantae; phylum Streptophyta; class Polypodiopsida; order Polypodiales; family Pteridaceae; genus Adiantum; species Adiantum capillus-veneris. The sequence goes on from NC_140933.1 coordinate 13,938,514, forward strand.
AAGATGGAAAGTGGAGGATTTGTGTAGATTTTAAACCCTTAAATGCAGCCACTAAAAAGAATCCATATCCTCTTCCATTCATTGATCAAATTTTGGATTCAGTGGGAAGTTATGAGAGGTACAATCTGTGTAATGGTTTTTCAGGCTATTTTCAATTGAAGATTGCTCTTAAAGACCGAACAAAGACAACTTTCATTACGCCATGGGGTTGTTATTGTTACACAATATTGCCATTTGGGTTGACAAATGGACCATTCTTTTATCAAGAGAGAGCAAATTGGGTATTGGCACCATTCATTGGTAGTTGTGTTAAAGCTTTTACAGACGATTTCTGCGTCTACAGCAGTATGACTGAACACCATGAGAAGTTGCAGATGGTATTGGCTCGATATTATGAATGTGGAGGACAACTAAATCCAAAGAAATGTCATCTACCACAGCCAAGGGTGAAGTTATTGGGCCACATGGTGTCAAAAAATGGCATTGAGGTTGATTCAGACAAGGTTAAGTCTATTATTCTTCTTCCATCGCCTAGGAGTACAAAGCAATTGGCAACCTTTATACACAAAGTGAAGTACATGGCGCGGTTTATTCCATTGTCTTCGCAACTCCTTTATCCATTACAACAAGTGGCAAAGCATGATCCATTGCAATGGGATGACAAGTGTAAAGAAGTGTTTCAAGAGGTGAAAGAAGTGTTAGGGGGGCTGTCAGCCATGCAGGCTCCTGATTGGGAGAAAGCGTTTTATGTAAATCCATTAGTGGGGGATGATGCCATTGGAGCCATGCTATTGCAAAAGGGGAAGGACAGCTATTATATGAGGCCAGTGTATTGTGCAAGCCGAGTGAATTTGGTAGCAGAGAGAAAATTCTCGGAAGTAGAGTTAGTGATGGCTAGTGTAATATTTGCTTGTCGACGATTTCGTCATTACTTGCTACCACGACCTTTTGTTTTCTTGACGAGTTATGTCTTTTTGCCACAATTAATTAATGGCACTAACATGTCAAATGTGGTCAGGAAATGAGTAATTGAGCTGCAAGAGTTCGAGTTCTCTTTTTTAGTGGAAGACAGTACAAGGGCTACCCTAGCTGATTTGTTGACTTACAAGGAGAATCCCCTCCTTGTTAAGGAAGAGGGGGTGAGAAGGGTAGTTGAAGAAGTGCCACAGATCAACAATGTACATGTGTTGTTCTTTTATGGCTCGTACAGAAAGAGCCATGATGCAGCTTCAGGGGGTATAGCACTTTATGATCCAGAGGGGAAGCTAGTATGCAAGAGAGGGTTCAAGTTGGATGCACATAGTAACAATGAGGTTGAATATGCTACGTTGGAAGCCGGATTACACATTTGTTTGAAGCATGGGATTAGAAGGCTGAGCATAAAAGGTGATGCCTTGTTAGTTGTGAAGCAAGTGCTGGGTGTGTGGAGGAGCAAGAACACCTCATTGAAGGAAATGTGTTTCAGAATTAAAGGCCTATTAAAAAAGTTTGAAGCATGGACCATCAGGCACATTGAACGTGCTCTAAATGGAGAGGCACACGAAGCAGCTCAAAGCATGATTGGGGAGCTATTTGTGTTGAGGACCAATTTACCTCTTTATCATGGCCGGGAAAGTTTAGCTCAAGAAGAAGAGTTTTTGCTAACAAGAATCATTCCGAAGGACATTCAGAAGTCTAAGAAGTATGGCTTTGTGTGTAGAGCATACAGGTACAAATTGATTGGTGATGTCTTGTACATGAAAGAGGCTGATCTCGTGTTAAACGTGTACCTTGGCAGGAGGAGCTTTATAGAGTGCTGAAAGAGAATCATGAAGGTGCATGTGGCGGCCATTTTGCTCTAAAGGTCACCTTGCATAAGATCTTGCAAGAGGGGTATGTATGGCCTAGTTTGCACAAGGATGTTCACCATTGGTGTAGGTCTTGCAATAGGTGTCAAGCATTTGGGAAGAGTGTGTTGAAGCCAGAGCTACGAAAAACCATTATGGCATTTGATGTGTTTGAAAAGTGGGGAATTGATGCAATAGGCCCGTTACCTATCACAAGCAGGGGCAAAAGCTATATTTTGACTGCAGTGGACTATCTCTCTAGATGGACAGAGGCTATAGCAGTAAAACAAATCATTGTAAAGGATGTGGCAAAATTTGTGTATGATGAAATATGTTGCAAGTTTGGGGTGCCATTGGAGCTACTTTCAGATAAGGGCCAGGCTTTAGAGCTAAACTACTAGACTTCTTATGCGCGAAGATGAAGATTAGGCACCAGCATACCACTCCTTATTACCCACAGTGTAATGGCTTAAATGAAAGATTCAACGGTGAGTTGGTACAAATTCTTTCGAAAGTGACAGAGCACCGAGGAAAGAATTGGGATTTGGAATTGCTTAGTGCATTATCGGCTTACCGTACTTCCGTGAAGACAGTTACAGGGTTTACTCCATTTCATTTGGTATATGGAAACGAAGCACTATTGCCTGTGGAGGTGGGGTTGCTTGCAGTAAAGATTCTAAAGAAGTTGCTTGGGCCGCCTAGTGATGCATTCAAAGAGAGGCTCTTACAGTTACAAGAGGTTCAGCTGGATAGGATGAGTGCATTGGAACATTATGGGCAGATGCAGGATAAGGCTTTGGCAAAGATAAATGAAAAGGTCAAAAGTAAGGGTATCAAGAAGCATGACTTGGTTTTGCGCTACAATAGTAAGCTGGAAAACACCTTCCAAAAGAAGTTTCAAATTAAGTGGGAAGGCCCTTTCAAGGTAGTAGAGTGTTTTTCAAATGGTACATATCAGTTGGCTAACTTGGATGGGATTCTACATAAGTCAAGGGTAAATGGATTGCGTCTTAAATTATATCATGCCAAGTTAATGATGGTGGAGCAAGATGAGCTGTCTGCAGAACAAGTAATGTGTGTGAGGGATGAGAAGACCTGTGACGCGGCGAGCCTCATATCTCTTTTTGTTGCTGTTGATCATGAATGATCTAGCAGGCTAGGGGATGGGCAAATTATGTCAGGAGTTTTTAGAGCAAGGGATTGCACATATGTATATACACATGTATGGTGCATTGAATAAAGGATTGCCCATTTTCTAGAGCCAGGTGGTTATGTGGGGTCCACATGTGTACAGGTAGGACAACATATACATAGTGCATCGATTTTTACTATCACCAATACCAATGTATTTTTTCTATAATAATGAGGAGTTGGTAGCGCGTAAAACTTCTCGAGGAAGCTATCCGCGGGCCGACACCATGAGGTAAGCAGGCACGTCAGATGGCATCTAGTGGTGTCAGGAGGTCGAATGGGGTCAATATTTGCACGTGGATAAGGACGGACACAACGTAGGTGTTTTCTTGTGATAATTATGCAAAAAGGTCGTCATGAGAATTGTATTTGGGGGTCACTTCACGTGGTGGCAGGATGCATTATGGGAAAAAGTTGAGTGCCAGGTGTGCAAATGGATGCAGCAAGGTGACAACTATGCATTGCAAGGCCAGTTTTTGGCCTGTTCGGGGTCCGTCTGACGTCAACTAAAAGGCCAAAGGTGCCCAAGTAATAAAGCTAAGTGTGGGAACTGAAAAACCTGAGAGAAGACCAGAAAAAACGTGGAGAGAAGAGGAAGAACAGTCGCAAGTGAGTTTTTGCTGTTTTTGGAGTCTGTTTTGGCCGTAAATTGCTTATCCGAGGTCGGATTTGAGCACTCTAACATTGTAGACTGGGGTTTTGGGTCGTTCCGGACGCGATGGCGCTGTCCATTTTGCCAAATTCCTCACTGTTTTTCTGCTATTTTGGCTGTGTAAGTTTCTCCTATGAGCGAAGCTTCTGCTCCAATTTGTGATTGTATCTGGCATATTTTACCCATATTGTGTGAGCTATTTGCCCGATTGGTGTCGGCCCAAGCTCAATTGTATCTAAACATCATAAATTCTTCTCTTTTGAGCTGAGTTTTTTGGGTGTGTGTGTGTGTCTCTCTGTGTGGAGTGGGTAAATGGGTAGTCTCTCTCCTCTCTCTCTCCATAGGTGTGTTCCCTGTCTCGGCCAGGTGGATTGTGTAAGCCGAGTGGTGCCCCATAGTGTGTGTGTGTGTATATCATCCCAAGAGTGTGTGTCGGGTCATTATAGAGGCGTTCTGTGTGTTTCCATCCCGCTCACAACAAGAACAACGAAAGACAAGCAGAATATGAACGCGAGAACAAAGGAAGACAAGAGAAGAGCGACCAACACATGAAAGAGTTCTTGCGACTTTTTTCTCAAGTACATGCGCACTTCGCACAGAATCAGGAAAAGGAGACTCTCTCATTCTCCCAAGCATGACACACAGAATTTGCATGATTATGAGAAGCATGATGAATTGAATGACAATGATTTGCATGATGATTTGGATGACAATGAGCACTATGATTTGCATGATCAAGATGTGATTTCTCACAAGCATGATGATGTACATAATCAAGATGTGATTTCTCACAAGCATGATGATTTGCATGAAGTCGATGTGATTGTTCACAAGGATCATGAGTTAGTTGATGCTTTTTCTAGCCTTTGCTGGTGTTTTTCATCAAGGCATCATCGCAAGACAACCTCAGTCCCTAGCGTTTTCTAGAACCCAAATCGCCCCCCATTTCCATGGCGTTTTTCAGCAGATAAGCTCCAGCAGGTTTTCAGCCTTTGGACCCCTAAAGACCAACAGATTTCAGCCTGCAAGGACTAGCCCATATCAGCGTTTTTGGGACAGTAGCGAATCAGCGACAGATTTCAGCCATTAGCGTTTGTGGACAGCAGTACCAAAGCAGCAGAATTCAGCCCTTAGATTGGTCGCGCCATCCCCGTTGTCATCATCGATCTAGCCTAGAATTGCATCAATCACATGCATCCACTTTGTACCAGTTTGTGCAATCAATAGTAGACCACTCTCGCCGACGAGAGGGGGGCCTTCGGAGGATGGTTTTACAACGTCTCTGGTGTCGTATTCTCTTCTCTCTCTATCTCTCAGTCTCATACACTTGCACGCACAGTGTCCATTCACTTGTTTATGATCATTGCACTCTCTCATTAAGAACGGAAGGCTCTCCCTTCCATAAGAACAAAAAGGAACCTTGAGCACCTTATGGAGCACTCATCTTGAGAAAGAAGAACATTCATTCTATTCCACCTTATAGCTCAAGGTTCCTTTTACTTACGGAAGGGAGAGCCTTCCGTTCCTTTAGTGAGAGGGTGCATTGGACATAAACAAAGTGAATAGACACTGTGAATGAAGGTGCATAAGACTGAGCGATAGAGAGAGAAGAATATGACACCAGAATGTTGTCAAACCCTCCTCCGAAGGCCTCACTCTCGATGTGAGAGCGGTCTACTATTGATTGCACAAATCTCTACAATGCTTGGACTTGCCGACGATGTCGTCGACGACGAGGATGACGACGAGACGGACTAAGATCCGAAAACACTAATGGCTGAAATCTGCAAATCTTTATCTGCTGAAATCTAACTCTATGTCTGTGACGATGTCGATGGCGACGAAGCGACGATGACGCGCTGAAAACGCAGATGCTGAAATCTGCATTTTCCAGGCTGAATCTGCAAACTTCGATGGATCTGACCGTGCGGCGAGGATCTGCTACGGGAAGGTGAGATCTGCGATGTTCGGAACTTCTACTGTGGGTTCTAACTGCTGAAAATTGAAATCGCTAGTGTTCTTTATGGTCTTGTCGCAAAAACTTGCAAAAACACTGAGGACTAAGCTGATGCAAAAACGCTGTACTCAATCTGTATTCTACTCTAAAACCGCTAGGCTGAATTCTGTGCTACGAGGGAATCTGCTAACGCTAGAGGATCTGTTGGTCTTGCTGTCGCCAAGAATCTGCAATTGCGAAAACGTTGGCTGATGTGATGCAAAAACGCTATGCTCTTAGATGGCTGAAAACGCTAGGTCTACTGCGGGTGTTGGTCTTGTTGAGAAGTTGCCTGTTGAGCAAGGTGCTCCTGCTGCCTCTTCTGCCAAAAAGTGCTAGCTTTGGTTTGCTTATATATTATATTAGCAAAATTGCCCTACCTAGTTCTTAACAAAAGTCACTTAAAAATAATAAGTGAAAAATGTCAAAAATAGGAAAAATAGATCTATGCACTGTGAAAATGCTACTGATGGGTTTTGATGGAAATCTGATGATCATGCTGTGTGCAACCAGAGAATATGCATTTAATCTAAGTGTTTGGACCTGCACGGTCTGCGAACAGACTCACAAAAGTGCCAGATCACTTCCTATTCTAGAATGACTTGACAGAACTGAACCCTGGTTATGCTGTAGCTTGTCCACGGACACATAGGGTTGGATGTGTCATGTGACACATATATTTTTCTTTGTTTCTTATGGTTTTTGTTTGTTTAGCTTGCTTGCTTGTGTCACGTGACACATCCAACGCTATGTGTCCGTGGACAAGCTACAGCATGACCAGGGTTCAGTTCAGTCCAGTCAGTCTAGAATAGGAAGTGATCTGGCACTTTTGTGAGTATGTTCGCAGATCGTGCATGTCGAGACACTTATCTGGTTGCACACAACATGATCATCCGATTTCAATCAGAACCCATCAGTAGCATTTTTACAGTGCATAGACCTATTTTCCCTATTTTTGACATTTTTCACTTATTATTTTTAAGTGACTTTTGTTGGAAAGTAGGTAGGCAATTTTGCTAAGTTTGTACAAGTAGAAACCTAGTGCTAGCACTTTCTGGCAGAAGAGGCAGCAGGAGCACCTTGCTCAACATGCAACTTCTTAGCAGGACCAGAACAGCATGACCTAGCGTTTTTGCAACAGCATCAAGCTAGCGTTTTTTGCAAGACAGATCAGCCTTGGCGTTTTTGCATTGCAGAGCAGCTTCGACATTAGCAGACACAGCAGATCCACTTGACGACAGCAGATCAGCCCTAGCGTTAGTGGATTTCCTCCAGCAGTAGATTTTCAGCCCTAGCGTTTTTGCATCAGCATCACACTTCAGCGTTTTGTAGATTCACCGCGATGGAACATCAAGAAACACCAACGTTTTCAGTTTTCAGCCTTTAGACACAGCAGAACAAGTTTCGAACATCGCAGATCTCACCTTCCCGCAGCCGTTCCTCGAGGCTCGCTGCATGGTGGGATCCATCGAAGTTTGCAGATTCAGCCCGGAAAAGCAGATTTCAGCATCTGCGTTTTCAGCGCGTCGTCGTCGCATCGTCGTCATCGACATCATCACCGACATAGAGTCAGAAGTCAGCAGATAAAGATTTGCAGATTTCAGCCCTTAGTAGTTTCAGATTTCAGCCCGTCTCGTCGTCGTCCTCATCGTCGTCGACATCGTCGGCAAGTCCAAGCATTGTAGAGATTTGTGCAATCAATAGTAGACCACTCTCGCCATAGAGAGTGGGGCCTTCGGAGGAGGATTTTGACAACATTTTGTCGTATTCTTCTCTCTGTACCTCTCAGTCTCATGCACCTTCATTCACAGTGTTCATCACTTTGTTTGTGTCCTTTGCACTCACTAAAGGAACGGAAGGCTCTCCCTTCTGTAAGTGAAAGGAACCCTTGAGCACAGTTCGGAGCACTATCTTGAGCAAAGTTCAACATTCATTTCCGTTGCACCTAACATTGGTATCAGAGCTTTGGCAGTGTTCTGTATCACTCAAGGAAAGAACCACATGATTTTTTTTTGCTTGTTGCGGTCGCACGTAATCGAAGACTTTTTGGGCGTGTCGATTCCTAATCGTGTTTTTGAAGAGTGACAGGTAACCCAAGAAAGAAGGGCTTGTCCAGCCTCCCCTTGTGCCTCTTTTCACTCATTGAGAGCGGACCGTGCACTTAGCGGCCGGCCAATCGACGTGAGGTGGGAAAAGCCAACCTTGGTGTGAGCGCAAGGCCGCCAAGGGATGCGCCCGCGGAAAAGAGTAGAACTCGGGTGAAGAGGAGATCCTTCTATAACACACATTGCAAGCTAAAGAAGTACCTCAAGAACCTCAAGAACCTCAAAGACCCTCAAGAACCTCAAGACCCTCAAGAACCCAAGAACCAAGACCCACACAAACCCAAGTTCCTCGTGAACTTAAGAACCCAAGACTTCAGTGGATGGCCAGCACTCGAAGCGGAATGGATACTTCGCTTGGAGGTGATGAGCATGAGAGAGGCGAAGAAGAATTTTCCCCACCAAGAGGTTTTTCCGACCCTCTCCCTTCCCCATTTACGGCAAGGATTGCACCAGATCCTATGGAAGCTTGGTGCAAGACAATGATGGACATGATGACACTGTGGCACGAAGCAAGAATGGCAACCACGGAGCGTGAGCGCGAGCAATTACGCTTGGAGACCAAAGAATTTGATCGCAAGTACGTAGCAAGAAAAACAACAATGGATTGCAAGAACGTTGTTCATTCTTTCTCTCATTTTTAATGTGCAGGCCAAGATTGAAGAGATTCGGGAAAAGGAGACTCTCTTAGTCTCTTCCTCTCCCAAGCAAGGATTTGCATAGTGATTTGCATGATGATCAAGATGTGATTACTCACGAGCATGATGATTCGCATGATGATCAAGATGTGCTTTCTCACAAGCATGATGATTTGCATGAGATGATGTGATTGTTCACAAGGATGATGTTTTAGTTGATACTTCCTCTAGTGAAGCTAACCTCATTGCAGAGACGATCAATCACGAAGCACCGATCTTCGCTCTCGAGTCGAGGTTCAAAGAATCCCCTTAGGAAGAACCGATCTTGGCTCTCGAGCCTAGGTCCAAAGAACCCTCACAGGAAGTACTATGTGTTCGTGTGATTCGTCAGCACGCATTGTTCGAGTGTTTCATTCGTGATTGTTTCTTGTATTTTAGTCAACATCTTTATGTAATCCCTTTCCAAAGGCATGACATATTGTACGTTGAGCACGATTCACTCATGAATGAGCACGGATGTATGCGGATTTCTCATGAAAAGCCAAAATGTTTGCATTCAAGGAATTCACATTCCATGTCTCTTTCTCGGCACGACACAGTCGTAGAAAGAGCACAAGAGAGATTGAGCATCAAGCATAGGCATTTCCATTGTGTTTTGGCAAAATTGATTGATTTAGATAAGAAAGTCAAGATTCGATCTCATTGTTTGCATGTGTTTGATGAACGGTTTGGCACTCCGTCTCTATGTTCATCTACATTGCATGCACAGGCTCTACAGAAGAGTAGTGTTTTTCCAGTCACTTTACATGGAATGGGTATGTGCATGTTTTGGTGTTGGAAGCGGTTTCGGGAATTTTCAGCCTCCGAGATTCTTGAAGAAGGACGAAGCATGACTATCGACAAAGTTGAAGCATTGAAGCAGATACAGAAGACTTTGTGTCGCTTTCGGCGCGGCCCAAAGAAGCAAGCGTTACAGACCTTTATGAAGTTCAAGTATCGCACGACCCACACCTCAGAGTGGGCCGCCGAAGAGTCCTTTCGAGGATTCCGGATGTTGTTGGCGATCACCCTCGACGCCATACAGTTCGGTACAAATACCTCACTTTGAAAAGGAGGGGATGTCACGTGACACATCCAACCCTATGTGTCCGTGGACAAGCTATAGCATGACCAGGGTTCAGTTCAGTCAAGTCAGTCTAGAATAGGAAGTGATCTGGCACTTTTGTGAGTCTGTTCGTAGACCGTGCATGTCCAGACACTTAGAATAGATGCATATTCTCTGGTTGCACACAACATGATTATCAGATTTCAGTCAGAACCCATCAGTAGCATTTTTATAGTGCATAGACCTATTTTTCCTATTTTTGACATTTTTCACTTATTATTTTTAAGTGACTTTTGTTGGAAAGTAGATAGGGTAATTTTGCTAAGTTTATATAAGTAGAAACCTAGCGCTAGCACTTTCTGGCAGAAGAGGCAGCAGGAGCACTTGCTCAATAGGCAACTTCTCAACAGGACCAGAACAGCATGGCCTAGCGTTTTTGCAACAGCATCAAGCTAGGGTTTTTTGCAAGACAGATCAGCCTTGGCGTTTTTGCATTGCAGAGCAGCTTCGGCATTAGCAGACACAGCAGATCCACTTGACGACAACAGATCAGCCCTAGCGTTAGTGGATTTCCTCCAGCAGCAGATTTTCAGCCGTAGCGTTTTTGCATCAGCATCACACTTCAGCGTTTTGCAGATTCACTGCGACGGAACATCAAGAAACACTAGTGTTTTCAGTTTTCAGCCTTTAGACACAGCAGAACAAGTTCGGAACATCGCAAATGTCAGCTTCCCGCCGCCGTTCCTCGCCACACGGTGGGATCCGTCAAAGTTTGCAGATCCAGCCTGGAAAATGCAGAGTTCAGCATCTACATTTTCAGCGGGTCGTCGTCGCATCGTCGTCATCGACATCGTCACCGACATAGAGTCAGAATTCAACAGATAAAGATTTGCAGATTTCAACCCTTAGCAGTTTGATTTCAGCCCGTCTCATCGTCGTCCTCATCGTCGGCAAGTCCAAACATTGTAGAGATTTGTGCAATCAATAGTGGACTGCTCTCGCCATAGAGAGTGGGACCTTCGGAGGAGGGTTTTGACAACATTCTGGTGTCGTATTCTTCTCTCTCTACCTCTCAGTCTCATGCACCTTCATTCACAGTGTTCATCACTTTGTTTGTGTCCATTGCACTCTCTCACTAAAGGAACGGAAGGCTCTCCCTTTCGTAAGTAAAAGCAACCCTTGAGCACAATTCGGAGCACTCATCTTGAGCAAAGTTCAACATTCATTTCCGCTGCACCTAACATTGGTATCAGAGCTTTGGCAGTGTTCTGTATCACTCAAGGAAAGAACCACAAGAACCACATAATTTGTTTTTGCTTGTTTCGGTCGCACGTAAACCAAGACTTCTTGGGCATGTCGATTCCTAATCGTGTTTTATAAGAGTGACAGGTAACCCAAGAAAGAAGGGCTTGTCTAGCCTCCCCTTGTACCTCTTTTCACTCATTGAGAGCGGACCGTGCACTTAGCGGCCGGCCAATCGACGTGAGGTGGGAAAAAGCAACCTTGGTGTGAGCGCAAGGCCGCCAAGGTGTGCGTCCGCGGAAAAGAGCAGAACTCGGGTAAAGAGGAGATCCTTCTCTAACACAGATTGCAAGCTAAAGAAGAACCTCAGGAACCTCAAGAACCTCAAAGACCCTCAAGACCCTCAAGAACCTCAAGACCCTCATCAAGAACCCAAGAACCAAGACCCACAAGAGCCCAAGTTCCTCGTGAACTTAAGAACCCAAGATTTAAGTGGATGGTCATCACTCGAAGCGGAATGGATACTTCGCTTGGAGGTGATGAGCATGAGAGAGGCGAAGAAGAGTTTTCCCCACCAAGAGGTTTTTCCGATCCTCTCCCTTCCCCATTTACGCCAAGGATTGCACCAGATCCTATGGAAGCTTGGTGCAAGACAATGATGGACATGATGACAATGTGGCACGAAGCAAGAATGGAAACCACGGAGCGTGAGTGCAAGCAATTACGCTTTTGCATTCAAGGAATTCACATTCCATGTCTCTTTCTTGGCACGACACAGTCGTAGAAAGAGCACAAGAAAGATTGAGCATCAAGCATAGGCATTTCCATTGTGTTTTGGCAAAATTGATTGATTTAGATAAGAAAGTCAAGATTCGATCTCATTGTTTGCATGTGTTTGATGAACGGTTTGGCACTCCGTCTCTATGTTCATCTACATTGCATGCACAGGCTCTACAGAAGAGTAGTGTTTTTCCAGTCACTTTACATGGAATGGGTATGTGCATGTTTTGGTGTTGGAAGCGGTTTCGGGAATTTTCAGCCTCCGAGATTCTTGAAGAAGGACGAAGCATGACTATCGACAAAGTTGAAGCATTGAAGCAGATACAGAAGACTTTGTGTCGCTTTCGGCGCGGCCCAAAGAAGCAAGCGTTACAGACCTTTATGAAGTTCAAGTATCGCACGACCCACACCTCAGAGTGGGCCGCCGAAGAGTCCTTTCGAGGATTCCGGATGTTGTTGGCGATCACCCTCGACGCCATACAGTTCGGTACCAATACCTCACTTTGAAAAGGAGGGGATGTCACGTGACACATCCAACCCTATGTGTCCGTGGACAAGCTATAGCATGACCAGGGTTCAGCTCAATCAAGTCAGTCTAGAATAGGAAGTGATCTGGTACTTTTGTGAGTCTGTTCGCAGACCGTGCATGTCCAGACACTTAGAATAGATGCATATCCTTTGGTTGCACACAACATAATCATCAGATTTCAGTCAGAACCCATCAGTAGCATTTTTATAGTGCATAGACCTATTTTCCTTATTTTTGATATTTTTCACTTATTATTATTATTTTTTCTCTCTCTCTCTCTCTCTCTCTCTCTCTCTCTCTCTCATCGCCTTTATTCACAGTGTTTACCCACTTTGTTTGTGATCATTTGCACTCTCTCACTAAAGGAACGGAAGGCTCTCCCTTTCGTAAGTAAAAGGAACCCTTGAGCACAGTTCGGAGCACTCATCTTGAGTTAAGTTCAACATTCATTTTCGCTGCACCTAACAGCTTGTATGCTCCTTACTTCTTTTGTGTGTGATGCTTGTGCTTGTGGATCTGCATGTTCTTGGATTGAGTGCGTTTTGCAGGACTGCTTGTGATTGAGGTGCGTGTGTGTGTGTGTTTGTTCACCTATTTTGCCTGTTTACAGCTTAATCTTTTTTGTTTTTTCTTCTGTTTGATGGGCGACTTAGGTTTGGAATTGGTTTGGTAGGCGTGTTGGGTGGTTCTTGCCTTGCCTTCACATTTGCACCGTATACTACTTCTGCTTGCAGGTTGAAGAATGTCACAGGGATGGCTAGAGGTTATCTCTCTCCCGGATTTTTGATGCTGAGTCCTCTTGCGGTGGCGATGTCTCTTCTGTTGGGCTGCGCCATTGTGTATGGCCTTGGAAATATGGAGTTGGCTATCGAAGATTCTTTGGTGGAGTTTTTGGCCTCCTCGACGCCCGTTTCTGCTTCAGCCCTCTGCTACTTTCTTCCCTTACTCCCTTGCTCCTAGCTTTTGACTTTGCATCATTGGTAGTTTTCCCCTGTGGTTTGTAATCATTGAATATCCCATAGGTTTTCCCACTATTAGATCTATTATGTGTGTGTGCCTACGGACTGATGTAATGCCTTCGGGCTTGTAATTTTGATGTTGTAATACAAAAGGGTACCAAGGTCCAAGCCCCAGTTTTGTGTGTGTGTGTGTGTGTGTGTGTGTGAGAGAGAGAGAGAGAGAGAGAGAGAGAGGGAGATGTTTATTAGCTTCTGTAAAAGGCCTAAAAGACCTATGAGACCAAACGATTACATTGTCATCATCATGTATCAAGTCTCTCGTACAAAAGATAATTGTAAAAGTACTAAAAAGTGAACAACTAAGTAAGAAGAAAGAGCCAGCTGGTAGAAAAACACCCAAAGCTTGATACGCTATGGGTACCATCACATGAACTCCCATGGGCTTTTGCATCATGGCATTAATCTCCTCCTCTGTGAAGAACCTTGTCGGGACTGCTCTATGCCTCTCAATAATGGCCAAGATGTGCCGATGGTAGATAAAACGTTGATGCGATCTACGAAGAGGACGAGGGCGTTGAGATCTACTAATATATATATGTAGCTCTCTCTAACAAAGTCCCATGTGCTGAAGAGCGATGTGTCTTCCGGTCCTGCTGAGGGGTGCTGCTCTGGAAGAAATCCGTCATTGGCCTCTGGATGGGTCCTCGCCTAGAGCACATTGTCCTCTGTAATAAAAGCCTGCTTGTGCTTGCGTGGCCCTAGTAAGAAAAGCTCGATACATCTCTGATCAACATAATCCGTCACCCTAGATAGAGGCCCGAAGCCCCCCCCCCCATATCTCTTAATACATTGCACATCAGCATATCTAATGCTCTTTGTGTCTCTGGTTCTAAGTTGCATAGTTAACATATTTGCTACTTCGGGGGTATCGAAGTGTCTCTCTTTGTCTCTACCTCCATGTGATGTGAGGAAGTGCGAAGCCGGCCTATCGCACATTGAAGCCCGTGCGAGTTGTGTGAGTCCATGTACCGTAAGATTTATCCATCCTCAGTAGTAGTAAGAAAATGTATTTTGTAAAAAGGTGTCACGTGACACATCCAACCCTATGTGTCCGTGGACAAGCTACAACATGATCAGGTTCAGTCAGTCCAGTCATTCTAGATTAGAAGTGATCTGGCACTTTTGTGAGTCTATTCGTAGACCGTGCATGCCCAGTCACTTGGTATAGATGCATATCCTCCGGTTGCACACAACATGATCATCAATATTCCCTTCAGAATCCATTAGAATTAGTCAGGGGAATTTTCCAGTGCATTTAGCCTATTTTCCCTATTTTTGGTATTTTTCACTTATTATTTTTAAGTGACTTTCCGACAAAAGTAGGTAGGGCAATTTTGCTAACTTAAGATATAAGCAAACCCAAGTTAGCACTTTCTGGCAGAAGAGGCAGCAGGAGCACATGCTCAACAGGCACCTTCTCAGCAGAACCCCAGCAGTACGCCCTAGCGTTTTTGGTCTCCATCACCATCTCCCCCTAGCTCTTGACGATTTCAGCCCAGATCCTCGCCAACAGACTCCTTAGCCTGGCGTTTTTCACTAACGCTACCAGCAGTACCAGATTTGCCTAGCGTTTTTGCTAATGCTACCCTATGCTGCCAGCGTTTTCATGTTCAGCCTGATTTGAAGCCTTTGCAGCAGCGTTTTCAGCATTCCCCACAGTAGCAGATTCAGCCCTAGAAGCATTGCAGATATCACCATTTTCAGCCCTCGAAAACGCAGCCAAAACAGTCATTTTCAGCCACCGAAACAGCCCCGAAATTCAGCAGATAGAAGATCACAGATTTCAGCCCTAAAGTTGTAGTCGTCATCACCGTCGTCGTCATTGGCATAGTCCCAGGTTGCATCAATCCATTGCATCGTCATTGTACCACTTTGTGCAATCAATAAGTAGACCACTCTCACCGACGAGAGTGGGGCCTTCGGAGGAGGGTTTTACAACGTCTTTGGTGTCGTATCTTTCTTCTCTCTATCTCTCAGTCTCATTCACTTGCACACACAGTGTAAATTCACTTTGTTTGTGATCATAGCATTCTCTCACTAGAACGGAAGGCTCTCTCTTCCATAAGAACTAAAAGGAACCTTGAGCACAGTTCGGAGCACTCATCTTGAGCAAAACGCAAACAATCATTCCGCTGCACCTTACATTGGTATCAGAGCTTTGGCAGTGTTTTGTATCACTCAAGGAAAGAACCACAAGAACCACAATATTTTTTTTGCTTGTTGAGGTCGCTCGAACCTAAGTTCGCTTGGGCGTGTCGATTCCTAATCGTGTTTTGTTGAAGAGTGGCAGGAATCTCAAGAAAGAAGGGCTTGTCGAGCGTCCCCTTGTGTCTCTTTTCACTCATTGAGAGCGGACCGTGCACTTAGCGGCCGGCCAATCGACGTGAGGTGGGAAAAAGCAACCTTGGTGTGAGTGCAAGGCCACCAAGGGGTGCGCTCGCGGAAAAGAGTAGAACTCGGGTAAAGATAAGATCCTTCTCAAGCGCGATTTGCAAGCGAAAGAAAACCTCAAGAACCTCAAGATCCTGAAGAACTCAAGAACCTCAAGACCCTCAAGAACCCAAGTTCCTCGTGAACTTAAGAACCAAAGATCATAGTGCATGGTCGTCACCCGAAGCGGAATGGAATCTTCGCATACAGGTAATGAGCATGAGAGAGGCGGCGAAGATTTTTCCCCACCAGGAGATTTTTTTGACCCTACCCCTTCGCCATCTACGCCACGAGTTGTACTAACTCCTATGGAGATGATGGTCTAGTCGATGTTGGACATGATGGCACAAAAACAAGAAACGAATCGAGTTGCATTGGCACAACTCGCAAGCAAAGCAGAACAACAAGAAGCTAAGGACCGTGAGCGCGACGAAAGAATTGTAAGACTTGCCGCAGAGCAAGCAGCTAAGGACCGCGAACGCGACGAAAGAAATGCAAGACTTGCCGCACAACAAGAAGACAATCGCCTTGCTTTAGAACGCGAACGCGACGCACGAAAAGAACTAAGAAAGGAGGAAGCGACAGCACGAAGCGCGGCCTTGGAGATCGAGCGAGAGGCTCAAAGAGAACTACGAACTCAAGAAATGGTTTGACAGGTACTTGCCTCAAAGACCGAACCACCCAAGGACCGTGGGAGTTCATCAAGTGGCGCAAGCCACGATGCGGATTCCAACCATCCAGCCACCGAGAAGTTGACTTTCAGTAAGTATGATGGTAAGATGGATGCTACGGTTATTCATTCTTGGTTGCATCTATTCATTCTTGGTTGCATCAATTTAATGCTTATTTTGCGACAACTAAGAAGACTGGAAATAACAAAGTTTTAACGGCAGCTATGTACCTTGCCGGTGATGCCATCAATTGGTACCACGCATGGCAAGAGGCACAGCTAGTCGTGCACCTAGAGGAAGCCGACGGATTCACGCCCCTTTCCTTCAATTGGGTTGATTTCCAAGACAAGCTCAAGGCGCGGTTTATGCCACCTCAGTACCTTGCACGATTGAAGGACGATTGGCGCTCTCTCAAGCAAAATGGTATGCCACTCATGTCTTTTTCTAATTGTGTTTTGCAACTAGGCACTCAATTACGAAAATCGGATGATGAGCGCAAAGAGGCTTTTCTCTTTGGATTGGATGAGTATATCAAGTACGATGTCGAGGTGCTCGATCCAATCGATCTCAACAAGGCGGTAGCGATTGCTCTCGCACAAGAGATGAAGCACAACAAGGGAAAGCCTAAGGAGAACAAGACTTCCACAAGTACCTCGCAGACTTCTTAGAACCCTCAGAAGGGTAAGAACGGTAAGAATGGTAACTCTTCTAACCAATCTTCCAACAGTCTCTCAGAAAAGAATTCTTCCAATGAATCTAAGGGTAAGGCTAACACAATTGCTAAACCTAAGCTTACTCCATATGAAAAGGTAGCACCAGGAATTGTAGGAGGATACATCACGTCAGAAGAGCAAAGCACTTATTCTAAGGAAGGTCGTTGTTTTCATTGTCACATTAAGGGTCACATAAAGAACATGTCCTAAGCTTGAATCGAATGAATCTAAAGAACCCACAGAACCCACTTCCTCTGTCAATGCAATTAATGATAACACGAGTGTGCCCCAAGTTTCTCAGGACCCTCCCATTGATGATTCTCTCATTAACTGTTATGGTCGTACGTCGGGGCAGCGTTTTGTTATATTGTTTGACCCAGGTAGTATGCATGATGTGATCAGTTCCTCTCTTGTTGAGAGTGCCCGCCTCGAAGTTAGTCAGATCTCCTATCGAGGTCTCTGGCTTTCGTCCTGGTATGGACGCTCTCATCACGGAGGAGTGCCTTGATGTGTTGTTTGGAATTCAACAAGTTGCCTTCACTAGAAGATTTGTGGTTTCTCCTCTCGCAGGATGTGATATGATTTTGGGCATTCGATGGTTTCGTGATAATGACGCTCTCATTGATTTTAAGACTAACACTATAACTCTCAATGCCACAAGTGATTCTCCTATTGTCGTTCATGGAGAGGACATTGTTCATTCTCCATCTCTCATTGCTAATATGCACGACAAGATTGAAAGGATTAAGGATTCAGGAGACTCTCTCAGTCTCTTTTTCTCCACAGCATGACATACAGAATTTGCATGATTATGAGAAGCATGATGATTTGAATGATAATGATTTACATGATGGTTTGGATGACAAAGATAAGCATGATGATTTGCATGATCAAGATGTGATTTCTCACAAGCATGATGAGTTCCATGAAGACGATGTGATTGTTCACAAGGATGATGTGTTAGTGGATGCTTTTTCTAGCGAAGCTAACCTCGTTGCAGATTCGATCAATCACGAAGCATCGATCTTGGCTCTCGAGCCTAGGTCCAAAGAACCCTCATAGGAAGTATTATGTGTTCGCATAATTGATACGCACGTATTGTTCGAATGTTTCATTCGTGATCGTTTCCTATATTTTAGTCAGCATCGTTATGTGGTCTCTTTTCCTAAGCATGACATATTGTATGTTGAACACGTTTCTCTCATGGATGAGCACAAATGTATGCGGATTTTTCATGAAAAGCTGAAAAGTATGTATGCAAGGAAGTCACATTCTATGTCTCTTCCTTGGCATGACACATTCGTAGAACGAGCACATGAAAGTATGAGCACCAAGCATGGGTATTTCCATTGTGATTTGCCACAGTTGATTGATTTCGATCAAACAGAAAAGATTCGATCTCATTGTTTGCATGTGTTTGATGAACGGGTTGTCACTCTGTCTCTATGTTCATCTACATTGCATACACAATCTTTAGCGAAGACAAGGTTTTTTCCACTCACTTTACATGGAATGGGTATGTTCATGTTTTTGTGTTGGAAGTGGTTTCAGGAATTTTCAGCCATGGAGATTCTTGACGAAGAAAGAAGCATGACTCTAGACGAAGTTGAAGCATTGAAGGAGCCACATAAGACTTTGTGCCGCTTTCGGCGTGGCCCAAAGAAGCAAGCGTTGCAGACCTTTATGAAGTTCAAGTACCGCACGACCCACATATCAGAGTGGGCCAGCGAAGAGTCCCTTCCAGGATTCCGGATGCTATTGGTGATCTCCCTCGACGCCATACAGTTTGGTACCAGTACCTCACTTTGAAAAGGAGGGGATGTCACGTGACACATCCAACCCTATGTGTTCGTGGACAAGCTACAACATGATCAGGGTTCAGTCAGTCCAGTCATTCTAGATTAGAAGTGATCTGGCACTTTTGTGAGTATATTCGTAGACGGTGCATGCCCAGTCACTTGGTATGGTGCATATCCTCCGGTGTATTCCCTTCAGAATCCATTAGATTTAGTCAAGGGAATTTTCCAGTGCATTTAGCCTATTTTCCCTATTTTTGGTATTTTTCACTTATTATTTTTAAGTGACTTTCCAACAAAAGTAGGTAGGGCAATTTTGCTAAGTTAATATATAAGCAAACCCAAGTTAGCACTTTCTGGCAGAAGAGGCAGCAGGAGCACATGCTCAACAGGCACCTTCTCAGCAGAACCCCAGCAGTACGCCCTAGCGTTTTTGGTCTCCATCACCATCTCCCCCTAGCCCTTGGCGATTTCAGCCCAGATCCTCGCCAACAGACTCCCTAGTCTGGCGTTTTTCACTAACGCTACCAGCAGTACCAGATTTGCCTAGCGTTTTTGCTAATGCTACCCTATGTTGCCAGCGTTTTCATGTTCAGCCTGATTTGAAGCCTTTGCAGCAGCGTTTTCAGCATTCCCCACAGTAGCAGATTCAGCCCTAGAAGCATTGCAGATATCACCATTTTCAGCCCTCGAAAACGCAGCCAAAACAGTCATTTTCAGCCACCGAAACAGCCCCGAAATTTAGCAGATAGAAGATCACAGATTTCAGCCCTAAAGTTGTAGTCGTCATCACCGTCGTCGTCATTGGCATAGTCCCAGGTTGCATCAATCCATTGCATCGTCATTGTACCACTTTGTGCAATCAATAAGTAGACCACTCTCACCGACGAGAGTGGGGCCTTCGGAGGAGGGTTTTACAACGTCTTTGGTGTCGTATCTTTCTTCTCTCTATCTCTCAGTCTCATTCACTTGCACACACAGTGTAAATTCACTTTGTTTGTGATCATAGCATTCTCTCACTAGAACGGAAGGCTCTCTCTTCCATAAGAACTAAAAGGAACCTTGAGCACAGTTCGGAGCACTCATCTTGAGCAAAGCGCAAACAATCATTCTGCTGCACCTTACAAAAGGCCATTTTCTCTCCAAACTCCTAAGGGGGACTCAGCCATGTCCCCTCCAATGTGTGTGTGTGTGTGTGTGTGTGAGAGAGAGAGAGAGAGAGAGAGAGAGAGAGAGAGAGAGAGAGAGAGAGAGAGAGAGAGAGAGAGAGAGAGAGAGAGAGAAATGATATAGTATAGTAGACGTCTTCAAAAGGCCAAAATGACCTATGAGACCAAAGTTATATCCCAATAGAATTTGATACTGTGTGAAAAGCTATGAAAATGGAAAATGAATGGAAAATCTAAAATCTAGGTCGGTCATACATTGATGGGTAGGTGGGAGGGGTAACGGAGTAAATATGGTGAATAGAGTAGGTGAGATGAGAGCTAGAGACTATCACATACATCAGTACATCAATACATAGGAGGAGTGGGGGAACGAGGGGTAGAGGCTCAAGGTCTACAACAGCTCATCACAAGATATGAAGCATTGGTCTCTGTCGTAGGGTGTCAATGTCCTCCATGCTGAGAAGCTTTGCAGGTCGTGCTCAATATCAATCAATGATGATCCTGATTCATTTGTGTATGCCTCTCCAGTGATATGAGGATCCTCGTAGCTTGAGGCGTCTAGCTTGTCTTAGCTGGACAACACTATCAAGTGATGTTCCCTATCTAGTAGGTAGTGTCTCCTCTCTGTTGTGCTGACGTTGAGGAGGGGCTCTAAAGGAATCTGTGATCTGTCTTTGTGTAGATCCTCTCTCAACATTCTGTCCATCTCTGAGGAGTCTCTTTGAATCTGCGTATCTCTAAGAGGTACAACCCCATACATCCCTGGTCACAATAATCCATGACTCTGGCCAATGGTTCAAAGCTCTTTGTGAATAGGCTATCAAACCACCTTGTGTATGATCTACCTTTGTTGATACTGTTGACATGCTTTATGGCAAAACATTCTTCGACACACGAAGAAATATCTTTTTTGAAACCTTCCCATTTAGTTTCCAATGGTGGATCTTTGTCATCCATAACTTTTGCTCAACCATTTCAATATACATCGGTGCCCGTTTGAAATCCATACAAAGAGACAACTTTTCTTGACTTGGCTGAGATTTTTATGCTTAGTTGCTTCTCAACATGTAAGGTCAATACATAACGTCCAATGGTCTGATTCTAGGCTCCATTGGTGTTATGTCCTGATCACAGGAGAGGGGATCTAATCTATGACACCGTTGGGATGGGTGTGTAATGTTCGTGCTGACGTAGTGTGAACCTAGCCAGTGTGGCCGATCACTTTTATAAAAGGAGGCCAAGGCTTCATTTGCAGCTATCGACCACTACTGGTAGAGTGCCAGTGGTCAACCCGCGAGGCTAGGAATGCACGAGGTATCACGTGCTCAATTAACCCTATGTGTACTTGGACAAGCTACTTCAAGACAAGGGTTCAATCAACCTAGCTTAGGAAGTGTTCTGGCACGTTGATGAGTGTTCGCAGACCGTGTATGTCCAGACGCTTAGAGTAGATGCATACCCTCTGGTTGCACACAGCATGATCATCAGATTACAATCGGAACCCATCAGGAGCATTTTTATAGTGCATAGACCTATTGTCCCTATTTTAGCCATTTTTCACTTATTATTAATAAGTGACTTTGTTGGGAAACTGGGTAGGGCAATCTTGACAAGCATGTATATAAGGAACCTAGCGCTAGCACTTTATGGCAGAAGAGGCAGCATGGACCTGACATCCAGTAGAGCACCTTCTCAGCAAGACCCCCCCCCCCCCCCGCCCCGGGCGGATAACTTAGCATTTTCAGCCAAAGACCAAAGAACAAGCCCAGCGTTTTCTTCAAGTGCAGATTCAACTCAGCGTTTTGCAGTTGCAACAGCCTCGCGACAACAGATACAGCAGATTCCCGAGCGTTTTGCATCAGACAAAGATTCAGCCCTAGCGTTTTTGGGATAGCAGAACCTTTAGCGTTTTTGCAGATTTCTAATGGTAGAACACCCCTTGCATCAGCGTTTTACATTTGTAGCAGTCAGACTCCGTACCGCAAGTCCCAAGCCTCGCAGATCTCACCTTCCCGCAACAGATCCTCGCCGCACGGTCAGATCCATTGAAGTTTGCAGATTCAGCCCGGAAAACGCAGATTTCAGCATCTGCGTTTTTGCCGACGATGTCGACGACGACGAGACGGGCTGAAATCTGAAAACGCTAGGGGCTGAAATTTGCAAATCTGCTATCTGCTGAATTCTGACTCTATGTCGGTGACGACGGCGACGACGACGACGCGACGACAATGCGTTGAAAACGCAGATGCTGGAATCTGCGAACAGGGGGCTGAATGTGCAAACACTGGCTGATCTGATCGTGCGGCGAGGATCTGTTGCGGGAAGGTGAGATCTGCGAGGTTTGGGGGCTGTTTTGCGATGCCTATAGCTGAAAATGGAAAACGCTGATGTGCTTGGCTAAACTGTCGCGGAGAATCTGCAAAACGCTAGTGGATCTGCTAGTTGCAAAAACACCAGAGCTGTTGCTGTAAAAACGCTAGGTAATTTGGTGTGAAGTGCTAACGCCAGGCTGATCTTCTGTCTGCAAAACGCTGGGCTGTCCTTGATGAAAAATGCTAGGCTGGTCTTTGGTCTGTTGGCTGGAAAACGCTAGGTTGCCTCTTGCTAAGAAGGTGCTCTGTTGGACACTTGGTCCCTGCTGCCTCTTCTGCCAAAAAGTGCTAGCGCTAGATTTCTTATATACATGCTTGGTTAAATTGCCCTACCCAGTTTCCCAACAAAGTTACTTATTAATAATAAGTGAAAAATGGCTAAAATAGGGAAAATAGGTCTGTGCATTGTAAAAATGCTCCTGATGGGTTTTGATGGTAATCTGATGATCATGCTTTGTGCAACCAGAGGATATGCATCTACTCTAAGTGCCTGGATATGCACGATCTGCGAACAGACTCACCAAAGTGCCATAATAATTCCTAAGCTAACTGAACTGAACCCTAGATATGAAGTAGCTTGTCCACATACACATAGGGTTAGTTGTGCATGTGACATATTTGCATGATACATATGTGATTATTCACAAGGTTGATGATTTGCAGGATAAAGATGTGATTGTTCACAAGGATAATGGTTTAGTTGATGCTTTTTTTAGTGAAGCTGACCTCATTGCAGATTCGATCAATCACGAAGCATCGATCTTGGCTCTCGAGCCTAGGTCCAAAGAACCCTCATAGGAAGTATTATGTGTTCGCATGATTAGTCAGTACGCATTGTTCGAGTGTTTCATTCGTGATGGTTTCTTGTATTCTCATCACTGTCCTTATGTATTCCCTTATCATAGGCATGCCATATTGTATGACGAACACGATTCACTCATGAATGAGCACGGATGAGTGCGGATTACTCATGAAAAGATGAAATGTTTGCATTCAAAAAATTCACATTCCATGTCTCTTCCTTGGCATGACACAGTATATCCGATAGAGCACAAGAAGGATTAAGCATCAAGCATCGACATTTCCATTGTGATGTGCCACAGTTGATAGATTTAGATCAAAAAGACAAGTTTCGATTCCAATTTTTGCGTGTGTTTGATGAACGGTTTGGCACTCCGTCTTTTTGTTCATCTACATTGCATGCACAGTCTTTAAAGAAGACTAGAATTTTTCCGTCATTTTACATGGAATGGGTATGTTCATGTTTTTGTGTTGGAAGTGGTTTCATGAATTTTTCTCTTCGGAGATTCTTGAAGAAGGTAGATCTATGGCTATAGCCGAAGTTTGAGCTTGTACGCAGCCACAGATGACTTTGTGTTGCTTTCGGCGCGGCCCAAAGAAGCAAGCGTTGCAGACCTTTATGAAGTTCAAGTATCGCACGACCCACACATCAGAGTCGGCCGGCGAAGAGTCCTTCCTAGGATTCATCCAGATGCTATTGGCGATCTCCCTCGACGCCATACAGGGCGGTACTAATACCTCACTTTAAAAAGGAAGTGTTCTGGCACCTTTGTGAATGTGTTCGCAAGCCGTGCATGTCCAGGCACTTAGAGTAGTTGCATATCCTCTGGTTGCACACAACATGATCATCAGATTACAGTCAGTACCCATCAGGAGCATTTTACAGTGCATAGAACCTATTTTTCCTATTTTAGCCATTTTTAACTTATTATTAGTAAGTGACTTTGTTGGGAAATTGGGTAGGGCAAAGTTGGTAAGATAACATATAAGAAAAGCTAGCACTAGCACTTTCAGGCAGAAGAGGCAGTAGGAGTCTAACTCACAAGCACCTTCTCAGCAAGATCGGCAGAATCCCTAGCGTTTTCAGCCATCAAGAAGCCTAGCGTTTTTAGCAGATGCAGATCAGCCTTGGCGCTTTGCACCCAGTAGATAAGTCATGGCGTTTTTGCAAACAATAGACCATGCCTAGCGTTTTTGCAGATTGCAGCCCAAGCTAGCGTTTTTGTCACGTGCACATCTAACCCTATGTGTACGTGGACAATCTACTTCATGACTAGGGTTCAGTTCAGTTCAGTTAGCTTAGGAAGTTTTCTGGCACTTGTGTGAGTCTGTTCGCAGGCCGTGCATGTGCAGGCACTTAGAGTATATGCATATCCTCTGGTTGCATGCAGCATGATCATCAGATTACCATCAGAACTTATCAGGAGCATTATTACAGTGTACATACCTATTTTTCCTATTTTAGCCATTTTTCATTTATTTTTAATAAGTGACTTTGTTGGGAAACTGGGTAGGGCAATTTGGCTAAGCCAATATATAAGAAAAGCTAGCGCTAGCACTTTTTGGCAGAAGAGGCAGCAGGGACCAAGTGTCCAACAGAGTACCTTCTCAACAAGACTCCTTGGCAGGCCAACCTAGCGTTTTCCAACCAATAGACCAAAGACTAACATAGTGTTTTTCATCAAGATTCAGCCCTGGCGTTTTGCAGTCAAATCAGCCCTGGCAACAACAGATCTTTGCAGACTCTCTAGCATTTTTGCATCAAGAAGCAGATCAGCCAAGCGTTTTTGCATTGCAGATTTACCTCAGCGTTTTGCAGATTCTCGGTGACAGATTCAGCCCTAGCAGTAGCGTTTTCAGTTTTCAGCAATCAGCATCCGCAGAATAGCCCCCAAACCTCGCAGATCTCACCTTCCTGCAGCAGATCCTCGCCGCACGGTCAGATCAGCAAGCGTTTGCAGATTGAGCATGCTATTTGCAGATTTCAGCATCTGCGTTTTCAGCGCGTCATCGTCGCATCGTCGTCGCCGCCGTCGTCATCGAGATAGAGTGAGAATTCAGCAGATACAAGATTTGCAGATTCGAGCCATTAGTGTTTTCAGTGTTCAGCCCGTTTAGTTGCCGTCCTCATCGTCGTCGACATCGTTGGCAAGTCTATTGCATTCTAGAGAATTGTGCAATCAATAGTAGACCGCTCTGGCCATAGAGAGTGGGGCCTTCGGAGGAGTGTTTGACAACATTCTGGTGTCGTATTCTTCTCTCTCTATCTCTCAGTCTTAGCACCTTCATTCACAACGTTTACCACTTTGTTTGTGATCATTTGCACTCTCTCACTAAAGGAACGGAAGGCTCTCCCTTCCGTAAGTAAAAGGAACCTTGAGCACAATTCGCACCACTCATCTTGAGCAAAGTTCAACATTCACTTCGGCTGCACCTTACATTGGTATAAGAGCTTTGACGGTGTTCTGTATCACTCAAGGAAAGAACCACAAGACTTTTTTTTTTTGCTTGTTGCGGTCGCACGTAACCCAAGTTCTCTTGGGTGTGTCGATTCCTAATCGTGTTTTTGAAGAGTGATAGGAAACCCAAGAAAGAAGGGCTTGTCCAGTCTCCCCTTGTTTCTCTTTTCACTCATTGAGAGCGGACCGTGCACATAGCGGCCGGCCAATAGACGTGAGGTGGGAAAAAAGCAACCTTGGTATGAGCGCAAGGTCGCCAAGGGGTACGTCCGCAGGGAAGAGTATAGCTCGGGTAAGAGAAATCCTTCTCTAACACAGATTGCAAGCTAAAGAAGAACCTCAAGAACTCAAGACCCTCAAGAACCCAAGAACCCAAGTTCCTCGTGAACTTAAGAATCCAAGACTTTAGTGTATGGTCATCACCCGCAGCGGAATGGATACATCGCATGGAGGTGGTGAGCATGGAAGTGGCGAAGAAGAATTTTCCCCACCAGGAGGTTTTTTCGACCCTCCCTCTTCCCCATCTACGCAAAGGATTGCACCAAATCCTATGGAGGCTTTGGTCAAGACTATGATGGATATGAAGTTACAACAAGAATTGTGGCGCGAAGAAAGAAAGACAGAATTTGATCGTGAACACAAAGAAAGAATGGCAGTCATAGAGCGTGAGCGTGAGCAAGCATGCTTGGCGACCGAAGAAAGAAAAGCAGAATTGGATCGCGAGTGCGAAGAGTGCCCAATGCATGCAAGAGTTGGTCCTATTTTCTAATGTGCAGGCGTAGATTGAAAAGAATCAGGAGAAGAAGACTCTCTCAGTCTTGTCTTCTCCAAAGCACGACACACATGATTTGCATGATCAAGATTTGATTATTCACGAGCTTGATAATTTGCATGATCAAGATGTGATTATTCACGAGCATGCTGATTTGCATGATAAAGATGTGATTGTTCACAAGGATGATTGTTTAGTTGATACTTTGTCTAGTGAAGCTAACCTCATTGCAGATTCAATCAATCATGAAGAACCGATCTTGGCTCTCGAGTCGAGGTCCCAGGAACCCCCACAGGAAGTATTATGTGTTCGAATGATTAGTCAGCACGCATTGTTCGAGTGTTTCATTCGTGATGCTTTCCTGTATTTTAGTCGCTGTCGTTATGTGATCCCTTTTTACAGGCATGCCATATTGTACGATGAACATGATTCACTCATGAATGAGCACGGATGTATGCGGATTACTCATGAAAAGATGAAATGTTTGCATTCAAGGAATTCACATTCCATGTCTCTTCTTTGACATGACACAGTATCTGAAAGAGCACAAGAAGGATTGAGCATCAAGCATCGGCATTTTCATTGTGATTTGCCACAGTTGATAGATTTAGATCAGAAAGACAAGTTTCGATTCCAATTTTTGCATGTGTTTTATGAACGGTTTGGCACTCCGTCTCTTTGTTCATCTACATTGCATGCACAGTCTTTAACGATGATTATAAATTTTCCAGTCACTTTACATGGAATGGGTATATTCATGTTTTTGTGTTGGAAGTGGTTTCAAGAATTTTCATCCTCGGAGATTCTTGAAGAAGGTAGACGCATGACTATAGACGAAGTTGAAGCATTGAAGGAGCCACATATGACTTTGTGTCGCTTTCGGCATGGCCCAGAGAAGCAAGCGTTGCAAACCTTTATGAAGTTCAAGTATCGCACGACCCACACATTAAAGTGGACTGGAGAAGTGTCCTTCCTAGGATTCTTCCAGACGTTGTTGGCAATCTCCCTCGACGCCATACAATTCGGTACCAGTACCTCACTTTGAAAAAGAGGGGATGTCACGTGCACATCTAACCCTATGTGTACGTGGATAAGCTACTTCATGACTAGGGTTCAATTCAGTTCAACTAGCTTAGGAAGTGTTTTGGCACTTTTGTGAGTCTGTTCGCAGACCGTGCATGTCCAGGCACATAGAGTAGATGCATATCCTTTGGTTGCACAGAGCATGATCATCAGATTACCATCAGAACCCATCAGGAGCATTTTTACAGTGCACATACCTATTTTTCTTTTTAAGCCATTTTCAATTATTATTAATAAGTGACTTTGTTGGGAAACTGGGTAGGGCAATTTGGCTAAGACAATATATAAGAAAAGCTAGCGCTAGCACTTTCTGACAGAAGAGACAGCAGGGACCAAGTGTCCAACAGAGCACCTTCTCAGCAAGACTCCTTGGTAGGCCAACCTAGTGTTTTCCAGCCAATAGACCAAAGACCAGCCTAGCATTTTTCATCAAGATTCAGCCCTGGCGTTTTGCAGTGCAGATCAGCCCTGGCAACAGCA
Source organism: Adiantum capillus-veneris (assembly GCF_014529385.1). Classification (NCBI taxonomy): domain Eukaryota; kingdom Viridiplantae; phylum Streptophyta; class Polypodiopsida; order Polypodiales; family Pteridaceae; genus Adiantum; species Adiantum capillus-veneris. Next base: position 13,966,340 of record NC_140933.1, read on the forward strand.
GATCTTTGTAGACTCCCTAGCGTTTTTGCATCAAGAATCAGATCAGCCAAGTGTTTTTGCATTGCAGACTTACCTCAGCGTTTTGCAGATTCCCGACGACAGATTCAGCCCTAGCAGTAGCGTTTTTAGTTTTCAGCAGTCAGCATCCTCAGAATAGTCCCCAAACCTCACAGATCTCACCTTCCCGCAGCAGATCCTCGCCGCACGGTTAGATCGGCAAGCTTTGCAGATTCAGCCCGCTATTCGCAGATTTCAGCATTTGCGTTTTCAGCGCGTCGTCGTCGCATCGTCGTCATCGTCGTCTCATCGACATAGAGTTAGAATTCAGCTGATACAAGATTTGCAGATTTCAGCCATTAGCGTTTTCAGTATTCAGCCCGTCTCGTTGCCGTCCTCATCGTCGTCGACATCGTTGGCAAGTCCATTGCATTGTAGAGATTTGTGCAATCAATAGTAGACCGCTCTGGCCATAGAGAGTGGGGCCTTCGGAGGAGGGTTTGAGAACATTCTGGTGTCGTATTCTTCTCTCTCTATCTCTCAGTCTCAGCACCTTCATTCAGTGTTTACCACTTTGTTTGTGATCATTTAGACTCTCTCACTAAAGGAATGGAAGGCTCTCCCTTCCGTAAGTAAAAGGAACCTTGAGCATAGTTCAGAGCACTCATCTTGAGCAAAGTTCAACATTCACTTCCGCTGCACCTTACAGTTTTGCAGATTCCCGGAGACAAATCAGCATAGAGCATCAGTGTTTTGCATTTTCAGCACTTAGACCCGGCATCGCACCTCGCAGATCTCACCTTCCTGCAGTTGATCCTTGCCGCACGTCAGATCAACTAGCGTGTGCAGATTCAGCCCGCTATTCATAGATTTCAGCATCTGTGTTTTCAACGCATCGTCGTCGCGTGGTCATCATTGCCGTCGTCACCGACTTAGAGTCCGAATTCAACAGATACAAGATTTGTAGATTTCAGCCCCTAGCGTTTTCAGTTTTTAGCATGTCTCATCGTCGTCATCATCGTCGGCAAGTCCGTTGCGTTTAGACCATTGTACATGGATTGTGCAATCAATAGCATAGACTTCTCTCGCCATAGAGACTGGGGCCCTTGGAAGACGGTTTGACAACATTTTGGTGTTGTATTTCTCTCTCTCTCTCTCTCTCTCTCTCTCTCTCTCTCTCTCTCTCTCAGTCTCATCACCTTCATTCACAGTGTTTACCCACTTTGTTTGTGATCATTTGCACTCTTTCACTAAAGGAACGGAAGGCTCTCCCTTCCGTAAGTAAAAGGAACCCTTGAGCACAGTCCGGAGCACTCATCTTTAGCAAAGTTCAACATTCACTTCCGCTGCACCTTACATTTAAGGTCTCTTGGGATAGTTTCCTACGACGTAAAAATTCTCTTCTTCTTCTTCTTCTTCTTCTTCTCTCTCTCTCTCTCTCTCTCTCTCTCTCTCTCTCTCATAGTGAGACTGCAGCTAACACGGCAAGATTAATAGACCTTGCACTCAATCTCTGCAAGAGAAGAACAAGGTGCTATAGAAATCCACCAAATAGACCATCAATCTTGTCCGTTGCACATGGAACCACTGGTACTAAAAGAAAGTAGTCCGCGGAAACTGATTCTCAAGCTGGCTCCATATCTCCCTCTGAAGGAAGAACACCCGAACCATGAATAACTATCTTAACTCTCCAAAGTCTCTACCTGTGTAACTGGATCACCCGAGGTAGGTGAATCCGAAGAACCAAGAAGATCGTCTCCCCACTGTAAAGAATTCCGGCTAACTGTAACTAGTTCCTACTCCGAGAAGGACCACTATCCACCTGTATGAAAGAACATTAGTCTAATTATAAGGGAAGTAGGTGTGTCCTGAATGGTACAGCCTCCAGGGATCAATCTTGAAGACAAAGCATAGGAAATAGTGCTCGGATGCATTAAGAAGAGCAACCGTCACACCACGAATCTGAAAGACAAAGCAACCACCGAAATGGCTAGAGAAGAACATCCACCAAGATACTAATTGGTTTGTGGGCTGAAGCACCCTATCCAAAGTCGTAAGAAATGGGTAAGGAAACTAAGGGTTAGAAGACACCGTGCATGGTACTCCGCCGAACGGAGCACTGGTAGTTGACTGAAGATCATAACCTAGAAGCTCTCTCTGAAAGAGAAAGTATACTCAAAGTACGCTATGAGGTAACAACTTACTCAATCCCACGTTGGAACAGAGCAAACATTGTCACCAAAAGCTCTAGACCTAAAGCTGAGAACTCTCCCCCACGATAGGAAGCCCCTTGTCACGTGACACATCCAACCCTATGTGTCCGTGGACAAGCTACATTGAGACAAGGGTTCTGTGAGTCCAGTCAGTCTAGATTAGCAAGTGTTCAGGCACTTCTGTGAGTCTGTTCGCAGACCGTGCATGCCCAGACACTTAGTGTAGATTCATATCCTCTGGTTGCACACAACATGATCATAAGCATTCCCATCAGAATCCATCAAGATCCTTTAGGGGAATTTTTCAGTGCATTTAGCCTATTTTCCCTATTTTTGACATTTTTCACTTATTATTTTTAAGTGACTTTTGTTGGAAAGTAGGTAGAGCAAATTGAGTAAGTTTGTATATAAGCAAACCTAAGCTAGCACTAATTGGCAGAAGAGGCAGCAGGAGCACACACTCAACAGGCACCATCTCAACAAAACCCCCAAGAGACCTAGCGTTTTTGGAGCAGCCAACCTGGCGTTTTTTGCATCCAGTACCTAGCGTTTTCGGCAAAACAAGTCCAGTGTTTTTGCATTGAAGCGACCTGGCAGCAGCAGATTAGCCTAGCGTTTTGTCTAGCAAGACAATTGGCGACAGTAGCAGATTTTCAGCCCTAGTGTTTTTGCATCTGCATCACTCCCTAGCGTTTTGCAGATTCTCCGCGACAGAACCTCAAGAACCATCAGCGTTTTCAGTTTTCAGCCCTTAGACACCGCAGATCAAGTCCCGAACCTCGCAGATCTCACCTTCCCGCAGCAATTCCTCCCCGCACGGTCAATTTCCGCAAGGTTTATAGTTTCAGCCCGGAAAATGCAGATTTCAGCATCTGCGTTTCAGCGCGTTGTCGTCACATCGTCGCCATCGGCATCGTCATCGACATAAAGTCAGAATTCAACAGATAAAGATTTACAGATTTCAGCCCTTAGCAGTCTCAGATTTCAGCCTGTGTCGTGTTCGTCCTCATCGTTGTCGACATCGTCGGCAAGTCCAAGCATTGTAGAGATTTGTGCAATCAATAGTAGACCGCTCTTGCCATAGAGAGTGGGGCCTTCGGAGGAGGGTTTTACAACGTCTCTAGTGTCGTATTCTCTCTGTATCTCTCAGTCTCATACACTTTTACGCACAGTGTCCATTTACTTTGTTTGTGTCCATTGCACTCTCTCATTAAGAACAGAAGGCTCTCCCTTCCATAAGAACAAAAGGAACGTTGAGCACAGTTCGGAGTACTCATCTTGAGCAAAGTTCATTCATTCCGTTGCACCTAACATTGGTATCAGAGCTTTGGCAGTGTTCTTTATCACTCAAGGAAAGAACCACAAGAACCACATAATTTTTTTTGCTTGTTGAGGTCGCACGGACCCAAGTTCGCTTAGGCGTGTCGATTCCTAATCGTGTTTTTGAAGAGTGACAGGAATCCCAAGAAAGAAGGGTTGTCCAGTCTCCCCTTGTGTCTCTTTTCACTCATTGAGAGCGGACCGTGCACTCAGCGGCCGGCCAATCGACGTGAGGTGGGAAAAAGCAACCTTGGTGTGAGCGCAAGGCCACCAAGGGGTGCGCCCGTGGGAAAGAGTAGAACTCGGGTGAAGAGAAGATCCTTCTCTAACACAGATTGTAAGCAAAAGAAGAACCTCAAGACCCTCAAGAACCTCAAGAATCTCAAGACCCTCAAGAACCCAAGAACTCAAGACCCTCAAGAACCCAAGTTCCTCGTGAACTTAAGAACCAAAGACCATAGTGCATGGTCATCACCGGAAGTGGAATGGATACTTCGCATACAGGTGATGAGCATGAGAGAGGTGATAAAGAATTTTCCCCACCAAGAGATTTTTTCGACCCTCCCCCTTCGCCATTTACACCACAAAGTGTACCAAATCCTGTGGAGGCAATGATCAAGACGATGATGGACATGATGACAACGTGGCACGAAGCAAGAATGGCAACCATGGAGCGTGAGCGCGAGCAATTACGCTTGCAGGCCAAAGAATTTGTTCGTACGCAGAAAGAAAAACAGAATTTGATCGCAAGAACGTTGTTCATTCTTCCTCTCTCATTTCTAATGTGCAGGTGAAGATTGAAGAGATTCGGTAAAAGGAGACTCTCTTAGTCTCTTCTTCTCCCAAGCATGACACACAGGATTTGCATGATGATCAAGATGTGATTTCTCATAAGCATGATGATTTGCATGATGATCAGGATGTGATTTCTCACGAGCATGATAATTTGTATGATCACGATGTGATTGTTCACAAGGATGTTGGGTTAGTTGATACTTTCTCTGGTGAAGCTAACCTCATTGCAGATTCGATCAATCAGGAAGAACCGATCTTGGCTCTCGAGTCGAGGTCCACAGAACCCCCATAAGAAGATTCGATCAAACACGAAGAACTGATCTTGGCTCTCGAGCCTAGGTCCACATAACCCCCCCAGGAAGTACTATGTGTTCAAATGATTAGTCAGCACGCATTTGGTGAGTGTTTCATTCGTGATCGTTTCCTGTATTTTAGTCAGGGTCTTTATGGGATCCCTTTTCCTAGGCATGCCATCTTGTACGTTGAGCATGATTCGCCCATGAATGAGCACGAATGTATGCGGATTTCTCATGAAAAGCTGAAAAGTATGCATTCAAGGAAGTCACATTCCTTGTCTCTTCCTTGGCATGACACATTTGTAGAAAGAGCACATGAAAGTATGAGCACCAATCATGGGCATTTCCGTTGTGAATGGCCACAGTTAATTGCTTTAGATCATAAGAGAAAGATGCGATCTCATTGTTTGCGTGTGTGTGGTGAACAGTTTGGCACTCCGTCTCTTTGTTCATCTACATTGCATGCACAGTCTTTTAGGAAGACAAGATTTTTTCCACTCACTTTACATGGAATAGGTATGTTCATGGTTTTGTATTGGAAATGGTTTCAGGAATTTTCAGCCACATGGAGATTCTTGAAGAAGAACGAAGTATGACTCTAGACGAAGTTGAAGCATTGAAGGAGCCACAAAAGACTTTGTGTCGCTTTCGGTGCGGCCCAAAGAAACAAGCGTTGCGGACCTTTATGAAGTTCAAGTACCGCACGACCCACACATTAGAGTGGGCCAGCGAAGAGTCCCTTCCAGGATTCCGGATGCTATTGGCCATACAGTTCGGTATCAGTACCTCACTTTGAAAACGAGGGGATGTCACGTGACACATCCAACTCTATGTGTCCATGGACAAGCTACAGCACGACAAGGGTTTAGTCAGTCCACTCAGTCTAGATTAGCAAGTGTTCTAGGGCTTTTGTGAGTCTGTTCGCGCAGACCGTGTATGTCCAGACACTTAGTGTAGATGCATATCCTCTGGTTGCACACAACATGATCATAAGCATTCCCATCAGAATCCATCAAAATCCTACAGGGGAATTTTTTAGTGCATTTAGCCTATTTTCCCTATTTTTGACATTTTTCACTTATTATTTTTAAGTGACTTTTGTTGGAAAGTAGGTAGGGCAAATTGAGTAAGTTTGTATACAAGTAAACCTGGGCTAGCACTAATTGGCAGAAGAGGCAGCAGGAGCACACGCTCAACAGGAACCTTCTCAACAGAACCCCCCAGGAGACCTAGCGTTTTTGGAGCGGCCAGCCTAGCGTTTTCTGCATCCAGTACCTAGCGTTTTCAGCAAAAAAAGTCAAGTGTTTTTGCATTGAAGCGACCTAGCAACAGCAGATCAGCCTAGCGTTTTTCCTAGCAAGACAACCGGTGACAGTAGCAGATTTTCAGCCCTAGTGTTTTTGCATCTGCATCATACCGTAGCGTTTTGCAGATACTCCGGGATAGAACCTCAAGAACCATCATCATTTTCAGTTTTCAGCCCTTAGACACCGCAGATCAAGTCCCGAACTTCGCAGATCTCACCTTCCCGTAGCAGTTCCTCGCCGCACGGTCAGTTTCCGCAAGGTTTATAGTTTTAGCCCGGAAAACGCAGATTTCAGCATCTGCTTTTTCAGCGCGTCATCGTCGCGTCGTCGCCATCGACATAAAGTCAGAATTCAGCAGATAAAGATTTGCAAATTTCAGCCCTTAGCAGTCTCAGATTTCAGCAGGTCTCGTCGTCCTCATCGTCATCGACATCGTCGGCAAGTCCAAGCATTGTAGAGATTTGTGCAATCAATAGTAGACCGCTCTCGCCATAGAGAGTGGGGCCTTCGGAGGAGGGTTTTACGTCTCTGGTGTCGTATTCTCTCTCTATCTCTCAGTCTCATACACTTTTACCCACAGTGTACATTCACTTTGTTTGTGACCATTGCACTCTCTCATTAAGAACGGAAGGCTCTCCCTTCTATAAGAACAAAAGGAACCTTGAGCACAGTTCGGAGCACTCATCTTGAGCAAAGTTCAACATTCATTCCGCTACACCTAACACCCCCCTCCTGCTCAATCCCAGGAAAAGAGAACAAGTACCACCTGAAAGAAATCTGAGACAACCTGGAATAAAACTGCTTCATCTGTAACGGAATAGCAAAACTTGAATCTCAAAGAACTCGAGACCCAAAGAGAATCACACCATCAATAAATTCGGACTGCTAAGAATAGGAAGACTTGAAAGATCGTCACTTGAGAATCATGTTTGCTAAAGAAGTTGTCGGGGTCCAAAAAGAACCTAGCTTCTCAAGCGAACTCCTTGAGATAAAACCAAATGTCCGCCACCTCTCTGCATCTGCCAAGTTCAAACCTGTAGGTACAATCCAATACAATATGCCAAACCGCATACAAACTCTGAAGAGCTCATATACTCCCATAGTGGTAACTTGCTTTCTTTCCTCAAATCTTCATCAAAACTAACTGTTGGAAATAGAGTTATAGGGGTTTCAAACACACACAGCTTGGAGAAGATGAACAAGCTTACGGGAAACAAAAGAGAGCGTATTGCTTAGTGCACAAATGAAAGATAAGTTAGCCCTAGAATGATGGGCATACATACAATGCACGGGGAAAAAGACCTCCTAGTGAGGGAAAAAAATGCCCCGACGGTCCTAAGTGTGTTCACACACGTCACTACCACATATATATGGTCACAAATCCCCTCTAAGAGTGATGCGGTGAATGAGAGATGACACTTAGTGCAAAGGGAAGTGCCATGCCCTAAGGGCATGATCAATCCACAAAGGGGAGTAAGCCCAAAGCTTTGCGGAAAGTTTCGAACTTCTCACGAGGCAATGCCTAAGGTTGTCTTGTGTCGGCACATAAGCCAAGCTGATTGCTCCTGTTGAGAATCTCTCTTTGACATGGTGGTAGTGCATGGAAAACTGGGTTTCTCGCAACTGCCAATGCGCTCTAACTGTCAGGGTAGATGATGTCGGTAGTGTCCTATCCAACAACCAAGTCAGCCATAAAGCGTCTGAGCCATACACACTGAATCGTAGCTGTGAAGATTGCCCTGTACTCAGCCTCACAACTGGAAGTGGCCACAGTAGGTTGCTTCTTGCTCACCCATGATATGCATGAACTGCCGAGCATGAAACAAAAATCACTTGTGGACACTCGCGTGTCATAACAACCAGCTCAATCTGAGGCCGAAAAAGCATGTAAATCTGGCGGCAATGATCCCCCCTTGGGATAAAAGTTAAAACAAGTTAAGATGTGAAGTGCCATTGAAGTAGCGAAAAATCCTCTTGACAACTTGTCTACCTTACTCGCCCCTACCCACCCCCTCTCTCCCTCGCCCCTACCCAGCCCCCTACTTGCCCCTACCCACTTCCTACCCAAGCCTACTCACCCCTATCCACCCCCTCTCTCCTTCGCCCCTATCCAATTCCTACTCGTCCCTACCCACCCCCTACTCGCCCCTACCCACCCCCTCTCTCCCTCGCCCCTACCCAGCCCCCTACTCGCCCCTACCCACTTCCTACCCAAGCCTACTCGCCCCTACCCTCTCTCACTCGCCCATATCTAGCCCAACCCCCTCACCCCTCCCCTACCTACTCCCCTCTCGAGTGAAGACCGTGTATACACAGAAGCCCCGAATGAATTTTCTGCGAGAATCAGTGATGTGCACGAATTGTTCAGTCTCTAGTTTCTACTTTTTGTCAACCTATCTCATTGAGCCGGGGTCATTACTTCTTCCGTATATCTTGCAAATATCGGCATTGCTTCATCGGTACTTCCTCCTAGCGACTCAAAATCTTCTCCAAACATCACCTTCTTTAGTGGTGTACTGTGTTTTTTTTGTTGTTTCACTGTTCTCTCTAGTCTAACTGTTTTATCTCACCGGGACGGTGAGTGGTCTTGTGGCGGGCTGTAGCAGGGCTACAATGTCATTGGCATGGGTCCTGGGACAAGCAGTTAGTTGCAGTTGGGCTTGAGTTCACATTGGGCTGACTCTTGCCTGGGCTATGACACGTGGCAAGTGTTACGGATGGTGGTCCATTGGACACCGTGGCTAGATCACCACCACCTCACTTAGGAGATAGGCTTAGCTAGATTGGATATCTGCTAGTTGTTGGTGGCTCTTGGGAGATACATATGAGTGGTTGGTTCCAGTCGTCGAGTACGCATCATCATCTACTTTTGTGTGGTCAGTCATCTAGAGTCTCTCATCAGAGTTGTACACAGCACGTCTGCACCATCCCTGTACAGTTGAGCCTCGACACCCCCACTGTACCTATGAGATCTAGATTGGAGCTGAGTGTGCTGCCTTGCCAGAGTCTATATCGGTTTCTTTGAGTTTGTTGATGTTCGTGCTGTTCATGACCTGCTGAGTCATACTGTTGTTGCTCTGTTCTTCTTTGTCTTCTGTGTTTTCATTCTGTGGAGTGAGATATCACGCACATTGCACTGAGGAGCACCGACTACAGAGCGCACGACACATTATCTCCGCTACAGTCCGAGACATAGCTATTGTTTGATCAAAATGAAAAAATATGGGGCATGTTATATATCACTTAATAGCTCTTCAAAAGGAGGATCTAAATCTATACTGGGCGTAAGATTTAGAATTGATTTGCAAAAAAATTACTAGACCCGACTTTTGAAAATATAGCTATTGAAAAACAGATTTCAACCCATAAAAGTGTACCACCCATTCATGCTTTCCCCCAATGGAATTGTAATGGATTGTTTTCTTAGTATGCTGTTTCTTTGAAGCAACCACTTAAAACACTTTGTTAGCATGTTTGAGCTTTTGGCACACGCCCATCTCTTGGAAGATTGGGCTTATTATCTTGTTGCCCAAGGTTCCTTCTCCATGCAAATTTAAACAATGGCCGCCTATTTTCTAATGGGAGGAATTTAAAGATCTTCATGAGAATCATTGCTAATTGCTTGCACCGGTGTTTGTCACAAGTCATTCCTAGTACCTACCACGTAATGGGTTATTATAAAAGGGCGCAACTTGTTTAATGTTCAGCTGCCCATTGATTATGCTAAAGCAACCAATCAGTAAGTCGCGATGTTTCACGTCGGTTTGGAGAAAGCCTTTGATCACCCTAGCTGGTCTTCTAGTGTAGACTTGATATAGGTTTTGGCTCCGATATGTCCAATATTATATGCATCATCAGTGCATGTTTCACCTCTTGTTTCATGACTGAAGCTCTTCTGCACAAGAATTCACAATGTATCATAATTTGACAAACCTATCCACTCATTAAATAGAAGGGTGGACTCTAGACCGAATGCACAAGAATCCACAATGTATCATAAATTGACAAACTTATCTGCTCATTACATAGCAGGGTGGACTCTAGACCAAATGCTCAAACTGGATGCTCGCCTACCAGCACAACTTTCCAATGTGCATTCAAATTATTTCTGAGCTTTACTAGCGCACATTATATCGAGGACCTGCAGAAGAGGAGGATGGGCAGGGTTGGGGATCAGCGGATGCAGAAGCAACATGCTTTGAAACTAATAGCTTAAATCAAGGACGGAGTGGGATTTGGGAGTGAGGGTGAAGACGAGCTGCAGAAGAGGAGGAGGCACACAGTGGAGATCAGTGGATGAGACAATGTAGACGTAGTTGACTGCACAAATTAATCTTTTCATCGATGTGAATAAAAAACTTCCAGCTTTTTGTATCAAACCCAATAGTTACGCACCTGTGATGCAAGTTTTTTCCATTGGATGTTCTCGTTTCCCATGAGATAGAATCAAACTAGACAAATTCTTTAGTAAACAGGCAAATTAAGATGAAAACCCAAAAGACATGTTCAATTCAAAAGCTGACTGATTTGTCGCAAGTAGTGATGTGAGCATATGTTTCTTTTCAGATCTTTTATAACATGGCCAGACCTGGTCAAAAAACCCTTATGATGAAAGATTTTCTGTACTTCCTACATGAGGAACAAGCACTAAGGGCTTTTTCCCTGTTTGAAGTTACCGAATCTGGTGAAATAACAAAAAAGTCACTCACCAAATGGGTCGTTGGAGTGTATAAAGAGCGACGTGCCCTTGCGTTAACATTGAATGACAACAGGACTGTGGTTGCAAAGCTACATAAAGTTCTGAATATTGTAAGACATGTGATGATACCAATCTGTTTGTAAGCTAAACATGTACTTGTTTCACTGTTCACTTTTCTCTCATGGAACTATTGTGCAGCCATAACAAAGACTTACTGTGTAAAAAAACATTTGAACTTGCAGGTGCTGGTATTGACTCTCTTTATTGTTTTCTTTCTTATCTTTGGAGTGGAAACATCGAAACTTCTAGTGTTTTTCTCTTCGGTGTTTCTTCCATCGGTGTTCGTGTTTGGCAATTCTGCAAGAACCACGTTTGAATCCCTCATCTTTCTGTTTGTTACACATCCTTTTGATGTGGGAGACAGAGTTGTTGTAGATGGGACAAATATGCTTGTTGAGGTATTTGTTGTCTCATCTTAATCTAGCACTATTTGCTTGTCATATGGATCAATAAAATACCATTGCTTCTTGTTCCTAAGAATTGTTTTCAAAGAAGACAATTTATGTTTGCGTGGAACCAAGAATTATTTTCATATTGGCTATGGAGTTTTAACGTGCTTGGTTCTACTTAACGGCCCATAAACATACAAACTGATATTATCTAATTTATCCTGTTTGTATCTGCAGGAAATGAATGTCCTGAACACAATTTTCTTGGGGTAAGTCTCGTCCTCATTCACAAGTATTCTCACAATAAATATTTGAGTATGTGCTCTGAGTCACTAACATGTGGAATTTAATTACCCCTCAACACATCAGTCCTTGAGAGCTACTAAAAGGATACTTGACACATTGAAAGTCCGAAACCAAGCATGAGTAGATGACTAGATATAATCATTCAAACCGAGTGTCGATCATAGTGGAAGAAATTAAACAAAAGATTTTATCCAATTCAAATGGGATGTGCAAAGTTCTGGAGAAACAAAATGAAGTGAAATGTTATATTAACGTCTTCAAAAGGCCAAAATGACCTATGAGACCAATCTGTTACAAAATAGTGAATCTCATACCATGTCTGGGTACAAAGAACTAGAACAAAGATACTACTACTAGAATCCATCCTCATCTGCACTCTGGATGTCAAGAGAGTATGGCTTGATCCTCTATTGTAGTCTCCGTCGATGGTGTGTAGCCCTCTCTCTTCAATCGTGGCCGTCTGGATCTCCGTAGCTCCAGTGCTCGGTTGATGAGAGTGCCGGTAGTGGTCGAATGAGTGTGGGCTGAGCTCTACAGTGATGGCTGCTCCTCTGGCTGTCCCATATCTAGTGAAAAGAAATCTGTAATCTGTCTCTGGGACTGTCTCTTTCTAGCTCCCCCCAGTAAAGTATCTCTATATCTGTGTAACTCAAGTAGTTATAGCCCAAGACATCTCTGATCCTCATAACTCATGACCCTAGAGAAAGGACCGAAACGCTCTCTGAATAAGCAGTGGAAATGGCTCCATAACTCATAGTACACTGTGCAATGACATATGTAATGTAGCTCTGTCTTTGGCTCTAGCTGGCATAAGCTGCATATCCTGCTGTCTGCTGGTATCCCCTTGAATCTACTGTCTCAATCTCCAGCTGATGTGAGGATGTGCGTATCTGACCAATGGCACACGGCAAACCATGAGACATATGTGTGTCCATGTAGCTGGGTCAAATCACAAACCCATCTCCTGTGAGGTGGAGAAGATGCTCTCTATAGAAATTTATCTTCATGCCCAACTCCTATTGCGGCTCCATCCATGTCCTCCTGGTATCTAGCTGGATCAGGTCTTGACGAATGAGACTAGTAATCTCCACCTGTGTAAGAGATATCGAGGGTGCGTGAAGAGAGTATTGGAAAGGGGGCAGCCCGTCCATGGTGAAGCCATGCATCTCAAACCATGATGTCATCTGTGCATACCAGCATGAAGTGTCCCCCTGAAGAGCTAACTGTTTGGAAGACTCAAGGGCCAGGCTAGCATATTTGGAGAATGAGGGAGTGTGCAGCCTATCCATTTCTTTTAATGTTCCCTTGCTTTTTATATGTAAGCAGCCGTTTATTGAGCAAAGGGTCTGCCTGCCTCATAAAAAAACGGAGACCTTAAGAGAGAGACCCAGCTTAGGCATGTAAGCTGGCTAGTAGTGGTTTAGGCTAAGTTGGATTTGTTGTAAAGTTTGCTTCATAGGGAGTTCTTACAGAACTAAGAAGGCTAAGTCCCTATGATTAACATAAAAGATACTTCCTTGTTGATACCTCTCAAAAATGGTAAGAGTGGCACTGGTCTTGATTAGAACTATATTGTGTGTCTGTAGTCATGAAAGAGAGAAGATGTGTGAGAGAAATTGTACATTAGATCTATCGGGGTAATACATGCAAGAAAAATAACATGAATGCCACGAAGAAAATAAATATGCAATGTACCTTTTGAAAGAGACATGGGAGCCCAGGTGAGGGTGAAAGTTGAATATTGTCACGTGCACATCTAACCCTATGTGTACGTGGACAAGCTACTTCACGACATGGGTTCAGTTCAGTTCAGTGAGTCTAGAATAGGAAGTGATCTGACACTTTTGTGAGTCTGTCCGCAGACCGTGCATGTCCAGACACTTAGATTAGATGCATATCCTCTGGTTGCACACAACATGATCATCAGATTTTCAGTTAGAACCCATCAGGAGCATTTTTACAGTGCATAGACCTATTTTCCCTATTTTTGACATTTTTTCACTTATAATTAAGTGACTTTTGTTGGGAATTGGGTAGGGCAAATTCACTAAGCCAATACATAAGAAACCTAGCGCTAGCACTTTTTGGCAGGAGAGGCAGCAGGAGCACCTTTGTTCAACAGGCAACCTTCTCAGCAAAACCGCCACCAGGACCTTAGCGTTTTGCACCATCTACAACAAGCTAGCATTTTTGCACCCAGATCAGCCAGCGTTTTTGCACTTGCAGATTCCGGCGACAATAGAACAACAGATCAGCCTAGCGTTTTGCATTTGCAAGGCAACCGGCGACAACACAACCAACAAAAGCCCTAGCGTTTTTGCAAGGAGATGATTTTCAGCCTTAGCGTTTTTGCATCAGCATAACACTTCAGCGTTTTGCAGATTCACTGCGACGGAATCCCAAGAAGCACCAGCGTTTTCAGTTTTCAGCACTTAGACACAACAGAACAAGTCCCGAACCTCGCAGATCTCACGTTACCGTAGCAGATCCTCGCCGCATGGCCAGATCCAGCTAAGTTTACGGTTTCAGCCTGGAAAACGCAGATTTCAGCATCTGTGTTTTTCGGCACGTCGTCGTCGTATCATCGTCATCGACATCGTCACCGACATAGAGTCAGAATTCAGCAGATAAAGATTTGCAGATTTCAGCCCTTAACATTTTCAAATTTCAGCCTGTCTCGTCATCGTCCTCATTATCGTCGACATCGTCGGCAAGTCCAAGCATTGTAGAGATTTGTGCAATCATAAGTAGATTGATCTTGCCATAGAGAGTGGCGCCTTCGGAGGAGGATTTGACAACATTCTGGTGTCGTATTCTTCTCTCTCTATCTCTCAGTCTCAGCATCTTCATTCACAGTGTTCACCACTTTGTTTGTGTCCATTGCACTCTCTCACTAAAGGAACGGAAGGCTCTCCCTTCCGTAAGTAAAAGGAACCCTTGAGCACAGTTCGGAGCACTAATCTTGAGCAAAGTTCAACATTCACTTCTGTTGCACCTTACAAAAACTGAAGTAGGAAACAAGTCAACTAAAAAGTAGGCTTGTCCAGTGAATAAAATCTTTACAAAAACAATGGAAGAGAAAATGTTTCCATCATGAATGCTGATATAAGTATTGTGTGATGTCAAAAGAATACAATGTCACGTGCACATCTAACCCTGTGTGCATGTGGATAAGCTGTTCCTACTTCTAGGGTTTAGGTAGCCTAGGAAGTGTTATGGCAACCTTGTGAGCTTGTACGCGGGCGGTGGATGTTCAGGCACTTAGAGTAGCTGCATACCCTCTGATTGCACAACCCGAGCATGATCATGTTCCACCGCATAACCCAGTTTGCGACCGCATGTGAACCACCTCTTATTTAAATCAGTTATTAGAGAAGTGACTCTTTAATTGCAAATCATGGGGGGCTGAATCGACCTTGCCGGACCCAGCTTTTTGAACCTATAAGGGAAGGCAGGGGGCTACAGTTGAAGGAGAGGAGCTGGAAGTTGACGGGAGCACCGAGTTGTGCCGCAAGAGTCGGCAGAAGCTCAGCGTTTTCTCAGCGTGGAGACCAGCGTTTTCAGCCTAAGAACCAGCGTTTTCAGATCAGCCTTCGCCTCGCCGTGTCGCACCCTTGCCGGTTTCCCACCAACACCCAGATCAGCCTAGTGTTTTCAATTCCAGCACAAACCAGCCAGTGTTTTGCAAATTCAGTTTCAGCCAGCTAGCGTTTTTGAATTCTCAGCCTGGCATGCATCGGCGGTTGCAGAGCATCCTCGTAGAACCGCTACAGTAGTAGATCCAGCAGGTCGAGAGGAATGCAAGGCGAGAAAGGGGGCGGGTGGGTTGCTACGGGCAGCGCGAGGCGGGAGAGGGGGGGTGGCGGGCTGCTGATAGCAGCGCAAGGAGGGGAGGGGGGGCTGGCGGGCAGGTGGAGGTAGCGATGGCTAGCAGGAGGGTCAGCAGCACCGAGCGCAGTTTTGGGAATCTTTCTCTTCTTTCAATGAGGAGATATCGCAATCGGAACAGTTTGTGTTCAGGGCTTAGAAAACATCATTCTCATAGAGAGCAGTATTTGTGAGTGGCTCATGAAAGGTCAACAAAGAGTGCTGCCATAATCCATAACACTAAATAACATGCAGCCATATCAAGCAATTGTCCTCAAAGACAGCAGCATTTGTGAGCAGCTCATGAACGGTCAACAGAAAGTGCCCGCCATCATCCATAACAAAAATAACATGTGGCCATATCGAGCACTTGTCGGTGTGGTAACATCAAAGAGGCCCCCATATGCAGGCAAGTCGGTTGTCCCTTGCCACAAGTGACTGCAAGCTTAAGGAATAGCATCATCTATCTTAGAGATCCTTTGGGCCCTCTACGGCTAGAGGATTGCTCAATCATGAGCTTCGTAGCAACACATCTACAAGGTATCCACTGCGCAAGAGACAAGGCAAGGCCCATCCCAGCCTGCCAGTCAATGTGAGTCCTCTCCCCCAACTAACGTGTCGCATGATCCGGAACATAGAAGTTCTACATTGGTGATTGGTGCTCAATCTCTTTTGCCTTCCTGGACGTGTCGAATCTATCCTCTCCTCATCTCCACCCAAATTTTTTTAAAAAATGGGGCCTTTCAAAAACACTGAAGGCAGTTTACAAAAATAAATTATAGTAAAAAAGAAGAGGAACACCTCTCCTCAAAAATAAAGACCAGGGGTAAGCACCAGCAATGTTATGTATCTGACAACACCAGCTTCCCATCGCAGCATCAAACTGTTATGCCATATGTTTGAAGTACTCATACCCAATGCGTCCCTCCATAGCTATCCTGATCTGATTCCACAAGGCCTTTGCAATCATGGAAGACTCCCATGGATAGCCAAGAGTTGACTCAAACATAAGCTATACATTGGTGTGGCAATCACACCACAGAAAGCTGGCCCATGACGCGGAGAAAATAACTTAAAGAAGATATCTATCTGCCAAAGGCTATTACTAGGCTGCACCTTAAGAAATCTCCATGGTCTCCAAGCAAAGAAATGAGCAAGCAACTGCATGTATACATGAACATCTGAGTAAGAGGGAGTGTTGGGCTCTCTCTCCTCCACCTGTCCACATGCTGAAGTACCCACAACTGTAGTAGTATCTCTGACGGAGTAGCTAATAATTTTTCTGCCTGAAGCATCCCTAGCTGTTGATCACTTTCTGGAACCTCAGAGGACCCTGCTAACTCCCACTGTCAGATGGTCTATCGAGATTCCAAAAGCTGCTCCTCCCCCTCTGTGGAACGCGGAACGGGAACGGCAACGGGATCCCCGCGGAACGGGGGAACGGCTAGGGGTCCGGAACGGGAACGTCGCGGAACGGGAGGTATAAAAAACACTCAAATAGTGAAATTTTTAGCTCCTTGTGTTTAAATACAAGGAGTATTAGAGTGCTTTGACTCTAATACTCACAAAAAACTCGTTTTGAAGACCATTCAACCTTGCTATGACTAGATGATGAGAGAGAGAGAGAGAGAGAGAGAGAGAGAGAGAGAGAGAGATGGAGAGGGAGAGATTTGAGAGAGTGGGAGGGAGAGGAAGAGAGCTTGAAGGCTTGAAGCCTTGAGCCTTGAGAGAGTGAATCTTGAGAGGGAGAGATCTTGAGAGTGAGAGGGAGAGAGCTTGAGCCTTGAGGATTAGCTTGTGAAGAGAAAGGGGGAGGGGGGTGCATTTTATGAGTCCTTGAGGCCTTGCACACTTTCAAAAGAAGCCTAAACATTTACTTCAATTTTTTCAATTTTTGCCAAATTTGTTTGTAGCCGTTGGCCGTTCCAGGGGCATTCCGGAATGGTCCGGGGGCGTTTCGGAACGTTCCGGAACGGCCGTTCCGGTTTGCATTGGCCACCCGGAACGTCAGACATTCCGGGACGTTCCGGAACGTTCGGGAAGGGAACTGCCCCCCGGAACGCCGGAACGGGGGCTAGGGGGCGTTCCCCGGTAACTATGCTCTCTCTACTAAGATTTACATGGATAAAATGTTGAATTAAAGATCTCTATCTCTGCCTCTCGACCTGTCAACTGTTGACTTTGTTGATTCTCTTGTGTCTATGAATGTTGTTGGCTCTCTTCTTGTCCCTATGTATGCATAGGCTATGATCCACCCATCAGTGCTGTAGCAGATTTGGCCACTCTAGGGACAAACCGTCTTCGGAGAACCTTCTTACAACCTTTTCCAAGGTGACCCATCATATTACATCTCAAGCATTGTTTGGCCTGCCTGTAATCAAGATCTGCTTGGTTTGTATGATACTTTTCCATTGACAAGAGGTGCTCTCTAGACAGTCAATGGAAGAGGCCATTGCCACTCTAATTGAAGGATCAGATTTTTCCAAGGTGACTTATAATATTACATCTCAAGCATTGGTTTGTCTTGCCTGTAACCAAGATCTGCTAGGCTTCCATTGACTAGAGGTGCTCTCTAGAAAGTCAATGGAAGAGGCCATCGCCACTCATATGAAAGGATCAGATTTTTCAAGTTGCATAGACCCAGCAAAAGGTGTCCCAAAAAAAGATCCGAACAGTTGAAGCACACTAGTGTAGCAGGGCTACAGTGTCACTTCACAAGACAGACAGAGACAGTTGGACAGTTGGTTACAGTTGGTTTGGTTCACACTGGACGGACCCTCTGGGCTGGGGAGTGACACGTGGCAGGGTACCGACGGTGGTCTAGTGGACATCGTGGCCAGGTCACCACCACCACTCAGTTTGGAGATAGACTTAGCTGACTGGACATTTATGAGCCGTTGGTGGCTCTTTATGGTTGTACATATGAGTAGTCGTTTTGGGTCATTAGTATCATCTTTCACGTAGTCGTCTAGAGTGAGTCTATACACAGAGCACGTCTTCACCATCCCGGCACATCTGAGCCTCGACACCCCCATTGTACCTGTGAGTCCTGGGCTGGAGCTGAGTGTGCTGCCACGCCAGAGTCTGTATCAGTTCTTTGAGATAGTCCAGTCATATGTTCTGGTTTGCTGTTGTGCCTTTGTGAGCTCTGTTGATGTCTATTGTTTCCTTTCTTTTCAGTCTGTTTGAGTGAGATTGTCACGCACCATTGCACTAAGGAGCACCCACTGTAGAGAGCACGACACATTAGCTGCGCTACAGGTGCTCCCATTTTGGCGATCACGATGGGACACGAACCCACAATCTCCCGCTTCTAGTCTGGAGTCTCCAAGGGTCGTGGTTTTGTTCAGTTTGAACAAGTGGAATCTTCCCAGATGGTGATTGAGAAAGTGAATGATATGTAATCAATGACTTGACGAGGCTCAAAATTCAATAATGTGTATGTGAAGAATATTGCAGAGTCTATGTCAGATAAGAATTTAGGAGCATCTTTGAAACCTTTGGTCCCATTAGCAGTGCGGTTATTATGAGGGATGCTGATGGCAAATCAAAGTGCTTCGGTTTTGTGAATTTTGAGAGCGCAGATGATGATGCAAAGGCAGCTCAAAGTCAAAGTCGTCGTGTGACTGCAATCCACCTCCCATGTATCATCCTGGAGCTCCAAGAATGGGCCAGCAAATAGACCAGCAAATGTTTTATGCCAGCAAATATTTGTTGTATGGAAAGCCCCCTCTTCCCAATTAGCCCAACTTTCTCCCCTTTATCCCAATTCGTTCAACCCTCCCCTCCCCTCTCCCCCAACTCGTTTGGCCCCTCCAAATTAGTACCCCCTCTCCTCCCAATTCGTTCCCCTCCCCTTGCTCCCAAATTCGCCCCCCTCTGCCCTCTCCCTATTCACCCCCTTCCCTTGCCCAATTCGCTCGCCCCTACCCTCTCTCTACCTCGCCCTTAACCAATCCCACCCCCTCACCTCTCGCCCCTACCCTCTCTTCCTCTCACCTACCTAGCCCCCTCGCCCCTACCCTCTCTTCCTCGCACCTACCTAGCCCCCTCGCCCCTACCCTCTCTCTCCCTCGCCCCTACCCTATACACTCTCCCCTACCCTATACCTTGGCCCCTACCCTCTCTCTCCCTCGCCCCTACCCACCCCCTTGGCCCTACCCTCTCTCTCCCTCGCCCATACCCAATCCCCCACCTCTCGCACCTATCCACCCCTCGCCCCTCGCCCCTACCCTTACCTCACCCATCGCCCTGTGTCTCCTTTGGCTCGCCCTAACGTTCGTGAACCCTCGCCCTCCTACCACTCTGTGCCTCGCCCCTACTGGGATCGCCCCAAGCTAACACCACTCAACCCTACTCGTAAAATAAACCGCCCCTCTTGAATCTACTGCTCCCTACATCAACCTCCTGCTAGTGTCGGGTCTCGTGTCTGATACACTCTTCCAACTGTACTCACTATGGCAGGAGGTAGCAAGAAACAGACAGAAGGTGGTAGCAACCAAAAAGAATTGTTGAGAAAAAAGAAAGCTGTGGTTGCAGAATCAGAGAGTGAGGAGATGTCAGTAAGCAGTAGCCTCGTCTTGGATGACATAACTTTCAGTGACCCCAGTGATGAAAGCTACAAAGCAGACTCGCCGTCTGAGTCAGAAGCACACTTCGAGTCAGATGCTTCGAGTGATCAAGAGGACCGTACAAAATCAGCTCAAAAGAAAGGTAAACAACCAATCATGAGTCATATAATCAAGAGGCCTGCAACATCCAAAAATCTCACCGCGTTCTCTTTGGATTTTTATTTACAGCAGCCTCGACCATCTCTGAGCGAGGTCTTTTCCAATGCTTAGCTGCAGACTCTGGGTCTCACAACATTGGCCGATGCCGATCTACCTACCACTGTTCTTGCGGAGATGATACATCAAATGTTAAAAGATTTTTCCAAGGTAAGGGGCCACAAGTTGACAGCTACAAGGCTTGGCCATGCCATGGGTATGACTAGCTTTCCATCTGTGAAGCCGGCTACACGCACTTTTTCTAAGCTGTCCAAGGATGCAACAATTCAAGCATGTCAAGAACTGCTAAGTTCGGATCACCCAAACTGTGAAAGGAACAAACGGATTCTGGCAATCTTCAGGTATTACTTTCTCGCTAGAGAAGCCAAAGAAGATAAAGAAAAAGGTGATCTTCCTACTATCTTCTCCCACTGCGACGGCCTCTACTGTTTGATCCACACCATACCCTGTGGATTCCACCAGATTCTCTTTACGTCTTTACAGTCTAGGGCTAAACGATTTCGGGCCCAAGTGCAATCTGTGCAGTTAAGCTTCAAATGTTTTGCAGCACCTCTCTTGGCATGGGTCATAAATATATATGTTAGCCTTGATGAAGTGGATGAGGATCCACAGGGAACCTCAAAAGGGAAAATAAAATCTGTAAGTATTCAAGCTGACCCTATAGTCACCAAGAAAAAGAAGATCAAGGCGAAGGATACAGTGTAGTCTTTACTCTCCTTGCCAGTTTCAGAGAGCCAGCAGACTAAGGTGACGCATCTTCCGAGTCACACTCCATCTACTTCTACCCCTCGTTCTATTGTGCGAGCGCTAGTGTCTACTTCCGCTCCTCAAGACAGGATGGCCGCTTCGCCCTTACAGGATCCTCTCCCTTCTTCTCCCATCTTCACTCATACTCCAGTCAACATATCTCACTCTCCATCTACAACAACCATCTCAGAGGTACCTACTACACCCATTGTACCGACTCCTAGCTCGCTGGCTGTGCCACTTACGCGTCCTCCAGCATCCCATGCATTTGATATATCTCCAGGGATGCCCGACTTTACTTCTCTGTTTCAGCTTTCTGAGAAGTTACTTCACGACTCAAGGGCTGCTATTGCCACTATAAAACTAGGTACAGAGCAGCTAGCTGCCACGCACCAGCGTCACTCTGCCACATATGCAGCTATGGAAGGATCTCTGAGAGTCGTCGAGAGTGCCATCGCAGATCGAGATGCTACGATTTTCGCATTATAATAAGCATTGAAGATTAAGTCAAAGATCATTGACGACCTAAGAGCACAGCTATCAGGATTTCAAGAGATGCTTTTGTATGGTAATAGGTCTACACAGGTTCCTGTGGGATATGGATGGACTGGGCCAAGGACACAGGTCCAGACTCCTGCAAGGTATGCAGGAGCAACAGGTCCCTCTCAGCTGTTCTTGGGATCGTACACACAGCCAGGGACATAGGTCCAAACACCTGCAGGGTATGTACTATGCAGGAGCATCAGCAGGTCCCTCTCAGCAGTTCTTGGGATCGTACACACAGCCCACATTCCAGTACTATACTTCGCAGGGGCCTCAAGGTCAGGTACCACAGGTGCAAAGCGTTCCTTGCTGTGATGGTGTTGCTGGTGCACACCGCCATGGTTGTGTCACTAGGCGTCCTGAGTACACTTCAGGGCAGGTGCTTCCATCCCCCGTAGCAGGTGGCTGCTCCAACCACAGGGAGCCAGTGTGTTCAGAACATAGTCCAGTAGCCGCGTTACCAATCGATTTGATGGCTCCCTCGGACGTCGAGACTTTTGGTGCAGCAGTGGCGACGACATTTTCTCTTGGGTAATAGGACCGCATTGCTTGCTACTCCTTTCATTGTACATATGGTTACTTTTTGCAGTTTTTCAGTGTTTGGCTCACCGAGACGGTGACCAGTCTTGTGGCGGGCAACCTGTATAGCAGGGCTACAATGTCACTTCACAGGACAGATAGAGACAGTTGGACAGTTGGTTAGAGTTGGTCTGGTTCACACTGGACGGACCCTCTGGGCTGGGGAGTGACACGTGGCAGGGTACCGACGGTGGTCTAGTGGACATCGTGGCCAGGTCACCACCACCACTCAGTTTGAAGATAGACTTAACTGATTGGACATTTATGAGCCGTTGGTGGCTCTTTATGGTTGTACATATGAGTAGTCGTTTTGGGTCATTAGTATCATCTTTCACGTAGTCGTCTAGAGTGAGTCTATACACAGAGCACGTCTTCACCATCCCGGCACATTTGAGCCTCGACACCCCGATTGAACCTGTGAGTCCTGGGCTGGAGCTGAGTGTGCTGCCACGCCAGAGTCTGTATCAGTTGTTTGAGATAGTCGAGTCATATGTTCTGGCTGCTGTTATGCCTTTGTGAGCTCTGTTGATGTCTATTGTTTCCTTTCTTTTCAGTCTGTTTGAGTGAGATTGTCACGCACATTGCATTGAGGACCACCCATTGTAGAGAGCACGACACATTATCTGCGCTACAACTAGGCAACCAAAAATTTGCTGGCAGCCCTGGAAAAAGGTTTTCAGTGGTACTTGGGGAAATTTGTATTTGTCCTCAATTTCAACAACATCATTGTCTTCTTCGCACTGAGGCAAAAATATTAATTATGCACCCAAATCAAGAGGGGAGCATACCAATAGGGCAAATAAAAATTTGATGATTGTGGACTACAATGCTTGGTCTATTTGGACTAGTTCCTATTCTAGTGGTCGAGAGGACTAATGGACCAGGTGACACTTCTGCCGGACTGGATTACGACGAGTAGTGGACCACTAGACAAGCACTTTGGCAGCAGATGGATAAATGGTAACTAGGGAATCAGTGTGACCTAGTGCCCATTCGGTTCACCTACCACAGGCTACATACTTTAGGCACTGAGCACTTGTACAAATTCCATGCGCATGAGGTGGAGTTTGGAAGAGCCTTTGGGGCTCAAGGATTTAGTGGAGACGACGAAGCATTATAGAGTTGAATTTCTTCATCTTTTCTTTCATCAAAGAGGGTGCAAGAGTGGAGCCACCTTCGAAAGAGCAAATCAATACCTATTCACGTAATCCGTGACTCGCTCGTGCTATTATCGGGCAAACCGATCCCAATCTTCTTTCATGTCTTCCTCAAGGTATAGAGGTAAGAAGAAGTTTGTCGGAAAATTCCGCCTTGAATTGAATCCAAGTCTTGTTTTGAATTCCTTGCACAGCTTTGGTATACCATCAAGTACTCGCAATCCCTTTAAGGTGTTTGGTCACATGCCTCATCTTCGACTCTTCTGAGAAATTGCCGTTTGCAAAGGCAACTTCAAATTGTTGAATGAAAGGGGTAGCTTTCGAAACACCTTCCCTTCCGTCAAAAGTATCAAACTTGATTGGAGTGTTCTGAGGTCTAGAGACCTTCTTCATATCCTTGCCGAAATAACGAGATTTCTTGGCTATGGTTCTCGATTGATGTTCATGGATATTTTCTGGGTTTTGAAGTATCTTGAGCATTCCGCTCCTCAGATTCTCTAGGTTCTTGAGCATCATGCTCTTGTCGCCTTCTCAAAGAATCCCAAATCTTGTCGACTTCTTGCAGAGGGAAAATCTGCGAGCTTTTCTTGCAGGGCTTAGGGTTCTGCCTACTTACTTCTCTCTTAACTTGTCATGGCTTCTTCCCGTATCTTCCTAGAGGAGTCCTCCTTTACAAAGAAAGAGAGGAGACCATGCTCTCATACCACTGTCACAAACGGGAGCGCATAACAATATACTTGGATAAACAGAATTTATCACTTAATACTGAAGCTAGAGTATATAGAGAGAAATAGAGAATGAGAAGATTAACACAATACCAGGGATCAATTGATGGGCTGTTCCCTCTCCCCCCCCCCGTAATAGTATCTTTATCATTGAGGAGAAGTCTATACAAGCACTTGAACCGAACGTATTACCAAGTTTGTTCTAGAATCATACTCGATGGTTCCCGGAAGCCTCAGCTCCCTATTCCTAGGGCAAAACCCTATTCCAAGGAACTTCCATTCCTTATTCTGAATCCTCAAGAACCAAAGTTCTGGCCTCTAGATCTCACCTTCCAGACGACTCAAGGCATGGCATCCCTGTAACTCTTTCCCGACTCTGTTCCCATAGTCCTCTTCTTGCAAAACAAATTTGCTTTCTTGGTCGTGAAGTCCTTTCCTTGGGAATCTCAACTTTCAGTTCACATCTCCAGAGTCTACCTCTCTTGGATCCGTGGATCTACTTCCCAAACTTGGGTACGAAACCCTTGGGCTGATCTGGCTCTAGTTCCTCAAAGCGCTTTTCTCCTACAGAGGCTCATGCCTTCCTCTTGCTCCTACTCCCTCGTGAAGAGGAAGTACATCTGCAAACAAACACTCAGAGATCATAACATGAAAAACGTTACCTCCAAAGTCTCGACGCTCAAAATGCAACTCGGTTCTCGGAAAGCAATTCCTCGGAAGAGATCTCTAGTCATAGAATCCTCTCTTCCAATCCTACACACAGAAAAGGTGTGCTCTCGAGTTCCTTCGCGTAAATCAGCCGCGTCTATGACGTTTATGGGTTGAAAACAGAGGAAAAGAGCAGCTTGTCGCGTCGGAAACTCGCTCTGTAGGCACGTCTTTGCGATGAAACTCACGCATTCGGTCTTGGCGCCATCCGGTACAGTCGGGGCAGCCATGGGACTCATGGCGGCGTCGTCTTCACCACTAAAATCTACAGCAGCCCATCCTTCTTGCTACTGCTGGCCTTTTTTTGGTGCTTTATGGACAAGACCAATGCTAAAGAATTGTGGGAGTCTTTTATGCTCTGCATGGATGGTAAGAGTGCTTCGAACAAAGTGTTTTTGACGAAGAAGCTTATGCATCTCAACATGAAAGAAGGTAGCAGCGTCAGCTCACACATGAACGAGTTTAACAGTGTGTTTACTCGAAGCGACTTAATTTCGATGATGAAATGAAAGCCATTTTCTTGCTATGTCCTTTGCTTGCATCATGGGATCCATTTAACAATGCCATTTGTAACTCTGCCTGAAAAGGCAAGCTTGACTTCAGTGATGTTACTAGTGCTTTGCTCACAGAAGGGATTCGACGTCAGTCTCTTGACACTAGTGGGCATGGTGATGCGTATATGGCTAGCGGTAGCAGCTAGAGAAACAATCCAAGGCAAAGAGTTCGTAGTTGCAGTCGCAGTCAATCTCAAGATCGCAAGAATGCACATAGCAAGAGCCGTGGATGTGACACGAGGAACGTTAAGTGCTACCATTGTCACAAGAAAGGACACATGATAAAGGATTGTCGTTTGGTGCAAAGAGAGAAGGGTAAAGCCATTGTCATAAGTTTTGCACCTCCTAAGAGCAATGTGAAGATAGAGGAGTTGAATGTCGTTGAGTCTCCACATGGAGTTGTTGTCCCGGACGTGCCGCAACCGTCATATGTAGTAGTCTTCACTTTTGATTTGAGTCCAGAGGCGACGTTAGCTCTTGATGAATGCTATGTGTATGATTGGATTATTGACTCAAGTGTCACTTTTCATGTTACTCCTCACAAGGAGTGGTTCTCCCGTTATGCTTCTACACATGGTTCACTTAAGCTGGGTGATTCTTATCAGCTCGAGATATGTGGTGTAGGAGATGTGAAATTGCGTATGCGCAACGGTACTGAGTTCATGCTGCGAGGTGTTAATGTGGCAAAGCTAACCAAGAGCTTGGTTTCAACAGGACAACTTGATGATCTTGGATACACTAGAGAGTTTGGTAATGGTTCTCTGGATTTTCAGAAAAGGTAACTTGGTCATGCTCAGAGGCCAAAAGTCTCGCTCATTATATTCTTTGTATATCTCTTCTGTGAAAGAGAATTCTATGTAAGTAGCCGAGCTACCTTCTACTAAGTTGTTGCATAGCCGGCTTGGTCATATGAGTCAAAAGGGAATGAAGCTATTCTGATTTTAGTTTGTGTGAGCATTGCATATACGGAAAACAGATGAAGATTACCGCATTGCCATTGGACGCGTTGCGCATTGACAAAGGGGAGAGGTACGTCTCCACTGAGTTTAAAGACTTTTGTAGCAAACGAGGCATTAGGAGGCCGTTCACTATGCGGTACACACCTGCTTAGGATGGGGTTGTTGAGCGCATGAATACGCTATTCAAAAAAGAGTCACTTCCATGCTATCTATGGCGAATTTACCTCAAAAGTTTTAGGGAGAAGCTGTTATGATAGCGGTGCATATAATCAATAGGTCACCTAGTACACCATTGAACCAGAAGATTCTGCAAGAGATGTGGATGGCAAGAAGCCTAATTATGACATATTATGTGTGTTTGGGTGTGAGGTATTCTCACATGTGCCTAAAGAGCTTAGAAAGAAGCTGGACCTCAAGTCACACAAATGCATCTTCATGGGCTATGGTACAGATGGAGAGATGGGTTATCGTCTGTGGTACCCAGAGAGTCATTCGCAGCTCACAGGTGATCTTTAATGAATCAAAGATGCAGAGACAGCCTATACAAGAGGTTGAGTATCACATAGTAAGATTCAAGGACGTAACCTCTAGTCGACTTACGCAAACAGCTCATTCCACTAGCAATGTACCTCCCGCTAGTAGTGATGCTCCTAAGAGAACAGAGTCTAGCAGTCAGGTAGTGAGGAGAAATACTTGTGCCCTTGAGCGGTTTCAGCCACAATGGACATACACAGATCTGGAGGTTGATATCAACCCATGCAATCAGCTTGAAAGGACGTATTGCAAATTTTCCACTGAGAATTTAGCAATACTTGGATACTCTAAAGTCTGATCTTCTCTGTGGACATAGTAGCCTGCTGAATGTCAACAAATCAAGGCTATAACGTTTAAACATCACATTGCTTAAATCACATAGGTGTTGAAACTTGATGTTTGGTGAACACTTGGGAGCCTTGAGTATGTACGGTCCTGTGTGTTCTTGGTAACGACCTTGCAGCAAAGGCTAGATTGACACCTGCCTTATCAACTCTCCTGATACTTGAGAGACAGGGAATGTCCACCACTGGATGAGTTGAGGGTCTACAAGGTGATGCTCCTGCTGAACAGTGCAACATAAGGGACTGATTTGCAGCATAGACACTAACAGATATCAGAGCGAATCATGAATCACAGAGGCAGTTCCAAGCATTCGCCTTAAAATTGTTTCCAATCCAACGCTGTTTGGTGTATGATTGTTTTGCCATCAAATAAACCGGACACACACAAAAAGCACTCAAAATACAAGCATCATTAGAAAAGATAAGAGGGAGCTTACATGGTGGTGCATATAGTTGTAGGCTGACCTTTCAGCATCTCATCAAAAAAGGCTTCTAAATCATGTAGAATATCTCAACGGCATGTTGCACAAAGATATTGTGTAAAGACATGTTTCTGTGTGCTACAGGCCCGCAAATGAGAAGGTGTACTTCCCCAACTCGTTGCTGAGCATGAAGGCCATCTCCAACTACTATAGGAGTCCGGACCAGGGTGATGCCATTGAGTTCCAGATAGTCATGAGCACACCTGTGGAGAAGCTGGGCATTCTCAAGGAACGCATCCAGCGCTACATTGACAGCTTGCCCCACTTTTGGTATCCCGAATTCCGCATCATCTGCGACAAAATTATAGACTCCAACAAGATGAACATGAACATCTGGATGCGCCACCGCCTGAACTTCCAGGTAATAGCTCTTCCTTCTTCAAAAATCTCACTTTTATGTTGTACACATAAATCCATCATTTATCAAATTTTCAAGCAACCGATAATATATAAACCGATGGGCCGACCCATTGGCATAGCTTCAATCTACCTTTTGAGTCTAGACTAGTGAGCCGATACACTGGCTAGTGGACCATCAATGTATTGCCGTGGAGAGGGAGTGGTGGTCAGTTTCCTGCCTTGGCTTTTGATCCATCATAGGGCACTTATCTTATTCGTGGAAATATTTTGCTTCGATATATACAGGTGTGATAGCTACCATACAGATCTATCAAATGTGTCGAGTTTAGCCTCTTTTTACAGCACATGCTCACCTCCATGCACTATTGAGCCCCTACAACTCCTTTGTATCTGATTGGTCTTAGGTCAGGAGCTGTGAGTGTTGCCCGCCAGGCGCATGTAAACCTCCCTGAGCCGCCACTCCCAAAGATAAGGCCATTCACTGCTTATAACTTTGGGGCCAACTCTTGTGGTGGGCATCTACCTGTCCAGCCTGCAACATCTACCTACATGGTGACCTATCCCTTAACACCTCTTACAAATTCTCAAAGCCCCCGACTTGTTCAGTTCTGGGAAGGACTTCTCGGGAGTGATTGTAGATGAAAGGTCAGTATTCAATCTGATGCCCTAGTTTACTTGGGACTACAACCTACTAAGCCGGCAACCTTCATGAATCACTGTGACGCTGGCTAACCAGAAGATGATGCACCCTTGGGGGTTGTAGAGATGGTTCTTCTCTAGATTCAAGACTTCACTTCCTGCTTGACTTTGTGGTGATCTGACCTCCGGGCAGTTTTCCCTTACTGATTGGTTGGCTCTAGTTGGGGCACATGGGCCCTACATAATTGGGGAAATGATGCTATATGGAGATCGGCACCTGGATCTTTGATGCACCTCCGTAGTCTAGACTCTATCAAACTAGAAAGCGGGGTGGACCCTATCGTCATAACAGTTTTTTGTGTATCAAATCTTCTCCAGCTCAATACCACTTTTCAAAGGAACCCACCATCTGAATAAGCACCAACACAATAGTATGGAACTGAGTAGGCAAAATGCAGGTCTCATAGAGCAGTTTGTAGTGCTCGTGAGTCATGATGAGGAGCGACTGCAAATGGTAAGGAATAATGGAGACAAAAAAGGATGACTACCCTCAAAGAAACTGTTGCTATGCATCAAGAAGAGCATCATCAACTTCAATAAGGCAAGTGGGAACACCTCTCCTGATGTCAAAAAGCTGACAAAGAAAGTCTTCATCAAGATATGGTGCTTGAGAACCATTCCAACAGAGAAGAGGCTGGCCCTTGCTTCCAGCGATCCCAGTTATTATATGTCCTCTCACCCAATTGTCTGGGATGCCACTCTTGCTCTTTTAAATTTCTCTCTTCACCCAGAGGCATCTGCAAGCCACAGCTGTGGAATCTGACCCCTCAAGAAAGCAGATATCGCCTGGTCCACATCAGAGAAAAGAAACAAACATGTGGCCAAGGGGAAAACTCGGCGATTGTCAACAATCTTTGTTCTCTCACCCCGGGGATCTGTTTCTCTCTAAAAGCAAGTCATTTTCTCTGTCTAAAACATAGAGAAGACACTCTCTCTCTCTCTCTCCCTCTCTCTCCCAGACTTGGTACTAGACTCATCATTGTAATCAGTTGGTCTCATAGGTCATTTTGGCCTTTTGTAGACGTTAATATATCATTTCATTTCATTTCATTTCTTTTTCTCTCTCTCTCTCTCTCTAATCGATTCATTCTGTTTTCCCATGCGGGAACTTCAACTTATGCCAGATTTTTATGACTTAAAAAAAGAACGCAATTGAGGGCACTCAAAGCAGAAGTTCAGTTTAGGGCCACTGATCTCTCTCATGCAGTAGCATCTCTCTCCACCATCTCTCTCTCTCTCTCTCTCTCTCTCTCTCTCTCTCTCTCTAGTAGTGTCTCTGTTTAGTTAGTTTCTTTTTTTCTTGTTATCCAGACCTTGTATCAGATTCACCATGATATAACTCTCTGGTCTCATGGGTCAAATATGGCCTTTAGAAGACTTTAATATAACATTTATTTCTCTCTCTCTCTCTCTCTCTCTCTCTCTCTCTCTCTTTATTGTCTCGATCACTTCATTTTGCAGTATCGACCATTCAAATGTGGCACATTATGGTAGTACAAGCAATCCCTTGTTATCCATTTAGGCACTAATTGTGCTGTTTCTTGCCATGTATGAGTTTGATTTATGGTGCCCTCATAGTGGCTAAATTTTGTCAGGATGTAGGCGAAAGATTTCAAAGAAGAAGTAACATGTTGATGTACTTGAAACAACAACTAGAAGACCTTGGCATAGGTTATCATCTACCAGGACAGCAAATTACAGTCATGGGGCTTCCTTTTCTCCCATCACCTTCTTTGGCATAGAATCTACATATCTCAAACATTACGTTCTTCTCTTCCAACATACTCGAATTGGCGAGTGACTGCCAACCAACAATTTTGGTCTCTTCAAGGAGCTTGTGTGAAGGTAAAAGAAAAAGTGTATTATAAAGCATAGAGTTATCTGGGCACTGAGTGTGCATAGGCTGTAGTATCTCTTGTATAGTTTGTACCATATTATCCCAGTATGAGATAGCAAAGTCTTCACTTCCTTTACAATGTGAATGTGTATTCGAATGGTTTTCACAGTAATAAGGTTCAGAAGAAGTTAAATACATTGCAATATTGATTGGATCTAAACTTCATTCTGTCACAAGTAAAATCTCCATAAAATTGTAACGGTTTGTACATTGAACGTCTACATTTATTGTAATCAAACAATGGTCACATTTTCGCCCAGCCCAAAAAATTGTCTATAATACCCAAAACATGACTGAGAGAAAACAACAAAGCAAGGATCTGATCACTCTATGAATGCTAGAAGTGGGGCATCAAGCCCGTAAATCATCCAAACAAGCAAGCATCGATCCTTGAATACAGCAAGCAATGGTGCAACCTGTGTCTCGTCTTATATATGTATGTATGTATCATATATGTACATATATATGCTGGACCCTTTGGTGCTCATGACAGCTCCTACAAGATGCGGTTGGCTTTGGCCATGAAGAGGAAAATCACCGAGAAGGGAGCGCATAGGTTTTTGGCATGGCTTATGACAGTTTTGGGGGAGCTTGAAAAACGGGTTGCCACATCATCAAGGAAGCACACGGTAATAAAAGAAAATTGTTGCACCATATAATCGAAGATGGGAGCCTATGAAAGGGGAGGCTTCCACGCCTAGTCACTTGGAATTTCTTCTGTCTCTCTCCTGGGTACTCCTCAGAGGTATGGATGGGAAGTAAACTCAGAGCTAGAGTAGAAAATCAAAGGGCACTCTTTAGGAAGAGAAAAAAAATGGGCATTCAAAAGGTTGTGGCAGGCTACAATGTCACAGGACATGGACATTAGTTACAAATTCTTACAATTGACTTTGGACAACGGTTACAGTTGGCCTTGGGTTCACAATCAGTGGACTCTCACTTGGGCAGTGATCCTAGTCGTCCATGACCCATGGCAGACAGAGGGAGTGGTGGTCTAGAGGACATCTTGGCCAACTCATCGCCACCATAGTTCAAAGATAGGCGTAGCTATGTTGTCCGAGATATTTGGGTTAGACGTTGATTGCCCTCTAGTTTTATATATATACTCAATTGGTTGTTGGGAAGGGTTATGCGTCGTATGAAACATTTAAGTCTAGAGCGCGTGTTTTTAGTCTAGCACTTGCATACTTGCGCTCTCCTTGCATAGTTGGTGCCTCGATGCCCCCATTGTACCTCTGAGTCTTGGGCTTGTTGGTTCTTTGAGTATAGGCCAGCTTCCATATGGGTTTGGAGTCTGTTGTTGCGTCATTTAGAGCATAGTCTTGCTTCATTTCATATTGCTCTACAATGTTCCTTTTGTGTTTGCATTGAGATTCTTGCATATTGCACTGAGGAGCACTTACAGTAGAGAGCACGATATAGATTTGTTGCTACACGTGCTCTCATTTTTGGCACGCCTTGTGGGACCTCAACTAAAGTCTCACTCCGTTGCTAAGCTTACATGGTCGACGAGCTAGCTGGTATAGTCTCTCGCCTTGGTATATCTATTGCTCTAGATTGGTCTGGTCTAGTGAGACTCTGACCCCGAGAAACCCTAGGAACGGGGGTCGCGCCTCATGCCAGCCTATCGAGTGAGCAACACCGTGGAGTGCAATGTCGAGAAAGGTACGTCTACCTCAGATACGGCTAGGCACAGCTACAAAACAGTCCTCACTCCCTAATCTACTCATGGGAG
Source organism: Adiantum capillus-veneris (assembly GCF_014529385.1). Lineage (NCBI taxonomy): Eukaryota > Viridiplantae > Streptophyta > Polypodiopsida > Polypodiales > Pteridaceae > Adiantum > Adiantum capillus-veneris. The sequence goes on from NC_140933.1 coordinate 13,998,399, forward strand.
ATACTAGAGCTACCACCGAACAGGAAATTGAATCCTAACACCCCCTCTCAGCTCCTGAACGGGAACCAAGTCCAAGGGAGCTGGCATGAGAGGATAACGTATCACAAACTGATAACGTGGCAACTTCTGCTGACGTGGACAAGGGTGTACGGAATTCCGCAGTTCATGGTGACTGGCTGACGTGGCAACAGTATGGAACTCCGTGATTTGTGTTGACTTGTTGACGTGGCAGAATGTGCGGACTTTTACGTTTTACGTTGGCTGCTGATGTGGCCTAGGTGTACGGATTTCCGCAATTGGCGCTGGCTGCTTTTATTGGACAGATTTTTGACCATTTGCTTTTGGGATCCTAATGCTTTTGGGGCTCTGCTTTTAGCAACCCTTGTAATCTTTATAAGTGACCCAAGGGGGCCCACTTCTCAGAGTATATGGACGTAGGTCTGAGAGGGAGCACCCGGGGGAAGTGTACTTTGCTCAAAGATTAATATAAAAGAAATACCGAAAGGGATGCCAGTATTTGGGGCCAATATCTCTTGGCACGGAACTACGCCGGGCCCTGTCGACTCTCTCTCTGAAATTGTGGATTGTTTTAAGTGAATCTTTGCTATGTCACGACAGTATCTTGAATTGGGGTGTCCAAGTTTGTTACACTGGTATCAAAGCACATAAAGATTCTTCTTCTACGGAGGATCCAATCCTTTTTGCAGCACACAGTTTTTTGTGAAAGAATCTTCGTGACTCGACCCCTGACTTATTAGGCACTCCCACCCTTTATACATTACGCTTCCGTCGTCGTCGCTCTGCCTTACAAGGCATAAAGCCATAAAGAATCCCAGATAACACATGGGTTTTCTCGGAGGATTTGACAAAGATAACACTCGAGGGGGGGGGGGGGGGGGGGGGGGGGGGGCAAAAGAAAAGTTGAAATCCGGCACTAGAACTGAAGAAAAGAATGAAGAATTGGACAGATTCTTGGTACGGAGTACAACCATCAGCTGCAGGTTGACACATCTGTGAAAAGATTGATCCAGTACTCTATAGACCCGAGACTTGCGAAACACCTGAAGAATTACCCGATTGATAAGATTTACCGAGTTGGCGTGTGGTCATTGCTTCTCCTCTCAAGTCGAGAGGAAAGCCGAAAGGACGGACGAGTGTAGAAAAGCGAAACCTGTACTCGCAGAAAGAGATGGACAAGAACTCTTGAAAAGAAGATGAACCAAAGGACCACTGGAAGATAAACTTGAGAGTTACACAGAGCAGTGACCGAGTGTAGAAGAAAAGGAAAGATGAAAGCAGAAGTGGTATCACATTGCGTGGGGACCAACTCGAATCAGAGGAACGAAAGCACAAAACTTTTCCGCACATGGGGCAAAGTGAAAGATCAGGAAGCCCTCATTTCTTTGATGGAGGAGCCAAGGCCAACTTCTTTTCACTTGAATTGGCGGCTCGCCTTGGAATTACGCCCGACAGGTTGAGGCCACAAGCGAAGGCAGTTCTAGCGGCACCTGGATGAGATGTTGCCATTACGTCGATCATTGGCAAACTTCGTTTGCAATGTCAGGGGTGTGTAGGGCACGAGGACTTTTATATCATGCCTTTGGAAGGGTTTGACGTTCTCAGAGGAATCCTTTGGTACCACAAGAACAACGCCATGGTTGACTATCGGGCTAAGAACGCGACTTTGACAAATGAAGGGCAAAGAGGTTGTACTTGATGAAATCCGGTTTTCTTTACTCGATTTTCTTGAAAGAACTGAATGATGATTGAAGGTCGAATATGTTTGACCTCGAAAAGGAACGACAAGATTTTGTGCAATAGAGCCTGATTGTTTCTCTGAAGACCTACCAAGCGAGTTGCCTCCTTCACGTCCTGAAGATCACATGATTGATTCTGGGTAGTACACCACCGAACCGGCCACCTTACAGAGTTAGCCGAGGCCAAAATAAAGAAACAATGAACCAAAATAGATTTCCACATTACGAGGATCGATGATATACTCGACACACTTCAGAATTCTACTTGCCAAATTGATATGAAGAGTGGTTATCATCAAATCTGAATTGCTCCTGGACGTCTACATACAAGACGGCTTTCAAGACGACTTTTGGGATTTTCAGAGAGTTTTATGGCAGGAGTACAGATGGACCCGGCCAAAATTAAGACTATCCGCGGTTGGCTTGACTTGAAGAATGTTCCTAAAGTTAGAAGCTTTTTGGGCTTGTGTTCTTACTACCGGCGGTTCATTGGCAATTTTACAGAGGTAGCTTCCCCTTTGCACTTATTGATTTAGAAAGGAGTCCTTTTCTCGTGGGGACCGACAGAGATGATTGCCTTTGAGACACTTAAATAAAAACTGATTAGTGGACCAGTCTTGGCTTTGCCAGACTTGCAAAATCCATTCGAAGTTTATTGTGATGCTTGTGGTCGTAGTCTTGGAGCGGTCTTGATGCAAGAAGGCCATGTGATTGCTTATGAAAGCAGAATGTTTTCAAGGCCATAATTGATAGCACAGAATTATGAGAAAGAGCTATTGGCAGTGATCCATGCTCTTACACAGTGGCGACAATATCTACTCACAGGCGATTTCACGGTGTTTATTGATCAATAGAGTCTACGCTACTTTTTGTTACAGAAGCAGTTTTCAGAAAGCAGATGCGGTGGGCTAACATCTTGTCACCGCTTCACTTCCAGATTGTCCATGTTCACGGACAGAAAAACTTAGTGGCAGATGCATTGTCTCAGAAGCCCCTCGTCTTGGCTATTTCCGCGATCCATTATAGAAGCTTCAAGGATATGGTTGACTAGTACGCCACCGATATTGATTTTTTCGATGTTTTTTTTTCCTCGGACACAGAATGGGCAGATAATGCCAAGATATTCCATACGGGATGGCTACTTGATGAAGAAAACAATGTTGTGTGTTACACAGCCGTTGAGGGATAAGGTTTTGATTCAGTATCATTATCCACCTTTTACGGCTCACCGCGGCATTGACACCACCTTGAAAGGTGTAGAACGTTATTTCTTTTGGCCAAGACTCAAGAAGGATGTGGACAACTTTGTTCGCAGTTGTTTAGTATGCCAGAAGGTCAAGTTTGACATGCATAAGGCACATGGATTAGTACAGCCTTTACCCATTCCCACCAGCCCTGGGAAAGTATTGCAATGGATTTCATCTTTGATCTCTCAAAGACACAAAGTGGGCACGATGGCATTTGGATTGTCATTGACAGATTCAGCAAGCAAGCTCACTTCATTCCAATGAAGAAAACAGTCAAGCCAGACCATTTAGCGAGACTGTTCATTGCACATATATTTTGATTACATGGCATGCCTGAGACAATAGTCTCCGGCAGATGTCGCCGATTCACGAGTTTGTTTTGGAGGGCTATTTGGGAGAATATTGGCACGCGCTTGCAGTTCTCGCCATCATTTCACCCGCAGAAAGATGGGCAATCTGAGATTGCAAAATCGTTTGTTTTGGATATATCAAAGTCTTACATCTCTGATCAAAAAGATTGTAGCGTGGATAGTGTGTCGTGCTCGCTACAGTGGGTGCTCCTTAGTGCAATGTGCGTGATATCTCACTCAAACAGATTGAAAACAAAGGAACAATAGATAACAACTGATCACACAGAGACACTGCAGCAGACCAGAACATAGGACTCGGCTATCTCAAAGAACCGATACAGGCTCTGGCATAGCAATACACTCAGTTCCAGCCCAGGACCCAAAGGTACAATGGGCGTGTCGAGGCTCACTGTGCAGGGATGTGTAGACGTGCTGTGTGTCTAGACTAGCTACTCTAGACGACGATGTTGGACCATATATGAAGAAGATGACAATCTTGACCCAACAGATACTACTCACATGTTGTAGCGCGGATAGTGTGTCGTGCTCTCTACAGTGGGTGCTCCTCAGTGCAATGTGCGGACAATCTCACTCAAAACAGACTGGAAACAAAGGAACAATAGACAACAACTGACGTCACAGAGACACAATAGCAACAGACCACAACATATGACTCGACTATCTCAAAGAACTGATATAGACTCTGGCATGGCAGCACACTCAGCTCCAGCCCAGGACTCACAGGTACAATGGGGTGTTGAGGCTCAAATGTGCAGGGATGGTGAAGACGTGTTATGTGTATAGACTCTATGCTCTAGACGACGACGTTGGACCAGATATGAAGAAGATGATCCGATGACCCAACAACTACTACTCATATGTACAACCATAAAGAACCACCAACGGCTCATAAATGTCAGCCATCTAAATCTATCCCCAAATTGAGTGGTGGTGACCTGACCAAGATGTCAACTAGACCACCGTCCGTATCCTTGCTGCCACGTGTCACTGCCCAGCCAAGAGCGTCCGTCCAATGTGAACCAGCCTAGACCAACTATACTAACTATGTGTCTTGTGAGAGTGACACTGAAGCCTGCTACTACAGGTTGCCCGCCACAAGATCGCTCACCATCTCGGTGAGAGGAAATAGTCTTGGTGAGAGGAAATACTGAAAAACTAGGAAATAAAACCACTTCTTGAAGCAGGTGCTAGCCCCAACCATGCAAGAAATGATTGCAGCTGGCAAGAGAATTCACACGTGGAGGAGGAGGTTTCTCTGCTCGAACACAGGATGTCGGATTCTTATGCAAAGATGATAACAGTTCATGAGAATTCTAGGAAGTTCCAAGTAGAGTATGAAGAGCTGCACCAGCCTCTTGGTACTTCTCGAGCTGAAAACCAAAGAAGTGTAGTTGCTCTGAAGGAGGATATGCGAGGCTTCTGAAGGAGTTGCAGAGGCGAGTCATAGTTGTTGAGGAAGAGAATGAAGGGTTCAAGAAGCAGATTGAAATGCAGACTTTGAAAGTTCAAGAGATTGAACAACAAGCAATGAAGGTAGCTCCTTGTCGAGGATTCTTGGGTTGCAAAGGGAGCTTGAGGCTACTGAAGGCAACAATGCGGATCAGCGGGGTGGGGGAAGATGAGGCTGAGGCTGGGAGGGGTGGGGAGGGCTAGATAGGGGCGAGGGGTTGGGTAGGGGCGAGGGCAAGAGAGAGGGTGGGTAGGGACGAGTAGGGGTGATTAGGGGGTAGGTAGGGGCGAGAGTGTGAGGGGGTTGGGTAGGGGCGAGTTGGGAGAGAGGGGTGGGTAGGGGCGAGTAGGGGGTGAGTAGGGGCGAGAGTGTAAGAGGGTGGGTAGGGGCGAGTTGGGAGAGGGGTGTAGGGACGAGTTGGGGGTGGGGGAGGGGCGAGTTGGGAGAGAGGGGGGACGAGTTGGGAGGGGTGGGGCGAGAGGGTGTGAGGGGGTGGGGACGAGTTGGGTGGGGTTGGGGGGGGGGGGGGGGGGGGGCGGGGGGGGGACGAATTTGGGAGGGGGTAGGGAGACAAATTGGGGAGGGGGAGGGGACGAATTTGCAGGGGGTAGGGGGACGAATTGGGGAGGGGGAGGGACTAGTTTGGGAGGGGAAGGGGCGAGTTTGGGAGGGTTGGGCAAGTTGGGGAGGGGAAGGGGGACTAGTTGGGGAGGGGGAGGGTAGGGTAGGGCTGAGGGGATAGGGGCGAGGAGGGAGCCGAAAACTATAATGAGTAGGGAAATTATCAAGCAGGGCAGGCTCTGTGAAGGGCGTTCGCTAGACACAGATGATAGCTTTGTTCTGGTGAGAAGCAGACACCAATGGGGCTGATGTTTGAGGGGGGTGAACTCCTGTAGAGGAGATTCCTTCCTATTTCTATGATTCTGCATAGGCTCATCAAATTCAAAGACTTTCACCAAGGGCGTATCAAGAGCAGCTTCTACGACCTTCAATCTTTGAGCTGTCTCAGGTGGCTCATTAGGTTTAGTTACTGTGGAAACATTGGAAGAGAGTGTACCTCTAGGCAAGGAGTGAATAGAGACTCCATAACAGGGCATAGATTTGGTAGCTTCCAACCACTCCAACAAATCTTCATCTGACCCTTCAGGTGTAGTAGGCTGCTCTTGTTCAGGGTTGGTTTCCATCGACAAAGAAACTTGCTGCACCACGGGATCCATACCTCCTTCTAAGAGAATGGGTTGCATCGGGGAGCCAGAAGTATGTATCCACAATGCATCGTTTCCCCAATCATGAAGTGCTTTAGTGTGTCGCAGCCATGGTCTTCCAATGAGCAAGGGGAATCTGCCCTCAACCTAAGGAAGACGAACCACAACAAAATCCAAGTTAAAAGTAAAGTCTTGTACCTGCAGAGGCACATTGTCCACTATGCCCACTGGGTAGACTCACAACGATGCGTCCTCCAGTCTCCTGCTCAAACCAACTCTGCGCATCTCTGTGAAGATCCATCTAGTCGAAGGTTGCCAGGGGCCTCCTGCCTGAGGCACCCTAGCACGAAGCCGCTGTAGCAAGAACTTCTTCCAGGGCTACTCACCTGGAAGAAGTCCTCTGACGATGAACTTCCCAAGAAGGGCTCTGACGATGAACTTCCCAAGAAGGGCTCTGCTCTGTTGTGCTCGGTCAATGATCCCAAGCCCTCCCTGTGAACAAGGAAGAGTGATGACCTGCCAAGCCACTTTGGCTCGGGCTATCTGAGTGTCACGTCTTGACCAAAGGAAGTTCCTGATCAGCCTCTCTACCTGGCTGATATAAGAACTCGAGAAGATCCAACAAGAAGTGATGTACCACATAGTCGCCAACAACACCTGGTTGGCCACTACTACTCTGCCAGCCAAAGAAAGTCGTGCTGAGCTCCAATGTAACAGCTTTCTCCCGATCAACAGGAGAAGGGAGCAATCTGCTGCTCGAGAGACAAGTCCAAACCAACCTGACAGCTCAAGTACCGAACTGCAGTCCTTGGGGGAATCCACCTAAAACCCTCTCTTGGCATCCAATCGGGTACAGGAGCACTACCAACCGAGAAAGCCACAATCTTTCTCTAGTTGATCAGTGCCCCCGATGCGCAACAAAAGGTCTCCAGAGCCTGCTCACACTTGTGAAGGTTGGCCTCCTGGCCATCTAAGTACAAGGCCGAGTTGTCGGCAAACTCAGCGTCCAGAAGCTCATGTCCCCGAATAGGGAGTGCTAAGCCCCGTAGACCAACTTGTTGCGACACCAAAAACCTGCTCATCACCTCCGCATAGAACAGAAAGAGGAAGGGGGCAAGAGGACATTCTTGTCTGACCGAACGTGTGAGCATAACGCGATCACCTCTACCTCCTGCCAAAAGTACCTGACTGTGAGCCTATCTGTACAAAGCTAACACCCCTCTGATCCAAGCATCTGAGAAGCCCATCCTGCGTAAAGTGCCCTCTAGAAAGTTCCAATCAACTCTATCGTATGCCTTCTCAAAATCGAGAAGAAGAATCACTAGGTCCTCACCACGGAGCCGTGCCAGGGCAGAAGCCTCCCAAAAAGTAAAGATGTTGTCAAGGATACTGCGTTCCTTGACAAAACCTGTCTGAGTCCCATGTATAAGGCTCTCTAGAAGTGGATGAATCCTCAAACTCAGAGCCTTGGCAAGAACTTTGTAGGCTGAGTTGAGGATGGTGATGGGGCGCCACTGTCGAATCTCATCCAAGGAGCCACCCTCCTTGGGAATGAGGTAGATCAGGCCCTCACTCATGTTGTCAGGCATCACTCTTGTGTGCAAAATGTACTGAAAAGCACTGTAGAGATCTGGGCCAAGCAAGTCCCAATACTCCAAGAAAAAACTGGGAGTCAGTCCATCGTCACCTGGACAGCTACCACGGGGGAGGGCCCTAAGAGCCGTGTGCAGCTCCTCAAGCTGAAGTGGTAGCTCAAGCCTTTGACGCATCTCCTCAGTCACAAAGCAAGGTATCTGTGCCCAAACCTCCTCCTTGCATGCATCTTGACGCTATGATTGGGGCTCTGCAGACAGTAACTCACGGTAAAAGTCTGTAGCAATTGCATGCATATCCTCGGGCTCAGAAGCAATTGACCCGTCGGGCCTCCTGAACTGACTGACCTTGGCATGCGAATGCCGAGGTTCCACTGCTTCAAAGAAAGCACCTGTCACTCTGTCGCCCACCTGGGTCCACTGAGTTGTCTGTCGATGGAAAGCAAACTCATGTCGTCTCTCCTCTGTGCTAACAAGCTCCTGACGAGCCTGCTGTAGCTGCTCCTCCAATCAAGGACTGTCTGGATGCTGCTCTTGCATCCTCTGTAGCGAAGCAATGCCCCGTCTGAGACGTTGCTCCTTCTCTCTCGCTGCAACCCGACGAGCTAGAGACTCCTGGAGAAAAAAACGGCTAATCTGAGCTAGGCCTGAGGCCACTCTGTTAGGAGGAGAATCTTGCCTGTCCAAGCTCTCTGTCTAGAGAGCCTCTACTCACTCTCTAAGTGATGAGTCCAACAAGACCCTCTCTGGGATGCGAAGCATCGTGCTCCCACTCCTTTGCCTGTCTGCCACTGTGAGGATCACTGGTGCATGGTCTGAGAAGGAAGTCCTTGCGAGAAGGCCCACTGTCCCTCCCAAGTCACTGAAATGGTCACTAGTGTAGAAGCGATCTATTCGCGATAGATTCACTCCTCCCACTCTGCGGTCCGAACAAGAGAAGGCAAGGCTGTCTGGGGGCCTCACAAAACCAGAGTGCTGCCAAACATCCGAGACCCTCAGAGTCATACAAAACCTCTCCCAAGCTGCCAGCTCAACTCCATGCACAATAGCGTGGCTACCATCAATCCTGTCAGAAGGGTCCTCCAACATGTTGAAGTCCCCTCCTATGCACTAGTGTTCTGCCTGCGGCGGTAGAGACTCAACTATCTGTGACCAAAACTCTGCTCGAGCACTCGCCACATTGGGCGCATAGATGTTCAGGAAGCCCACTAGGCAACCCTGAACTTGCATAGTAATCCACTGAGCCTTGCCTTGCACAATAATCCCTCTGCCCACAATGGCCTGCTGCAAAGAGTCCGCAAGAGTCATACATACCCCACCCTGCCTCCAGGTCCAAAAGCAGGTGACCAAAAAGTGTCATTTGTCCACGCAAGAGCTGGCCTCAACGTCTAATGCGGCTCTCACACAGATGGTGCTCATGAAGCATAAGCCTTAAGGAGATCAATCTCTCCTCCCACAAGGCAGTGCTGAAGCTCCTGATGTAGTCGGCCCGGCTGATGCTGAAACTGGGGCCCACCTAGTCCTTGCACGTTCCACGAGACGATCCTCATAGGGAGCAAGAGAGAACAGATGCTGTCGCAGTAGCTAGACGAGCTATCTTCGAGGCTGGCTTAGATGGGGAGTAATCCGCATCCGAGTGTCCTCTAGATAGGCGTGACTGCAACGAGTGCCTGGCCCAAGCCCAAGCAGAGCGAGTCGTACGTAAAGCAACCTCCTCTGTCCAGGAGTCCTCATGAATGTATACATAGCATGGCAAGCATTGTGTATCGGCAAAGAAGTAAACCACAATGTGTCTACATCCTGCTGAATCTGGAGGTGTCACCGCAAACTTCGCCAATGCCACAGAGTCTGAAGCAAGGCTGTAACTCCTAGTTCTCCCATGTGGTGAGAGAACTCTAGGACCTGTGTGTGCAATTATCCCAACACTGAGTTGAGAGTCCACTCTGTCTGGTCCCTGCCGCAGAGGGGAAAGGCGAAGCCAACTGTTGAGTCCAAGGCCTCTGTCCCCCTAGCTGCAAGGAACAGAACATGGACCTTGAAGCAGGCTGCCTCATGGTCTGCTGAGGGGTCACTGAGAAAACAAGTGAAGTCGTAGTCGAAGAAATCCCATTGGCGCCGGATGTCAATGCTCGTCAGACCTCGAGGGATATTTGCAATGGGGGACGTCTGTACCTGTAGAGGGGGCTGCAAGAAAGGCTGTCCCTCTCTCGCTAAGCGACTCGTGACAAAGGCGCTGCCAAGAGATCTCCTAGCAGTCAGAGAAGGCCCTACCTCCTGGGACGACTGTGGAACTGAAGCGAGAGGGGGGGAGGAGTAGGGGGGAGCGGTAGAGGTAGAGGGGCGGGAGGAAGAGGCGGCGGGAGCAAGAGGCGGGGGGGAGGATGAGGAAGAGGGGGGGAACTCTGAAGGGAGAGGGGCTGTCGAGGGTGAAGCTGGGGTGGGGGCTGGAGCAGGGACCTCATCCTGCTCAAGAGGACCAAACCGGCTCCTCGTGGGAACCCACTGCTGCTGAGTAGGCGCTTGAGGACCACTCTGAGTGCTAGGCTATCGTTGTGGCCCCTCGCTTCGTCGACCACGGACCTGCTGCCATCCCTCCTCCGTTGGAGCCCCAGGCTCAGAGGGTGGCTCTGTATGTATGCATTGTGTCTATGTCTGTGTTTGCTGGCCAGCTCTTGCAGGCTGGGGCTGAGGCTGTGGTGTAGGTCGAAGCCTCCTCCGTGGACAGGCCTTCGCTAGATGGCCCATCTGTCGACAAATGAAGCGGTGATTCGGGAGGCCCGAATACTCCACACTCTGTCTAAACCAACCCTCACTCACCCGAAGCAGAAGAATAACCTTCGTGAGCGTGTGAGTGTCTTTGACCAAACGCGAACTGAGGGAATGTCAGCCGCCTTGGCAGCTACTGAGGCTGCCGTTCGAGGTGTCTCCAGGACAGTCCCAATGGCTGAGCCGATCCTGGACAAAAGTGGTAAGTACTCCCTCCGCAAACCCGGAAAGCAGACGGAGATGGGGATGTCTACCTCTTCTACTAGAACATCCGAAGCAGGGTCGAAACCATGTCTCCACTGTCGAAAGTGGGCTCGTGCTGCTCGGATGGTCAATGGACTCATGGCGATGACCTTGGACGCCATCTCAGAGGTCTCAAACTCGATCTGATAATAACCTCGTTCGAGTATCTGTAGTCCAAGATCTTGCCCACCTCTACGAGAAGGCGGGCTTGGAGAAGGTCACGCAGCTCTCCTCTGCTAGGTCGGGTGCTGAGAATCTTGAAGATGACAGAAGTCGCCTGCAAGCGCTCTACCTCTGCGGCTAGGCTTGCTCGCTCTGTCGACGAAAGAGCAAGTCCAAGGCTGGGCTCAGCGGAGTCGGGCAAGGGGGCTTCGGACGAGTCCCTCTGTGGCGGAGCTGGAGCCTCCATCTGTGTCTATTGCTGTGTCGAAGAAGCGGGCGGTGAAGTGACTCTGCAGTCGAGCGCGTCGAGCACTGTCCAAAGACACAGTGCTACCCGAGCCAAGTGCAGGGTGCTTCGGGGAGAAGAAGGCGGGGGGAGAAGAATGGATAAGGCGGGTGGAGTGCGGGACCTCAAGAGACAGCCAGCGGGTGGGGTGGGGGGGGGGGGGGGTTTGAAAGGCGGCGCGAGAGGGGGGGGGTGGGGGGGCAGCTGGCGGGGGGGCTGGACTGCCACGCGCAAGGGAAGGCGAGGGCGGGGGGCAGCGAGGAGAGGGGGGGTGGGTGGTTCAGCAGTAGCGAGCGTCAAGGGCAAGCATCATTTGTAGAGCATCCGGAACCCAGTATGATTGCATAGTCGAAGAATCTTAATTAGCAAAACAGAATGAGACTCCACTGCAAAGAGATATGCTCAGTTTGGATCCAGCACATCTTTGTCGTCCCTAACCATAGTGAGAGGAAAATGACCTGGTCCATACTTGCAGATGAACCTTACACTCGTGTCGAAAAGAGGTATGATCATAAGCTCGAGTACTTCGCAAATAAGGTGAAGCTCCATCGTGATGACAAAACGAAAAGCATTAACAGCAACGGGATGGCAACCAAGTGAATGCTTGAAAGCCACAAGGAAACAACCACAAGCTGTGATCGGTTTACAAAAAAAATTGCTCTCCCCCTTTGTTTGTTGACCATCTCCAACTTGACCCAATTCAAATAGTTCCTACAAAAAAGTCGGGGGTGAGGGTGAAGGGGGGGGGGGGGGGGGGGGAATTTGCACTAGATAGGGGCGAGAGGGAAAGGGTAGGGGCGAGGGGGTCTAGATAGGGGCCAGTGGTGGAAGGGGGTGGGTAGGAGCGAGGGGGGGTTGGTTAGGGGCGAGGGGAAGGGAGGGGGTGGGTAGGGGTGAGTTGGGAGAGAGGGGTGGGTAGGGGCGAGTAGGGGGTGGGTAGGTGCGAGAGTGTGAGGGGGTGGGTAAGGGCGAGTTGGGAGAGAGGGGGGACGAGTTGGGAGGGGTGGGGCGAGAGGGTGTGAGGGGGTGGGGACGAGTTGGGAGAGAGGGGGTTGGGTAGGGGCGAATTTGGGAGGGGTAGGGGAACGAATTGGGTAGGGGTGGGGGCGAATTTGGGAGGGGGTAGGGGGACGAGTTGGGTAGGGGGGGGACGAATTTGGGAGGGGAAAGGGGGCGAATTGGGGAGAGAGGGGGGGGGGGGGCGAGTTGGGGAGAGAGGGGGGGGACGAATTTGGGAGGGGGAAAGGGGGCGGGTTGGGAAGGGGGGAGGGAGGGACGAATTTGGGAGGGGAAAAGGGGGCGAATTGGGGAGAGAGGGTAGATGAGGTTGAGAGGGTGTGAGGAGGTGGCATTGTATATCAATTCCATGTTCCACTGGCTGAAAGAGGAGATGCTACAGAGCGCAGTAGTTGATGGAGGGCATGAGGAGGTACCATGAGCAAGACAACAATCATGAGCAAGGAATCTATCAAGCGGGACGGACTCTGTGAAGGGAGATCACTAGACATAGAGGAGAGCTTTGTTCTGTTTGGAGAAGCAGACACTAATGGGGCTAATGTTTGAGGAGGTGTGAACTCCTGCAGATCTTCTACATTGGCTGCTGGCTTCTGCGGCTCGTTGGGCTCTTCCTTATCTGAAAATGAAAATGTGGAGTTTGTATTCTCGGGCAATGGCAAAGGTTGAATAGAGACTCCATAACAAGGCGTAGACTTTGTAGCTTCCAACCACTCTAGCAGATCTTCGTCTGACCCTTCAGGTGTAGTCGGCTGTTCTTGTTCAGGGTTGGTTTCCATTGACAAAGAAACTTGCTACACCACCGGATCCATACCTCCTTCTAAGAGAATGGGTTGCATCGGGGAGCCAGAAGTATGTATCCACCTGGCATCATTTCCCCAATCATGAAGTGCTTTAGTGTGTCGAAGCCATGGTCTTCCAATGAGGAAGGGAAATCGCCCTCAACCTGGGGAAGACGAACCGCAACACAATCCAAGTTAAAAGTAAAGTCTTGTACCTACAGAGGCACATTGTCCACTATGCCCACCACGGGGTAGACTGTCCTCTGGTCGGCCAATGTAACTGTGAAGGAAGCAAGGCGAGTAGGTTGTAGACCTAGAGCTAACATAGTGAACTCGGGCATCAGGTTGATGCCAGATCCACCATCCACTATCACTCATGAGAATTTCCGACCCAACACGAACACTGTTAGGCGAGGGCTTCTATAACTCAGTGAGTGCAGCAGCGGGATTGGATATCATATAGGACTCTGATGGTCGCACTGGGAGGTGCCCGCCACTAGGACTTACTCCGGGATAAAGTGACTGAATAACAGCAAGGGTGTCACTTCTAAAATTCGCATCTAGTCGCAGCATGTCATAGAGGGACACTTGTTGGAAAGTGTTCTTCAAGACTGTCTCTGCTGTAAGCTTTTCCTGTTCTACCAATGGTTTCTCGGGTACCTTGATCTTTTGTAGATCGGAAATTGCTTCCAAGAAAGCTTCATCAATATCGGAGAGCAAGGATTTGGATTCTTTCATGGTACTCGGGGATGGCTTGTTCCCAGTTAAAGGCAGGGTATCCAATGGTGTGAGAATGTGTGGGGGAGTTGAACTTGTTGCAATGCTAAGACCGAGAGCGGCTCTCTGGGCCTGGGTGAGGACGCTCGATGGCTCTTGTACCAACTGCGGCGGATTATTTTTAGGGGTAACCACGTGGGTAGACTGGGGCGGCCGAGAAACGATGCTAACTGCTATCAAAGTGAGCTTGGGAAAGGCAAACTCATTCTGGCTTTGACTTGGGTTTGAAGCCTTGGATGCACGAATTTTAGGGCAATCCTCACTGTAGTGATCCTTCGTTTCGGGGCAATGACGGTAGGGAGGGGAGCCTTCCGGCAAGGAGAATTTGCTTTGGTAATGCCCATATTCCTTGCATCTGTAGCACAAAATGGTCTGATTGAAAGGGCGAGGTGGTCCTTGCTATTGGTGCATGGAGTTGGAGGTGGAGCATAGAAGTTTTGAGGTGATGAGGGAGCATGGGTATGATAAAAGCTCTGAGACGGAAAAGTACTTGGCATACCTTGCATAGGAGGGGCTGTCAGCAAAGGTGGCATATGGTGTGGATGGCCACATGGAGAAACCATGTTGGATGCAGGTGCTGGCCCTTGTTGAAGAGTAGGACCAAGACTTTGTTGTATTTGTCGCAATCCCTTGAGGTAGTGACATTCCTTATCCTCATGTCCAGATTTTTCACAGAAGTGGCAGTAAACCCGAAGGGGGCATTCCTATGGAGGGTGCCCTGGAGAGCGGCATGAGCTACACGAAACCGTAGCCTTAGTCTCTTGCTGACACTTGAGCTCTTCTAGCTCGCGCTTGATCTGTTCCAATGCCTGGTGATGTGGAGGCTTCTCCTGTCTAAGAGAGAAGGACCTCTCCTCTTGAAGAGCTCGCTGTAACTTTAGGGCTTCCTGTTCCCTGCGTAAAGAAGTTAATGGATCAGCAGGACTTTCTGAAAACACAGAGAGGGTCGATTCAATGGGCGAGTCGAAGGGCGAGGTGGTCCTTGCTATTGGTGCATGGAGTTGGAGGTGGAGGCATAGAAGTTTTGAGGTGATGAGGGAGCATGGGTATAATAAAAGCTTTGAGATGAAAAATGTACTTGGTATATCTTGCATAGGAGGGGCTGTCAGCAAAGGTGGCATATGGTGTGGATGGCCACAGGGATTAACCATGTTGGATGCAGTTGTTGGCCCTTGTTGAAGAGTAGGACCAAGACTTTGCTGTATTTATCGCAATCCCTTGAGGTAGTAATAGTCCTTGTCCTCATGTCGAGATTTTTCACAAGTGGCAGTAAACCTGAAGGGGGCATTCCTGTGGAGGGTGCCCTGGAGAGCGGCATGAGCTACACGAAACCGTAGCCTTAATCTCTTGCTGACACTTGAGCTCTTCTACACGAAACTGTAGCCTTAGTCTCTTGCTGACACTTGAGCTCTTCTAGCTCGCGCTTGATCTGTTCCAATGCCTCGTGATGTCGAGGCTTCTCCTGTCTAAGAGAGAAGGACCTCTCCTCTTGAAGAGCTCGCTGTAACTTTAGGGCTTCCAGTTCCCTGCGTAAAGAAGTTAATGGATCAGCAGGACTTTCTGAAAACACAGAGAGGGTCTCTATGTGAGGGGAGTTGTCGAACAACTTCCTATCCTAGTAGCAGCTGCGATGAACTCCTCGAGAGTGGCGTCGGGCCGGAGACTCTCTCGGAGTTTTTGCTGAGAAGTTTTAGGAAGCGCCTTCTCTACCCACTTCTTAACCATAAATTCACCGGGTTGCTAGGGAAGCTTGGCAACCAGAGACTTGGTTTTAGTCATAAGTTCTGCAAAAGTCTCCTTTGGCTGGAGCACCATGTTGGCCAAGTCATCCAACACCTTCTCCTGGTAGTCACCTGGCCTGAAAGCTGCACAAACTGTTGTCTTAAGGCTGCCCAAGTTGCAAAATGGTTCTCTGCAAACTGGTTGTACCATTGGTCTGCTAAGCCATCCAAGGTGGATGGAAAGAGTACCAAATAAGCATCTTCCCTGTTAAGACCACGATCCCTATAGAGGGATACAAACCTCCTTGCATGGTCGTCGGCATCTTTTGAAGAGAGTCCTTTGAATGTAGGGAACTTGATGTTTACCTTGGTCAAAACACTAGAACCGCTCCATGGCCCCTTGCTGAGACGGTTGCTCAATAGCCTGCTGTAGTAGAATCGGAGAGAGCTTTACTGGAGAAGGTGATCTGGAAGATGTGGAACCGGAGGGAGGAATGGGTGATGTCGTATGTGGAGGTATGGGTGATGAGGTTGATGGAGTTCTACTAGGTACCAAGGGTCGTCTTGTGTTGTAGTACTTCAGAGGGCTCCGTAGTGCGCTTTGACGCTCGACTAACCGCCTTGTATGTGTCATGCAGCGACCACCAAACCAGCCAAACTTTGGGCGAGAAAACCTTGAACTGGTTGAAGACTGGTCTAGACTCTACTAGACCAGGCAAGTGACTAGACCAGGCTGGACTTGGGACAAGGAGGACTAGACCAGGGTCGAGGAGGACTAGACCAGGGACGAGGACTGGTTGGACCAGGGCGAGAGAGGACTAGACCAGTGGGACCAAGCGAGAGGAGAATAGTGCAAGGCAAGGTAGGCGAAGCTAGATAGACCCAACTAGCTTCAAGATTTGTACCTCACACAGTGAGATTTCAGTTGAGGTCCCATCGTGATCGCCAAAATGAGAGCACCTGTAGTGCAGATAGTGTGTCGTGCTCTCTACAGTGGGTGCTCCTCTGTGCAATGCGCGTGACAATCTCACTCAAAACAGACTGAAACAGGAAACAATAGACAACAACTGAGCTCACAGTGACACCACAACAGCAGACCACAACAAATGACTCGACTATCTCAAAGATCCGTTACAGACTCTAGCGTGGCAGCACACTCAGCTCCAGCCCAGGACTCTCAGGTACAATGGGGTGTCGAGGCTCAAATGTACAGGGATGGTTAAGACGTGCTGTATGTACAGACTGTATACTCTCAACCACGACGCTGGACTAGATGTGAAAAAGATGATGATCTTGACCCAACAGCTACTACTCACATGTAACACCATAAAGAGCCACCCACGGCTCATAAATGTCAGCCATGTAGTGACTTGGCCACAATGTTCACTAGACCAGTCCGTATCTCTGCTGCTACGTGTCACTTCCCAGCCCAGAGAGTCTGTCCAGTGTGAACCAACCTAGACCAACTGTACTAACCATGTGTCCTGTGAATGTGACACAGTAGCCTGCTACAAGGCTGTAGACCTAGAGCTAATATAGTGAACGCGGGCATCAGGTTGATGCCAGATCCACCATCCACTATCACTCCTAAGAATTGCCGACCCAACACGGACACTGTCAGGCGAGGGCTTCTATAATCAGTGAGTGGAGCAGAGGGATTGGATATCGTATAGGACTCTGATGGTCGACTGGGAGGTGCCCGCCACTAGGACTTACTCCGGGGTAAAGTGACTGAATAACAGCAAGGGTGTCACTTCCAAAATTCGCATCTAGTCGTAGCATGTCATAGAGACACTTGTTGGAAGGTGTTCTTCAAGACTGTCTCTGCTGTATGCTTTTCCTGTTCTACCAGTGGTTTCTCGGGTACCTTGATCTTTTGTAGATCGGAAACTGCTTCCAAGAAAGCTTCATCAATATCGGAGAGCAAAGATTTGGATTCTTTCATGGTACTGGGGGATGGCTTGTTAACAGCTGAAGGCAGGGTATCGACTGGTGTGAGAATGTGTGGGAGAGTTGAACTTGCTGGAATGCTAAGATCGAGAGCGGCTCTCTAGGCCCGGGTGAGGATGCCCGATGGCTCTTGTACCAACTGCGGTGGCTTATTTTGAGGGGTAACCACGTGGGTAGAAGGGGGCAGCTGAGAAACGACGCTCATTGCTATTAAATTGAGCTTGGGAAAGGCAAACTCATTCTGGCTTTGACTTGGGTTCGAAGCCGTGGATGCACAAATTTTAGGGCAATCCTTACTGTAGTGATCCTTCGTTTCGGGGCAATGACGGCAAGGAGGGGACCCTTCGGGCAGAGGGCATTTGCTTTGGTAATGACCATATTCCCCGCATGTGTAACACAAAATGGGCCGATTCAATGGGCGAGTCGAAGGGCGAGGTGGTCCTTGCTATTGGTGCATGGAGTTGGAGGTGGAGGCATAGAAGTTTTGAGGTGATGAGGGAGCATGGGTATAATAAAAGCTCTGAGATGAAAAATGTACTTGGTATATCTTGCATAGGAGGGGCTGTCAGCAAAGGTGGCATATGGTGTGGATGGCCACAGGGATTAACCATGTTGGATGCAGTTGTTGGCCCTTGTTGAAGAGTAGGACCAAGACTTTGCTGTATTTATCGCAATCCCTTGAGGTAGTAATAGTCCTTGTCCTCATGTCGAGATTTTTCACAAGTGGCAGTAAACCTGAAGGGGGCATTCCTGTGGAGGGTGCCCTGGAGAGCGGCATGAGCTACACGAAACCGTAGCCTTAATCTCTTGCTGACACTTGAGCTCTTCTACACGAAACTGTAGCCTTAGTCTCTTGCTGACACTTGAGCTCTTCTAGCTCGCGCTTGATCTGTTCCAATGCCTCGTGATGTCGAGGCTTCTCCTGTCTAAGAGAGAAGGACCTCTCCTCTTGAAGAGCTCGCTGTAACTTTAGGGCTTCCAGTTCCCTGCGTCAAGAAGTTAATGGATCAGCAGGACTTTTCGAAAACACAGAGAGGTCTCTATGTGAGGGGAGTTGCTGAAAGAGCTTCCTAGCCCTCTCCATCCTAGTAGCAGCTGCGATGAACTCCTCCAGTGTGTCGTCGGGTCGGAGACTCTCTTGGAGTTTTTGCTGAGAAGTTTTAGGAAGCGCCTCCTCTACCCACTTCTTAACCATAAATTCACCGGGTTGCTAGGGAAGCTTGGCAACCAGAGACTTGGTTTTAGTCATAAGTTCTGCAAAAGTCTCCTGTGGCTGGAGCACCATGTTGGCCAAGTCATCCAACACCTTCTCCTGGTAGTCACCTAGCCTGAAAGCTGCACAAACTGTTGTCTTAAGGCTGCCCAAGTTGCAAAATGGTTCTCTGCAAACTAGCTGTACCATTTGTCTGCTAAGCCATCCAATGTAGATGGGAAGAGTACCAAATAAGCGTCTTCTCTATTAAGACCACGACCCCTACAGAGAGATACAAACCTCCTTGCATGGTCGTGAGCATCTTCTGAAGAGAGTCCTTTGAATGTAGGGAACTTGATGTTTACCTTGGCCAAAACACTAGCCAACGCCTCCATGGCCCCTTGCTCAGGAGCTTGTTGCTCAATGGCCTGCTGTAAAAGCATGGGAGAGAGCTTTACTGGGGAAGGTGATCTGGAAGATGAGGAACCGGATGGAGGAATGGGCGATATCGTATGTGGAGGTATGGGTGATGAGGTTGATGGACTTTTGCTAGGTACCAAGGGTCGTCTTTTGTTGTAGTACTTCAGAGGACTCAGTAGTGCGCTTTGACGCTCGACTTATTGCCTTGTATGTGTCATGCAACGACCAAGCTTACCAATATTTGGGCGAGAAAACCTTAAATTGGTTGAAAACAGGTCTAGACTTTACTAGACCCAGGTTGTACCAGGGACGAGGAGGGACTAGACCAGGGACAAGGAAGGACTAGACGTGGATGAGAGTTGATTGGACCAGGCTAGAGAGACGAGACCAGTTGGACCAGGGCGAAAGTTGGACCAGACCAGATGGACCAGGGCGAGAGAGGACTAGACCAACTGGCTACACAGTGCAAGGTAAAGTAGGCGAAGTTGGATAAACCCAACTAGGTTTAAGATTTGTACCTCACAGAGAGTGAGACTTCAATTGAGGTCCTACCATGATCGCCAAAATGAGAGCACCTGTAGCGCGGATAGTGTGTCATGCTCTATGCAGTGGGTGCTCCTCAGTGCAATGTGTGTGACAATCTCACTCAAAACAGACTGGAAAGAAAGGAACAATAGACAACAACTGAGGTCACAGAGACACAACAGCAGCAGACCACAACATATGACTCGACTATCTCAAAGAACTGATACAGACTCTGGCGTGGCAGCACACTCAGCTCCAGCCCAGGACTCACAGGTACAATGGGGTGTCGAGGCTCAAATGTGCAAGGATGGTGAAGACGTGCTGTGTGTATAGACTCTATGCTCTAGACGACGATGCTTGACCAGATATGAAGAAGATGATTCGATGACCCAACGGCTACTAATATGTACAGCCATAAAGAACCACCAACGGCTCATAAATGTCAGCCACCTAAATCTATCCCCAAAGTGAGTGGTGGTGACCTGGCCACGATGTTCACTAGACCACCATCCATATCCTTGATGCCATGTGTCACTGCCCAGCCAAGAGCGTCCGTCCAGTGTGAACCAGCCAAGACCAACTGTACTAACTGTGTGTCCTGTGAAAGTGACACTATAGCCTGCTACACATGTACCACCATAAAGAGCCACCAACGCTCATAAATGTCAGCCATCTAAGTCTATCTCCAGACTGAGTGGAGGTGGTGACCAGGCCACGATGTCCACTAAACCACCGTCTGTATCCTTGCCACGTGTCACTGCCCAACCCAGAGAGTCCATCCAGTGTGAACCAGACCAACCTCTCTCAACACTAAAGACAAGATTTTTGAAGCCGACCAGTACACGAGGGACTTGGACACTGCTTTTGCCAAGGTCAGAGAGGCTTTAGAGAAATCTCAAGAACGACATAAGAAGGCAGCAGATCGACAACGACGAGACTTGAAATTAAAGGAAGACGATTGGGCGCTCTTACGTTTTGAGAAGGCACGCCTAAGGAAACGAAAGAGAAAGGAGCGGCTTTTTTCAAAGCTTAGCATGAGGTATTATGGCCCTTTCTAGATTAAAGAAAAGATAAATGATGTCTCCTTTCGACTCAACCTGCGTGATAGTTAGAAGATTCACAATGCATTCTATGTGAGTCTCTTGAAACCTTTTAAAGGTGAGGTGCTGGTTGATGGGGAGCCAGATGAGGAACCCGAGGTGGAAGAGAGCGAGGAGATACTCGTTCCTGAACAGATTTTGGAACACAAGGAAAGAAAGATGAAAGATAAAGTGATTTGGCGGTTCTTGGTTAAATTCAAGAACTATCTGGCATTAGATGCGAAGTGGATGGAGGAGGACCTAGGAGATACTCCTCAGATTTTGGAACTTTACCTCGAAGCATTCGGTTTAGCATCGTCTACTTCGATCGAACCCCGCACTCAACAAGGTTGAATCTGGCGTAGCGGGTTTGCACAAGAGGGAAGTCACTCCGCTTCTTTGTCAACAGATTACCTCGATTGAATAAGGTCATTGATGTTCCCTTTGGGTTTCAGGGATACAACTGGGTTGACAGTATTTTGCTGAATGACTTTATGAAACAGAATTCCCGAAATTAAATATGATTGATTTGTACTCTCTCATTTGACTTGTTTGAGTGTAGGAATTGAAAGACGAAATGACTGCAGCATTTCGGTCTTACAAATCTCTATAGACGTGATCGCAAAATGGATTAGTTAATGCGGCATCAGTGAGGTCCGGGACGGATCTAGATGCGGTTACTAAATACGTTGCTGGCAATCATGGTCTGAGATTTGGAATGAATTTTTCTATGACTTGTCATGTGATGTCTCGTGATGTCCTGTGATGTGACTGTCGTTTTTGTACAAGTGCTAGATGTGTCGGGTCTAGTGCGTCGGTACTTAGAGTCATTGTCTACTAAGACAGTTTATGGCCTCTGTCTGGTTTGCAGGCGTAATTGAGGGTGATTACAATTCTTTCAAGAGGGGGGTATGTCACAAACTGATGACGTGGCAGCCTCCGCTGACGCGGATAGGGCTGTACGAAATTTCACAGTTCACGTTGACCGGCTGAGGTGACAGCAGCACGGAACTCCGTGATTTGCATTGACTTGTTGACGTGGTAGAATGTATGGACTTCCGCGTTTTACGCTGGCTGTTGATATGGCCTAGCTGTAGGGATTTCTGCAATTGGTGCTGATTGCTTTTACTGGTTGATTTTTGACCATTTGCTTTTGCGATCCTAATGCTTTTGAGCTGAATGCTTTTGGGGCTCTGCTTTTAGCAACCCTTGTAATCTTTATAAGTGACCCAAGGAGGCTCACTTCTTAGAGCATCTGGACGCAGAGTCTGAGAGCATCTGGATGCAGACTACTTCTTGCTGCTCCATGAAATTGCTCATGTGGAATTGGAGCTGATCTCTTGAGACAGCTAATTCCAGTGTTGGGAGATTTTAGCTACTAGTGTGGGAAGATTTCAGACAGCAGACTGGACAGGAATTAGAGACTAGACTGAAATGTGGATATTGAAATAAGACTCAGACTTATGTACTGGAAATAAGGTTCAGATTTAGAAGACTGGACGAGAAGTAAGTATAACTGAAATATATGCCATGATTGGGATTACAGATCAAGATTACATCGAATATGATTACAGAGAGAAAGTACAGCCGACAATACTGCCAATGATTCTCAAGTACAATTATAGCTAAAGCGCTAACCCAAGTGATAACAATTGCTAACTCGATTACAATGTAATGGCCCTATTTATACACTTCGGGTTTACTGTAGTAATTACCATAGTAATTACTAAATGATTCGCTGCCCATCTTCTAAGAAGACGTTCCCACATAGTGACTATCTAGCCGTCTATATCCTTCCCTTCTTTCTTGAATTTTGGCAAGACTCCAAAATTTTTGAAAAATTCCCTTGTCTGAATCAGATGTGAGACTGAAAAATCGATCGTCTGGTTCTGATGTTGGGATGCCGACTTGACCATAGAATGGCCATTCAAAGATTACGAGTAGGAGTTTAAGAAGGACCAAGGATTGCGAGAGGCAGCGGAAAAGGCCAAGGTGGAGCTGTCTTCTCTCCCTGCCTGCTGAGAAGAAAAGTCACCATTGAATTCTGAGATGGAACTACCCAGTATCCTTCCATTGGACCGTCTTCCGTTTGCCTTTGCCTTATGATCGGGACGGTGCTTGAGAAGTCCCAGTACCAGCATTCTCCTTCTGAATCAGTCGGTAAATGGCATGTTGCTCAAGCTGATCCCGCCGGTCGGTGGTCATCTCTACTTCATAAGGCGTGAGAGAATGATAGGTTTTGGTGTCAGGATCATAGAGTGTACGCTTGTCCTTACTCAGTCTGGTTCTGGCCAGCTTATGACAATGCGAAGCAGTATGGATTCATCCCTCTGGAAGAGGCTGATTAGTTTTGACGCGAGCTTCGAAAAGAATCTGAGCCATCTCCCTGTATTGTGGTGCCAGACCTGGCTTTGCTGCAATGTCTTTTTCAGGCAATTTGGAAGATTCGACCGTAAGTTGTAGCAACTGATTAGTAATCCTGGTCAGTCCTCTGACTTGAATCTTCCACTGGCCCATGGACCATACTGGTACTGATTTTAAGGTCAGCCTGATCTGGTCCTTCTGGTACTGGTTCTGAACCTGGAACCGGTTACACATGAAAAAGTTCAAAAATGTCTGATCCGGTATCTCTTGATCAGCAACCTCCAGTTCCTTAGTATCTTGTTCCGGCTCAGTTTCTCTGGTCTCTGAATAATAAAGCTTGATCTTTGCTTCATTATATACTCCTGGCAACATCAATCTCGATAAATCTTTGAGTCTGATTGTGCCATTGGAGAAGACTCAATCCACCTCAAAAGGTCCTGCCCAGGCAATCTTCAAGTTCGGCTTCTTTGGACCCAGTCTAGACTGATATAGAAGCGCTAAGTCTCCTTTCTGGAATTCTCGAACTTTAATTCGGCGATGATGCTAGTGCTTCCTTCGTTGTTGAACAATTTCTTGTTCCAATGTAGCCCTTTGCCTGAGTTCATCTAATTGTATCAGTTCATCCAGCCTCTTCTTAAGATTATGATTGAAGTTTTATCCATACTTCACAGCCATTCTCAGACTAGGGATTACAAACTCCATAGGAACCACGGCTTCAGTACCATACACCATTCTGAATGGTGTCATTCCAGTAGTTACCTTATAAGCTGTCCTATAAGCCCATAGAGCAGTCTGAAGTTTCAAATCCCACTGGTCTGGTTTCTTTCGCATCACCTTAGTGAGAATAGTCTTTATTGTCTTATTTTTACTTTCAGCCTGTCCATTGCATCTGGGATAGTAAGGAGTAGATTTCCGATGCTTGACCGAAAGTATATCCAATAGGATTTCCATAGTGTCATTGATAAAATGTGTTCCTTGATCGGTCACAATCTCTTCTGGACATCCATATCGGCAGACAATATTCTCAAACAGAAACCTTGCAGGTTACTTGGCTGTGTTGTCAGGAAGAGCCTTAGCTTTAACCCACTTGGTAACATAACAAGTAGCCATTACTATGTACTTGTTCTTCCTGGGAGTCACCTTCTTAAAAGGTCCCATAAAATCCAGTCCCCATTTCATGAATACTCCCAGTGGTTGTATTGGCATTAATGGAGTCATATCTGCAGCTGTTGGTCAGTCCATTCTTTGGCATCTGTCACAAGTTTTACAAAAACTTCTGACATCAGCAATCAGTGTTTGCCACCACAGACCAGCTTGCAGAATCTTCTTGTAGGTTACTTCGTTGGAAAAGTGTCCACCAGACTCACCATTATGCGCTTCTGAAAATTACTTGCATTCTTCCTTTCATAGGAACACATCGTCGAAGTACACCATCTACACCCAGTCGATAAAGTAATCCTCCTATGATGGTAAATTTCAGGCTTTTTATGATCAGAGCTTTCTTCTGATTCTGCTTCCAATCCTTTGGAAAGGCACCTTGGGAAAGGAATTGATAAATATCATACCATTCAAGATCCACTGATTCTTCTGCCTCTAACTGAAATAAATCAGCATCCACTGGTTCATCTCTCAAGGGTGATTCTGAATATCCTTCCGTACTTCTTGAAAGAAAATCAGCTCCACAATGGTTTCGGCCCGGTTTATGGAAAATTCTGAATTCAAATTCCATAAGGAACATCATCCATCTTATCAACCTGCCTTGAATAATGATTTTGTTAATTAGAAACAGAAGAGCTTGATGGTCTACATAAAAATGGAATAACTTTCCCAGCAGGTAATGCCTGAACTTCGTGGCGGTAAAAACCATCCCGAGGGCTTCTCTCTCAGTAGTCGTATAGCCTTGTTCAGCCTGACTGAATTTGTGACTTGCAAAATAAACCGGATAGTCTCTTTTGCCATCTGGCTGAGCTAATATTGCCCCCATTGCCAATCCTGAAGCATCTACATGTACGTGGAAAATAATATCCTAATTCGGCTGCCTAAGGACTGGTTTACTGATAATGGCTTTTTTTAGATTCTGGAAACTCTCCTGACACTCAGCAGTCCAGTTGAACTTATTGGTCTTCTTTGTAAGCTCATATAGTGGTACTGCTTGAGAAGCAAACTTGTGTACAAATCTTCTATAGAAATTCACATAACCCAAGAAAGAACTCAACTCTGAAGTAGTTCTGGGTGCTTTAGCTTGCTGGACACACTGTATTTTGTCATTAGCCATCTCTATTCCATTGCGGGAAATCACATGTCCCAGTAGCTGTCCCTTTTATACTAAAAAAACAGATTTGAATGGATTCAAACAAATCCTCTTCTCCTG
This sequence comes from Adiantum capillus-veneris, assembly GCF_014529385.1. Classification (NCBI taxonomy): domain Eukaryota; kingdom Viridiplantae; phylum Streptophyta; class Polypodiopsida; order Polypodiales; family Pteridaceae; genus Adiantum; species Adiantum capillus-veneris. The sequence goes on from NC_140933.1 coordinate 14,023,673, forward strand.
ACAGCGTTTAAAAACCATCTCTAGGAATAGAAGGTGTTGTTCCTCATCTAAATAGACAGTGAAGTCATCCATGAAAATGGCGAGGAACCGATGAAGAAATTCATTAAACATCTCCATCATACACCGTTGAAAAGTAGCTGGTGCATTGCACAGGCCAAAAGGCATCACCAGATACATGAAAGCTCCCCACTCAGTGATGAAAGTGGTCTTAGCTCTATCTTCAGGAACGATCTGTAACTGGTTATAGTCGCTATAACCATCCATGAAGCTATACATCTCATATCCTGCGATCTCATCAAGCAACATATCAATAAAAGGTAAGGGAAATGGATCCTTAATAGTCTGGGCATTTAGTTTCCTATAGTCGACACAAACTCTCAATTTCCCATTCTTTTTGGGAACGACAACTATGGGAAATAGCCAATCACTGCTTGCTACTTCCGTTATGAACCCAGCGTTGAGAAGGTTATTAATCTCCTCCTTGACCTTCTTTGCATAGTTGGGGTTCATCCGGTATCTTTGTAATCTTACTGGCCTAGCGTCCGGTTTCAGTGGTATTCGGTGCTGACAGACTTCAAGATCTACTCCTTTCAGATCTGTATGTTCTCAGGCAACCACATTTTTATAGTTCTGGAACATTTTCCGTGTCTTTTCCTTCATTGTCGGGTTGAGGTGCTTGTTAACCTTGATCATTCTGGGATTTTCCCCTGATCCCAGGTTCGACTCTTCTACTTCTTGATTATCTGGGAGCAACCAGTTTGGTCCGCCTCCTTTTCGTTTGGTCGATTCTTCAGCGTACTCCAAGGATGGTCCATTCATTTCTGAATCATTTTTTCTGATCCAGTGGGTACTCTTCAGAACATACTGGTTCCTCTACCGGTATCAGCTGGTTCCTCCATCCTTCCAGTTAGCTGAACTGTTCTTTCCCCTGCATTGACTTCGGTAAACTGATCAGGGAATTGTCTCTTCTGCTTGTCTGCCTGCTCTTTGTTCAGCAAGACTGTATTCAAGTCGATTTCTGCCAAAGGAAATATGTTCATAGCTGCTAGCATTCGCTCGATTTTCTTGGCTCTGTACTGCTAACACAACTCCTTCGGCCTTAGTTCCTTTTTCTAGCTCCGGGTATTATTGGTTTGGATTTGGATTCTGCCACTGGTCCCTTCTATGGTCAGAGTTTGGTTTGCATAGGCATGAACAACATGTGTTGTTCTTAACCATGGGCGTCCTAGTAGCATTCCATATGCTCCCTGCACATATAGGACTAGGAAACTGGTTTTGAATTTCTCCCTCCCAACTCTTATCTGCATGTTTTCAATCATACCCGTCGCCTGTACGACTCTATGATCTGCCATTCTTACTTTGAATGGTGCTGGTTTCATATTAGTGATACCCATTCTTTGCTGAAGATGGGCTCCCATTATGTTGACTCCTGTCCCTCCATCTAGAATAACGCTTGAGAGAGGTTCCCACTGCTTCCTGACCTTGTAGTCCACTTGAATAAGTGGAACTTCATCATCCCGGACAGCCGTCAGGTCCACTGTTCTAGCCTCTGCCTCAGTCTTCCTGTGCTGTCTGATAAAGTTGGCCACCTCAGGCAAGGTCTTTCTTATATCCTCCAGCTCTACAGTCAGCTTCTAGATTCTATCACAAATTTTCACATGAATTTCTTCTCTCTCTTGGTCAGACTGATTATCAGCGCTTGAAGAACTAGTATCTTCACACTGCCATTCTTCTTTTGCAGTGCTTCTACTCTTTCCATCCCCTCCCATTTCATCAGCTAGTTCATGTACCACAGCCAACACGGTCTCTGTCATGGCCGGTACTAACTGATCTTTATCATTTGATTGGTCTGGTATCCTCTGAATGACTCTAGCTTCGGAACTTTTTGGCTGGTCTGGCAGCTTCTTAGCTAAATCCTCCGTGATTTTAGCTGCTAGTTCCCGCTGCTCTTGCCACTCATCTACTACCTTTTCTTTACCTTTGGCCTTCCAAACTTCCCTTTGTTGAGCCCACTTGCTGCTGTTATGATTGACTGGTACTTCTGAAATGTCTGGGATTTCTTCAATGACTACTCCCTTGCTTCTGATAACCACCTTGACTGGGACTGGCTCTAGTGCCTTAGCCTCAGTAGTAGTCGTTACAGGTGCATCTGGACATTGGGCTGCAAAATGACCATACTTCCCACAAGTATAGCAATTTATGCTCCTGTTTAGGAAATTGCCTCTTCCTCTTCCTCTGCCCATTCTTGGTTGGTATCTGCCACATCCTTGACCAATACCACTTGGTATTGGTACTTGGTCTCTCCTCTTGAGCTACTTTGGCTGGTTCTACCTTCACTAGTTCAGTGTAGGTAACCACTGACAGATCCTTTCTTTTCTTAAAATGGTGAATTCTAATGCCACAATTATTTCATAGGTGACCAAAGGCCTTGCTGTAGGTACATTGTGGACATTCAGTGGAGATATGGTCCTTGGATTTGCATCTTGAACACCAAGTCTCCATCTTTCGGACTGGCTGTCTTGTGTGGCTAATTTCTTCAATTTGCCTAGCCATCTCTTCAATTTTCTTGGTCCATGATCCCTTCTTTGATTTCTCCTTTGCTCGTTCATTGGAGCTGCTCTTGGAGCTACTGGACATTTCATTGGAATCAGAAGTTTCAGAAGCAGAGCTACTGCTACTGGTCCTTCGCTTCTTGTGGCTCTTTTCCTTCTTACCCTGCTGTTCTAGCTTTAATGCCCTTTGGACCAGATCATTGAATTTTTTTGTAGGGGCTGTTGCTTCTTGTTCCCTAAGCTTCTTGCTTCTGAGCCCATTCAGGAACCATGCCCTCAATCTCTTCTCCGATGGCGGTCCTTGCAACTGTCAGGTTAGCTCTTTTATCTTTTCCACATAGCTGCGGACTGACAAATTCCTCTGCTTGATCTTATCTAATTCACAGAGAATATCTTCGTCCCCTCTATTGTCGGAATATTCGAACCTGAAGGCCTTAAGCAATTTGTTATATGATCTCAGCTGGCATGCAGGGTAATGGTAATACCATTTCCTCGCTGCCTCCTTCAAGGTTTGTGGAAAATATTCCCCCAATCATCTTCATCAATGTTTTTTAGTTCAGCATACTGCTCCAAAGCTTGTATGTGAACATCTGGATCATCCTTTTCCCCCCCTTTGAATATTGGAAAGGAATCTTCAGAGAAGCTGTGTAATCATTTCGATTACTATTGATCCTGCCACTTCTCTTCTTGGCTTCAGAATGACGTTTGGGAGCCTTCTTGCAATTATCAGTGTCAGCATCCCAATCAATCTCTGTCTCTGTCTTAGTATGACTTCTCTGTTTTTTCTGCTAGAAGTCCGGTGACTTCCCTTACTGCCCTTGGTATGCTCATCTCTCTGGCGAGACTGAGAACTCTTGGAACTCTTTGCCTTCCGTGCTTCTCGTTCTGCCCGTCGGCGTCGAGAATGACTTGAGTGTTGTGAGTCCTGCGCCTCATTAGCCTGACTATGCTCCTCCTGAGCCTCAGTGTCAGTCATTTTCTCTTGCTTGGGGCCAGACTCTCTTCCTGACTCCTCAGGAATGGGGTCCACACGAATGGTAGATTTCTGGCCACGATTGGATTTTGGTGCCATTGTTGAAAACTTCAAACTGGGAGAAGAGTCTTTCAGTCAACGAGCTTCAGCTTGAGCCACCGTGATTTCTAAAATGAAATTGGAGCTGATCTCTTGAGACAGCTAATTCCAGTGTTGGAAGATTTCAGCTACTAGTGTGGGAAGATTTCAGACAGCAGACTGGACAAGAATCAGAGACTACACTGAAATGTGGATACTGAAATAAGAATCAGACTTATGTACTGGAAATAAGGTTCAGATTTAGATTCAGATTCAGAAGACTGGACGAGAAGTAAGTATAACTGAAATATATGCCATGATTGGGATTACAGATCAAGATTACAGCGAATATGATTATAGAGAGAAAGTACAGCCGACAATACTGCCAATGATTCTCAAGTACAATTATAGCCAAAGCGCTAACCCAAGTGATAACAATTGCTAACCCAATTACAATGTAATGGCCCTATTTATACATTTCGGGTTTACTGTAGTAATTACCATAGTAATTACTAAATGATTCGCTGCCCATCTTCTAAGAAGACGTTCCCACATAGTGACTATCCAGCTGTCTACATCATGAGCCAAAAGAAAAGGTGTAACCTGTAGTGGACTATCGTCCACGTGGATTGCCATCCCCAATCTGAATCACTCCATCCTTGTAGAATGATTTGGGAAGTTGTACCTTCAGCCGCATAGTGAATGCCTTATGACTTGGTCACCTTTAAATACCGCAGATTCCAAAGAGCCAGCTCCAAATGTGGCTTGGTAGGTTTCTGCATGAAAGAACTGGAGAAGACCCATCAGGAAACTGACATCAAATCAGGTGTTGAGTACCCAAATGAGAGAACCAACAAGTTTTTGATATTGCATTAGGAAGAGAATGGAGTCTAGGAGGGCCTCTTTATTTGGCAGTTTAAGGGAGTCAAACCTCGAGTATTAAGAAAGCAATCAAAGGACAACTTTTAACTTCAAACAAGCAAAACGGCTCGTATATTTAAATTTAACTTTTCTCTCCAAAATGAAATACAAAATCTAGTAGGCAAAACCATATCATGTAACATATTTATGGAAAGAGCTCTGCATGTAGATTTCAGATCTATAATCTCCGCTCAAATCAAAGATCATATGTAAGAGTTATACAAGGTAGAAAATAATAAAGTTGTCCACCCCCTTTTTTTGGGGAAAAGTGAATCCTTTGACCACTCTTACACCTCCCTTACACACCCACCATTCTTGGACACATGGCATGCAACTATTTGTCAAAATGTTAATCACCTCCATAATCTAATGGAAAATAAAGAGGTCCTCCTAGACTCCATACTCTTCCTAATGGTGTAGCATCTGCTACAACTGGGAGATCAAACTGTGACAACTTTTGATTGGGATCCATAGGAGTTAAGATAGGTTTGCACTCGGTCATACCAAATGCTTCCAACAATTCTTGGATATAGCGCTCTTGGGAGAGAAAGATGTCACCTTCTGTCTTCCATATCTCCAATCGAAGAAAATGATGAAGCAAGCCAAAATCTGTTATCTCAAACTCCTTAGCCAAGGTCTCCATAGTACTGCAGATGTGCTCAACATGGGTACTTGTTATCACAAGATCGTCCACATAGAGGATAACAAGTGTCACCAATCCTTCCTCACGGAAAATGTATAAATCTCGGTCTAGAGAAGATTGTCGAAGGAGTGTCGTAGGAAGAAAGAGTCTATCTTTTGGTACCGCGCTCGAGGGGATAACTTTAGGCCGTAGAGAGCCTTTAGCAACCTACAAACCATGTCTGCAAAGTTTGGATCCTCGAACCTTGGAGGTTGCTCCACATACACCTCCTCCTCTAAATCACCATTGAGAAAAGCTAAAACAACATCCATCTGAAAAACTAGCCACCCGAAACTTGAAAAAGGCAGCAAGGACAAAACTATCGGAATGGTCGCCATCCTTGTAGTCGATGCAAAGGTCGCGTCATAAACCACACCAGGTTTTTTAGAAAAGCCTTTGGCAACTAGTCTTGCCTTGTGCTTGTTCCAAGAACCATTAGATTTGTACTTGGTCTTGTTAACCCATTTGACACCAATAACTTTTCGCTTGGCAAGCCGTGGAACCAACTCCCAAGTGTTGTTCTTCTTGATAAAATCAAATTCTTTCTGCATGGCCAACTTCCACTTCGGTTGTGAAAGTGTCTCCTCAATTGTGAGAAGGTCTCTATCCTTGATCACTGTAGACATCAAAGCATAGTTAACCTGTAAGAAAGTCCCATCTACCTCATCAACACAGAGTCGCTGAGCGCGTCGTGTAGTATCGGTTTCAGGCCAATCAAGTGGAAAATCTGAAGTTGTTGAATCTCGCAAAGTCTCCAATAGCCACTTCGGCAACTTGTCTGACGTGCTCCTCAGGGGAGGAGCTACTGGTATATCTGGCTCTAGCTCTGCACTATGATGAGAACCACTGTCATCTGGTGCATTCTCCTCCAAAGCCTGAGGAATAAAGGTGGGAGAAGAGGGTTCATCAAGAGGCAAATCAAAATCTAGATCTCCAAGTATCGGCAAATCAGTGGTCGTCTTGGGAGACTTGGGAGCGGAAACCCCCTCTGAAGTTAAAATCTTGTCAAAGACAACATCACGATGAGTACAACATCCTTCATGATCAAGCATGGTCCGTGCCATTTCTACCACTGTCCTATTCTTCTGCTCCACAACACTATTCTCTGAAGGTCATCCGGTATTCGCAAGCTCTCGCTTGATGCCATGGTCCGCACATCTTTTTTGCGTGGTCTTTCCCGTTCCCTCCTTCCGCCGCAGGGAGGCCCATCGCCATTCCCGTTCCGCGTTCCGGATAACTCTGGTCCACACTATACTTCAGGTTAGTGGGGCTAAATGAGTTGGAGGCAGAGCCTACAAGCTCAATCCGAGGTATGCAGAAGCTCTCAAACTCGAGTTAGAAATACGTATCATCGTGCCGGTAGTGCATTCAGAGTCATTGTCACCCATGGTGATAGCTCCAAAGAAGCATTCCAACAAGATCCTCACCCATGTCGGCTATCGAGCTCTCAACAAGGTAACAATACCAGATGGCTTCTTGACCCCTTTCACTAAAAGATTCTAAGAAGATGTGGCTGGGTATGCGCTCTCGAATTTCATGGATGGTTGCAGTGGCTACAATCAGTTGGGGATCCCTTTTGATGACTTGTTCAAAACAGTTTTTGTGATTCCCTGGCCTAATTACAGGGAATGGTCGTTTTCAAGTCTCCGTTCCCCGTTTCCATTCCAACTTCCCGTTCCAAATCCCCATTCCGTGTCTTAGACATGAGTTTCTGTAACAGGGAATGGCATTTCACGTCTGTTGTCGTTCTGCATTCCTCTTTCCGATTTTCCGTTCCGGGTAACTATGCAAGTCCCTCGGGCATCTTCATTTACAAGAAAATGGATTTTGGTATGAAAAACACTTCACCTTCATTCAATCGTATGGTCTGTACCATCTTTTGTCCCCTGCTCACTAATCATCTCCGAATCTTTATCGATGACTTCTCGACATTCTCCGGCGCGGAGTGTTTTACGCTCGTGGAGAATTTGGAGGAGAACCTATCTCAGCTCTGTACAGTATTCCTCAGGTGTATGGAGGTGCGACTTGAGCTTTATCTCTGAGGTTCCCTCCCCCAATCAACCCCAAGGGTGTTCAAAGCTTTGTAGGCCATATAGGTTATCATCACAGGTTCATTCACATGCATGCAAATGTTGCTCAACCTCTAAGGCGTTTGTCCAGTGCTGCTATCCCCTTTCGGTCCAAAGCTGAGGCCCCAACTTTTGCCTATTTAAAGAAGTGTCTGACTGAGGCACCTACTCTAGTTGCCCAGATTGGTCCCTCTCTTTTCATGTCTATATTGATGCTAGTCAGACTCCTGTAGGCGTTGTCTTGACTCAGTCTAGTAAAGAATTCAACGTGAATCGTCCGATCCACTACGCAAGTCGCTTGTTCACCAAGGTTGAGCACAACTACAACACAACCGAAAGGGAAGAATTAGCTACTGTTTATGTACTGCAAAAATTCCGCTATTTTTTATCGGGTGTGCACTTCATAATTGTTACTAATCATCATGCTCTTCATTATCTGCTAAATAAGTCCCATGTTGCAGGCCGGGTTTAGAGGTGGCTATGTCTCTTCGAGCGGTTTGACTTTGAGGTGGTTCTTCACCCCAGCAAGCATCATGTGTTGGCCGACCACCTCTCTCGCTTGCACATAGGAGAAAAAGCTACAGGAGTTGAAGATGACTTCCTAGATAGCAATCTATTAAAGGTAAACACTACCCAGGAATGGTATGGCGATACCTCTTCTTTGCAAAACAGAAGACAACTGCTAAAGTCCAAGCCATTTACTTTATCTGGAAACCAGCTCTACAAGTCTGGACCAGATGGTGTGTTATGCCGATGTGTCTCCCCTCATGAAGGAGAGCATATTCTAGAAGATGCCCATAGTGGTTTGTCCCACTGGTGGTCATTACCGTGGTCACATTACAATGAAGAAAGTATTACAGAGTAGCCTATGGTGGCGTTATGTGTTTCGGGATGCAATTACTCATAGGAAGGTATGTGATGTCTGTCAGCATTGTGTGCCTAAACCCAGCAGGCATGCCAACCGTCCTTTGCAGGTAACCATAGCCTGGTTGCCATTTGAAAGATGGGGATTGGACTTTGTTGGTCCCATCTCTTCACCAGCACAATGTGGCACATTAAAGTATCTTTTGGTGGCTACATACTATCCCACAAAGTGGGCTGAGGTATTGGCCACCAAAGACTACATAGCTATAGCCATGGCAAAGTTCTTGTATGAGAATATCTTTTGCAAACTTGGTTGCCCACTTGAAATCACTTGTGACCGAGGCAACCACTTTGTGAATGAGTTGATCTCTACAATGCTATCCACCTACACTGTTCTTCATCGCTAGTCTTGCTCGTAATACCCAAGAGCAAATGGGCAAGCCGAAAGCACTAACAAGCTTCTCATCGCACTCCTCAAGAAAGCGTGTCATCTGGTCTCCCTTTTGTGGGATCAGGCAATCCTCGGCACCCTCTGGGCATACCGCACCTCTTTCAAAGCAACGACAAATCACACACCCTTCTAGCTGGCTTTTGGTCTAGAGGTAATCGTGCCCTTTGAGTTCAACTCAGGTCGCCTAGGGTAGGCACCCTTCGGGTCGAGGTTGATCTAGAGTCTGCCCATCTCTCTCTTTTGTCTATGTTGGGGAGAGCTAGGTTCTTAGCTTCAAACGCTCTTCGCACATAGCAGCTTCGTCACAAAGCTTGGCACGATTGACATCTTTGAAAGCTTAAATTTGTGCAAGGGTTCGTGGCGTTGCTCTATCAGGCATGCTATTCAATGAAGACCAAGAAGCTCATTTCTCTTTGCCAAGGGCTTTCTTTACTTAGTGTAGGAAATTTTACCACAAGGAGCGGTGCAATTAACCACCCTCGATTGTCTCCCTCTCCTGCTTAGCAGTGGATCCATACCAAGTGTTGGGATATAGGCGCCTGTGCTTTGCCTGGCCGCCCAGAGTCTGGGCGCCCACTGACTTGTATATCTTATACATAGCATAAGTGTATAGGGGACTGCTCACTCATTGAGTCTCCCCACCCATATCTGTGTGTCGTGTGTCTCCTCTCTCTCACTCTCCGTCTATGGTGCTCTCCGATCCCCTTCAATTGGTATCAGAGCGACAGGTGTGCGAGCATAGATGGACGGCTTCGCGATGAACTCGTCGGTTGTGGCGGAGAGGTCACAGATCTGAGCAAAGAAATAGAGGAGGCTTGTGGACAGCCATACAGAGGCTTGCAGGAGAGCTCTCAGGAGCTTCCTAGTGCTCACAAATCAGTCCACAGTTCCTCTACAGATCAGCCCACTGTGTACAGCATTTTCCCTCTTCTCGGCAAGCTTTGCAACGGCTACATCGGCGACAGATTGGAGCTTGGATCTTCCATAGACATGGAAGCATTGTGAGATTGATGCATTCAGCTCACGCATCGAGGTGGGAAGTGAATTTGAGCCTTTCTATGAGCTCAAAGAAGCACAGAAGAAAGTCGTTCAGTTTTTGGCAGTTTGACAGCAGTCTACTGTTTTGCTCATAACTTGAGCTACAAAGCTCCGATTCCAAAACTTTTTGGTTCAAAACGGAGCTCGCTTCAAGCTCTACGACTTTGTAGAAGGAATCGTTTTCTGATTCGGAGTGCAGGTGGGTCTGAAATTAAAAACACAGAGACTATTTTTCAGGACAGTTTTGGGCTCTGTTGTTTTCTTTGTTGCAGACAGCCTACCCGTGCACACTGCAGGTAGCGGGCACATATGAGGTGTTACAAGATCGGGTTTGACTCCTAGGTACAGGTTGAGTCTAGTACTCCCACAGGTGTTTCCAGTTGCAGTTGAGTGGTTCTTCTGTAGTGTTGTGGCTTGCATACATGGTCTTTGAGCGGGTAATGCTCTATGTATGCTTATGTGGTGAGCAGTAGATCTTGTGAGCAAGTGCAGAGGTTGGTTGTGGATGATATGTATGGTCACTTGTGGTACTCTTTGTGAGCATTTGTTGGACACAGGTTTGCAGAGCTTATGCATGTATGTTGAGTGTAGTTTGATGCGCATTGATTGCTCATTGTATTGAGCTTGTAGGACAATGGTTATTTGGGTTTATAGCCATTTTACGATGAAACTCTGGTGAAATTTTTCAAAGAGTTTTATGTGCATCATTTATGCGATCTAGGTAGAGATTGCGGGTTGCACTCAGCATTTGCGTGCGGTGTTCTCTGCAGGTGGGAGATTTGTGCATGTGTAGATTTTTGCGTGTGTATGCATCGATACCGCAGAGTGTGGGCTTGGTGATTAGCTCACAGATTGCAGTGTGATACTAGAGTAGACGAGGCGTGTATTGACATTGCGGGAGCTCTATTTTGGAGTGTGTCTCACAGGTTTTACATTGTGTTTCTAGCCATATTTGTAGACAGTTTCCAGGTGTTGTTGGTGAGGTGGTTTTGCTATCTAGCTTGCTACTTGTGCTCATGACAGAGACATGTGATCGATCAGATTACGATCTCTCGGAAATGCGCATGTTTGATGGGTCAGACTTTGCAGCATGGAGAGAGAGTGTATGCTTGATGCATTGACACAGCGAGGGTTGCATGGACCATTGAGTGGTGATGCAGGTAGATCTTCATGCTTGTCTGACAATCAGTGGCACGAGCTAGATGAGATGGCATTATCTACGATATGTTTGCACCTTGCGGAGTCTATATTTTCTCTTGTTATGTATGAGACGACTACGAGGGCATGTTGGCAGAGATTGCATGAGATGTATGACAGATCTGAGTCATCTGAGACTCTTGTGAGACAACGGCATTCACATATGCGCTGACGGGTTACGTGTTGGCATTGTGGTCGTTCAGGGCACATTAGACGGTTGCATGGACCATTGAGTGGTGATGCAGGTAGATCTTCATGCTTGTCTGACAATCAGTGGCACGAGCTAGATGAGATGGCATTATCTACGATATGTTTGCACCTTGCGGAGTCTATATTTGCTCTTGTTATGTATGAGACGACTACGAGGGCATGTTGGCAGAGATTGCATGAGATGTATGACAGATCTGAGTCATCTTAGACTCTTGTGAGACAACGGCATTCACATATGCGCCGACGGGTTACGTGTTGGCATTGTGGTCGTTCAGGGCACATTAGACGGCGATGCTTTCGTCGTATGAGACAGCACAGGAGACAGGCTAGTCTCAAGGATGCAGTAGATGCTATAGGCTCCGTTGACTTGACAGTTGCAGGATCAGATACAGTGTCTGAGTACCCTAGTGACAATGAGGTCACATTTGCTTCCTGTATTACTCCTGATTTTTTGACGTCTGAGGATAGTGCACTTCTTTTGCAGTGGGTGCTAGACAGGGACGCTACTTTTCATGTCACTCCGTATAGCTATTCTAGCAGAGTGCATGGTAGTGTGCGATTGGCAGATGGGGCACTGCATGAGATTGCTGGTTCAGGAGATGTGAGACTGTCATTACCGAGCGGTGCATCGTACGTGCTCAGAGATGTGCGTCATGTGCCAGATTTGACGATGAGTTTGATCTCCGTTGGTCAGCTCAGGGATAGTGGATGTTGGGTATCGTTGCTTGAGCGATCTTTTGCGTTGCATTTGGGTTCGCTAGTGATTGCGAGAGGTGCTAGAGTTGGCACATGGTACCCATTGCACGTAGTACTGGTGCGAGATAGTGGAGTCTCAATCTTGTGACAGCCATGCAGAGAGCGAGAGACCCGAACAGTCTCTTTTGCTCATGGGTTGCAGGGTGCTTTACATGGAGTGCAAAGTACTGAGCTCGTTGTGCACACAATTGGGGCACGACTTGAGCAGTCACACAGAGAGATGACAGAGTCAGACATGCATGCTTTGCTAGTGACTGAGCAAAGCAGAGAGTCAGTTGTGCGAGATACTTCTATGCAGGATAGACAGGTAGAGCGGTCTTGCTCTAGTGAGTCACGACAGGAGGACGTTGTGCAAGAGTCTATGCATAAGGAGTTAGAGCATGAGAGCTCTAGTGAGTCACAGCAGATTGAGTGGTCATGTTTGCAGTGGATGATTGCAGAGGAGGCTGAGATGTCAGCGATTATGCAGTCATTCGTTTCTATGCTCGACAGTGAGCATGGGGATATAGTTGTGCAGGATATGTCTTCCAGCAGACACCTAGAGCAGCTGGTTTGCGCTGAGGTTGCACGACAGGTTGATGCGTCTTTTGCGGACAGTCAGGAGATGCATGTGGCTGACACGCCTTGTCAGTCAGAGATGCCTATTGCCAGGGATATATATGTTGATGCATGCTTCGTAGAGCTAGCAGGGCCAACTAGCATTGCATCAGCATTCGGTGGTCTCATGTATGAGATGCTGATCTTGAGACCGGATATCGCAGCTGTAGTGGGAGCATTTGCAGTTGGGGTTGTCAGTCGTTTGTTGACTGATGATGGCATAGTGCACGAGGGAGATATGCAGGTATTGCGTACATACTTGCAGTACGTGTGCGGTACGTCTGGTGGTGTATGGACTTACACGGGAGCAGGACAGCCGGATGCACACGATCACAGCCAGCCAATGGGCATCGGTTGAGAGCGATTTTCTCTTGCCTTTTGTAGTCTTTAGACTAGGTTCCCTTGCTTAAAGGCCCATCAAATATTAGTGTGTTTAGGACTCTACACCCACCTATAGGCTCAAGCTACCGAGCATCTGTGTACCTTTAAGGTTTTGACCATTGCAAGGCACTAAACTTATGGCTTCCTTTGCCTTGCTTCATGCAGTGACTGCATTCTTTGTTGCCTATCCCTGCACTCCCTCTATAATGCGGCAGTTTGAAAGGGGTTCTTTCTTGTATTGGTGAGTTTATTCTAGCTAGAGGACACCTTCTACAATAGGAGAGCTATAGAGAGAGGGAGAGAGCATGTCACTAGATGACAACACGAGGTAGGTGGTTCTTAGTGGTATGTGTCCATGTAGAATAGATGCAAATGTATACATCCATGTACATAAGGAATCCCCTTGAAAGCACCATCGGCAGGTAGGACATCTCCCAACTCATAGGCTTGGATGCCTAGCTTGATGGCCAACTCTGTGGATATGAAATTGTGAGTAGAACGAGGGTCAGAGAAAATAAAAGCATCATGTTCTCTTACCTTTCCCCAAGCATGGCATAGAGGAGATCCTATGTGGTGAGCATCCTCTTCTTGGATTTCGACCAAGGTAGCTCTAGGAGGCTCATTTCGTGTGTTCTTGTGGGGACAAGCACGGTAAGCATGCCCTTTCTGCACGCACTTGAAACAACGGTTATCTTTACGATAATGCTATAGCTCTTCAGGAGAGTTTATTTTTGCCTTTATAAACTCCCTTCTCCTTAGCTTTGTGGTTGTTGGCGTTGCCTTTGGGAGACTTTTGGACATTGTCCTTCCCTTTAGGCACGTTACGGACCTTGTTTTCCGTGGGCTTAGGATGTCTCTTAGCCCCTTGTTGGAAATTGATTCGTGAAGACACCATGGTATTGTGTATGACCGCAAATATGGTGCGTAGTCTACTCCGCTATATCTTCAGTTAAACCCGCACAAAATTATTGTTTTTACTCTCCAAAATCCATCTTTTTGAAGACAATGGCTTTAAGATATAAGTCCCAAAAGTTGTCTACCTATTTTTGACTAGACTCATAGGGAGAGAGCTTCAAGCTTCGCCATTCGGTGAGTACTTTGTCTTTGGCATCGGTAGCCAAAAACTGCTTCATGATGGAAGCTCTTAAAGCTTTCCATGTTCGTGGAGCTTCAGTGTTTGCCCGTAGACTAGACTACTATTGCTTGACGGACTTTTGAAAATGCATAGCTACATGAGGTAGCTTAGAGGACTCCGTGAAGTCCCCATCTCCAAACGCCGCATCGAATTGTTGGATGAACGCCAAGACTTTGTCCGGACTCCGTAGCACCAAAGGTGCCATCGTAGGTAAGGAAATAGATATTCTTTCCTCCCTCTTTAACTTTTTGAGCTTGGACGACCTCTTCCACGCGGCATAGGATTGCCTGTTGCCTCTTCTTTTAGGTGGTTCAAGAGCTGCACCATCACTTTCTTCAGAAGAAGAAAAGTATGAGGAGGATGGAGAAGAGGGTGACCTATTTCTCGCCTTTTTCTTCCCTTGTTGCTCCTTGTCTGCACCATCACTTTCTTCAGAAGAGGAAGAGGATGAAGAAGATGGAGAAGAGAGTGAAGTCTTTCTCGCCTTTTTCTTCTCTTGTTTTCTCTCGTCCCTCTTTGAATCATGGTGTAGAGAAGTATGCAATGGTCTTCTCCGGAGAGCGTTTTGCCCGCCGTCTTTGTGGAGTTCTCTTCACCGAGGTGGCAGGAGACTCACTTCTTTCTCGTTCTTTCGGTGGGGGTTCTACCATTGAAACTTGAGTTCTCCTTTGGGAAGGAGATGCGTCGTCAAGTAGTAGATTTTTGACCCCTTCGTACAGATCCTCTTCGGAGATAAGCCTCTTTTGGAAGTCTCACAAGGAGGCTTCTTAGGTACTCTCTCTTGGTGGGGAATTTGGAGAATCCCATGAGTACGTAGCTGCCGTTGCACTTCACCTTGGAGGGATGGATCGCCCATGGCTTGTTGAAGCCTAGTAACCATGTAATTAACAAGCATCGGGACATCATTAGTAGCTTGTCCATTAGCAAAATCAAAGCTATCAACATTAATTTCACTCTCTTTACTATTGTCAGCCATTCTAACAAATTTTAGGTGTAAAATTTTTAAGTGTACTTTGGCACTTTAAGCCCTAGTTTCTACTCTTTTTAACCCCTTTAGAAAAGCACTCAAGCTCCTGTACCCGTGGCTCGAATATCATTAATTGCAAGGAATAGAAGAGAGGGTCTTTCACCACCAAAACAGCACCGGCTCTTGTCAAGCTTCTAAGAGATCAATAGTGGTTAAGCCATAGACAAGCCCCGTAGGACTCCACTGTTAAGGCCATAGCTCTCGACGGTGATGCCCCGTTATCTGCACGAAGCAGGCGCACTGGAAGGCTGAAAAATCCCTATTCTACTTACTCAATTGCAATTAATAATACCAACTATTTATAGTTAGCTTGAGGACCTCTCTTCTTTAGCAAGAAAAGAGAAACCATAGCTTTGATACCAATGTAACATTTAATGGCCTGGTAACTTGTCTGTAGCGGAAAATAACATAGACATAGTGAGCATTTCATTAAGAATAGATTCCTAATGAGCATAGCAAGAGTGCTTGGATGGAGAGAGCAACAAAAGCATAACACCTAGTTAGATAGGCATGAACAATACTTCAAAAAGAGAGAGAAATTAAGCTATTGACAACAGTTGAGAACCGGATTTACATGGAGCCGGTTCCCCCTCCAAAAGGCTTTGTATTATAGGTTTCCCCCCATCAAGGGAGACATTTAGATCGAGAGGAAGAAGAAGTATTCTTACAAGAAAGAAGTATGTCTCCTCACATAATCACTCTAAATAGCTTAGCGTAGCTTAGTATTTAGCATGGTAGAGGGGATGAGCATGCATTGGAGCTTGACGGTTGGTTGGATTTGCATCACAAAGCGAAGAGTTGTTGGTGTAGGCCTCCCTTCTCACAAGCTTGGAATAGATGATGAGCTTTAAAGCTTCAGAAGGAGATAGTCTTCTTTACTTCACACATGAGCTTGTGTGAGTGTGTGTGTGTGATAATGCCTTGCAAACATCAACCCCCTCTCTCTCTTGGTCGACCCCTCTTGCTATTTCCTCTTGTTGGCCCCTCATTGGCTCATGCCAAGCTTAGCCAATAGGAAATTAGAAGCATAATTGCTAGCCTTGTGACATGTGTCCCCCTTTTCCTTTTTGTGAGAGCTTTAGGTATTTAGATAATTCAATTAATCTCTCAGTGGACTCTTAGTCTTCTGGCCAGTAGGAATCAGGCAAGTCATTGGGCTGTTGAATGCTCATTGGACTCCTTGGGAGACTTTCCACTAGTCTTCTAAAGAGCTTAATTTCTATTGGTTCTTTTATCAAGTGTTTTTAAATGAGAGCTTTAGGTATTTAGATAATTCAATTAATCTCTCAGTGGACTCTTAGTCTTCTGGCCAGTAGGAATCAGGCAAGCCATTGGGTTGTTGAATGCTCATTGGACTCCTTGGGAGACTTTCCACTAGTCTTCTAAAGAGATTAATTTCTATTGGTTCTTTTATCAAGTGTTTTTAAATGAATTAAACTTAATTTACTCTAGGCTAATTCTCATTGGTCTATCTCTATGGCGATCCAATAGGATTTGAATGCATCTTGGGGGCAACTGGGCTAGGCATTTGACATGTGTCCACTATGCCCTTTGTGTAAAGGGAAGCCTTGAGTGTGTGTGTGTGTGTGTGTGTTTCTCTCTCATCCCCTACAAAAATGGCTCGCCCCCTCCTTGATAAGGATGTGGGAAGACTGTTGAGTCTTCCCACAAGCATCCAAATTTTTCTAAGGCTTGATCATTGAGCATTTCATTTAATTTTGGAACCTAAGCTTTTTGGAAGTCTTAATGGGCTAAACCCTAAGGTCTTTGAAGCACTATTCATGCACATTGCTCTTTTGCAGATGGTCCCTCTTTGGATCCCTATTTTCTCTCCTTTGGATCCCTATTGAAACCAGTCAACTAGCCTTACTAATATTCTAGCTTTTTGTCCCCTGGTACTTCCCCATATTGAATGATTAGTTTAACATGAGAAAATCATTTAGGAGAATTAGATATTAGTTATTATGACAATAAACATCTCTTCTCAATGGCAGTGGGGTTGGGAAGTCGTGCAACAAATTTGATTGTTAAGCAAATGCATCTTGGTCAACCCTACATCGCAAAATCTCGAATTGAGATGCTTGTGTAAGGATCCAAAGGCAAGAGCTCAATTTATCTCTCTAGGAAATGAATTAGCCTCCTACATTGACTTCTGTGTCTCTGAAACAAGCAACATCATAATTGATACATAAAGAGCAGCTCAAATTTACTTGCTGTACAAAGAGTGGCCCCTTCATCATTCTTTGATGCAGAGAGTAACCTCTCAAGAGATAAACGATTTGATATTTTTCATGCACAACGTAACCTCTCAAGAGGTAAACATGAATATCTGTTTTGTTTGCTATTTTTGTACAATGTTGTGTGTAGATGCTCTAGAAGGATCTTGACATATCATCAACTTCCCTGTGCACGTAGGATAAACGTGTAAATCCTAAAGTAGCCACTGAAATGGATTATGTAATGATGCCAACATGATTTTGTAGTAGGTTGAATAGTTACAGAAGTACAATAGGTTATAGTTGTCAAGTAGCAGAAAGCCAATAATGATAAATGCATTAAATTCATGAGACATATACTCCCCCCCTCGATCGGAACGGAGGGTGCCCATAGTACATTTTGAGACGTTTTCAGCCATAGCAAGGAATTGCTTGAAGCACATAAACACTTTGGACTTAGCTTTCAACAGATATACCCATGCATGCTTGGAGTAGTCATCAATGAAAGTCACGAAGTACAAGTAATTTCCCAAGGATAGAGTTTGCATAGGCCCACAAACATCACTACGCACAAGATTGAGTGAGTTGTTGACATCGAGTGTGCCAGTGATAGAAATGGCCAGCTGAGTGGATGAGGTTGACACAAACATGTAGGACATAGTATAGTATGAAGCATGCCTTCAACAAGCCATTACAAAGCAGTAGCATTGCAAAGCTTTCCTATTGCTTCTCTGCTACCTTAATATGCACTTCAATTATAGCATTTTAATATCTTCTCACAAAAACAAGATTGCTCAATAGGATGCATCCTACCATCCTCCAAAGAAGGTACCTAAGCACATTGGTCCAGAAAAGTATAAAATCAAAAACACACATTGGGCAACCAACTTACATACAAGAATCTTCATTCTCCCTCCTCGCTCCACTTGCATTAGGCGGAATCTCACCAGATTCCACCTTCAATTTGGAACATGGAAGCACAACCCTTAGGGGGCCATCGACAACTCAAAACATTGCGTCAAGCTCAAACTCGGGATGTTGAGGCTCGGAAAGACCAACTGACCTAACGCTCCTCTCCTCTGTGAGCCATAGGGAGAAAAAAAGCAACAAATTTGTTGGGTTGCTCCCTCGCACACCTTGCGCTCACGCATGTGCTCTTGGCTATGGACACGGCTTGTCCTGCCTCCTTCGACACATGGGCCACCTTCCTTTTTCCATTCGCTTTTTCCTCTATCCACAAACAGTATCTTCCTAAATTCCATAAAATACAAATGAGATCAAAACCGCTCCATTTTACGTTCATTCCTCTAAAATCCGTTTCGTTGCTCACTAATCTACTAACATAATATGGCGGAAGGGAGAGCCCTTTACACGTGTCGCAATGTGTGACATGAAGGCTAAAGTCCAAAACAAAAAGAAGCCCCTTTGCACGCGATAAAGAGGGAGAGAGGGGGATAGAGAGAGGCCGCCGAAGGCGACCGACCGTACTATACTAGTTTAAAACACTCGTACAAGGTGGGAATCAAACTAGCACACGTCCTACAACTCCGAATAAACCACTCCCCCTCAACAAACGTTGCGTTGAGCTGTGCTCCCCCTCGCCCTCCCCCTTGTCTTGCCGCGTGGTAGCTGTTGCCCTCACTCGTGCATCATCGTCCTACACATCACCTGCCGCCCTCACTCGCGGCCAGAGGCTTTTAATGATGGGACTCGAATAATTATAGGCTTAAACAGCCATACAAAAAGTATAAGCCTTTCTTCTTTCCCGTGTTATAAGGCATCAGCTCTACCCTTTACAATTGCGAAAACTCTAGATCTAAGCAAAGGAAGAAGAAATAAAGTGCTCCTTAAAGATTGAACTCCCTATTTGGAAGAACAACCTTCCAGGAAGACGTGTTTTATTCAAGAAAATTTTAAAGCCTTCCAATTACCATATGCTCCTCTCCAACTTAGCAGACAAACTCCAACATGATTCCACCCAAAGCACCCATGTTCAAAAGTTCCACAAAGAGAATTAATGAGATAGGTGTGAACACGGCATTATAATCCACATTGAGTCCAGAACTTGCTAGCATGACCATGAAGAACTAGAGGATGTAAGAGGTGACCTTAAAAAATTAATGACCAACTTTGCTCTTGGGAGCACTCAAAAAAAAAGGCTAGGACTCTCTCTCTCTCTCTCTCTCTCTCTCTCTCTCTCTCTCTCTCTCACACACACACACACACACACACACACACACACACACACACACACACACACACACACACACACACACACACACACACACACACACACACACACACGCACACAGAGTTCAAGACTGGGAGTTTTCTAGGGTTGGTGATATCATCCTCCTAGGGGACTTCAATGCCCGAATGGGCAACTCTCAGATAGTCTTCTATGACACTTCAAATGAGATGCTTAGAGAGCTGGATGTGGGTGAGTTGGGGCTTGACAGATGCTCACATGAAGGAGAGCAGATGGAGTATGGGAGATACCTCAAAGAGATGACGACTACACATGAGTTAGCCATACTTAATGGCTTACAACGATTTCCTGGAGCATCCAGTTTCATATGCTTTCCACACAGACACGGGGCGAGTACAATGGACTATGTTATGGTACATCCGAGCTTTATTCGTTAAATTCAGGATTTCATAGTGGGAGTCAGACCAGTGGGCGTAGCATGCCCACCTATCAACACCTTCTTTACCACTGAGATGGTAAAGAGAGCCATTGACAGAATGAGGACCAGCAGGGCATATAATCATGATGATCTAGTAGCAGAGCACTTTATACATGCTAGAGATATGATGGTAGAGGTTCTTGTAGTGTTGTTCAATCGTGCCATGTGTGAGGGGTTACCTGAGACTTGGAGATTGTCTACTACTGTGCCTATCTTCAAAGTAGATAATCCTACAGGGCCTGGGAATTACCGCACTATTATGGTTGGGCACACATTGGCAGGGTTGTATGCATCCATTCTTGAGCAACAGTTGAGTAATTGGGAAGAGGGTGCAGATGTACGAGCAAAGGGCCAATCCGGCTTCAGGAGTGGTTTCTCCAGTCATATTCTGACACTCAGAGCCATCATTGAGGAGGGCAGGTCACATGGGAGATGGATTTATTGTAGCTTTGTGGATTTTCGCAAAGCATTTGACATGGTTTCGAGAGCTCGATTGATGCGCATATTGTAGGAGATGGGGATGCCCATATTGTTGATTTGGGGAATTATGGCTCTATACAGATCGGTGATGGGGGGGATATCTGATTTAGTTTACTCCACCATTGGGGTGAAACATGGTTGCCCATCATCTCCTACTCTATTTGGTATGTATGTTGACAAGGTGTCTGATTACACTGATAGAGAGGGTGATAGAGATGCCCAGCTGGCACGGATGTGGATCCCATTGTTATATGTTGATGATATTGTATCGATCTCTGACTCACCAACGGGTATGCAACGATAGTTGGATGCATTACACAGTTTTGCAGAGGATAGTGGATAGTCTGTAAACCTTGGTAAAACCAAGGTTATGGTGTTTAACACCACACCACAGTTGATCAGGAGATCATCACCGACTTTCACATATAGTCAGGAGGTTGTAGAGTATACAGACGCATACACTTACCTTGGGGTTGTCTTCTTTGGGTCGAGATTTTTCTTTGGGAAGACTAGACTGACTAGAGCTTTTGCAGCCTTGGGAGGCTTGGAGAGGATGTGTTCGCAGGTTTAGTTCCAAGAACCTCGGACAAAGTTATGTCTCTTTGATACTTTAGTAGCCTCAATTATGTTGTATGGGGTGTAGATATGGGAACCTTCTGTAGGCTAGGATGCGTATGGAAAGGCCCTTGGTATCTATGATCTCTCGATTGATCAGAGCCAAGGCCTTCGCACCCCACGGTATCATTCGAGCAGAGCTAGCTGCCTCCTCTTGAGATTAAGGCGCTTACCGGATCAGTCTCCTTTGTGTAAAACATGTGGGATACTAATAGAGACATATATGCTAGACTGGCCCTTGAGTCTTCCAAACAGTTAGCTCTTCAGGGGAACACTTCATGCTGGTATGCACATATGACATCATGGTTTCAGACGCATGGCTTCACCATGGACCTGCTGCCCCCTTTCCAGTACTCTCTTCAGGCACCCTCGATGTCTCTTACACGGGTGGAGATTACTAGACTCATTCGTCAGGACCTGATCCAATTGGATACCAGGAGGACATGGATAGAGCCGCCATAGGAGTTGGACACGAAGATGGATTTCTATAGAGAGCATCTTCTCCACCTCATAGGAGATTGGTTTGTGATTCGACTCAGCTACATGGACACACATATGTCTCATGGTTTGCGATGTGCCATTGGTCAGATACGCATATCCTCACTTCAACTGGAGTTGAGAGTGGTAAATTCAGAGGGATACCAGTAGACAACAGGATATGCAGCTTATGCCAGCTAGAGCCACAAACAGAGCTACATTACATATGTCATTGCACAGTGTACTATGAGATACGGGGCCGTTTCCACTGCTTATTCAAAGAGGGTTTTAGTCCTTTCTCTAGGGTCATGATTTATGAGGATCAGAGATGTCTTGGGCTATATCTACTTGAGTTACACAAATATAGAGACACTTTATTGGGGAGAGATAGAGAGAGACAGTCCCAGAGACAGATTACAAATTTCTTTTCACTAGATATGGGACAACCAGAGGAGCAACCATCATTGCAGAGCTCAGCCCACACTCATTCGACCACTACCGACACTCTCATCGACCGAGCAGTGGAGCTACGGAGATCTAGACGGCCACGATTTAGGGGAGGGGCCACACAACATCGACGTAGACTACAAGATAGGATCCGAGCCATACTCTCTTGACATCTAGAGTGCAGTTGAGGATGGATTGTAGTAGTAGTATCTTTGTTCTAGTTCTTTTGTACCCAGACATGGTATTAAATTCACCATTTTGTAACAGATTGGTCTCATAGGTCATTTTGGCCTTTTGAAGACATTAATATAACATTTCATTTCATTTCATTTTTCTCTCTCTCATGTCAAAGAATGTGAAATCTTTTAGACACATTTACCAAGTAGGTTAGCAACACTCAGATTGGCAGATGAAGCCCCAAGGCCTACATCCACTTACTCTGGTTGTATTGTACCCATAACAATAATTGAGGGAGGGAGGGGGAGAATCAACGTAGCCTTGGTTTACTGCGATGACACTAGAAGTCACTTAAATTGATGAGTTATGCAAAATCAAGGCCAGAAGACATATACATTAGCAGCACAGCTGCCTGTTCTTCATCCTTGCCAACCACCAAATTCAGAGCTGTGGAGTTCTCATCTATCGAGAGCCTTTCAATATCTGACAATGGGAGATGAGACTATTGCTGGTGAATGCAAGTTCCACTTGAGAGCACTTTCATTGCTACTTATTGTTAGCTTGCCTTTCTGCTCAACATTTCTACCTTCGTCATAAGCTGTGACCATCTCCTTTCTTTCACTACTTGAGTGGCAGCTCCATTTCTTATTGATGACTTACTGAGATGTGCAAAGAAGCACTACTTGTTGAGGATCTTATAAACTGAGATCCATGCTTATTTTCATGGCCTAGACCTAATGAACTACCATTATTTCTTGAGGGTGAAATTGCTAACGTAGTCTTGTTTTATGTCTCTTTCTGGTTCTGCATTAACCAAAGCTTCTTAAAATGGCTATGGCCATACACCTTCGAGAAAGGAGTCGACTGCAACATGGTGAAAGGGGCTACAACTATGACAGGTTTACTGCTGGTTATTGCAGAGGGAGATGATTGGGGTACACCATGCTAAAACAAAGATCCTCCCATCATTTGAGCTGCACATCTGCTAAAACTTACTGATCACTAGAGATGCTCTAAAAAAACTCCGCAAGAATCTGAGTAATGAATGAACGCCTAACCCTTCCCTATCTTTCTTTCTAGAGAAAGCAGTGGGCCATTTCCACACGAGACCGCAGAGAAAATTTTCGGCGGAAGGAGAAGAAATCAGAGGAAAGTCTTTCCAATAGAGGGAAGAAAACAGGCGCGCTGGCAAGGGGACTTAATTTGAGATCAAGAATCCGCCGTCCA
Source organism: Adiantum capillus-veneris (assembly GCF_014529385.1). Lineage (NCBI taxonomy): Eukaryota > Viridiplantae > Streptophyta > Polypodiopsida > Polypodiales > Pteridaceae > Adiantum > Adiantum capillus-veneris. Next base: position 14,046,930 of record NC_140933.1, read on the forward strand.
AGGAAGCTTCGATAGGTGCGAACGCCTCGAAAATTTCCTTCCGCAGCAGGGAGGGACCCAGTGTTCGGGAAAAATCAATTTCACAAACATACAAAAATCCCTCCAAGACAAATCTTAACCGGAAATATACGAGCTAGTATTTTTGCAAAATTACACTATTTTCCATGTATTTTAAGCGGAATTTTCTCCTTCTTGCCCTCCCCTCAACCGGCTACTTTGATTTTGCAACCGGCTCAAGGCTAAGCTGAGGCACACTTTTCCCGAACATTGGAGGGACCCGATAGGAAGCTTCATTGTTGACAAGAAGCAGCAAATCTCAAAGACCCTAGAAATCCCTAGACGAAAAAGCTCAGTTCCGAAAAGAGCGTTTTGACTTTTGAGAGATATGATTGGCATCATTACGGCACGTAGGTCATTCATTGCCAATGAAATCTTTTCCACTAGCATGTCATCAAAAATCTTTGACAGAAACAAAAAATATCAGACTTCACTTTCAAAAGAACTGTAAGGCTATGGTCACGCAAGGCTTAGTTTTCCGTAAGCTAGACCGTCTTAGTAAGCTTACTATTCCATTTTCGGCATATTGAAAAACTATGCCGGTAGCTTGCCGGTGTGCCCTTTGTTTCTCTCTCCTCGTTGTGTCTCAACCTCTCTCTCACTACTTGCGCTTCCCCGTCACGTTCTGAGTTGTCGTACCTACCATCGTCAGGCCTGGCGAGGCTTACAGATAACTAAGCGTGACCATGCCCTAAGCATGGAGATTCAGGTGATATGTACTGCTTTGAGTAGGGTTTATATGCTCCTCAGAGAGGTACGTGAGTGGTGTTGTTCCACTATCAACAATCGTCTCTCCATTAGGAGAAGCAGAGGAATCTTTAAGAATAGATACATAATGAGGCCTACACGTGACAAATATTATTAGAGTTCAATTTAAACTGCTTGGCATGTAGAAAGTTAAGAATCAAGTCATTTGACTTACATATTTTGTAAAATGGGAGTAGACAACCTCCAGGCACTTCACGCTTTGCCAATAACAAGGATTCCTTCGCCTTCGCCTTCATTTGCGAAGCAATGAACAAACACTCTAGGTGCCTCATTCTTGCTCACGTTGTGAAATAATAGATAGACTTGACTGTTCAAAACCTAAAATTCCACCTAAAGCTTGATTGAACTGCACGATTCTCCACCCTGTCTTGTCTCACAGCTGTAGAAAAATGGGCTCCACCCACAAAGTGTGTCTTCTACGCTTCTCCTCCCTCGCACTCCGCATGCACCACGCATTGCTTTCGCACCTAGCGCTTTCACAAGTGGTATTAGAGCTTCAATTTTATGGGGGTGTAGTGTAACGGTCGAGTCGACAGCTTCGTAACAACAAGCGTATTCATGCAATAGATTCAAGAGAAGCGACAAGGGAGCAGCTTGGCAACTTGTGCACATCACAGGTTTGCGAGTGGTTTTGCTCATGTATACGAAAGCTTCTACGTCGGCATTGTGTGCACACAAATTGAAGTGCAAGAGAAGCTCATATCTGCAATCTGAGCTTAGGCATGTATATCAGCTTGTATAGAGATCGTGTAGCAAGGCATTGCTGAATTTTGTAGAGAAGAAGCAGGAGCAGAAAGTATTCAGCTAGTGTTTTTTGCATATTGCCGTCATACGAAATGGGATAGATATGATCGAAGAGTATAGGTTGGGCTTTTTGTGTTGGAATTAGGGTTGCAGAGAAACGCACACAGCTTGAAGAAGATGAAGGAAGCTTAAGGCACACAATAGAGAGTGTGTTACTTAGTGTGCAATGGAAAGATAGATAGCCCTAGAGTGATGGGCGTATATACAATGCACGGGGGAAAAAAACCTCCTAAAGAGGGAAAAAATGCCCCGGCGGTCCTAGTGTGTTCAAACACATCACTATCACATGTATATGGTAACAAATCCCCCTTGGAGTGATGCAATGAACGAGATCTGGCACATGAGTAAAGGGAAGTGACATGCCTTGAGGACATGATCAGTCCACAAAGGGGAATAAGCCCAAAGCTTTGTGGAAAGCTTCGAGCTTCTCATGAGACAATGCCTTTGTGAAAAGTTATGCAAGGTTGTCATGTGTTGGCACATAAGCCAAGTTGATCTCTCCTGTTGAGAGCCTCTCCCTGACATAGTGGTAATGCACCTGAATGTGCTTTGTGCGAGCATGAAAAACTGGGTTCCTCGCAATTGCCAATGCGCTCTGACTGTCAATGTAGATAGTGTTGGCAGTGTCCTGTCCAACACCCAAATCAACCATAAGGGGTCTGAGCCATACACACTCAACCGTAGTTTTAAAGACTGCCCTGTACTCGGCCTCACAACTCGAAGTGGCCAGAGTAGGTTGCTTCTAGCTCAACCATGATATACATGAACTTCCAAGCACGAAACAAAAACCACTTGTGGACACTCGCGTGTCAAAACAACCAGCCCAATTTGAGTCCAAAGAAGCATGTAAAGCTGGCGGCAATGATCCCCCCTTGGGATAAAACAAGCCAAGATGTAAAGTGCCACTAAGGTAGCAAAAAATCCTCTTGACAGCCTGCCAATGCTTAGAGCCTGGTCTATGCATAAATCCGTTGACCTATGAGACTGCAAATTGAATATCTGGCCTCGTGTTGCATACATAAATGTGGTAGCCAATAACAGTTTGGTAAAGAGTGACATCAGCATGATCGCCAACATCATCTAGACTCAACTTCAAACTTGTTTCCATGGGAGTGGCATAGGTTTGCAATCCTCAAGTCCAAACTTACATAGCAATGTCTCTATGTAAGTTTTCTGACACAAGACAATACCACCACTGCTTAAACTGTATACCCAAATAATGATGCAACAACCCCAAATCTTTCATCTTGAAAGTAGCATTCAAATCAGCTTTAAATTCAGTAATATGTCTCTCATTTGGTCCAGTGATCAGCAAATCATCTACATAAAGAACCACAATGAGAAGTACATCACCCTCACGCTTTACATACAATGTGCTTTCTATTGGACTGTTGCGAAAGCCTTGTTTGACCAAATGAGTGTCAGCTTTCTCATATCAAGCACGAGGAGATTGCTTCAACCATGCAAAGCCTTGTTACATTTGCACACTTTGTCCTCTTGTCCTTTCTTGACAAAACTGTGAGGCTGCATGACATAAACTTCCTCAAATGTGTCACCATTCAAGAAAGCAATAACAATGTTTGATTGATGTACATCCCAACCAAAATGAGCTGCCAATGCACATAGAAAACGCACAGTTGTCATACGACAAGTGGGAGCAAAGGTCTCTTCATAATCTATGTCTTTTTGCTGTGCATAACCCTTTGCAACAAGTCGAGCCTTATGGCGATCGATCTCACCATCTGGCTTGCGTTTCAACTTGTAAACCCACTTCGTACCAATGGCCTTTTTTCCAGGAGGCAAATCACAAAAAGTCCATGTGTCATTTTCTATAAGTGCATCATATTCTGATTGCATGGCAGCCATCCAATTTTCTGAATTTTGTGCTTCATAAAAAACAAAGGCTCCTTAATATCATGTAAGCTAGACACAACCAAATTTACTGTCAAATTTACAAAAGTGTGCACTGGCCATTTTTGCATACCTCTAGCCTGCTCATTTTCAGCCCTTTCCTCATCAAGTACATCATGTAGATCTGCATCAGTAATAGACTGATCTGTAACATTTTCTAAAAACCCCATAGGTTGTACATTTGCCTCATTGGAACTTACATTCGTATTTCCACCACTGAAAAGAGGCAACAAAGTGTTATAAATGTCCCGTGAGCTTACATTACTGTCTCTAGTACATGAGAGCAAGGGCTGAACAGAATCTTCCACAAACACTACATCCCATGAAACTAGAATACGTTTTATTTGTGGATGATACAACGTGTAACCTTTGCTTTCAGCACTATAACCAACAAAAATACATTTGACAGCCTTATCATCCAATTTTTTGCGCTGTGTTTGTGGCACCAAAGCATATGCCAAACAACCAAAAACACGCATGCGTTCAATAGAAGGTTTTCTATCATGCCATGCTTCATATGGAGTAATAGCTCAGTAATAGATTGCAAAGCCTTCTTAGGACACCTATTTAGTACATAAGTGGCACACATGATGACCTCAAGCCAAAAAGAATGCGGCAAAGCTTGACTTTTGACCATACACCGTACCATTTCCGTAAGTGACTTGTTTTTCCTCTCAGCAACACCATTTTGCTGAGGTGTATAAGGCAGTGTAATTGGTGTTTTATCCCACGACTAGCCAGAAATGCATTGAATTCATGAGACATATACCCCCCCCCCCCCCCCCCCCCCTCTCGATTGGAACGGAGGGTGCCCATAGTACATTTAGAGACATTTTTAGCCATAGCCAAAAATTGTTTAAAGCACATAAAAACTTCGAACATCGCTTTAAGCAGAAATACCCATGCATGCGTGGAGTAATTATCAATGAAAGTCACAAAGTACAGGTAATTGCCCAAGGAAGGAGTTTGCATGGGCCCACACACATCACTATGCACAAGCTGCAATCTGCATGTGGCTCGAACTGAACCATTCTTAGGAAACTTAGAACGCTGCATCTTATCCAAAATACAGCCTTCACAAACATGTTGACAGGTGCTTCAAGAGGCGGCAAATAAGCAACCATATCAGATTTCTACAAAAGCAGCAAACTGGAAAAATTCAGATGATCAATACATACATGCCAAAGTTTTGCATCTGAAATAGACCTTGAATCTGCAACTGCATTTGCATAATTTTGTTCACACTTGTCATACAAAGTGATCTTATACAACCCACGACACAAAAGCCCAGATGCAATGATTTCATCATCAAAACTGAGATCATGAATTGTATATCTGTCATCCACAAATTTGACTATAAATCCAAGTCTAGCAAGTGCAGATACACACAAAAGATTCTTCTTGATCCCAGGTACATAAAGTGCATTAACAAGTGTGAAAGAACTGCCATTAGTTGCAGTAAGCACAATATTTCCAACTCCCTGAACCCGATAAGAGGCATTGTTGGCACAAGTAACAAAATTTCCATGAGGGACAGACTCGAGAGAGGTGAACATTTCGCGATGTGAGGTAATGTGCTTTGTAGCACCACTATCGAGATACCACACATGTGAATCTGCGGCAACTGACAAGCATGCATCATGGACAACAGGATTGTAAGTGCACTTTGCGCTAAAAGCCCATTCTGCATCGACATCAGCATTACAATCTCCTTTCACAGAAGACTCAACAATGGCTGTATTTGTAGTGGAACCAACATTTGCAGTGGAACCACCCTCTTTCTTCTTAGCCTCTTTGGCCTTCAACTTAGGACACTACTTGATCAAACGATCATTAGCTTTACAATAATGGCAACGCATCTTCTTTTTGCCCTTATCACCAGAATTGCGAGACGAAGTGCTGCCAGAGCAGAAGCATTAAGAACAGAAGTTTTGCCACTTGCAGCATAACCATAAGAAGTGGCTGCATTATTGTTACCACCCTTTCTTTGAGAAGCAGTAAAAGCCTCCTCAACTACACACTGTCTAGTCCTGTTTTGTTTGGAAAGTGACTCTTGCAACAGCAATGTGCATAATGCATCAAACTTGACAACTTCTGGATTTCCTTGGGTCATAAGTCTCCAAGTACTAACAAAAGTCTGGTAAGAATCTGGTAAGGCATCAAGAATAGTTTGCACCAGGGAATTGTCTGAAATGACTTCACCTGCAGAAATAAGTTGCTCATTGATATCCTTGACACTAGCAAGGAAAGTGTCCATATCATCTTCCTCATGCATAATCTTCGACTCCAGCTCTTTACACAACAAAGCAATTTTAGCATCATTGCGGCTTGCATAAAGACCTGCTAGAATATCCCAAGCGTGTTTTGCAGATTTTGCTGAACGGATATGAGGAACAATGGTGCACTTCACAAACAACACAATCTATGCATGAGCCTGCGCATCCTTTACATCCCAATGAGCATGTTCTATCGTAGGCAAAACAACTCTAATAGTAGCAATCCTTGCAGCATGTTGACCCTCACACACATTCCTATCACCTATGACAGACATTGTATTATTTATTTGGTAGAGTCAAGTACCGGGCTTGTCGGTCCAAGAGAAAAAGGGTAAGTGTGATCGCCGATGAGAGGCGCACTCTAACTGGAACATTCAAGGGATTAGTTGGCTAAGCATGGGCGCCCAAGTGTGAATGGGGCGAGCTCATATAAAAGTCATCTAAACCTAAAATACACTCATTCTCTCATTTGTGCAATTGAAGAGTGCTCTTGCTCCATCTTCATCTTCTTCTTCATCTCCTTGTGTGTGTGTGTATGCGTGTGTGTGTGTGTGTGAGAGAGAGAGAGAGAGAGAGAGAGAGAGAGAGAGAGAGAGAGAGAGAGAGAGAGAGAGAGAGAGAGAGAGAGCGTTGCGGAGGCACGAGGGCGGCGAGACGGTTGAGGGAGGCGTAGCGGCGTCTCCCTCTTCTTCGCTGCGAAGAATCCTCCACGACAGCAAGCGTAGAGCGATGAGTGACACCATCGCCATCTTTGAACTTACTAGTTTAAGCTTGTTGTGTGCTTGGAGCCATTTGTGGTTCGTAGACGGTGTATCGGCAAGTTCCTTGCATTGACACGTGCAACATACGTGGACATTTTTGGCGCCGTTGCTGGGGAATGCCATACACTAAGCTTGAATGGCACTCTGTGCTTCTTTTGTGGTGCAATTTAAATTGTAGGAAAGGTAAGTAAGGAGGGTGTGTGTGTTGCGAAGAAGGATTTTGTGTTACTATTGTGTATTTTTTTTGTTGATGGAGTTTTCAAAGGTACTGTGTTTTTTCTTTGTCTAAGGTGTTAGTATTAAGGTTGTTAGTTATGTGTAATGTAATGTACAATAAGTAGGAGGTAGATCTGTGAGAGCTAATAGAGTGTGTTAGTGTGTAACAGTAGGTGTATTAGTTGGAAGTACGTAGATAGAGTTTGTGTGTGCTCTCGCGCAGGCCACGGCGACCTTATCCTTTTTAAAAAAGATAAAAAATATTTTATAAAAAAATTAAAAATAAAAAAAAAATTTAAAGGTAGGATCGAGATTGAGAATATCTCCCAGACCCAAGCAGATCCAACCTCAAGCTCACGCTCAGGCTTAGGCCTTAGTCGTCTTTTGAAATTACGAATTTTAGCTTCACACGTAGCTAAAAATCGATTTTTTGAGGACCAACGGAGCTTCAGGTGACCTAACGTTGTGCTGTAAAGCACACCGCGACCTTTTGAGTGATACGCTTGTTTTGAGCTATCACACACTCTAATCACAAAACTCGATCATTAAAAACATTAAAAAACATATATATATATATATATATATATATATTTTAAAAAAAGTTTAAAAAAACGAGTGAAAACGGACGCCTAAAAAAGTAAGCGGTTAACCTTCGAGGTTATTCGTCGACATTTGTAAGGTGTCAAAAGCACATGCATCTGTGCTCTGGTCGTGTACTAGAGACGGAGCAACTAGAGAGAATTTTGACTTACGTGAGTTCTCAATATCCACCTACTTTAGGTTTCGGGCCCTCGGCGGGGACCCAAGGTAGTACAAACCAAGACCTGAACATAGCAGTGAGTGACTCTTCTTCTGACTACGACGTCATGGAGGGTTTCCCAATGCCTAATCACGACAGCTCAAGCCAAGACATGCATGTCATGGGCCCGTGGTCCGGGTCGAGCGTGCTTAGCCGCTTGAAGGAAACCTTTAGTAGAACCACTCGCTCCGAACATGGAGCTAATGATGTAAATGAGGGGGGGGGGGAGGGGGAGTAAATTCTCCATTCATGACCAACGTAGACCCTATGCCCTTAGAGAATGTGCATGTGAATACTTCATTGATTGCACCTCCTGACTCTTCAGGGTTATTTCCCTCCGAGGTCATATTACCCGATGATAGAATCCTTGCCGAAGTGCAAGAGGTTGAGCGATATATATCGTTGCAGCAAGGGAAAAGGAAATCGAGAGCTTACGCAAGGCGGAGCAACGAGGAGTTAAAAGCGAAAGCCTCTATGTCAATATTCTTGCTAAGAGACCAATCAAGTGCTCCTGACGTAGCAACCGCTAAGGGCCAACCCCTAGGGAGCAATATTGCTTCTAGCTCAAAGGACACCCCTAGCATCTCAATCCTAGATGAAGCGTTCTTAAATGAGAACTGGGAGTACGAGCTACAAACGAAAACTCTGACCGACCTATACACAGGTCACACCTATCACGTGGGTTGGTTACATGTCCTACAATCCACAATGGGTGCTACTAGTGTAGAGGATCAACAACAAAGAGTTTGTGAGGTCATCCATAGGGTCATTGAGTTAGAGAGACAGAACAAGGGGATCAACATGCCCTCAACGGGTCTCATGAGATTCTTAGATATAAGAAAGGCTAAACAACCGACCTTATCTCAAATAGAGACTCCCTCGATAAGTCCGATGGATCCCCTATATGTTGTTTCGCCAAGGGTCTCGGTGCAATCTGAGCCTACAAGTGATAGCTCTACCTTTCCAAGTCTAGCCTTCATCTTTCCCTTGATGACACCACGGCTACCATGCCTACCCCAATGATGAGCATGCCGAGAAACACACCATGGACCTCATTTGTTAGTAAAGCACCACTACATGCTAGCTCAATGCCTGCAATAGTACTTACAAGTGTGTACCAATTGTATACACCCAGGGGTCCTCGTACTCATGTAGTCTCTCCTCCTCCTATTGTTTCAACTACCTATGCTTCCCAACCACAATACCCAAGTTCTTATGTCCATGGGACCATATCGGTTAGCATTAGCATGTCACTTCCGATGTCTGCTATGCCTAGGGCCACACATATGAACTTTCGGCCACCACATGGCACAACATCATACCAAATGTGGAACCCAAGGGCTTTCTATGCGCCAAGCCCGATGCCAATACCTACTCCACATGTAGTCTCTAGAGAACCTTCACCCACAGTGCCTGCTCACTTAGGTGACTTGGCAACATTTGCTCAAGCTATTGGTCGATCTATTGCTGAGAATATGCGTAACGCGCCTGATAGAGAGCTTAGAAGTAAGGCAACACAAATAGCCAAGCTCACACAAAAATTTAGTGGAGACGGGGATGTGAGAAAGCATATCGAAGTCTTTGAACAAATATGCGATTCTCTAGGAGAACACAATGACCTGCATAAGAGTAATGCTCTAAGCCCAACACTAAGTGGGAAGGCAGGGGATTGGTATAGAACCCTAAGGGTGGAAGAAAAAATGATTTGGGGTGTAGCCTCTCAGCTCCAAAAAGCCCAACGAGAGGAAGGAGAGTTAGTGAGAGACTTTATAAGTCGCTTCAAGCATTTGAATTCTCGTTGTAATCCAAATGAGCGCTTCAACAATAACCAATTGCTTGATAGATTCATTAGGGGATTACGACATGAGGATATCTACAATGGCCTAGTCATTAGAGGTATCACCACTTGGGAAGCAGTCACCACCAATGCGATCCAATTGGAGGATAATCTAATGATTCAAGGAGAAAGAGTGTCTGTTGAGACTAAATCTATTAGCTCGCAAGCATCAGGGCATCAGCCAATGACCCTAAAGCCTATTGCTAAGCAGCCAAAGATATCTGAGATGACTTTTGCAGATCTCACCAAGGCTATTCAAGAGAGTCTTAGAGACAATCGTGCTCCACACTCATAGCATTGAAGAGACCACCTCTTCAATGCTATGAGTGTGGAGGTCCACATCGTGTAGCCGAGTGTCCTATTAGGCTACAAAAGAACGCCACACTAATGCAAACCAATCAAGCAAGCACGTCTACAATGCCGATACTCATGTGTAATCGATGTGGCATAGATCATTTGATTGCCCAATGTCCAAATAATCCAAATGCACCGAAGATTACGCCAGTAAACTTGATTGAAGTTACTGAGGAGCCATCACCAAGTACACCCGTGGTACCAGTAAACGTACTCACACGATCGATGCTCCAAAAACAAAATTAAATTCTTGAGGAAAGAGACAGGGCAGCAATTGCCCAATCTCAGAAAAAGAAGAAAACACGAAGGAAGAGATCGCAAAAAGCAGCGAAGTCAGACCCCAGTTCAAAGACCAACATAGGGACTAGTGATGACCCCGTATATATGAACGACGTTGAAGAGGATTCGGATTCAGGTGAAACCATGGAGATCAAAACGACCACTAAGATAGAAACCAACAAGGAAGATCTTCAGGAGCCACAATGGCTAGGATCTAAGAATCCAAACCATACAGAGGAGATCGAGCGAGTCAAGCAATTAAGGAGTTTTGTAGAAGATACCCAAAGGGATCTGGAACCAGTACCTAGGCAGATCCAGATTACAGACAACGTGTTTCCTACGCAACAACAACCTCACCAAGTCCATAGACCCTTAGCCATACCTAGTGTCATCCAAGAAGAAAGTGACTTAAAGTCATGGGAAGGTGGGTGTACTCACTTGTTGATGGAAAGAATGTTTACAGAGGGACTATTTGATCCTATCGAAGAAATGGAAATCCCATCTTCCCCACGTCAAGGGACTAAAGTCCAAAAGGTGCCGTTAAACATTGCGAAATTGATGGATTTCATGTCTTCAAAAGTTAGAATCACCATCATGTCCAAACTATATAAAGACCATGAGCTAGTCTCAGCTCTTCGGGCCCTCCTCAATGGAGAACTAAAGTTTGGGCTACCACAATTTGCACATATGGATAGAGTTGGGGAGATGCCAATAGAGGAGGAACACTTAGATCCACCACCCAACCTAGATGAGAACCTTGTTATAGAAATACCTGTTAACAAGTTGGGACAATACTTTGAGGGTGATGAATCTAATGCGACCATACTAATCACTACTAAGGGATTAACTGTGAAGGGAATCCTTGATGGTGGCGCTAGGGTTAGCATTGTAACTAAAAATTGCTAGGAAACTATGGGAAGACCTCACCTTGCGACCACAACCATAGTAGTGAAGATGGCCAATGGGTCCATTGTGAATTGTTATAGATTTTTCCAAACACACTATGGCATCAGAGATGATCTTAGGACGTCCTTTTATGAGGGAAGCAAAAATGGTGCATGATTGGTCTAAAAACCGTGTCTACTTACAGTTCCAAGATTCTGTCATTCGAGTGGATCTTGTAAATGGTCGAGCACATCCCCTAGGAAACAAGTTTATAATTGATCATAGATCTGACACCACAGTTTACTCGGTCCCATTGCAGTATTGTTACACGTGTAATGCGGACATTGATGTTGGGGAAGATTCTCCTTATATGGTCGTACTACTTGGAATGGCTGAGTCGGACAATGTGGATTGGGTCCACCTAGCAACAACCATAGACACTTGGGGAAACAGGGGTACGACCTGGGTAACACATGAGGGGGGAAAATTGCCCGTATCCTTAAATATGCTACAAGTAATGCATATAGCTTCTGACAAGACTCATCCTCATATAACAAAGAAAACATACAAGTGGGTCCCTAAAGATTCTTTAGCGACTATAGCCAATGCTAAAAGACAGAAGCCTTGTAAGAAATGTCCCACTCGCTCCAAGAAATGTAAGGAAAAGTGGCGGTGGATTCCTAAACGACTATTGGAAGCCCAAGGCTACTATCAAGGAAATGATCAAATCTGGGTACCAAAACGTAGATGGTGTTCTTACCTGTCACTTGAGCCATGTGAGCACAATTCTGTAGCTCCAAAACAAACTAACGATCGCGGAAAGAAAAAAATCACAGCATGCTACACACCCGCTTCAAAGCTAGTTTGGGTATCGAAGAAAGAACGATTTGTTCCACCTAGCTCAGGAACAACGAAATCAAATGAAGCTTCTTACTCTTCGTGTAGTTCCTATACAGAAATAGAAGTTTCAACACAACCTCCACTCACCATTGTACATATCCATACAAGTAAGAAAGAGTTTGCACCTACCGTTGTAAGTTTACCACCTACAACAATGTTGCAAATAAAATCATGGGAGAGTATCTTACCACCCTTGCAACTTGACGAGGCACCTAAGATAAGAGAAAACTACTGGCAAAAATCCTCATCTATTATCAACTGGAACAATTGGTTTCAAAGGGTGACGAGCACATTTCAAACGGTATGATCTACCCAAGGAAGGGGGGAGTGTTTGCTGACAGTCATCATTCACTCACTCCACTCTCAACCCGCCTCCTTGACCTCTTAATCTCCCAATCTTAGGGAATGTATATATAAAGCCATATACTCACCAAAAACAAAAATAATAAAGAGCAAGAGCAATTAGCAAATGAGTATGCACAATATAAGTGAAAACATTGACCCAGACCTACATATTCACATCCGGTACATTGAAACAGAAACCTATGTCATAAAACACCTTTGATTCTCATCACTCGACTGATGAGAGTAGGTAGGATTAGTACGATATGAGTGTTTCTATCTTGTCCATTAGCATTGCCCCTTATCTTTTTGCATCCATGTTTGTTTGCTTTAATTGTGATTGGTAGCATAATATCTAACACATTTGCTTAGTATCAAACATGAAATTCAATGTAATTTTTTTGTCATAATCACTTGTTTAGGTTTAAAAATCAAGCAGTCCGACTAAGCTAGTTTGACGAAGCTAGGCGTTAGAGATCTTCTCTTAATACCATGGAGAATGCCTTTCTAATAATCAATGGTTACTTAGGTTCTTGATCCGATTTAAGCAGCACTGTGTAAAATGTACTAGAGCTTTCTAGTAGGCTTAGTCCCTATTGAACTTTAGCTTAAGTATTATAAAGGGAGTTTACTAGTGTGATGAGCCTGGAGAGGGTAACAATGTTATATGACCCCCCAAAGTTACAACATTAAAATGCTAAAAACGAACAAACAAAATATCAAGTGCCACAATGTAAAATCTTAACCTGGAAGAAAAATCTCAGCTTGATTTGGTACTTCACTCACATGTATCGCCTATGGCACTAGAGCCCTAGAGGTTCCCAGTGTGGGCGCTTTTCCTTGAAAAGCAAAAAACCCAAGGCATACAAAATAAGCACACACATCAAAATTGAAACAATGTGAAAAGACTTTGGGGGGTCAAAGAAAAAGTAATCAGTCAGGCGATGATTTCATGAGAAATTTCTTTTATCGTAGCTTAACTATAAGGTCTTCTAGATATAGCCTCTAGTCAGCCCTCGAACATGAAATACTTGGCCCTCGCGACTAAACAACTTAATTGACCAGAGAAAATTAAGAAGCTTACCCATGGTATTAATAGTCGATCTTTAGTGCCTTTCCACCGTTAAATTAGCGATCCCAGACTTGTTTAATTTTTTACCTTTACAACTGTTTATGTGTTTGAGTATATTGCAATTTAATGTTTATTGCTGACAAATGGTTTAAAATTTTGTTACTAATCAAATTGTCTGCCTACAACTGCATATGTTTTTTAATTGTATATGAGAATGCAATTACTATGCCAATGTTGTTAGTTTTTGCAGTGACTGAAGAAGGGTAAGGACATTCATCTCAAAAGCTCTTTCACCTCGACGAACCATCTTGAACTCAATAGCTTCTGAGGACGGAATCTACATCGGAAAGGGGGACATGTTAATCCTCATGCACATTCCTATCACCTATGATGGACATTGTATTATTTATTTGGTAGAGTCAGGTACCGGGCTTGTTGGTCCATTAGCTAAAGTGTAAGAGTGATCGTCCCGATGAGAGGAGAACTCTAACTGGAACATTCAAGGAATTAGTTGGCTAAGCATGGGCGTCCAAGTGTAAATGGAGCGAGCTCATATAAAAGTCAACTAAACCTAAAAATCACTCATTCTCTCATTTGTGTAATTGAAGAGTGATCTTGCTCCATCTCCATCTTCTTCTTTTTCATCTCCTTGTGTGTGTGTGTGTATGCGAGAGAGAGAGAGAGAGAGAGAGAGAGAGAGAGAGAGAGAGAGAGAGAGAGAGAGAGAGAGAGAGAGAGAGAGAGAGAGAGAGAGTGCGATCGAGCATTGCGGCGGCACATTGTTGGCGAGGCGGTTGAGCGCGGCGTAGCGGCGTCTCCCTCTTCTTCGCGGCGAGGAATCCTCCACGACAGCAAGCGTAGAGCGGTGAGTGACACACCATCGCCATCTTTGAGCTTACTAGTTTAAGCTTGTTGTGTGCTTGGAGCCATTTGTGGCTCGCACACGATGTATCGGCAAGTTCCTTGCATTGACACGTACGACATACGCACACACATCAAGACCTGCAACATTCTCAACATCGGCTACATCCTCAGAACCAAGACGTACATCAATGCCCTACACAATATTCCAGACGTCCTTTGACACAAGAACGTGTTGCATCGTATAAGCCCACATAGGGTAATTGTCCCCATCTTGAAGATATCTGTGTTGTTGTCAGCCATGGTAAATAATGCACGTGATGTGAAACCTGTCCGAAAATAGGAGAAATAGAGCAGGAACAACACGTGCTACATAGGACAAACCGTAGAAGACTGTAAGGCACATGTTATGTAGAAAACGACAATGATAAAAATTCTGCATAAAATGACGAAATTGCCTCTGTAGACTTGCATATAGTGGAAACAGAGGTCGAAATGAGTCCGAATCCAAAATATTTGTTGACCTGACGCTCGCCAAACCTCACTGTAATTGGAGAAAATGAGCAGGCGTGTGCTGGAGTAGCTGGCGACTAAGCCCGGGAGGATGTAACCTGCTCTGATACCAATTGTCGGAATTATGGTTGCAGAGAAACGCACACAGCGTAGAGAAGACGAAGGAAGCTCAAGGCACACAATAGAGAGTGGGTTACTTAGTGTGCAATGGAAAGATAGATAGCCCTAGAGTGATGGGCATATATACAATGCACGGGGGAAAAAAACCTCCTAAAGAGGAAAAAAATGCCCCGGCCATCCTAGTGTGTTCACACATATCACTACCACATGTATATGGTAACATTTTGCACATTCCAGATGCGATGGTGATGTCCATTTTTTTAAATTCTGATCAGAATTCCAGCAAGTGGAACAATAGCAAGTTTGCGCTACGTTTTTGGGTTGAAAATGGATGTTTTTGGCAAACCTCTCACACTTAGACTCGGATATATGTGATCTAGGAGTCTATATTGAGGTTTTGACACATTCTGAACGTGCTGTTTGTATCAAAATTTTAAAATTTTGAGCGCTGATTTTTTTGCAGCAGCTTATAACAACTTCGACATATTGACGAAGCTTCGAAGTTTGATTCCTACATTGGAGAGCCTTGGGCGGTCTGTATCTATGGCTATGTATGGCACACTGTGGTGCTATTTGAGAGGGAATTCATCTTGCTTTTGTGTATACAAGTGATGCTTGAGATGTAACTTTTTGATTGTTACACATCCGGATACAGTTTTGTACGCATTGTATCATTGTGTGGGGCGTTCTAGAGAGTGGTTTTTGCACGATCTTGTGCAATTTATGCTATGTATGCATTTGCGGATACAGCTTGAGCTAGGTATAGCTCGCAGGTACCAGGTTGACAGGTATACAGGTGTTTCGGATAGGTGGAGTTCTCCATAGAACTACTCGTGCAAGAGTGAGCTTGGTTGCCATGCTTATGATACATGTATGCCATATGTGGATTTGTGATTGAGACAGATTGGTCTCGAAAAAGTGTATGCGCTTTTTGATTACGGTCCACAGGCTCTATCTTTCTTCTGTCCGTCATGGTTGAAGAGCATTTAGTCACTTTTGACTTGGTGTATGGCATCTGTGTATGAGAGACCGAGTCTCTCTTTTGCGTATTACCGAAACGGCTTCATTGATACATTTTATGCATTTTTTTGTGTTGCCGATTGTTTATGGTTGAGATGTTTTGTGTTTTTAGTCTGTTTATAGGGGAAACTCTATTGAATGTTTTCCAGATTCTCTCCATGTTTTATGCGTATCTATAGTTTTGCTCTCTGATGGTTTTGTGACAGGTTTTGTTAGCTTTGTACACACTCTCGTAGGAGTGAGAGTTGCATATACTCGTGTGGCTACATACTTTGCCAGTCACATGTTTAACAGGTTTTTGTAGATTTTTGTAGGTAATTTTTTTTGTGGGATGCTTTTTGAGCTAGTTGCATATATGGTTATGCGATTTATGCTCGGTTGAGTTGTTTGTCCCAGACTCTATGCTTGCAGATATAGCAGATTATAGAGTTGATTTTATGCATATGTGAGCATCAGTTTGATGCGTTCGATCATGATTTTCATGATTGTGTAGTGGTTGAGTCATTTCCCACTTTGTTGCCAGTTTGGCATGGTCTATGGTTGAGCTTTTGCTTGAGTTATTTACTCAATTTATAGGAGACTCTACCAAATTTTTCCCAGGATTTCTCGCCATAGTTTGATTTCTTGTTATCCACTTAGTAGACATGTGTAAGAGTTTAGAGTCTACGGTGATGACTCATAAGAGATGGCGCTCTCGTAGTTGCCGATATATGTGTTGTTGGCATTGTGGTCACACAAAGACACATTGGATACCTTTGTTTCAGACTATGAGGTAGCAACAAAGATCTATGTGTGATACACATGAGGTTTTGACACATGCTAGAGCAATCGCTTCATATGCAAGTGACAGTGATATCACGTTTGCCTTTAGCGTTCTTCTTTATTACATGTCTTTGAGAGGCGACACTTCTCCCAGTTGGTTACTAGATGAGGATGCAATTTTTCACGTCACATCGTATCGTGAGTGGTTTAGCACCTTCTTTAGTGGGAGATTTGGTTGTCTATGCTTGGCCGATGGTTCGGCATTTGACATTGCAGGTGTAGGAGAGGTTTGCTTGTCATTGCCCAGTGGTGCATTATATATGCTACGACATGTGTGCTATGTTTCTCAATTGAGACAGAGCTTGATGTTAGTGAGACGATTAACAGTTTATGGGTGTCAGACACTGCTTAGAGAGCAGTCTTTTTAGATGCATTGTGGTTCATTAGTAATTGTTAGAGGAGCCTGCAGTGGCTTGGTATATCCTATGCATGTGTGAGGTTCGAGAAGACATGGTCTCGGTTTTGTTGCTGGCATGCTTTGACTGAGAGACAAGACGTGTCTCCTTCTTGAGTGAGCTCCACCATGCTCACGAGTCATAGCATTTAGCTGTGTAGGATGTGCTAGTAGACTCTGTAGAGACAGAGGTAGAGCGGTAGTGCTCTAGTTAGACAGAAGAGGTATTGTCAGAGTCTATGTAGGCAAAGGTAGAGTGGGTCTTCTCCCTAGAGACACATTCAGAGATGACGGACATGGAGTCCTTTGATATGCTCATGCCAGAGGATGAGGAGTTGATGCTAGGACACACGGTCCCTCCTATTGGTGAGAGGAACGTAGCCATCCCAGTGTCGGTGTTGACACATCCATATGGGATGGGTATTTGTGATGATGTAGTACATGCAAATAGCACAGGGAGGCTAGGACAACCAGGTTTGTGCAAACTTCGTCAGCGTTCGGGCGTCTGATATACGACGTACTAGTGTCGAGGCCCGACCTAGCAGATGCAATGGGAACATTTGCAGTAGGGATTGTCAGTCGTATGATGATTGACACTAGCATGATGCGTAGTGGAGTTTTGCAGACCATACAGAGTTGCCGTCGGGATTTACATGTAGGCTCTAGCGTGGATTCGCACTCTTGCCTATCATTAGAGCCGATACGGTTGAATATAGATCGACTGAGCGAGCCAGTGGACATAGGTTGAGAGAGTCTCTCACGTGTTTTCTTGTACATATTAGTAGTTTCGCTAGTAGCACTCACTTATCGATGCATCGCCTTTAAGTGGGAGATTGTTGGGGTAAAGGCATTGCGCATTTGCCCGAGGCCGGACATCGGATGTCTTGCCGTCCACTGTATGTACGTACACATTCCTTATTCTTTATATATACAAAGAATAAGGAGCTTCTCAGCACATTCTTGAAAGTTGCTCCATCCACATAGTGTGTCTTCTACTTTTCTCCTCCCTCGCACTCTCCACGCACTGCACATTGTTTCCACACGTAGCGATCTCACATGGTACGCAACCCTTGCCCAACCATGTTTCATGGCTTATATTTGGAAGGGAGAAAAAGCTCCCCTTGTAGGCCCTCTAGTGCATCGGGGAAAAAAAGTTGTGCGGTGAAAGTACAACACAAATAGCAAAATACCTTAATAAAACTAACCCAAGGGCCAGAATGGCGCTTCCATTAATAGAGTTGTTTTTTTTGCTATATAATGTTTTTTTTCTGATCCACTAGAGGGCCTACAGAGGGAGGTGCTTATCCCTTCCAAATATTAGCCATGAAACATGGTCAGACAAGAGCTGCATACCATCGGGCAAGAGCCACATGTAGGTATCACCATGGCCGCCGAATTGATGCACCATGTATTGGGAACGACAGAGAGAACTTTTTGTGTGTGCCTACCTCTAGGTCAGTTGTACTCCGGCAAGCTGTAAAGTTTACCCACATGAGGTCACTCCCGGTGTCCACATGTACATAGTATTTGGATGGAGGTGTTCCTAACTAAATTTCTCTAAAATATAACTTGCAAAGGCGCACCGGTAATTGAAAATGCAAGGTTCGACACAGAAGAGAGAGAGAGAGAGAGAGAGAGAGAGAGAGAGAGAGAGAGAGAGAGAGAGAGAGAGAGAGAGAGAGAGAGAGAGAGAGAGAGAGAGAGAGAGAGAGAGAGAGAGAGAGAGAGAGAGAGAGAGCGTGGATCTAAGACAATGTTTGGGTACAAAATGAAATAAAGTAAGACAAAAGCTAAAATAAACATCAATGTCCGAGGATGCCCGTCATTGACTAACTCTGTAAATAGTCGTATCGGTGGATGTCTCCCATGTGTGCTAGAATAGTCTTGATCCTCTGAGGAAGCCTCCGTCGATGTCGTGGTGGCCCTTGTAGACATGGGCATTTAGCTCTCTCAAGATCAATGTCTTTGCTAATCAATATATTTCTAGGTGGACTTTGAAGTTTGTTGTGAAGCTTGTTCATCTGATTGCGGAGTCTCTGCTTTGAAGAAGTCATTGACCTCCCTCTGTGAATGTCTCCCATTGTCTAATCTCCTCGAGTGACTCTCCCTGTGTCTACACAGCTCTAGCAAAAATAACGCGAGGCATCTCTGATCTTGATATCTCATTGCTATAGCTAGTGGCCCAAAGCCCTCTCTGAATTGACAATGAAAGAGGCTTGTATCTCATAGTATACCGGACAATGACATATGTGATGTAAATCGGTCTCTGGCTCGATATGACACAAGTAGCAAATCTTGGCCTTTGCTTGTATTTCTTAAATCTGCAAGTCTAAATCTTTCGCTGCTAATGCGTTTATGTGTGCATCTGACCAATAGCACATCGTATCCCATGTGATAAATGAGTGTCCATATAGGCAAGTTCAATCACATATCCATTCTCTATTAGTTGGAGAACATGCTCTCTGTAGAAATCCATCTTCGTGCCAAGCTCTTGTGTCAACTTTGTCCAAGTCCTCTTGGTGTCTAGTTGAATTAAATCATGTCTAATGAGGCGGGTAATATTGGTTCGTGCGATGGACAAGGAGGGTGCATCTAACAAGTACTTGAAGGGGGCTACTATGTGCATACTAAATCCTTGTAGCTGAAACCATGAGGTCATCTGTGCATACCAACAAGGCGTGTCTCCTTGTGAGGCAAGCTATCGAAAAGACTCCAAATCTAGGCGAGCATATCTATCTTTGGGGACATCCCAAATACTATGTATAAAAGAGACGGATCTCGTAGGTGACTCTATGACCAACGGGGGAGCAACAAGCTCTACATGAGTAACCTCGCGTGATACAAAAGCCTTGGCCCTAATCATCCAAGAAATCATAGAGACCACATGCCTCTCCATACATCTCCATCCATCAATACTGCCATCTCCTCTATGATGGTCTATTGATGGTGCTCATATCTGCACCCCATAAAGCATAGTTGAAGTAACCAATGTGTCAAATAGCTACATCTTTGTTGGAGGTTGTTGGGATTGAATCTGCGAACACATGGTCTCCATGCTCCCCAGAGCTTCATATGCTCTCGTCAGTCTGGTATATGATGCTTTCCTCAGGGAGAGCTTTGGACCACTAAAGACCACTCCCAGGTAAGTGTGTGCGATTTTTTACTCAGCCGTCTACTGATCATATGTGAAGGTTAATGCATATCGGCTAACCCATTGTGGTGTGGTGTAGAACACCATAACTTTGGTCTTGCCAAGGTTCACCAACAAGCCGCTATCACTAGCAAAAGTGTGCAATGCACCCAAGTGTCGTTGCATCCCCTTTGGTGAATCTGAGATCAACACAAGATCATCTGCATACATTAGTAATCTACATACAGACCAGACAATGCAGGGAGAGTGGGCATCCCTATTTCACTCCAAATGTGGAGTGGATATGCTCAGATAACCCCTTGAGAGTAAGGACTTGCCCCACGACTGTCGTCTATAAAGCCATGACTCCCCAGATAAGCTTTGTGGGTACTCCCATTGCCTGTAGTCCTTGCATCAGTCGAGCTTTGGGAACCGTATCAAATGCTTGCAAAAATCCACAACGGTAGAGTAAATCCTCCTACCAAATGATCTACTTTCCTCAATAACAACTCTAAGTGTCAATATATGATCAAGAGTAGAAAAGCCCTCCTGAAACCTTCCTACCTTGATGCCCAAATTCCTGCTCTCTACACCCATCTACTTAGCTTTTGCTCAAGAATGGATGCATACAACCTGGCTAGTGTGTGCCCAATCATGAGCGTACGACAACTCCCCGATATAATGGTCTCTTGCCTTTAAAATAGGCACAATAGTAGACATGCTTCAACTATCCAAAAAACCCTCACACATGGCTCGATTGAATATTATTGCTAGAAGATTTGCAATCATATCTCTAACATGTATAAAGTTCTCTACCATCAATCCATCATGAGCATATGCTCTCCTAGTATGCATCCTTTCAATGGATTTCTTTACCATCTCAGTAGTAAAGAAAGTGCATATCGGTTGGCATGGCTCCACAAATCAACATAATTCCTCAAGGTTAACCTCTTCAAATAGAGATTTTTTTCAGCATCAAGCATCCAACTTCTTCAATTCAATAGAACTTTGCCGACAACTACAATTTCATCACACTAACCACTTCATCCATAGAGTGAAAATCGGTGAAATTCTCCTAAAATCCTTTCATTTTATTCCACTTCCTATGATCTCCCATCCCTCTTAAACCCTTTTATCATTGTATAGACCCATGTGATGCACCTTGTGTGTTAGTGATTACACTTTAATGTTACTAACATATTTAACTCAATCAAGAACTAACATTAATTGTACAAGCTACCTCACCATAAAACCTCAAAAAATATACAAAGTAGTAGAAAATGCACCTCTCTCTCTCTCTCTCTCTCTCTCTCTCTCTCTCTCTCTCTCTCTCTCTCTCTCTCTCTCTCATTCATGTGAATCAAGAGAACAAGAGATCCTCCCTTCATTTTAATATTAAGGGGACAAGATAATCCGGATTTATCACACAAAATATTAAGCTTGATTAATTAGCTTGTATCATAGATTTTCAAATAATTCTAATGATGGATCTCCAACCTATAAATAGGGATCTTTTCTTTCTTGTAAAAGACATCTCTCACAAAGCACCCCAACTCCACATGTGAGAGGAGAGATGTAAGTGTAGTCACCATATTATGAGCTCCACACATTTGTATGTGTGAGCTTTGATAGGTTACCCATCGTATATGAGTAAGCGTAAGTGTCACATCTTGAAGTCACTAATGTACATGCTCTACCATCATCAATACATTTGAGGGTTTGGTGCTCCAAAAGTGTGATTTGGCTTGCAGCATCTTCCTCCATCCAATTGTGCAACACGATTCAATAAACAGAAAATGATTTGTATCTTTGAAGTTTTTCATTTGAGCTTGTGTTTTGAGCAAGTGGTTTACGTGCGTCTCATTGCCTATTCAGTACATTGTAAGAAGGTAGTGCGATGAGAGGGCTCCTACATTTCTAAGATTGTGTGTGTGTGAGATGCCAATGTTGCATTGAGCATGCATCGGTGTAGTCTGCATGAAATCTCTGTGATAGAGTTTCAAAGAGCATAAACACTTGGAGAGTTACAATTCAAGTCTTCCACAAGCTCCATCTCCCTCTCTCTTCCTATGCCTCTTTTTCCCTCCCTTTGATGAGTGAAGTGTATTGCTTGCTTGTTTGTTTGTGTGTGTGTGTGTGTGTGTGTGTTCTTTGGTTGTGCTCTATCAAAGGTTGTGTCTTCTTTGGTTGTGCTCTATCAAAGAAAAGTCTCTTGCATTCTAGTTTGTACCTATTAACTAAGTGGTGTCCCTTTTCCTATGGGTTTGTGATTGTGGGCTTGCTTTTGGTTGTGTTTATGTTGTGCCTCATGCCCATTGAGCAGCACGGGAGCCTTGAAGGGTGTTTAAAGGAAGTCGCTCTTCATGTTGCCTACCTAGAACCATACCAACTTGAAGGGTGTTTAGAGAAGGTCTCTCTTCATGTTGCCTACCCCAAACGAAATCAACATGAATGCGAGCACCTTCTTTGGAAGATGAGCCTTTGCCTCTATTGTGTTGGGTTTGTGGTCTTTGGCCTAGCACCGACAACTGGAGTGTGAGAACCATTTCGTGTGCAGTGAGTAGTCTAGTGAGCAAGTAAGCATGTGAGGGCACATGGATTAGCACATGTTGCAAATGAGTTGCACAAGAGTTCAAATGCCATCCCAGTGATCATAGCTTTTTCACATTCCGTGGAGTCACTCTTGACCTTTTGGAGAGTTTCCCCTTTCACCCTTGGGAGGTGTATCTAGCTATATGAGCTACTATATAAGTAGAAAGCTCTTGTACACACTTCCCAATCAATCAATGTATGCATGTTGTCAATTTATCATTAATAAAGTTATGCTTGAGTCTACACGCTTTGATACCAATTGCTGGGTTAGCGTGGATCAACAAGACTAGCATTCATGACTGTAGCATAGATAATTACACTAGTAATAAGAGAGAGAGAGAGAGAGAGAGAGAGAGAGAGAGAGAGAGAGAGAGAGAGAGAGAGAGAGAGAGAGAGAGAGAGAGAGAGAGAGAGAGAGAGAGAGTATAAAAGGATGAGGGGAGTTCACGAAGTGGGTATACAAAATGGGCTTCAAGTAGTCAAGCCCTTTTACAAAGCTAGGCAATGGAAGTCCGTGGGAATGCTTGCAAAAGTGAGACTTTCTTTGCAACCAATGTCACATAGGAATAGAGGGAGAGAAAATCGAGACTAGGCAGTCTCAAGCACAATTCAAAGCACGGGATGAGCAAGCATTGGGGATCCTTCTCACCGATGTAGGGGATAATTACATCCACTACCTAGACAAATGCACTACTTCCTATGATGCATGGGTCACGTTTGAGAGACACTTTGGACCCATAGCCAAACACTCCATTCTCAAAATGAAGTTGTATGGTTTTACCATGGAACTAGGAGAAGATCTCCCTTCTTGTCAACCTACTGTGGCCACTTCGAGTTGTGAGGCTGAGTACTGGGCAGTCTTCACAGCTACGGTTGAGTGTGTATGGCTCAGACGCCTTATGGCTGATTTGGGTGTTGGACAGGACATTGCCAACACTATCTACACTGACAGTCAGAGCGCATTGGCAGTTGCGAGTGTTAAGTATGGAGCCTGATTTACCCTTGTAATTTTCTGTGGTAAAAGCGCACATTTGTAAGGCCCCCATTATGAGGAGAAGCCATCGTGCGTGAAGGAAAATCACTCACCGGAAACCAAAATTTTCACGGACAAGAATCAGGGGCAACTTTAAAGGCCTCGGGGGCGGAGGCCCCCGAGACTTTTTTTTTCGCCGGAATATTATGGCCGGACGGCGGCCGGAAAGTGGTAGGAAAACAACCGGCCGGTTGGTCGGTGGCCGGTAGTCAATGGCCGGTGGCCAGTGGCCGAATTCAATGGCCGGTGGCCGAATTCAAAAGCGGACTTGTCTTCTCAAGGGCGGCCACACATGGGCGGATTGGAGGGCCCGATTTGGACTTATTCGCACAAGGGAGGCTACACATGGCTGTCTCTCATAAGAGAGGGCAGCCCTTTTGGCCTATAAAAGGAGGCCATTTCTACACACATTTCATAGTGTGAAGTTGATGCAACAAGGTGAGTGTGAGGTGGTGAGAGTGAAGCAAGGTGGGAGCTCCATTAAGGGTATAATCCCTTTGTAAACTACTTCTTGTTTTGAAGTACTAAAGCCATTGAGTGGCTGCTTTCCCGTGGACGTAGCCCACATTGGGTGAACCACGTATATCGTGTGTACTCTCTCTCTCTCTCTCTCTACTCTATAATCTCGTGTATATAAATCTGTCTCTCTCCATTAAGTAATCTACTCAATTATCTATTTAGCTACGTCTTTTTTCCTAACAACTGGTATCAGAGCAAGGTTTGCTCGTAGCTAAGTTATCTCACGGACAGGATTCCTTGAATTGAGTGGGAGTTATGGCGGAGGAAGGGAAGCTCAAGATTGAGAAGTTGAACGGCAAAAACTACCAACATTGGAAGATGCAGATTGAAGACTATCTCTACCAGAAGGACCTCTATCTGCCACTAGGCGGTCTTGCAAAGAAGCCCGCAACGATGGCAGATGAAGCATGGATTGTCCTTGATCGAAAGGCACTGGGAACAATCCGGTTAAGCTTGGCGTCAACAGTGGCCTTCAATGTTTCGGAGATGAAGACCACGGAGGACTTGATGAAGTCACTTGACGACTTCTACGAGAAACCATCGGCATCCAATAAGGTATTTCTTATGAAGCGCTTGTTCAATCTAAAGATGGCAAAGAATGGTTCAGTTGCAGAACACCTAAATGACTTTAACACAAACATAAGTCAACTTCGATCAGTGAAAATCAATTTCGATGACGAAGTGCGAGCTCTCCTTATACTATCATCTCTACCGGATAGTTGGGACAGCCTTGTGATGGCTGTAAGTAATTCTATCTCTGGCACAAATACTCTTAAGTTTGATGATGTTGTGGGTGTTCTCCTAAGCGAGGAAATGCGAAGGAGAAGCACAGGAGAATCATCAAGTGCTGCACTATCAGTGGAAACAAGAGGAAGGCTTAAGGAGAGGTTCAAAAACCAAAAGGGTCGTGATCGCTCAAGGCGGAGCAAGTCACGCACAAAGTCTGTTCTTGAATGTTGGAACTGCAGCAAGAAGGGCCACGTCAAGAAGGATTGCTGGTCCAAGAAGAAGAAGGAGACAGAGTCTCAAGACAACAAGCCAACATCGGAGGCCAATGTGGCAGGTAAAGTAGAGCAAGATGCTCTAATTCTCTCATTAAACAATGTGTCTAATTCTTGGATAGTAGATTCCGGGGCTTCATTCCATGCGACACCACACAAGCAACATTTCCAAGACTACACCAAAGGTAATTTTGGGTATGTATACTTGGGAGATGATGAAGCTTGTGAGATTGTCGGCAAAGGTACAATTTCTGTCAAAACTGCTAACGGAAATGAATGGAAGCTTAAAGATGTTAGGCATGTTCCTTCTCTTCGCAAAAATTTGATCTCTACAGGACAATTGGACGATGAAGGTCACAACATTGCATTCGGAAACAAACGGTGGAAGATCTCAAAGGGATCTTTGGTGGTTGCCAAGGGTAAAAAAGTCGGTACACTTTACTTGTGTACTGTTAGCACGCAACCTTCAGCTTGTGCAGCAACTACAGAAGTTGAGAGTGCGGTGTGGCACTACCGACTTGGGCATATGAGTGCCAAAGGAATGCAAATCCTTCAAACAAAGAAGCTGCTACCAGGTTTGAAAGAAGTGGACTTAGAGTTCTGTGAAGATTGTGTTTATGGTAAACAAAAGAGGGTAAAATTTCAAAAATCAGGAAATGAAAGAAAAAATAAAAAACTTGAGTTGGTTCATTCTGATGTTTGGGGTCCTGCAAGTACACCATCACTTGGTGGCTCATTGTATTATGTAACATTCATAGACGATGCGACTAGAAAAACATGGGTTTATGTCATGAAGAATAAATCCGATGTATTTTCCATATTTCAAAGGTGGAAAGCCTTTGTGGAGAATGAAACAGGTACCAAGGTTAAATGCCTCAGATACGACAATGGAGGCGAATATTGCAGCCAAGCTTTTGAAATCTTTTGTGCTAGAAATGGCATTCGGAGGCAAAGGAAAACCCCAAGGACACCTCAACAAAATGGGATTTCGGAAAGGATGAATAGGACAATCATGGATCGAGCACGAAGCATGCGGCTACATGCAGGCCTACCGCTTGAGCTTTGGGCGGAAGCTGTAAGTACGTCTGTGTACTTAATCAATCGGTCACCCTCAACGGCATTGGATGGGGGAGTTCCAGAAGAGGCATGGACAGGTAAACCGGTGAATTATGCATTTCTCAAAGTGTTTGGGTGTGAGGCTTTCATGCACATAGATAGAAGCCTAAGATCAAAGTTAGATGCAAAGTCCAAAAAGTGTTTCTTCATTGGCTATGGAGAAGGAGACTTTGGGTATCGCCTATGGAATCCTGAAGATGGTAAAGTATTAAGGAGTAGGGATGTAATTTTTAACGAACAAAATATGTACAAAGATTACTTGGAAAGAAAACAAACAAAAGAAACAGGTGATGAGTACATGGAGCTTGAGGACGGTGAAGACTCAAGGACTGCAAACGGTGACAATGTGCAACAACGTCAACCAAATGAGGAGCCTCAACCTATTCCCCGAAGATCTACAAGAGCAAGTAGTCCTCCAGAAAGGTTTGTTCCTTCCTTCAACCATCTCTTGATCTCAGATTCTGGAGAGCCGGAATCATATGAAGAAGCTATGCAACATGAATCCAAAGAAGAATGGACGAAGAGCATGCAAGTGGAGATGGACTCACTACACGCAACCAAACATGGGAGTTGGTTGAGTTGCCTAAAGGTAAGCGGGCACTTCAAAACAAACGGGTGTACAAGCTAAAGGAAGAAGAAGGTGGGAAGAAAAGGTACAAGTTTAGGCTTGTGGTAAAAGGTTTTTCTCAAAAGAAAGGTATTGACTTCAATGAAATATTTTCTCCTGTTGTAAAAATGAACTCAATTAGGCTTGTCTTAAGCCTTGTGGCTGCTCATGATCTAAATCTCAAGCAAATGGATGTAAATACGGCATTCCCTCACGGTGACTTAGAGGAGAAAATCTACATGCTTCAACCAAAGGGGTATGAAGTAAAAGGTAAGGAGAAAATGGTTTGCAGATTAAAGAAGAGCTTGTATGGTTTAAAGCAAGCATCAAGACAATGGTACTTGAAGTTTTATCGATGGATGTTGGATCATGGATTCACAAGATGCAACTCGGATCACTGTGTCTACACGAAGAATTTGGGAGATGGGAAATTCATCATCCTAATGTTGTATGTTGATGACATGTTGATTGCAAGTGCTAACATGCAGGACATCAAAGACCTAAAAGAGGAGCTGTCCAAATCTTTTTCAATGAAAGATTTAGGTGCTGCAAAGAGGATACTTGGTATGAAAATATCAAGGGACAGGACGAAGAAGACAATAAAGCTATCTCAAGAAGATTACATCAAGAAGGTACTAGAAAGGTTTGCAATGCAAAATGCAAAACCAGTTTCTACACCTTTGGTTGGTCATTTTAAACTAACGAAGGATATGTGTCCAAAGACACAAGAGGAGATAGCCTATATGTCTAAAGTTCCATATGCTGCAGCGGTAGGTTCTCTAATGTATGCTATGGTCTGGACAAGGCCAGACATTGCACATGCAGTGGGAGTTGTGAGTAGGTTCATGGAAAACCCAGGTAAAGAGCATTGGCAAGCTGTGAAGTGGATACTTAGGTATCTAAAAGGGACAACAACAAATGCTTTGTATTTTGGAGGAACTGATATTTTTCTAGAAGGGTATGTTGATGCAGATATGGCAGGTGACAAAGATACTCGAAGGAGCACTACTGGCTCTGTGTTCACGGTTGGAGGCACAGCAGTAAGCTGGGCTTCAAAGCTGCAGAAAGTGGTTTCACTTTCTACCACAGAAGCAGAGTATGTAGCAATGACGGAGGCAAGCAAAGAAATTCTGTGGCTTCATAGATTCTTAGAAGAGCTTGGATTCAAACAAGACAATTGTGTCTTGTACAGTGATAGCCAAAGCGTTATCCATCTTGCGAAGAACTCAGCCTTTCAATCAAGGACAAAGCACATTGAGGTGAGATATCACTTCATACGCACTCTTTTGGAAGAGGGACAGCTAAAGCTAGGAAAGGTGCATACAAGTGAAAATCCTGCAGACATGTTTACAAAGGTGGTGAACAAGGAGAAGTTGAGCTTTTGCTCATCTTCAATCGGCATTCAAGGATAAGAAGCCGGAATGGAAAGCAGTCACAGGTTTGGTTTGGAGATCAGTCTCCAAGTGGGAGATTGTTAAGTATGGAGGCTGATTTACCCTTGTAATTTTCTGTGGTAAAAGCGCACATTTGTAAGGCCCCCATTATGAGGAGAAGCCATCGTGCGTGAAGGAAAATCACTCACCGGAAACCAAAATTTTCACGGACAAGAATCAGGGGCACTTTTTTTTTTTTTGGCCGGAATATTATGGTCGGCCGACGGCCGGAAAGTGGTCGGAAAACAACCGGTCGGTTGGCCGGTGGCCGGTGGTCGGAAGTCAATGGCCGGTAGCCGGTGGCCGAATTCAAAAGCGGACTTGTCTTCTCAAGGGCGGCCACACATGGGCGGATTGAGGCCCGATTTGGACTTATGCGCACAAGGGCGGCTACACATGGCTGTCTCTCATAAGAGAGGCAGCCCTTTTGGCCTATAAAAGGAGGCCATTTCTACACACATTTCATAGTGTGAAGTTGATGCAACAAGGTGAGTGTGAGGTGGTGAGAGTGAAGCAAGGCGGGAGCTCCATTAAGGGTATAATCCCTTTGTAAATTAGTTTTTGTTTTGAAGTACTAAAGCCATTGAGTGGCTGCTTTCCCGTGGACGTACCCCACATTGGGTGAACCACGTATATCGTGTGTACTCTCTCTCTCTCTCTCTACTCTATAATCTCGTGTATATAAATCTGTCTCTCTCCATTAAGTAATCTACTCAATTATCTATTTAGCTACGTCTTTTTTCCTAACAGCGAGGAACCCAATTTTTCATGCTCGCACAAAGCACATTGAGGTGCATTACCACTATGTTAGGGAGAGGCTCTCAACATGAGAGATCAGCTTGGCTTATGTGCCAACACAGGACAACCTTGCAGATCTTTTCACAAAGGCATTGTCTCGTGAGAAGCTTGAAGCTTTCCGCAAAGCTTTGGGCTTACTCCCCTTTGTGGATTGATCCTGTCCTCAGGGCATGGCACTTCCCTTTACTCATGTGTCAGCTCTTGATCACTGCATCACTCCAGGGGGGATTTGTTACCATATACATGTGGTAGTGATGTGTGTGAACACACTAGGACCTCCGGGGCATTTTTTCCCTCTTTAGGAGGTTTTTTCCCCCGTGCATTGTATATACGCTCATCACTCTAGGGCTATCTATCTTTCCATTGCACACTAAGAAACACGCTCTCTATTGTGTGCCTTGAGCTTCCTTCGTCTTCTCCAAGCTATGTGCATTTCTCTGCAACCCTAATTCCAACACTGGTTTATCGCTTATTTTGACCATATTGATGATGCAATGTAGCCTTTAGAAAGGGTGGCATTTGTGCCTGTAGTTAAGCCATTTGCTGCAATCATGCCTTTTGAAGAAGTTGTTCTTATTGAAGATGTTCTTGATGCTTCTAGTTTTAGTTTTCTTGATGTTTTTGATGAAGATATGGTTACCGTATAATTGATCCTGTATAATTGTTGCTTCTCATGTCACTGAGTTAGTTATTACTCCCCAAGTTAGAGGGATACCTATTGACCAATGGATTGTCCAGTTGACACCCTATGATAGAGTTGGATCTGATGCATATGATTCTCATTTATTTCAATTTGTGCAAGCTTGTTGGTTTGAGGGCTATGAAAAGCCTCAAGAACTCATGCGGTTCTTTCTAGCCTTTTTAACTAGTGTAGCTATGCAGTGGTACCATAGTATGCAGCGACATTCTCCACATTTGATGCTAACTTGGGATGGATTGTGCTGAGCTTTTGTTGCTAGATTTTCCCCTATTTTACATTCTAATTTAGACTTTGGGATCTTACAAGACTTCTTCCAAGGGGAGGGTGAGCTAGTTGCTGAGTATGTTAATCGTTTTCAAGCTTTCAAGAGGAAGCATTGTGACCCTTATTGTTTTGATGAAAGGGTTTTATTGGAATGTTTTCTTAAGGCTATTTTGAGGGATATCCAACTCCATGTCAAGTTGTCAGATCTAAAGACACTTGAGGATGCATATGCACGAGCTAAGGTTGTGGGGGAGGCCTTTGCAACCCCTTACCACAACACCACCACCTTCTTTTGGAGTTACCAATTTTCCTTCACCACATTGGGTACCACATGTACCAAAGAGTGAGTTTGTTTCCCATCCAAGGGGGTTATGAAAAGATAAGGGAAGAGAGAAACAAATAGAAAAAGGGTGAGATTTAAATGAAAGGGGAAAGAGAAGCCCAATGGATAAGGGACCAGTCTAACCGAAAATTCTAGGTTCACACTAGCAGGCTAGTTTTCCCTGCAGAACGCCACTTTTGCACTTTTTTCTGGCGAGGAGCATGGGGATTTTGAGTGGGAAGGAGAGAATTTCTACGAGATCTTGTGTGTATTTGCGAGTTTGAAATATATATTTATTAAACATAATCACGATGATGATCTCACTTGATCTGCCTTAAGGAGCGGTTTTGCAGGAAATGAAAGCTCAAAGATGAATGCAACAAACTTTGGAGTTGTCACAATTAGCAAGAGAGAACCGAACTTCTTGAAGGTGCTAAAAGGGTGGTGTTGAGGAGATTGAATGAACGTGTGAAGGCAAGTGGTCATTTAGTCCTTCTAAGTTGACAAGAAATTTCAAGTTGGTGGACGTTGTGAGGCCCATTGTGTGTGAGAATGGGAGTGTAAAAATGTTATAATATGATTTTTGTTAATGATTTGGCATGAACAAAGTAGCGTTTATATGCATGGTCATATGTACAAAAAGATATAAATACATCCATTTGGGAGCTTTGCAAAGTGGTTTCAAGTTCGAAAAAAGGTGCAACGTGTGCACATTGTAAATATGCGTGCTTGTGTGTCGGCAGTCGAGCATACGTACATGCTTGGATAGGGTATCGGGGCCTTGGATATGGTTCTAGGTGGCTTATTTTGGCTCTAGATAATGTGTTTGAGCTTTCTAGAATGTAAATAATGCAAGTGACAAGTGTGGGTACTCTCATCCTGCTCGAGAAGTTTGACACATGCGGTAGCTGTCTATTTGCGGCGCTTGATCTGCGGTGATACGTGCATCGTCCTAGAAGTGGTCAAAAATGGAATGTGGGGATGTGGAAATGTGCTTTGGGTATCGAGGATCAAGCGTGTGAAATTTGGTGAATTTTGGAGTTCGTTTGGGGTTTTTCCTGCGAAAAATGCCCGCCAGGGGTCAAAATTGGCCAAAACTGGGCCAAAAAAGGTATGAAATGGCGTGAAATTGACACATCACTCACGTTTCCGTGAGTGTTGAGGCTGAGGGAGAAATTTTGGAGTACAATATCAGCACTTTCACCTCTCTGTGTGTGGGAGGAAGCAGGGTTCCTACAGGTGGTCTAGTGCAGTCCTGTTGCGTTCCCGTCCTGTTTTCGAGTGTATGGAGGAGTGAATGAGAGCTTTCTCTCTTCAATTTTGCACTTGGGAGAGTCTATGGAAGCTCTGAGGTTTCCATGGATGTGTGTGTGCAAGGAATTGAGGGAAGAAGGTGCGGCTTTCTGCAAGACTATGTGACCCTGTATCGGTGCCATTAGGGTTGGCACTACTCCAAAGAGTCCAACAGAGTGGAGTTTGGTGAAGCTTTTGCAATGGTTTGAGAGTGGTCTTTTGTGGCTGGAGTTTTTGGTTTTTTGATGGTTTTTCTTGTATATTTTGGTCACCATCAAGCGTGATTTCAAGTGTTGATCACATCGACTCACCTTGTAGTGTCTGCGGGCAGGCAAGGGCTTGTAGGTTGAGGCGTTTGGAGTTTGAATTGAGCTTGTGGGTAGAGTTTTTAGGGAGATTTTGAGTGGTAGTGAGTGAGGTGAGGAATTCAAGTAAATTCCTTGTGTTGTGTTGAGTTGTCTGGGTGTGTGAGTGTGCGCACGACATCTTTTGCTCCATCATCGACTTGCAGGGGTGGAAAACTTTGAAATTGCATAAAGAAAACCAAAGGAAGAGTCACAAGAGGGGAAGGGTGTGTCGATTTGGTCCTGAGGGCATTGATTGGGTGTTGTCGAGAGAACAGGAGGGGAGGAGATCGAGCATGCATCTAAAGAATGAAGCAGACATGTCATCCCGTTTGAAGCGCAAAGAAATAGAAGAGTCGGAGGCCGAGGGAGAGTCGAAAGGAATGTGAGCATCGGTCAACATTGTGTGGGTGTGTGTGCTCTCTATTTAGTAGAGAGATAGCCTCCCTAGAGAATTAAAGAGAGAGAGGGAATATCCTTCTGCAGGGATCTAGATAGAGAGAGAGAACTATCTCTTTGCAAGAAGCCATGGGAGTTCAGAGTTGCGTCGGGTGTGAACAAGATCTTAACAAGGCTTTGTCTCTAGATGAAATAAAAAGGTGTTTTAATGTTTTTTTTACTAAGTTGACAAGTGGGTGATAGGGGAGGGTGTGGTTTGGGTGCCGGGCCAAAACGAGGGAGGACGGGTTTTGCAAGATGGGATGCAGAGGGAGCTAGGAAGCACTGCTTTGTATGAGAATTAGAGAGAGAGAGATCAAGGGTTGCCGAGGCAGGGGAGGTGCATTTTGTTTCCAGCCCATGATGACGAGGGCGTATGTAGGCCATCCGAGATAGAGCGGGTGAGGGAGGAAGGGAGGTAGAGTGAGCGGTATTCGTGGAAGAGTGGGAAGAGTTGAGAGCTGCTCACTATGCAAGGGAGCCATGTGAGGCAGAGTTTTTTGCCAGGCCCATTGCGAGGTGTAGACCATGTGGGACTGCCGAGAGTAATCAAGAAGAGAGAGAGAGAGAGAGAGAGAGAGAGAGAGAGAGAGATAGATTTTATTATCATCCTCGGAGGTCAAATATGACCTATGGGACCAAAGTTACATGTGATGTAGTATGTGTATGGCTGATAAGTGACTCTCGATGCTCCAAAATTGTAGTGATGAGAGTCGCAATGGAGAGCCCACACTTTGGCTGGGAGAGGAAAGTGTGTAGGTCTAAGTTATGGCTGAAAATGTGAGAGAAGCAAGTTCGGATGTGATCAAAAGCTGAGCACTCTAGTAGTGTGTGGTACTCAGACTCTCGAACTTGCAGTGAGCATAATGTGCACAATCGATTTGACTCTTCTCCATTGCCCCAACGCCCTATCTCGCATCGAAGGAAATGGGAGCTAAGCCGAATTGCTGCGATAGTGCGTATCGCGGACAAGGGAATAGGCTCAAGCATGTAAGTGTAAATACGGTTTCCTCTCTCAGCGAAGAACATGGTTTTGTAGTTGGGGGCAATATAGGTGGTGTGATGTATGAAGCGTGACCCACCGGATTTCTCCCAAGCCGTAATACATTGGCGTTGTAGAAAAGCTTCATTCACTTGAGAGTCAATTGAAGCATCATGTAGCAAGTGTAATGCATCCCATCTCCCAAACCACTTCTTTATGTCTTGCATCCATCCCATGCTCAAGATCTTGCTTTTATGCGTCTTTTGAACTTTTTTGCTTGCTTCCCATGCAATTGTAGGAAGTCGATGTGAGGGGTTTTGACGCATCTTTATCATGTACTCCACAACCCTTTCCATGCCCATAACCTCAATTTGAAGAGATCCCAACTCAAGAAGTAGGAGCATATATGGTGTTTGTGTCTTAACTTGGAGAAAGTTTGTAAGAAAACTCTTTTGGACATTCTCAAACTCTTTCCAAGTAGACTTTCAGATGCTCCCGCCCCACACTTCAACTCCATAAAGAAGAACCGGTGTCACGAGAGAGAGAGAGAGAGAGAGAGAGAGAGAGAGAGAGAGAGAGAGAGAGAGAGAGAGAGAGAGAGAGAAATCTTTGTAGCGCTAAAGAAGCTGAGAGTGAGGAGGGACAGAGAACGAGGGCTTGGCCCTGCCTTGAATCAAAACCAGATGTAAAGCGCACATGTGGTCGTTCGTTCGGCCATTCGTTCTCAAAAAAGTGCTACAAACGGATGCGAACTTTTTACCATTTTGCACACATGCATCCGTTCGGTCAAAAAAACCACCTGTTCCGTCCGGCCACGTCCTATGCGCACATACGTACGTCCGTTCATGTCCGTTCGCTGTTGGAAAATCATGCGAACCAACAAACCACACATTGCCAACATCATAAAGATAGCATTTTCCAACAAAAAACCGCCTAATAACATTGCACCGAATGCATGGAAAAACGCATGACCAAACAAAATTTCAATGTCCGAAAACCACATAAACAAGAGACTGACACCATAAAATAAGCTTTTCTGAGTACATCAAAATGGTTCATTGCCTCTGATACAGAAGCACACGGTATTGTTGCTCATTAGCAGCCATAAATGAAAATGCAAGATAACCATAACACAAACCCTGTAGCAATACATAAATAGAGGTGTTGCTCATTGCAGCCATAAAGCAAGCCACATGACAAAATCTACAACCATGTAGAACATGAGTCAATCCTCAGACTCCGAATCATCATGAAGCCCTGTAAAACACAACTTCATGAAATTAATAATAAGATTTATGGATACATAATTAAAACTTTAATTGAAACAAAATACATGATCACTTTGAAAAAAAAATACAATTACTAAATCCACAACCTGCAACACCTGGAATTGCTGCGTTCTGAACCCTCAAGCTGCTATGGCGAAATAAGGCTACCCTTATCCGCAAGGCCATCTCGTGATGAGCAGGATTATCGCCATCATTAGGAAGTGGCTCTTGGGAGTTGGGATGCAAATCTCGCTGATCATGAGGCTCTGTCTCGCCTTGGAGTTGCACAAAGTTGTGTAGGAAACAACATGCTCCTATCACAGTGGCTGTGAAAGCAAGATCGACATTGAGATCTCGCAAAATACGCCACCTATTCTTCAAGAGACCAAAGGCATTTTCCACTTTCACTCTCCCCTTTGAGATTTTCCTATCAAAATCTTGCTTTTCGTGAAAAAATCGCCCTGCCTTCATTCGATATAGCTTTACCAAGAATGTTGTCGCTTTGTAGGCTGAGTCTACAATCAAATAAGGTCGTACTATCTCTCCTTGAATGTGCAATAGTGGTCGATCCAGTGCTTCTCATCGCTTGAGCTGACCATACAAGTCGCATTCTTGAAGTGAGAAGAATCATGAACCCCTCCTGCAGCCCTGCAAACTGCACTCCAAAAAAGCTTGTTGGAGTTGACAATACCCTGTAGGAGGATTCTCGAAAAACCATGCATGTTGATGTATTGTGCTGGATAGAACTCTCGTGCTGGCTTTCTTTGTAGATGGATGTGAGTCCCATCAAGTGCCCCAGCAATATGCGGCAAACTACAGATAGCCTCAAATCCTGCCATTATCTGCTCAAGACGGTCTCCACGCGGCACTCTAATGCCAACCTTGTGGAAGAACTCAATACTACGCAAAATGTGACAAATGATCACCATATATTTGTGAATGGTGCTTTCACCCATGCCAAATAGATTCGTCATGCTTCTTGAGGAGTGTCCATGCACAAGCCACCAGAGTACACAAGAAAGCGGAGCCTCCGGAGAAATAGGCTCTCTGACAAACCTGACTCCACTTGTGGGTAGTAGTGGACGAATCATGTTTAGTAGCATAAGAAAGGATCTGCGAGACATGCGATATGCAAAACAATAGGTATCTTGATTTGCAAGGCGAGCCGTAGACCAAAGCACACTGTGCACACTGCGAAAGAACGTTTGTTGACGAGGAAAACACCACCATACTCTTGGTGCAAAACGCCATGCCACTAACTCAAGCGCACCCGCCATCCCACAACATAACCATGCATAAGTAAACATAAGTATGAAAAAGTTGTTATCTTCCAAATCCTCCAAGCCTTGACCATGTGATGTACCAGCAAGGCCTAGTGTATTGTCACTCGATAATGTCATCATCCCAAAGAGATGCACCCACTCTTCCATCCTATGATTTAAAACGAACATACTAATTTGGATCACAAAATAACGCAAAGAAAATAAATATCCAAACTACCAAGTTTAGTTAAGATATCCTGAATACAAGTAAGGCCACACACGAGACGACACAATGGAATGCGATACCCGAAACTCACCTGCACAAAAACAAACATGTCTGTATATTAATTACTCTGCAACGAAATGTGGTAGTGCTCAAAACAAATGTAGATTTTACTACGGTGAAGTTCAAATAAACTTACTGCTCCGACTTCTTAGAGATAAGCTTGACGATCTCCAAGAAGATCTGGTGACGCTTCGTCTCTTCCTCCAAGATCTCAGTCTCAAGCTCTCGCAAGGTGTTTATCTTCTTGTCTTCTGCACGCTCTTAGGCCTCACACATCTGTTTCATCCCATCTCCCATTGTCTTGGCCACTGTGCCCAAGCTAGATTTCTTTGTTTGCGTAACTTTCTTGCCAAATACGCCGTCCAAATCCACAGTAGCAGGTTGTGGATTTTGGCCCGAGGTACCATCGTTCTCAACACTATCCAGGTCTATGGGTGTATCTGCTGTAGAGGATACAGGCATGTGGCTCTCGCTGTCAAGGGCACCAGCTATGCCTGAGCACTTTGGATTCTTCCCCCACAAAGCGTCACACTAGTCTAAAAATGTCCAGGTGCTGGGAATACTTCCAGTAGAATTTTGTTTTGAAAGCTCTTTCTTATGGAGCTTCTTAAGCGTGTCAATTTGGTTTCTTGCATGCTGAGGATTGAAGTTACCTGAGATCTCTCGATTTAGAGCAAAGACCAAATATTTTCAATCCTTAGGGCAAAAATTACCCTTCTTGATGTGTCACCATTGCTCCTCATAGACTCACAAGAGAGTATGCGTTCTTTTGTCATCCCATATAACTGTCATTGCCCTTGCACGCTTCGACCCTTTTGTGCTTATGTCTGCTTCTTGTGGTGTCTGCATTGGTGGTTGAGTTCTCGCATTTGTGATCTCTGGCTACTCGCTTGGAAACTAACTTTGTGAGGATATATCTACCTTGGATCGTTTTTTCCTCCATCAAGCCGACGTAAGAAACCTGCTCAAAAGGCGTGGCGTCTTGGGAAAGAGGAACATACTTCTCACATTCATCTCCCACTGGCGCCGACTGTAAGTGCATTGCCCAAGAGGGCCTAGCACACACATTAGCTTCCCCTCGCCTAGCTCTCTACATGCCAGCCGTGACTAGAGGTGGTGAAGACATACTGCGAATATTGATAAACATGCATAAAATTTTGGACATAATCGACATACGTCCCATACATCCATACGTGTACACACAAAAAAATTCATTGGCAAACTACATAAATGCATTGTCATGAGGTGATGTCGTGACGCTCGCTACTGCTGAACCACCCCTTCCCCCCCCCCCCCCCCCCCCAGCCACTGTCCTCGCGCTGCCCCCCGCCCCTGCCTTCCCTTGCGCGCGGCAGCCCAGCCCGCCCACCCCCTGCTGCACCCAGCCAGCCAGCTGCCACCTCCTCCTCTCGAGCCCCCCCCCCCCCCCCCCCCCCCCCCCCGCTTGCTGGCTACCTCTTGAGGCCCCGCACTCCACCCACCTTATGCATTCTTCCCCCCCGTCTTCTTCTCCCCAAAGCATCCTGCACTTCGCTCTGGTAGCATTGTGTCCTTGGACAGTGCTCGACGCGCTCGGCTGTAGAGTCGCTTCACTGCCCGCTTCTTCGACATAGCAGTAGACACAGATGGAGGCTCCAACTCCGCCACAGAGGGACTCGTCCGAAGCCCCCTCGCCCAACCCCACTGAGCCCACCATTCGACTTGCTCT
This sequence comes from Adiantum capillus-veneris, assembly GCF_014529385.1. Classification (NCBI taxonomy): domain Eukaryota; kingdom Viridiplantae; phylum Streptophyta; class Polypodiopsida; order Polypodiales; family Pteridaceae; genus Adiantum; species Adiantum capillus-veneris. The sequence continues at coordinate 14,085,017 of NC_140933.1, forward strand.
TTCGCCGATAGAGCAAGCGAGCGTAGCCACAGAGGTACAGCGCTTGCATGCGACTTCTATCATCTGCAAGATTCTCGGCACCCGACCTAGTAGAGGAGAGCTACGTGACCTTCTCCAGGCTGCCTTCTCGCAGAGGTGGGCAGGATCTTGGACGTATAGACACTCGGACGAGGTTATTATCAGATCGAGTTTGAGACCTCCGAGATGCGTCCAAGGTCATCGCCATGAGTCCATTGACCATCCGAGCGGCACGAGCCCACTTTCGACAGTGGAGACATGGTTTCGACCCTGCTTCAGATATTCTAGTAGAGGAGGCAGACATCCCCATCTCCGTCTGCTTTTTAGGTTTGCGGAGGAAGTACTTACCACGTTTGTCCAGGATTGGCTCAGCCATTGGGACGATCCTAGAGACACCTCACACGGCAGCCTCAGTAGCTGCCAAGGCGGCTAGCATTCCCACAGTTCGCGTTTTGGTCAGAGACATTCACACGCTCCCGAAGGTTATTCTTCTGCCTCGGGTGAGTGGGGGTTAGTTTAGACAGAGTGTGGAGTATTCGGGCCTCCCGAACCAGTGCTTCATTTGTCGACAGATGGGCCATGTAGCGAAGGCCTGTCCACAGAGGAGGCCTCGACCTACACCACAGCCTCAACCCCAGCTTGCAAGGGCTGGCCAGCAGACATAGACAGAGACAGAGCGCACACATGCAGAGCCACCCTTTGAGCCTGGGGCTCCAGCGGAGGAGGGATGGCAGCACGTCCGTGGTCGACGACGCCAGGGGCCATAGTGACAGCCTGGCACTCAGAGTGGTCCTCAGGCGCCTTCTCAGCAACAGTGGGTTCCCACGGGGAACCGGTTTTGTCCTCTTGAGCAGGATGAGGTGCTTGCTCTAGTCCCCACCCCAGCTTCACCCTCGACATCCTCTCCCCCTCCAGAGTTTCCCCCCTCTTCCTCATCCTCCCCCCGCCTCCTGCTCCCGCTACCTCTTCCTCCCGCCCCTTTACCTCTACCGCTCCCCCTCGTCCCTCTTCTCCATCGCCCCCCCCTGCTCCTTTTCCCCCCTCTCCCGCTTCAGTTCCATAGTCGTCCCAAGGGGTAGGGCCTTCTTCGGATACTAGGAGATCTCTTGGCAGCGCCTTTTCCACGAGTCGCTTGGCCAGAGAGGGACAGCCTTTCTTGTGGCCCCCTCTACAGGTGCAGACATCCCCCCTTGCAGATATCCCTCGAGGTCTGATGAGCATTGACATCCGACGCTGATGGGATTTCTTTGGCTATGACTTCACTCGTTTTCTCGGCGACCCCTCAACAGACCATGATGCAACCTGCTTTAGGGTCCATGATCTGTTCCTTGTAGCTAGGGGGACAGAGGCCTTGGACTCATTAGTTGGCTTCGCCTTTCCCCTCTGCGGGGCAGGGACCAGACAGAGTGGACTCTCGACTCACTGTTGGGATGGTTGCACACACAGGTCCTATAGTTCTCTCAACACATGGGAGAACTAGGAGTTACAGACTTTCTTCAGACTCTGTGGCCATTGGCCAAGTTTGCGGTGACACCTCCAGATTCAGCAGGATGTAGACACATTGTGGTTTACTTCTTTGCCGATACACAGTGCTTGCCATGCTATGTATACATTCATGAGGACTCCTGGACAAAGGAGGTTTCTTTACGTACGGCTCGCTCTGCTTGGGCTTGGGCCAGGCACTCGTTGCAGTCACGTCTATCTAGAGGATGCTCGGATTACTCCCCATCTAAGCCAGCCTCGAATATAGCCCGTCTAGCTGCTGCGGAAGCATCTGTTCTCTCTCGCTCCCCATAAGGATCGTCTCATGGAACATGTAGGGACTCGGTGGGCCCCAGTTTCAGCATCAGTGGGGCCGACTCCGTTAGGAGCTTCAGCGCTGCCTTGTGGGAGGAGAGATTGATCTCCTTGTGCTTCAGGAGCACCATCTGTGTGAGAGCCGCATTAGACATTGTGGTCAGCTCTTGCGTGGACGATATGACACTTTTTGGTCAGCTGCTTTTGGACCTGGAGGCATCCAGGGTGGGGTATGTATGACTATTGCAAACTCTTTGCAGCAGGCCATTGTGGGCAGAGGGATTATTGTACCAAGCAAGGCTCAGTGGATTACTATGCAGGTTCAGGGTTGCCTAGTGGGCTTCCTGAACATCTATGTGCCCAATGTGGTGAGTGCTCAAGAAGAGTTTTGGTCACAGATAGTTGAGTCTCTGCCGCAAGCAGAACACTGGTGCATAAGAGGGGACTTCAACATGTTGGAGGACCCTTCTGACAGGATTGGTGGTAGCCACGCTACTGTGCATGGAGTTGAGCTGGCAGCTTGGGAGAGGTTTTGTATAAATCTGAGGGTCTCGGATGTTTGGTAGCACATTGGTTTTGTGAGGCCCCCAGACATCCTTGCCTTCTCTCATTCGGACCACAGAGTGGGAGGAGTGAATCTATCGTGGATAGATCGCTTCTACACTAGTGACCATTTTAGTGACTTGGGAGGGACAGTGGGCATTCTGGCAGGGACTTCCTTCTCGGACCATGCACCAGTGATACTCACAGTGACAAACAGGCAGAGGAGCGGGAGCATGATGCTTCGCATCCCAGAGAGGGTCTTGTTGGTCTCAGCACTCAGAGAGCGGGTAGAGGCTCTCTAGACAGAGAGCTTGGACATGCAGGATTCTCTTGCTGACAGAGTGGCCTGAGGCCTAGCTCAGATTAGCCGTTTTTTTCTCCAAGAGTCTCTCGCTTGCCGGGCTACAGCGAGAGAGGAGGAGTAGCATTGAAGAGGGGGAAAGGGGAACACACCCAACACACAACACAATGCCTCACTATAGCCTAGGGTATACACAACGCCCCAATCCACTAGAGTTTACCTTCAAAACTCAACACTACCCGCAAGCAAATCACCACTTTCACACAACCGTACACACATACGCCTTGCAATGCACCAGACAGACTCAATCACTCCGCTCTGCTCCATTCACAGCCTTCCACACTCACACAATCTCTCTCTATCTCTCTTTGCACGACAAACCTCTGCGGGGCACACACATCTACACACGCCCAAAAACACACGCAGACAAGCAGAAAAGAGAAGGGGGAAGGGGGAATGATGCCCAAAAACAGTAGAGAATAGTCTTCCAGCGTATGCAATACCATATCCAACCAACACTCTGCTGGCATGAACCTCGGCAACTAAAAACAATGGCTCAAAAGCCTTGGCAAAAAATCCTCATGGCAAAAAAGCTAACATTGGTCAAAGACCCCAAAAAATGAACCTTTATCTCCTTTTATAGGAGTGTGCCTAGGAGACCCAAAAAAGAAAAATGGGGTGAGATTTCATGTCATGCACTTCACTTGTAGCTCCATTTAGAATTTCCTTGCATTGCCACCACTTGTTATAGTTCATTTTTTGGAAACAATTGCATGCTACACATCTTCCTAATGTCCGCCCAACTCGGCTACCTGACTTGATCCTCTTCGGCCTTTGAGTTCTCTCTTTGGCTTTTCTTGATCTCCCTTGCTAGATCCTTGAACGGCCTTCGCCTTGCTCTCTCTCCACTGTGGGACCAACTCCTTTCATGAGGGGGGGAGGCAATAGCGAGGTTGCTATTGCCCTCCCACTTTCCTTTAAAAATTTGGGGCTGCAACGGAGCCACGGGAATCAACCTTTAGCGTGGATGCCACGTCATCATCCATTCCATGCGGGCATGAGCGCCCCTAGCGCCATTCAGCTCAGCCAAAATCGCCACAGATTGCCCCAATGCACCACACGCAGCCCCAGCAGGGCCGCCCACTCGCGCGCCATAGCCAACGGGAGGGAGAGCTCCCCTCTCTCTTCCCTCTTGTGCTTCTAATGGGGCTCACGGCCCTATATTTATATTGCATCCCTCTTGCATTCCACATCGCATATGGGTTTAAGTTCTAGCCACGTGGCAGCCCGTGAGGCAATAGCCGTCGGGCTCCACAATCTTCTTCAAAAAAACCTCCCACTTTATTTTAAAAAACGTTTTTCCCCCAGTCTTCTTCTCCTGGCTTTATTCTACCGCCCCGGGGTTGGATCTTCATACCGCAAAGCCAAGTTGGATCTCCGTTGTATTGGCTCCTGAGCCGTGCAAACCCCACGACATTCCGACTCCCCGGAGTTCGCTATCCAAGGCAATCAAAAACTTGAAAAATCATCTGCAAACACTTTGTCTTCATCAGCCCTAGGTTTTCCCAAGCCATAACTCGGTGCTCAAGGATCGGAATCATGTGCCGTGACTTCGTGCTAACTCCACATGGTGTACACTACCACCGAGAACTTTGGCGAGGCCCAAAAGATGCTAGATGGCACATTCTCTAATGCGAGCAAGTGGGCTTAGACCCGGCCCCCCTGGAAAATTTCAATTGACCATATCTTGCAAACCATGGCTCCGATCCGCAATCTCAAAAGATGGGTAGGCTCCATGAATTGAGCTCTACACACCTGTACCTCAACTTCCACTTGAACCACCTATCTCCAGCTTTCCTAATCGGGAAGAATCTACAATCGATTAAAACTTCAACCTTCAATAACTTGGGCTCCGTAGCTCGGTTTGGTGAGCCGTATGGACCTGCTTCTTCAGCACTTCAAGCTCTACATTCCTGGACCCAAAAGCTGCACTTTGCATCTCCTTCATCTGCTACCCAAATTAGCCCCTCATGGAGCCTTCCTTGGCCTATAAGCCGCATCAAGCATACAATTCCGATGTTACCTGCCATCCCATGATTTTACTAGCTGCTCCAGCCCTTTGCCATGCTTTTGCTAGCCTGCATACATCTGTCCATGCCACCTTCTAGAGTCGACACACTTTTGTTGCACCATCATTGCCCACCCCCCAGTTGAGAACTAATGCTCAACCACATAAGAGCTTTTATTCCACTACTAACTTCAAAACCTGGCACACACTATGAGAAAACTAAAACCATATTTACATAGTTTTATTGCATCCTACTGCCAAACCTTCAAGTGGGTTGCCCAACCCCTTGCATCAAATAGCTTCCACCTGGATTAAACACCTGTCATTGATATTTTCCACCCATCTGTAATTGCTCACCAGAGTGTCGTACCCCATCACCTAGACCACCATGAGTGTAGGCTGCCCATAGCCTACTTGACACCAAGTTCCAACACATGTCTGACCCTACCTCCCAACCAAATAAAGTGGAGGACTTCACCATAGAACCCTGCACCTGGTGAGCCAGCCATTGCATAGTTGTATCTACCATCTTTTTCATCAACCATAACTTACATACCTTCACTGAAAGCAAAGCCATTGCTTGAGATTCTTCTTTCTCCACCCTTGGGCATATCAACCGCATTGGAATCTCCGTTGTCTTTGGCATCACAACCTCCTCTTTGGCCGTGACAATCAATCTTAGCATCATCGAGCCCTTCCTTGTCAAATGGCGCTTCAAGGTTGACCAATACCTTTTGCTCTTCAGCTTTAATTACCTATTCTTCAAGCACCTTCTCTATTGCTGCATCATGATCTTTTTGGGAAGAAAGCAACTCGGTCTCTACTGCACTATCCTTGTCTTTCTCCATATACACGACCGCTTTATCTCTCCTGGCAAAATGTTGCACCTGCTGCACCACCATGGCACCTTCCATCGCTACTTTCATTAGCACATCCATTAGCATGGCACCACACACCACCTTGACTTGCATTTCATCATCGGTAGGTCTAGACCGCATCACTTGGCTTTCATCAAGTCTCTCGGCTTGCTTTGTTCCCTGCTCTTCTTGCACATGGGCTATTACCATATCATCAAACATATAAGAGGGCAGCTTCACCTTCACCAGTTCAGTTTCATCAGATTCCAGCTCTTCGTCATAGGATGTGGACTCATCAGCACTATTCTTCTCGCTTGTCTCCCAGCTAATCGAGCTTGTATCATCATCGGCATTGGCACCATATACCGACTCCGTATCAGCATTTACATCCACTTGCTGCTCCACAAAAGCTTGACCATCATCCTGACTTTGCTCACTTTGTTCATTAGATTTTGAACCGGTATCTGCACCTCGATTGCATCCTGCTACCTTTTCATGCAAACTCTCCACTAGAACATGCTTTACCTCTTTAATCCGTACCGGAACCTCCACATTTGCTACAGCTTTTGCATCTTGGTTAACCTCGACATGGAGCTTCTCCTCATTGACAAAATCTTCCACCCTCGGCATATGCACATCACCAACTGGAAATATCCAAGGAACATAGCCAATAGTAGGTCTTACCTCAACAGGCTGGGTATTCTGAGCACTTGGAATCACCCTTGGTGGGACCAAGGAGCACTTCGCTACCTCCGCAACAGGCATATAATCTGCTGGCTTTAACATACCCAACTCCAGCTTCCTCTTCATGTTTCTGCTCTTTATCGTTTCCAGATAGACCCTGTCCTCATAGGTATCTACACCATCTTCGACCTTTTCTCTAATCCTCAGATGCAAGCACTAATAGCTTTGACAACTTCAAAGATTGATTGCTTTTGACCCCAATAGCAATCTCTAATTGTTTCCAACAAGCTTCAAACTGCTCAATGAAAAGAAAGAAATATTTACTTACATCATGGTGTACCGCCTTCAGCCTTGCACCAGCTTTTTCCGCCGTAATCACCTCTCGAGACCGCCCCAGAAACTGACTCTGCAACCTTTTCCATGATTCTCGATCATTGCTCTTTAAACCATCGAACCACACCGTGGCCCATCCTCGCATCAACAGCGGCACCGTCTGTAACCTTTTTGCATTCCGTCGACATACGCATCGATAGCAGCCATAATTCGAAATCTGCTAACCAATCCTCGAAATCTTTGACGCGCGTAAATGTGGGGCCAAAATCTAGCTCCACCATCTCCGTCAGCTTCGAACTTGACTATCAAACACCTCGATCATCAGTCAACCGCTTTATTGGCTAACAAACACCGCTTTGAACCTCAAATTGGAGCATCAGACAACTCCTCCGTGGGGGCACCAGAAGATGGAGAGGGGGAAAGGGTAACACACCCATCACACAACACAATGCCTCACTATAGCCCAGGGTATACACAACACCCCAATCCACTAGAGGTCACCTTCAAAACTCAACACTACCCGCAAGAAAACCACCACTTTCACATAACCATACGCACATACGCCTTGCAATGCACCAGACAGACTCAATCACTCCGCTCCGCTCAATTCACAGCCTTCCACACTCACACAACCTCTCTCTATCTCTCTTTGCACGACAAACCTCGGGGGGCAGACACGTCTACACACGCCCAGAAACACACGCACACAAGCAGAAAAGAGAAGGGGGAAGGGGGAATGACGCCCAGAAACAGTAGAGAATAGTCTTCTAGCATATGCAATACCATATCCAACCAACACCCTATCGGCATGAACCTCGGCAACCAAAAACAACGGCTCAAAAGCCTTGGAAAAAAAACCTCATGGCAGAAAAGCTAACATTGGTCAAAGACCCCAAAAAATGAACGTTTATCTCCTTTTATAGGAGTGTGTCTAGGAGACCCAAAAAAGAAAAATGGGGTGAGCTTTCATGTCGTGCACTTCACTTGTAGCTCCATTTAGAATTTCCTTGCATTGCCACCACTTGTTATAGTTCATTGTTTGGAAACAATTGCATGCTACACATCTTCCTAATGCCGCCCAACTCGGCCGCCCAACTTGATCCTCTTCGGCCTTTGAGTTCTCTCTTTGGCTTTGCTTGATCTCCCTTGCTAGATCCTTGAACGGCCTTGTCCTTGCTCTCTCTCCACGTAGGACCGACTCCTTTCATGAGGGGGGGAGGCAATAGCGAGGTTGCTATTGCCCTCCCTCTTTCCTTCAAAAATTTGGGGCTCCAATGGAGCCACAGGAATCAACCTTTAGCACGGATGCCATGTCATCATCCACTCCATGCGGGCGCGAGCGCTCTGGCGCCGCCCAGCTCAGCCAAAATCGCCATCGAATACCCCAATGTGCCACACGCAGCGCCCACCAGGGTCGCCCGCTCGCGCGTCATACCCAACGGGAGGGAGAGCTCCCCTCTCTCTCTCCCCTCTTGTGCTTCTAATGGGGCTCACGGCCCTATATTTATACTGCATCCCTCTTGCATTCCATATCGCATATGGGTTTAAGTTCCGGCCACGTGGCAGCCGTGAGGCAATAGCCCTTGGGGCTCCACAAACTTCTTCAAAGATCATGCCAGAAATCTTGCTAACTAGCCTCATGTATAAATGTGTACATAGTGCTTCGAGTCTCGAGAGTGACCATGTAAAAATTCATGTACAAAATTTTGACTTGTTTGGGCTTTTGTAATGGTGTTTTGGGTTGTTGGAGTCCCCAAAACATGTTTTTGAATAAGTATTTTCAACTGTGCTTTATAGCTTGTGAATTGGACTTGCACATCTTGAGTTATGTGTGTCCAAAGTGGGTGGTCTCAACTTAGAAAGTGGTTGTAGATTCATGCGACAAAGGAAACTAGTCCAAATTGATAATATAAAATTAGAAATGATGAGATTTTAAATTTGTAGAGATAGCCAAAGTAATGGGCTCCGACCTGTAATTACGGCGTTGCATTTGGTGGCTGGAGCGGTGCACTATGCTCCTGCGAAGTTGGTCATGAGAAGGGGTCAACCTGGAAAGTTTCTATGGGGGGAGGAATGAGTTGGAGAAGTGAAAGAGGAGGATTCCATGTGGCACTGGGATTAACCCACATGGGAATGGGAAAGGAGGAAATGGGGGTATAAGGGGAGAATGGGTCCCCATTAGGGATGTAACACTTGAGAGGAGCTTGGGAGAAGCTTGGCTATGGGGGCTCGTGGACTCTTGAGGGAGAAGGGGCACCATTTTGAGTTCCCACTCAGCTGCCCAAGTGCCTGGCCATCCTTTTTGGTCCCTTGGACACTAACCCCACCCCTTTCCTTGGACCAAAGTTCACCGGTTGTCCATTTCCTACCCAAATTATTATTAAATGAAACCTTGCAAGAGAGCCTTGCTGACTGAGGAGAGAGAAGAAATATTTTCAAATAAAAGATCCAAAGAGGCCCCATTTTATGGCTGCAACACCTGCAAACTTTCCAGAGAGCTCATTTTTGAGCAAGAGAGAGTACACCCCCAACTTTGGATGGCCATATCTCTCTCATGTTTTATCTATTTTTAGCTTATGGATACTCTACGGACATCTACTCCAAATGATCTTTGTCATTATATCCTTGGCTTCTTCTAATTTCAAGAGTGATTCATGATAGAAGGATTCTTCATAAATCTTTACAGGTGCTTATCACATGTGGTTTCAGCGATGCAATAGTTCTTCCTTTTGATGGTGTGACTCGTGCAAGGCTATAGAGGCACTTGTTTTCTTTGTCATTTTCATGCTAACAATGTGGATAGTCATCTTGTTCAAAAGGGTAAGCTTGTGCAATCAGAGAGACGTTCTCTACTAAGTAGGGATCAGTCATGGTCAAGAGACGTATTAGCCGTTCTAATTCCTCAAAATTCTTCTCACCCGCTAGCGTATCTACCGAATCCCATTCATAGTCAAGCACCAGGTAGACTATGTAAAACACTTCTGAAAAGTAAAGAGGGTACCTCTCACCCAAGCTAGGAGTGAATGACTCTAGCATACTAGACATATCTGTACACACATATAGATTTTGGTTAGTGTGCAAATATTATAAGGGTCATGTCAAAAGGTCATGTCCTTGTGCATAATGTGTCATTATGATTTTTGGTTCATGTACTAGAATTTGTAGGTTTCTAGATTTTTGTTTGGTGGCTCTTGCTCTTTTACTTTTGTATTTTTGTTTTCATGAGTATAGGGCTATATATATACATTCCCTAAGATTGTGAGATTGAGAGGTCAGGGAGGAAGGTTAAGAGGTGAGCAAGTGAATGATGGATGTCAGGAAACACTCCCCCCTTCCTTGGGTAGATCATACCTTTTGGAACAATTTCGTCACCTTTTGAAACTAATTGTTCCAAGTTGTTATGGGTGAAGACTTTGACCAATAGTTTTTGACCAACCTAGGAGTTTCATCTAGTTGCAAGGATGGTAAGGTACTCTCTTAAAATGTTGTTTTAGGTGATGGATTTACAATGGGAGGTGTTATTCTTTTTGGGGTTCTTGTATAATTTTGGTGGTAGGTGGAAGTTGTGAAGAAGCTTGTGTCTCTGTAGAAGAACAACATGAAGAGCAAGAAGTTTCATTTGTTTTTTCTATGTTTCAGTTGAGCGATATAATCGTTCTCGCTTAAGTACCCAAACTAGATCTAGATCATGTGTATAGTATTTTGTTATCTTTCCCTTCCCACGGTCTTTAATTGGCTTTATCGTTATAGGATTTGACTCACATGGGTCTATACGTGACATTTAGGCACCTAGATTTGATCATTCCCTTCATAGTAACCTTGGGCTTCCAATAGTCATTTAGGAATCCAATGAAATATTTTCTTACATTTCTTGGAGCGAGTGGGGCGTCTCTTACAAGGCTTTTGCTTCATAGAGTAAAAGATGGTCGCTAAAGAAGATTTAGGGACCCATTTTTATGTTTTCTTTGTTATATTATGATGAGTCTTGTGTGTCTCATGCTTTTTTTAAGCTACAAAAGTTACAAAAGTTATGTGTCTCATGCTTTTTTTCAGCTACAAAAGTTGAATCTCTAGAGGGTTGGGCTATAGGTACAGATGGTTCAACCTCTTGGACATGCAATGTTTTGGGTTGTATTTCCTCAGGAAGTAATATCTGAGGAATTATTGCTTGAGTGGTAGGGCTAAGAGTTGGTTTTTTGTTATGACACTCCTAGTCCCCCAATCAATAGTGCATTTGGTCGCTAACATCCACTTGTGTCCTAGGTTTATATTGCCTTTCATAGTTCTAGTAGGCATGACCAAAAAGTATTAAGCTACAACCCCGTTGTCATAACTGACAGAAGTGTGGTAGGTTCCAGAAATTGTAGGTTTTTTCTTGTTGATACCCTTGACTTGGATGGTACTCTTAGATAGAGATGGCTTTCCTAATTGACACCACACTCCATATGATAGCAGATTATATTTAGCATCGGTGTCCAATAAGGCGTTATATAGCACTTTTTCGTAGATGCTATTTAACTCAATAGGGTTCGTAGAGGTGTGTCAGAGTGCAACCAATCATCCTCTATTCAACTTGAAATGCATGTGTAACTCCAAGGTTGGCCTCTCGTTGGCATCTAATACGTTGTTGTTGCTCCTTAGCCTCTGCTTGAGCTTGTATCTTTTTCAATTCTGCTTGTGCCTTGATTGCCTTTTTTTTATGGATGGCATGTAGCTCCTATTGGCTTAAATGATCATAGTATCTTTTAAATTTACTCCCATTGAGGAATCGAATGGTTCAACTCCATGAAGAATCTCCATATGAATGGTACCTTGTGGGGTGATTTTGCATACTCTATATGGTCCTTTTCCCGCATATTTCAACTTTTTCTTCTCATTACGCACTCCATACATAAGGACTTTATCCCCAACCTTGATATACTTGTTCTTTATATGACGTTCAAATCATTTATTTCTCCTATCTTTCTCCACAAGTGAGTTTTGCACAACCAATTGTCTTTCTTCATCTAACCTCTCAAGGATATATAAACGCTCAACTAAAGGGTTACCATCCCAACCTTCTTGTGAAGCTACCCGCAGACTAGGAATTACAAACTCCTATGGCATAACTGCTTCTTGGCTATATACCATCTTGAATTGTGTACAATTAATAGCCACTTTGTAAGCAGTACGATAAGCCCATAGAGCTAATGTCATCTTTAAATCCCAATTTGTGCAATGAGCTTCCAATGTTTTGGTCAAGATAGAAATTAAAGTCTTGTTAAGGTGTAGATTATGGTGGGCTATCATGAAGTTTTTCGTGAGTTACTTACAATCTCAAAGGGACAACCAAATCTTGTAATAATGTTCTCAAAGAGAAACTTAGCAGTTAACCTTGCATCAGCCTTGCGTGTCACCTTGCCTTCCACCCACTTTGTCACATAGTCGGTGGCAACAACAATATATCGAGATTGAGTGTTATGAGCTGCGGGACTAATTGGGCCTACAAAGTCTAAACCCCATTTTTCAAATGGTTGAGTCACTTTAATAGGATGTAAGGGCAATTGCATAAAATTGGCATTATCCCTTATAGAAACCATTGCATGGCATCACCCTTAGCTAGAAACATCGGCCACCCATGCTCTTCCACAGCATGGGAACTGCCCCTTTGATTGGCTTTATTTGAATTTTCCCCATCCTTTGAAGCCTTTGATCTCTCTCTCTCTCTCTCTCTCTCTCTCTCTCTCTCACACACACACACACACACACACACACACACACACACACACACAAGAACCTTCTCTTATACCTGGGCCTTCGCCACTTCCTTCTCACATACAAGCCCCTCCCCGAGATACTAGTGACCTCACTAGTGTGTGTGTGTGTGGGGAGGGGGGGGGTCTTCAAAAACTTCTCAAGGAATTTAAGGATATATTTGCTTGGACATATCATGATATGAAAGGTGTTCCACATTCCATGGTGCAACACAAAATTCCCATGAATAGCATGGCTAAACTAGTCTAGCAACGACCCTACCCATTGAACCCTAAGTATACAAAGATTGTTCAAGAAGAGATTGAAAAGCTTGTCAAATGCGGATTCATATACCCTATTGAGCACTTAGAATGGGTGTCTCCAATAGTTATTGTGCCAAAAAAGAATGGGAAACTCAGAGTGTGCATGGATCTCAAGAAGGTCAATGCTGCCACTAGGAGAGACCATTATTCTTTCCATAGTCAGAACATGTACTTGAAAGAGTTGCAGGGAAGGAAGCTTATAGCTTTTTAGATGGGTACTCTGGCTACAGTCAATTCACAATTGCTATAGAGGACCAAGCTAAAACTATTTTTATAACCAAATTTGGAGTGTTTGCATTTTGTGTCATGGCTTTTGGCTTAACCAATGTCCCTGCTACCTTCCAAAGATTAATGAACACTGCTTTTAGGGAATATTTGAGGGAGTTTTTTGAAGCTTTCTTAGATGACCTTTTTGTTTATTCCTCTTGGAAAGAACATCTATCGTGTTTACAAAAAGTGTTTGAAACGTGCAAATTGTATTGCATCTCATCAAACCCTTTCAAATGCCAATTTTGGGTTAAACATGGAGTCATTTTAGGGCATATAGTGTCCAAGAATGGGATTTCCATAGATGAGAGCAAAATTGAAGCCATTTCTAATTTTTCACTACCTACAAACTATAAAGGAGTTCAAAGGTTCATGGGCCATACTGGTTATTACCGGTGGTTTATTTTAAACTCTGCTGAGATAGATCGCCCATTGTACAAGATTCTTATTGAGTCCCATTGGACCGCGGAGTGTGACCATGTTTATGAGTTATTAAACAAGTCATTGACAAGTTTTCCCATCCTATGAGCCCAGGGGATTCACTCTATATACAAAACGGGACGCCACTTGCGAGCGGACAAATTTGATAAAACCCCTATATACAAATCATTTTAGGGAATGTGACCCCCTTTCTACGCTTATACGACAATCAATGAAGAAAACTATCATACCCCTATCTTACATATAAAATTTAGGTCTCACATTATCTAGCTGAGTAAAACTAGTCAAAGAGTGTGTAGCATAGTGACTAGAAACGTACTAAGGAACCACTCCCGTTGATAACTAGATGTACCCTCAATGTGTCTTAGTTTGAATTTCAAACTATGTGCAATCAGCCTGCACTCTCGCTACTCGTCCAATTTTGACTCATGCAAAGCTAGTGTAAATCAATGCTTGAGTTGCTCCAAATCAGCCCTTATCTATGACCAGATTGATGCAAAATTTGATGTGTGGCTTGATAAAAACCCCCTCCCTTATATTTAAGCTTGGGAGATAAATTATTGGGGCCTATCCCTAACTTATACGCTTATGTAACTTGTAAATAAACCCCCCTCCCCTGCACTTACGTGGTGCGGTGAGTTTTCCATGGTGAATCCCCCGGGCCTTTGAGTTCCCGATTGGAATGTAATTTTCCATGTGCATATTGATGCATCAAACTTTGCTATTTGGTGTGTTCTAGCTCAACCAGGAGAACATAAATTGGACTACCCCATTAGCTTTGCAAGTCATCAGTTAAATGATGTTGAGAGGAACTACACCACTACAGAGCGGGAAGGTTTATCTATGACTTATGAAGTGAAGACATTTTGCTAATACCTTCTTGCCAACAAGTTTTTTTTCTATGTGGATCATCAAGCATTATTGTATCTAGTAAATAAACCTTGTTCCACGAGAAGAATTACATGATAAATATTATTTCTTCTTGAGTTTGATTTTATCTTTGTGATGATGCTCGATAAAAGACATGTCATGGAGGATCATTTGTTTCACATACCCAATGGTGAAGCCCCTACTAGAATCAATGATGAATTGCCCAATACTACCCTGTTCATGGTCGAGACCATGCCTGAATGGAGTGAGAAGATTGTGAACTTTTTAGTTAATGGTTTGCCACCCAAAGAGCTTTGTAAGGATATATCTCAAAACCTATTAAAGAAATACGAACCTTGTCCTCTAATTGAAGGAACTCTCTACAAGCTAGGGAAGGACGATATTCTCAGTAGACGTTGTGCTTGTGAGGATAAGTATTTATACATACTACAAGAATCCCATATGGGTATAGCCAAAGGACATTTTTCACGGGAACTAACTGCTAGGAAGGTGTTGCAATCAGGCTATTGATGGCCTACCTTATTCAAGGATGCATCATTTTTTACAAAACGGTGTGATGAATGCCAACATTACAAGATCACACAACAAAAGGAGGGCGAGAAGAGCACCAAGAGCACGAAAAGACTTGATGGTGGTTCAATTTTTGAGAGTTTTTTGGTTGAAGGGTTGCAATTCAAAAGGCGTACTGATGCGGCGTATGCAATCCAATTATAAAGAGGGCAATAAAAAAAATTGAAGTTGTATCACCTATCAATTGAATAGATCTCTTGAGTCTTGAATCTATGTTTCTTATCATTGTATCAATTAATAATGTTCTTAATTGCATTCTTCTCTCTCAAACTCTCTCTAATCATCAGTATTACGTGTATTAAGCCCTAATTAAGTCTAGCTACACTTGTTTATCCAAGTTGGAACGTCTACTAAGCTCTTATCTACAGCCAGAGGCCCAATGCTTTCTTAGTCGATCTTGGAGAATTGCGCACTCCAACAACGCACATAGAGCCTGCCTCAGGTGTGCACATAGCTATACTTGGCAACTTTGTCTAAGCTACTTATAGCTAGTCGAACTAATTAGCACTGCACATACACTACCTAACACAGCACACTACACACTACCAAAACTAACCACTTGCTCACTGTCCACTTCAAAAAACCTACACAATAAGATATTAATACTAACAGTTTTCTAAAACCACACATTACAGAGCTTAAGAGATCTAACACAACCTGCTCAAACCTACACCTTGCAACACTACAACAGATCTATCACAACTAAAAAAAAATATGGAAATGAAAGAAGTGAATGGATTCATGAGGTAGCACTGAGTGCTCCTCAAGCTTAACGCAAGGTAGTCCCCGGTAGCGGCGCCAAAAATGTGCTCTTTTCTCGAATGTGTTGGCAGCTCGGAACTTGCCAAACACTGTGTACGAGCTACAAATGGCTGCAAGCACACAACTAGACTATCCTAGTAAGCTCAAACCCGGGGAGGTCACTTACGAAAAATGTAACCTATCATGTGAGTTCAATAGAAGGGTATTTAAATCTCGGGGGATTCACTCTATATACAAAATAGGACGCCACCTGTGAGCGGACAACTTGGATAAAACCCCTATATACGACTCATATCACGGAATATGACCCCCCTTTCTACGCTTATACGACAATCAATGAAGAAAACTCTCATACCCCTATCTTACATATAAAATTTAGGTCTCACATGATCTAAATGAGTAAAGTTAATCAAAGAGTGATTGGCAACGTACCTTCCCCAAAATTCATCCGAGTTCTAGTGCACACGATGACCAATAGTTACAAGTAATCAACACGGGGCACTCTCCCCCCCTCCCCCTTCTCCATAAATATGATACCCCCCTCCATTATTTTTGAGCTTGGGATATAAATTATTGGGGGCCTGCCCCTAACCTATACACTTCTGTTACTTGTGAAAAAAACCCCCTCCCATGCACTTACATGGTGCGGTAAGTTTTTCATGGTGGTGAATCCCCCGGGATTTAAAGTTCTTGAAACTTACAGAAATATATACACAGAAGGACATTATTTTTTCAAATGTGAAAAAAACTTACAGATTTTAAAAGAAAAGGGTACATTATATTCCTGACAAAATTCATAGATAAGGGGTTTTACAAACATGTCTTGAACGCACGTGATATGGTAGTTTTACACATAATGAACCCCCCTAGAGCTCAAAGGGGCAATGGTGTGTCACTCACTGCTCAATGCTTTTCCGTTGTGAAGAATTTCGTGTCACAAAGAAGAGGGAGCCGTTGTTGCCGCGCTCAACTGCGTCGCCGCCGTCAATGCCATCGCAATGTTTGATCTCTCTCTCTCTCTCTCTCTCTCTCTCTCTCTCTCTCTCTCTCTCTCACTCACTTACTCTCACTCACTCAAGCACACACACACACACACACTCTTGTGAGCACACGATGGAGATTCAGAAGGTAGAGGTAGAGCAACAACACTTCTCTAGCATGCACCTCAAAGAATGAGGATTTTAGGTCAATATGGACATTTTATATGAATCTGACCCATTCAAACATGGGTGCTCACAGTGAGGGGTCATAGCAAAAATCATGTAAAAATGGAATAAGTGGTGTACTTCTCATCGACAATCACCTACGCACCTATAGGATCAACAAGCCCGGTCCATGATTCAAATAAAGTGATAAGGCGTCATCAAAGGTGATAGGGTGTCCATAAGTGGTTAACAACTTGTTGTGACCAAGACATGAGAAATTTTACAACTTTTCATTTTTGCCATATGTAGTAGTCTTTGAACTATAATCTCATGAAAGGGTTTTTCAAAATGAGTGGAACTATGGTTTTGGATTATTTTTTTTTCAAAACCCTGAAAGGACACTTTAATGTCCTATTAGATTACTAGACTAGTGTTAATTAAAGGATGCAAGGCTGAAAAACAAAGTAAGATTTGACAATAGGCATAGGTTTAGACCAAAATCTATTGAGGAAGGTGATTGGGTGTCAGTGTTGAAAGTGCACGTATTGCGGATGCTTGTGTGCACGGTGCGGTGCGGTATAGATGAGAGAAGAGGAGAGTCAAGAGTGCAGCTTCCAATAATCGTTTAGGGATCCAATGCCACGTTCTCTTACATTTCTTGGGGCGAGTGGTACGTTTCTTACAAGGATTTTGTTTTTTAGCACTATCTATGGTCGCTAAAGAAGCTTTAGGGACCCACTTGTATGTTTTCTTCGTTATATTAGGATGGGTCTTGTCATAAGCTATATGCATTGCTTGTAGCATATTTAAGGGTACGGGCATTTCATCCCCCTCAGGTGTTACCCAGGTCGTCCCCCTGTTTCCCCAAGTGTCTATGGTTGCTGCTAGGTGGACCCAATCCACATTGTCTGACTCAGTCATCCCAGGTAGTACATCCATATAAGGAGAATCTTCCCCAACATTAGTGTCCGCTTTACACGTGTAACAATACTACAACGGGGCCGAGTGAACTGTGGTGGCAGATCTATGATCAATTATAAACCTGTTTCCTAGAGGATGTGCTCGACCAGTTACAAGATCCACTCGAATGACATAATCTTGGAACTGCAAGTAGACATGGTTTTTAGACCAGTCATGCATCATTTTTGCTTCCCTCATGAAAGGACGTCCTAAGATCATCTCCGATGCCATAGTGTGTTTGGAGAAATCCATAACAATGAAAGTAACTCTTATTTTATGTCCAAAGACCTTGATCTTGAGATCTTCTAGCATCCCAATAAGTTTAACAATATACCCATTGGCCATCTTCACTACTATGGTTGTGGTCGCAAGGTGAGGTCTTGCCATAGTTTCCCGGCAATTTTTAGTCACAATGCTAACCCCAGCGCCACCATCAAGGATTTCCTTCACAGTTAATCCCTTAGTAGTGATTGGTATAGTCACATTAGATTCATCACCCTCAAAGTATTGTCCCAACTTGTTAACAGGTATTTCTATAACAAGGTTCTCATCTAGGTTGGGTTGTGGATCTAAGTGTTCCTCCTCTATTGGCATCTCCCCAGCTCCATCCATCTGTGCAAATTGTGGTAGTCCAAACTTCAGCTCTCCATTGAGGAAGGCTCGAAGAGCTGAGACTAGCTCGGGGTCTTTATATAGTTTGGACATGATGGTGGTTCTAACTTTTGAAGACATGAAATCCATCAATTTGGCAATGTTTAACGGCACCTTTTGGCCTTGAGTCTCTTGACGTGGGGAAGATGGGTTCTCCATTTCTTCGATAGGATCAGGTAGTCCCTTTGTAAACATTCTTTCCATCAAGAAGTGAGTACGCCCACTTTCCCATGACTTTAAGTCACTTTCTTCTTGGATGACACTAGGTATGTCCAAGGGTCTATGGACTTGGTGAGGTTGTTGTTGCATAGGGAACACAGTGTCTGTAATCTGGATCTTCCTAGGTGCTGGTTCTAGATCCCTTTGGGTATCTTCTACCAAACTCCTTAATTGCTTGACTCGCTCAATCTCCTCTGTAGGGTTTGGGTAAGTTCCTATCTTCTTTTTGGATCCTCGCCATTGTGGCTCATGAAGATCTTCCTTGTTGGTTTCTATGTTAGTGGTCGTTTTGGTCTCCATGGTTTCACCTGAATGAGAATCTTCTTCAACGTCGTTCATATATACGGGGTCATCACCAGTCCCTATGTTGGTCTTGAACTGGGGTCTGACTTCGTTGCTTTGTGCGATCTCTTTCTTCGTGTTTTCTTCTTTTTCTGAGATTGGGCAATTGATGCCGTGTCTCTTTCCTCAAGAATATAATTTTGTTTTTGGAGCATCGATCGTGTGAGTACGTTTACTGGTACCACAGGTGTACTTGGTGATGGCTCCTCAGTAACTTCAATCAAGTTTAATGGCGTGATCTTCGATGCATTTGGATTATTTGGACATTGGGCAATCAAATGATCTATGCCACATTGATTACACATGAGTATCGGCATTGTAGACGTGCTTGCTTGATTGGTTTGCATTAGTGTGGCGTTCTTTTGTAGCCTAATAGGACACTCGGCTACACGATGTGGACCTCCACACTCATAGCATTGAAGAGGTGGTCTCTTAGCAATGTAATTGATATTTTGGCCTCTTGCTGCAAGAGCAGCTACTTGATATACAGGTTTGACTTGTCCTCAATAGTCCTCCATGTAGTATTGTGTACTTTCTTCAAGCACATCCATCCCATAGGCGATATTAGGATCTATATCTTCCTCATAGCCTTCCAAACAAGAAATAGATGCCTCACAACCCACTTGATTCACAGAAGTGATTCTCGGATGTGGTGGTTGCGGTCCTAGCACTGGAGGTGGTAAGGGTGTTATTTGAACAACATTTTGGGCCCTAGGGACCATGTGTTGTGATGTTTGTTCAAGAGGTGGGGCCGGCATCAAGGAAGGCACTCGAGGTGTGTTTGTCCATGCAAGGTTGGTCTATTGGCCATCGCGTGCTTAAATACTATGCAATCCTTAGCTTGATGACCATACCTCCCACATGCATTGCAGTTCCCATTGAATTTTACTCTAAAAGTAGGGCATTCAATGGTACTATGCAGTCCATAGCATACTGAGAACCATTGCTGCTCCCTTCTTGGATACATATGATTGTTTTGCGGAGCACGATTGTCTCTAAGACTCTCTTGAATAGCCTTGGTGAGATCTGCAAAAGTCATCTCAGATATCTTTGGCTGCTTAGCAATAGGCTTTAGGGTCATTGGTTGATGCCCTGATGCTTGCGAGCTAATAGATTTAGTCTCAACAGACACTCTTTCTCCTTGAATCATTAGATTATCCTCCAATTGGATCTCATTGGTGGTGACTGCTTCCCAAGTGGTGATACCTCTAATGACTAGGCCATTGTAGATATCCTCATGTCGTAATCCCCTAATGAATCTATCAAGCAATTGGTTATTGTTGAAGCGCTCATTTGGATTACAACGAGAATTCAAATGCTTGAAGCGACTTATAAAGTCTCTCACTAACTCTCCTTCCTCTCGTTGGGCTTTTTGGAGCTGAGAGGCTACACCCCAAATTACTCCCTCTCGTATGTATTCTTTTAAGAACAATCTCCTAAGAGTAGGGTAAATCGTTTTTTCTTCCACTCTTAGGGTTCTATACCGATCCCCAGCCTTTCCACTTAAGGTTAGGCTTAAAGAATTGCTCTTATGTAGGTCATTGTGTTCTCCTAGAGAATCGCATATTTGTTCAAACACTTCGATATGCTTTCTCACATCCCTGTCTCCACTAAATTTTTGTGTGAGCTTGGCTATTTGTATTGCCTTACTTCTAGGCTCTCTATCAGGAGCGTTACGCATATTCTCAGCAATAGATTGACCTATAGCTTGAGCAAATGTTGCCAAGTCACCTAAGTGAGCAGGCACCGTGGGTGAAGGTGCTCCAGAGACTACATGTGGAGTAGGCATTGGCATTGGGCTTGGTGCATAGGAAGCCCTTGGGTTCCACGTTGGGTATGATGTTGTGTCATGTGGTGGTCCATAGTTCATATGAGTGGCCCTAGGCATAGCAGACGTCGGATGTGACATGCTAATGCTAGCCGGCATAGTCCCATGGAAATAAGAACTTGTGTATTGTGGTTGTGGAGCATAGGTAGTTGAAACAATGGGAGGGGTAGGGCTACATGAGTACGTGGACCCATAGGTGCCTACGATTGGTACACACTTGTAGGTACTGTTGCAGGCATTGAGCTACCATGTAACGGTGCTTTACTAACAAACAAGGTCCATGGCGTGTTTCTTGGCATGCCCATCATTGGGGTAGGCATGGTAGCCATGGTGTCATCAAGGGAAAGATGAGCTAGACTTGGAAAAGTAAAGCTATCACTTGTGGGCTCAGATTGCATTGAGACCCCTAGCGAAACAACATATGGGGGATCGATGGGACTCACTGGGGGAGTCTCCATTTGTGATAGAGTGGGTTGTTTCCCTTTGCCCGTGTCTAAAAATTGCATAGGACCCGTCGAAGGTATGTTTATTCCCCGATTTTGCCTCTCGGACTGGATAATCCTATGGATGACATTGCAGATCATGTGTTGTTGTTCCTCTAGACTAGTGGCACTAGATGTGGATTGTACAACTTCTAACCAACCCACATGGTATGTGTAGCCCATGTATAGGTTGGTCAAAGTCTCCGTGTGTAGGTCATATTCCCAATTTTCATTGAGAAATACCCCGTCCAAACTTGGTGTACTAGAGGGTTTCCGTGAGGTGGATGCAATGTTGCTTCCCGTGTTTTGACTTTTAGTCACCGCTACCTTAGAGGCGACTTTGGAAGGTGGTATCTCGGTAGGGCCCTCATTAAATGAGGTAGGTGGAATGTTCACGTGGACACTCTGAGGGAGTGTGGGGTCTCCAGGAGATGTGAATGGTGATTCTACTTCCCCACCCCCTTCGTTTACTTCACTAGCCGTAGGTTCAGAGCGCGCAGCTCTACTAAAAGTTTCCATCAAACGGCTAAAAACACTAGTTCCAGGTTGTTGGGACCATCTAGGTACGGTTTCATTTGTTCCCCCGGGGCTTTGTGTAAGATGCTCTTCCATAATATCGTAGTCAGAGGAAGAGTCGCTAGCCGCTATATTTGGGTCTTGGGTTGCACTACCTTGGGTCCCCGCCGAGGGCGTAGACCCTAGCGTGGAAGGATAGTGAGTACCCCCATAAATCGAAGCACTAGCTAGTTGTTCGGACTCTAGCACACGACCAGAGCATAGATACATGTGCTTTGGGTGCCCTACAAGTGTCGGCAAGTACCCTTAAAGGTTACTTGCTTTGTTTTGTGGGTGTTTTGCACCCCGTTTTTTACTTGATTTTTTCTTGTTTTTGATGTTTTTTGAATGTTTTTTAATGTTTGATTTTTTTGATTGAAGTGTGTGATAGCTCGAAACGAGCGTATCACTTAGAAGGTCGCTGTGTGCTTTACAGCGTAATTTTCGGGCATTTGACGTTCCGTTGGTCCTCAAAAAATCGATTTTTAGCTACGTGTGAAGCTAAATTCGTTTTCTTAAAAGGCGACTGAGGCCTAGGTCTGAGCATGAGCTTGGGCTTGAGTCTGGGCTTGGGTCTGGGAGATATTCCCGATCCCGGTCCTACCTTTAATTTTTTTTAAAATTTTTTTTTTCTCTCGATAAGGCCGCCGCGGCCTGCGCGAGAGCACACACACACTCTCTCTACCTACTTCTAACTAATACACCTACTCTTACACACTAACACACTCTATTAACTCTCACTAATCTACTTCCTACTTACTGTACACAGAAAACTAACTACCTTAATACACAAAGAATAAACATAGAACCTTTGAAATCTCTATTAACAAAGAAAACTAACTACCTTAATACACAGAGAATAAGCACAGAACCTTTGAAAACTCCATTAATAAAAAAAACACACAGTATAACACCAAATCCCTCTTCTCAACACACACACACTCCTTCCTTACCTTTCCTATAATTGAAATTGCACCATGGAGAAGCACAGAGTGCTACTCGAGCTTGGTGTATGGCATTCCCCGGCAACGGCGCCAAAAATGTGCGCGTATGTCGCACATGTCAATGCAAGGAACTTGCCGATACACCGTGTGTGAGCCACAAATGGCTCCAAGCACACAACAAGCCTAAACTAGTAAGCTCAAAGAAGGCGATGGTGTGTCACTCACCGCTTTACGCTTGCTTCGTGGAGGATTCCTCGCCGCGAAGAAGAAGGAGACGCCGCTACGCCGCGCTTAACCGCTTCACCGCCGTCGTGCCTTCGTAATGCTCGATCGCCCACACACCCTCTCTCTCTCCATCTCTCACTCTCTCTCTCTCACACACACACAAAGAGATGAAGAAGAAGAAGAAGGAGATGGAGCAAGAGCACTCTTCAATTGCACAAATGAGAGAATGAGTGAATTTTAGGTTTAGTTGACTTTTATATGAGCTCACCCCATTCACACTTGGGCGCCCATGCTTAGCCAACTAATCCCTTGAATGTTCCAGTTAGAGTGCGCCTCTCATCGGCGATCACTCTTACCCTTTTCCTATTGGACCGACAAGCCCGGTACCTGACTCTACCAAATAAATAATACAATGTCCGCCGTAGGTTAGAACGTCCATCGTAGGTGATAGGGTGTCCGTGAGCCGTGAGGGTTAACAAATATATACAAATATAGGGAATCAAATGAGGAGGGCCCTTATTTGTTTTTATTGATATTTATGTATTTACAAGAGGTAAGAAATAATACCTGTAGGAAATAAGAATTTAGTGAAAGGCAATGACTGATGGTGAAAGATATTTTTGAGGTTTTTCCTTGGAGTGGATTCACACCAAAAATAAGAGAAGCTTGCATGAAAATATTTTATATGGAATAAAGAGTATACAAAATGGTAAGAAAAATTGTGGTAATGGTGATTCAATGTACATAGCATACATAGGAAAATAACGCACACCTAGGTAGAAATATTTAAATATATATCAAAATAATTATGAAAATTTCTTATATTTAGGCCCTATGTAAAATGAAATATTTACAGACCAATGGGCCATAATATACTTTGGCTTTTGGTTTTATTTATTTTTTTCGCTCATCTAGCCTAGCGACTAGTTAAATGAGGGTTTAAGAAGATATGGGAAAAGTCCCCTAACCCACACACGCCTATGTACAAAGAAAAAGTAAGAATAGCCACAATGTTTAGGTGATTTTGGTAGGGTGAGGTAGCTCACTATGGCAATTACGGAGAGCCAAAAAACGGCTATCATTAGCCCTCCCCCAGGATGATGGTATACTCATGTACCATCATAAAGCATCTTTTTCAAAGAGAGTGCTTTTGAGTCCTCTATGATATCTGGTCCCTTGATAGGATTTTCATTGTGTGGATTTTTATCACTCTCATGCTTCATGCAACAAAACTTACATGAGATAGTCGCTCTTTGACAATTCTTCGGTAGAACCTTTGGTAGAAGGCGACTCAAATAGGGCTTCAGGCGATACCCGTTTAAATCTAAATTTTTGTCAGGGAGGGGGTTGAAAAGTACTTCTTTATGTGAGATATAAGTGAGAGAAAGTGTTTAATATGTTAGAGAAAATTTTCCTCTGAGAGTATGGATCAGCTCTAGCCAAAAATCGTGAACAGTCTCTGCTGGTGGCACAGGGCGAGCCTCAAAGATGCGGAAGCAATAGGCCCTCCAGATGAACCAGAGTGTCAGGCCATTGATGAGCTCCCAACACTCCTCTCTCTCACTACACCACTCCTGTGGAGTAAGCTCTGTAGCAGGCTGGAGTGTAGATCGTCCCTCTTGCATCACTATCATCATGCTGGTGGATGATAGCTCAAACTGAAGTGTCGGGCCCGTGAGGGTGGACCAAGCCGCTGCTCCCCAAGTGTACTGTCGAGTCGTGGAGAGAGCAGGCATCAGTCGAAGAACTCGTAGCCACACCTGCTGGGCTGAGGGACAGTGCCAAAGACAGTGATGCAAACTCTCCACAAGATGGTCACAAGCTGCACATGCGGCCGAGAGACCATTGTACACTAGCTAGCTCCCAACTGCTATAGCTCTGTGTGAGACCAGCCACTGAAACAATGAGTCCCACAACCTCTCCCAGAAGGCTGCCAAGAACTCAGCTGTGAGACCCTCCTCCTGCCAATGAGGTGCTGCAGTGGGGCGGGCCTCTCTCTGTGCTGCTAGTATATGACGTCCCAGTCGAATAGTATACTGAAATAAAGGGACTCCTAGGTGGTCCGTAGAAGAGAAGGGGTCCCTCCAAATCCACTCACCAGGATCCCACTGAACTCATACCAGTGGACAACACTCCCAAGCCCACAACCTCCATTGTCTATATCTTAAGAGTTGCTAGGTCAGGATCTATGACACAAGTCCTCCCACATATTCCCACTACTCGGATCCTCTGAAAACAACACTCTGCCACCTATGGGGCCTCTACTACAACTCGTTGTAGGCATCCCCCTCCCTGAAGCTCAAAGAAAAGGAATGGAACAGTCTTTGAGTAAGCCCTGACGGAGATGACAACCTCCAGTCGCATGAAGGCTCCCATCCACATGGGTGCTAATGGCTCGAGAGGCATGGGCCAATCAGCTGGAACTACCTCTGAGATGTTCTGACACATGCTCTGCACTCCTCTCATGGCCTGTACCTGTCTCAAGAACCTTCTCGAGGTCCTTATCATCTTCACGTGTAAAACTTGGAGAGCTCATGAAAACAACTTACAAATAGAAGGTTGAGCTTGACTCCAAGGAAAGTCTCAACCGGAGAGCCAAAATAGATCCTCAGAAAGGGGGCACCAAAACATGTGAAGGATTTGGGGTTGGCCTCTATAACACCTCCATACTCACAATATATATGAGGAAAAGTAAAGTAGCTCTCCCAAGAGGATAGGATCCGATCTTCACTCTCAAACACACTCACCCTTGCATGCAAAAAACCCCGCCTACACTCGACTAGCTTCCCTCTATACTGTCATAGCCCTAGCTATGATCAATTGCATTCAAGGAAGCAAAAAAGGCACTAAATTTTGGGAAAACAAACCAATGAAAACAAAGAAAAATCTCTGAACTTTTGTTCATAAACACCATACCCTCACACCATCTCAGCAGACCTTGCATATGCAAGAAGGGGCTCCATAGTCGCTCCCAACCATGCACACAAACCCATCAAAAACCATGCCAATCATGAGTTATACAAAAACTCATGATGCTCAGCCAAAAAACTCAGAAAAAACCATGGAAAACATGGGGAAACAATCTCCCATTCACAACAACAAGAAGGGGCTTTCACTGCCAAACCTGAGTAGCAGGCACAAGCGTACAAGAGAGCTTCGCTTCACGCAGCTTCCATCACCAAAAAGAGAGAAGAGGGGTGAAAGTGCAGAGGTCACCACCCATGTTCATGGACTTCTTGATGAGAGACACACTCTCCAATCAAGGCTCTAGGCCCTCGCGCACACGCACGGGCACCTCCACTACACAACCCCCACGCACCACCGCAGACTGTAGCAAGAGAGGCTTTCTTCTTCACAGCTGAAAACTCCCACTCACTCACGACCCCAAACTGATAAAAGTTCCGTTTTTCTTCATATTTTTAAAGCACTTACTCACACTTTGAAGTCTCGACACTTCTATGTACAAAAACAGCAAAACTATGTACCCCGCACAACTGGCACGCATGCGTAGAGACAACTGGCACGCATGCGTAGAGACAGCTGGCACACACCGCCTTTGTACACTTTGTACAAGCATGATTTATTTACATCCAAGAGGCCTAAGAGCATCAAAAAACATCTCGCAAAGACTTTGGGGTGGTCCGCACCATTTCACCAAAACACGTCACATATTGCCCCCCCAACAAGCATGGAACACTTTCAAGTGTTTCATGTGCATACTCTCACATCATTGTAAACATTCTCCTATTTTTCATGCCATAAAAGACCCAAAATATAAGATGAGAGCTAAAAATAACATAGATTCTCTTACCATCCACCTCCATGTTGCATCCAATAAACATATGCATAACATAGTAGGAGCTTCTCCCACCGAAGCAAAATCCCATATGCTATTGACACGAGACATTTGTCTTTTCCCTCTATCATACACATAATTTTGCATTGAATCCAAGCCAAAAATTTCATGCTTCAACTCATACAAATCACTGATTTCAAATATATCCATCAAAGCCTCTACATTCTCAACCATAGTTTGTGTAATCAAGACATTCAAAGTGTCCTTGCATGCCAAACCACAAAAGAGCACTTTCTCTTGCCTATCACAGTTAAGACCATAAGGCATGCCATCATCCAACTTGGCAAGCATATCAAAGCCACTAGCACAAAGCATATAACCATCCATATCATCAAAATTTCCAAAGCAAAGACCCTCTTTCATTAGCCTCAAAACTTCCTCTAATATTCTCTCGTGGTTGACATTAAAGCTTCCAACAACAATTAGCTCACCAAGCAAGCCACGAACAGATATGCCATCATCAAGGACCACATCATCATGCAAAAATTTAGGCTGAAAATCAACAATCAAAGCATCCAAGTCATTACGTTTAAGCTCAACATGGGACTCCATAGAACCTTGTGCAACACAACCTTCCACATGATTGGCAACCATATGCATATCATCAAACATGTCATAAGTGGAAACAAAGTCTTGGATATGAGCCACCTCATCCTCACCAATGGGTTCTCTGATGAAACTAAATGAATCCATATTGACCTCATTAACATCCAAGTGATAATCCAAATCACCAAAATCATTTACATCATCATTGGAAGCCATAGGAAACTCATCAAACAACCTAGGAGTAGAGGCATAGTCTTCATCATCAACCACAAGAGTAGCATGAGATTCTTGTAGACCATGAGACTCAACTACATCAGCATCCTCATACTCAAGAGGAGAGTCTATACAACCCACATCACATACATCTTCCATTGTAGATGCTCCCACAACTTCGCATACCAAAGCATTTTCATCAAATAAGCCATTTGTAGACACATAAGCTCCATCCACATCAACATCACTCTTAACCATGGGATTTCAACCATTTTCCAAAGCACAAAAATCAGCATCGCCAACATCAAGAGAAGAATCCAAAGAATTGTATATGTCTACATCATAAGCATTCACCACATGAATGTCATTTTCTTCCACGTGATCACATGCTGCTACATTTGCATGCTTTGTTTCCTCCTCATCAATAGAAAGTGGTGTCTCAAGTTCATGACCATTTTCAACAACCTTATACAGTAAATCAATCAAATGCATATCCTCTATCTTAGGTGGCGCATCCAAACCTACCATAAGCCTTATCTTCCTCTCTTTGTTGTAGGCAACCTGTAGTGCTTCTTTCATGCTTTTTGGATTCTTCAATTCCACATGTGAACGCAAGGTAGGTTTCAACTTGCTTATCAACATTTTCAACCTCTCAAATTGCATGTGTGTACCATGTAACTCTTTCACTGACATCACATTAGCATACTTCACACACTTTTCCCATTGCATCCATACATCATTGAACCTCTTCCAAAAGCAAGAAACAAACTCATCTTCACGCATAGCTAAGCTCTTCACCCTTGACCAAGCTTCATTTGGAGTTGGCATCACTACATATCTTTGAAGAAATAATGCTTCCAAGAGTGACCAACAACTCTTATTTGCATCATTCAAGCTCTTATAACAGACATAAGCATCACCCTCAAGCAAGGGAGGAAACATATGCAACCATTCCGCTTCACAATCATTTCCTGTCAGTAAACATTGCAATTGTACCTCTCTCAAGAACCTTCTCGGGTCCTTATCATCTTCACCTGTAAAACTTGGAGAACTGATGAAAACAACTTACAAATAGAAGGTTGAGCTTGACTCCTGGGAAAGTCTCAACCGGAGAGCCAAAATAGATCCTCAGAAAGGGGGCACCAAAACATGTGAAGGATTTGGGGTGGCCTCTATAACACCTCCATACTCACAAGATATATGAGGAAAAGTAAAGTAGCTTTCACAAGAGGATAGGATCCGATCTCAACTCTCAAACACACTCACCCTTGCATGCAAAAAACCCCGCCTACACTCGACTAGCTTCCCTCTATACTGTCATAGCCCTAGCTATGATCAATTGCATTCAAGGAAGCAAAAAAGGAACTAAATTTTGGGAAAACAAACCAATGAAAACAAAGAAATATCTCTGAACTTTTGTTCATAAACACCATACCCTCACACCATCTCAGCAGACCTTGCATATGCAAGAAGGGGCTCCATAGTCGCTCCCAACCATGCACACAAACCCATCAAAAACCATGCCAATCATGAGTTATACAAAAACTCATGATGCGGCTTTCACTGCCAAACCTGAGTAGCAGGCACAAGCGTACAAAAGAGCTACGCTTCACGCAGCTTCCATCACCAAAAAGAGAGAAGAGGGGTGAAATTGCAGAGGTCACCACCCATGTTCATGGACTTCTTGATGAGAGACACACTCTCCAATCAAGGCTCTAGGCCCTCGCGCACAAACACGGGCACCTCCACTACACAACCCCCACGCACCACCGTAGACTGCAGCAAGAGAGGCTTTCTTCTTCACAGCTGAAAACTCCCACTCACTCACGACCCCAAGCTGATAAAAGTTCAGTTTTTCTTCATATTTTTAAAGCACTTACTCACACTTTGAAGTCTCGACACTTCTATGTACAAAAACAGCAAAACTATGTACCCCGCACAACTGGCACGCATGCGTAGAGACAGCTGGCACACACCGCCTTTGTACACTTTGTACAAGCATGATTTATTTACATCCAAGAGGCCTAAGAGCATCAAAAAACATCTCGCAAAGACTTTGGGGTGGTCCGCACCATTTCACCAAAACACGTCACATATTGCCCCCCCAACAAGCATGGAACACTTTCAAGTGTTTCATGTGCATACTCTCACATCATTGTAAACATTCTCCTATTTTTCATGCCATAAAAGACCCAAAATATAAGATGAGAGCTAAAAATAACATAGATTCTCTTACCATCCACCTCCATGTTGCATCCAGTAAACATATGCATAACATAGTAGGAGCTTCTCCCACCGAAGCAAAATCCCATATGCTATTGACACGAGACATTTGTCTTTTCCCTCTATCATACACATAATTTTGCATTGAATCCAAGCCAAAAATTTCATGCTTCAACTCATACAAATCACTGATTTCAAATATATCCATCAAAGCCTCTACATTCTCAACCATAATTTGTCTAGTCAAGACATTCAAAGTGTCCTTGCATGCCAAACCACAAAAGAGCACTTTCTCTTGCCTATCACAGTTAAGACCATAAGGCATGCCATCATCCAACTTGGCAAGCATATCAAAGCCACTAGCACAAAGCATATAACCATCCATATCATCAAAATTTCCAAAGCAAAGAACCTCTTTCATTAGCCTCAAAACTTCCTCTAATATTCTCTCGTGGTTGACATTAGAGCCTCCAACAACAAGTAGCTCACCAAGCAAGCCACGAACAGATATGCCATCATCAATGACCACATCATCATGAAAAAATTTAGGCTGAAAATCAACAATCAAAGCATCCAAGTCATTACGTTTAAGCTCAACATGGGACTCCATAGAACCTTGTGCAACACAACCTTCCACATGATTGGCAACCATATGCATATCATCAAACATGTCATAAATGGAAACAAAGTCTTGGATATCAGCCACCTCATCCTCAGCAATGGGTTGTGTTGCACTTTGTACAAGCATGATTTATTTACATCCAAGAGGCCTAAGAGCATCAAAAAACATCTCGCAAAGACTTTGGGGTGGTCCGCACCATTTCACCAAAACACGTCACAACGTCCTGACCAAAGGAAGTTCCTGATCAGCTTCTCTACATGGCTGATACAAGAACTCAAGAAGATCTAGCAAGAAGTGATACCACATACAAGAACTTGAGAAGATCTAGCAAGAAGTGATGTACCACATAGTCGCCAACAACACCTGGTTGGCCACTACTACTCTGTCAACCAAAGAAAGTCGTACTGAGCTCCAATGTAACAGCTTTCTCTTGATCGACATGAGAAGGGGAGCAGTCTGCTGCTCGGGAGACAAGTCCAAACCAACCTGACAGCCCAAGTACCGAACTGCAGTCCCTGGGGGAATCCACCTAAAACCCTCTCCTGGCATCCAATCTAGTACAGGAGCACTACCAACCAAGAAATCCACTATCTTTATCTAGTTGATGAGTGCGCCCGATGCACAGCAAAAGGTCTCCAAATCCTGCTCACACCTGTGAAGGTTGGCCTCCTTGCCATCTAAGTACAAGGCTGATTCGTCGGTAAACTCAGCGTCCAGAAGCTCATCTCCCCGAATAGGGAGTGCTAAGCCCCGTAGACCTACCTGCTACAACACCAAAGACCTGCTCATCACCTCCGCATAGAACAGAAAGAGGAAGGGGGCAAGAGGACAACCCTGTCTGACCGAACGTGTGAGCATGAAGCGATCACCTCTACCTCCTGCCAAAAGTACCTGATTGTGAGACTGTTTGTACAAAGCTGACACCCCTCTGATCCAAGCATCTGAGAAGCCCATCCTGCGTAGAGTTCCCTCTAGAAAGTCCCAGTCAACACTATCGTATGCCTTCTCAAAATTGAGAAGAAGAATCACTAGGTCCTCACCACACGGAGCCGTGTCAGGGCAGACGCCTCCCAAAAAGTAAAGATGTTGTCAAGGATACTGCGTTCCTTGACAAAACCTGTCTAAGTCCCATGTATAAGGCTCTCTAGAAGTGGCTGAATCCTCAAACTCAGAGCCTTGGCAAGAATTTTGTAGGTTCAGTTGAGGATGGTGATGGGGCGCCACTGTTGAATCTCATCCAAGGAGCCACCCTCCTTGGGAATGAGGTAGATCAGGCCCTCACTCATGCTGTCAAATGTACTAAAAAGCACTACAGAGATCTGGGCCAAGCAGGTCCCAATACTCCAAGAAAAAACTGGGAGTCAACCCATCCTCACCTGGACAGCTACCCCACGGGGGAGGGCCCTAAGAGCCGTGTGCAGCTCCTCAAGCTGAAGTGGTCACTCAAGCCTCTGACGCGTCTCCTTAGTCACAAGACAAGGCATCTGTGCCCAAACCTGCTCCCTACATGCATCCTGATGCTCTGACAGGGGTTCTACAGACAGTAACTCATAGTAAAAGTCAATAGCAACTGCACGCATATCCTCGATCTCAAAAGCAACTGACCCATTGGGCCTCCTCAACTGACTGACCTTGGCATGTGAATGCCGAGGTCCCACTGCCTCAAAGAAAGCACATGTCACTCTGTTGCCCACCTGGGTCCACTGAGCTACCTGTGGGTGGAAAGCAAACTCATGTCGCCTCTCCTCTGTGCTAACAAGCTCCTGACGAGCCTATTGTAGCTGCTCCTCCAACCAAGGACTGTCTGGATGCTGCTTCTGCATCCTCTGTAGAAAAGCAATACCCCGTCAGAGACACTAGTGCACCCAAAGTGTGTCGACTCTAGAAGGTGGCATGGACATATGTATGTAGGCTAGTAGAAGCATGGCAAAGGGCTGGAGCAGCTAGTAAAATCATGGGATGGCAGGTAACAATGGAATTGTATGCCTGATGTGGCTTATAGGCCACGGAAGGCTCCATGAGGGGCTCATTTGGGTAGCAGATGACGGAGATGCAAAGTGCAGCTTTTGGGTCCAGGAATGTAGAGCTTGAAGTGTTGAAGGAGCACATCCAGACGACTCACCAAACCGAGCTACGGAGCCCAAGTTATTGAAGGTTGAAGTTTCAATGGATTGTAGATTCTTACTGGATAGGACAGCTGGAGACAGGTGGTTCAAGTGTAAGTCAAGGTAAGGGTGTGTAGAGCTCAATTCATGGAGCCTACCCATCTTTTTAGTGATTGCGGATCGAAGCCATGGTTTGCAAGATATGGTCAATTGAAATTTCCCCCGGGGTCGGGTCTGAGCCCACTTACTCGCATTGGAGAATGTGCCATCTGGCATCTTTTGGGCCTCACCAAAGTTCTCGGTGGTAGTGTACACCATGTGGAGTAAGCACGAAGTCACGATGATGGAGCAAAAGATGTCGTGCGCACACTCACACACCCAGACAACTCAACACAACACAAGGAATTTACTTGAATTCCTCACCTCACTCACTACCACTCAAAAGCTCCCTAAAAACTCTACCCACAAGCTCAATTCAAACTCCAAACGCCTCGACCTACAAGCCCTTGCCTGCTCGCAGACACTACAAGGTGAGTCGAGGTGATCAACATTGGAAATCACGCTTGATGGTGACCAAAATATACAAGAAAAATCATCAAAAACCCAAAAACTCCAGCCACAAAAGGCCACTCTTAAACCATTGCAAAAGCTTCACCAAACTCCACTCTGTTGGACTTTTTGGACTAGCGCCAACCCTAATGGCACAGATACAGGGTCACATAGTCTTGCAGAAAGCCGCACCTTCTTCCCTCAATTCCTCGCACACACACATCCATGGAAACCTCAAAACTTCCATAGACTCTCCCAAGTGCAAAATTGAAGAGATAAAGCTCTCATTCACTCCTCCACACACTCGAAAACAGGACGCGAACGCGACAGGATTGCACTAGACCACCTGTAGGAACCCTGCTTCCTTCCCCACACAGAGAGGTGAAAGTGCCAAAACTTGGCTTCCCAAATGATCCTTCAGCCCAAGCACTCACGGAAGCGTCACTGATGTGGCACTTTGATTCCTTTTCACACCTTTTTTGACCTTTTTTGGCCCACCAGTTTTGGCCAGTTTTGACCCCTAGCGGGGGCATTTTTCGCAGCAAAAACCCCAAACGGACTCCAAAATTCACCAAATTTTGCACGCTTGATACTCAATACCCAAAGCACATTTCCACATCCCCACATTCCATTTTTGACCACTTCTAGGGTGATGCACGTATCACCGCAGATCAGGCGCCGCAAATAGACAGTTACCGCATGTGTCAAACTTCTCGAGCGGGATGAGAGTACCCACACTTGTCACTTGCGTTATTTACATTTTAGAAAGCTCAAACACATTATCTAGAGCCAAAATAAGCCACCTAGAACCATATCCAAGGCCCCGATACCCTATCCAGGCATGTACGTATGCACGACTGCTGACACGCAAGCACGCATATTTACAATGTGCACACGTTGCACCTTTTTTCGAACTTGAAACCACTTTGCAAAGCTCCCAAATGCATGTATTTACATCTTTTTGTACATATGACCATGCATATAAACGCTACTTTGTACATGCCAAAAGCGGTCTATCATCATTGCCCACCCTCTAGGTAGAGCATTTATGCTCAACCAAGAGACTATTTGCATCTGGAACCACATCCCTCGCAAAATAGTTCTTCAATCGATACCCATTTATTCTGTAGTGCAAACGTTCACCATAAAATTTTTCCAACTCATAGGTGCCATTATGAAATACATGCTTCACTCTGTAGGGACCCAAGCATTTGTCCCTCAACTTCTTTTGAAAAGTAAAATCCAAGCGAGAATCATACTTCATCACTAGATCTCCCTCTTTGATCTCTTTCTCTGGCAGCCTCTTATTCATTTTCTCCATCCTTGTCTCTGCTTTTGATGAAGATAATAATCAGTGGCTTTCTCTCTGTTCATTTGTAACAACTCTAGACAAAGAATTCTTTCTTGCAACTTGTCATTATGCTCGCCTTGAATTTTGCACAACAACTTCAAGGCATCTAACTGCACTTGTATGGGCATAAGAGCTTCTTTTCCATAAACAAGTTCATATGGTGTAAACTGTGTTGACACTATACGCAGTTCTATAAGCCCATAAACACTTTTCCAAGTCCAAGTCCCACTCTTTAGGATGCTCTCAGGCATACTTTGATAGCATCTGCACAATTTGACCATTGCAGTTCTCAACCAGCCCACTGCACTGAGGGTAGTAAGGAGAAGAGTGCCTATGCTGAATTTTCAATTTCTCCATGAGAGCAGCAACAAGTTTTCCCCTAAACCCTGGTCCACGATCAGAAATAATAACCATAGGAGCTCCAAACCTGCAACACACCTGTTCATATAAAAAAGAGGCCACTCTTCCTGCTGTTACATCTTTTACTGCTCTTGCCCCCACCCATTTTGTCAAATAGTCCATAGCCACAAGGATATACCTTTTACCATTGTTGGTCCTCGGCATTGGACCTACAACATCTACTCCCCATTTTGCAAATGCATCAAAAGACATTATAGCTTTCTGAGGCTCAGCCAAAAGCTTCCGATTTTTAAACACAGCATTCATGGCATGACTTGCACCAAAAATAAGCATCTCTCATCCTAGAGGGCCAACAGTAACCTGCTCTCAAAACACGAAAGACAACCGGATCCTTGCCTTGATGGCCTGTTTCTTCATGGCAGTGCTCCAAAATCAAGCCTATCTCTTCTTTGTACGGCACTTTTCTCAAAACGCTATCCTTGCCATAAAGCATGAGATCCTCACCTACCAATGTGTAGTTTCTTGCTTCTGCAACTATCCTTTGACGCCGAACTTTTGACATGCCCTCTGGACATTGCCCTTTAATAATAAATACTTCTACATCTTTCAATGATTCCCTTCCTTCATACAAGGCTTCCTTGACCTTTAAAGGAGCTACCAAGGCATCCAACTTGTCCCTAGCCAACTCATCAACTTCTTTATTCTGCTCACGAGGAACATGCCTAAACTATATCTTCTCAAACTCATGCAAAAGCTTCTTAATGCCATAGAACCACTTCTTCAAATTGTCTTTCTTAACATTCCACAAACCAAGCAACTGATTCATGACTAGCAATGCATCCCCTTTTGCAATGACCCTCTTCAGTCCAAACTCAACACACTACTTCAACCCAAGGAAAAGCGTGAGATACTCGGCCTCATTGTTACTTTCAGCTTCATCAAGATTGTCTGCTTTAGAAAAGATTACATCACCTTTTGGGTTCTTAATGACTACCCCACCACTTGCCTTTTGAAGAACTTTCCGGTATGCACCATCAAACATCATTGTATACGCATTTGTAATATCTACTTCCTCTTCATGATCATCGTTGTCAACCCTTGGGTAAGATGGAAGCTCGCCCCCCTTATGTACGACTATGTCTGCCAAGTGAGCTTTAACAGAATGATCCACTTTAAACTCAAACTCATACTCTTGAAACTCCAAAGTCCACTTTAAGATGTGCTTGCTAGGCTTCAAATGTTGTACTACATCCGGCAAAAGATTCGATGTGGTGAGCACATAGAACTTTTGGGGCAAAAAATAGGTTTTAAACCTTCGACAAGCAAGAACCAAGGCGAATACCCACTGTTCCATTTCCGTGTAGGGGAACTCACTTACATTCTTCATCTTGCTCTCAAAATAAACTGGCTTGAAGTTCCTTCCTTGCTTTTGTAAGAGAACCGACCCAAAAGCTACCACACTAATAGATACATAGAAAATCGACTGCAAGTCGGGAGGACTCACTGTTGGTAAAGCACACAATACCTCCTTGATGCCATCAAAAGCCTGTTGCATGTCTTCATTCCATTCAAACCCTTGAACTCTTTGACTGAATTTCTAGAGAGGATGTACATACTGACATAGCATCCATAAAAAAACGTGACAAGTACCTGAGGTTATGCACAAATGATGCCAAATCCTTTGTGTTGTTGGGCGGATCCATAAGCAATAAAGCCTTAACTTTCTCTGGGTCAGCTTCTATTCCATTTTGGGAAACCACATGTCCTAGAAAATGGACTCTGGCATGAGCAAACTTACACTTCTTTGGGTTGAGTTGCCCACCCTCTTGTTGAAGCCTTTCAAAACTCAACCTCAGCTTCTCCAAATGTGTGACCCTGGAGCTATAACACCCAATGTCATCCATGAAAACACGAATGAACTTACCCAAGTAGGGACCAAACACTCTATTCATCCATCCTTGGAAGGTAGCATATGCATTAACCACCCAAAAGGCATTCTTTTGTAGGAAAAACAACCCCAGGGAGTAATGAAGGTCGTCTTCAATCGATCTTCAATCGCTATCAAGATCTGAAAGTAGCCAGAAAATCCATCCATGATTGAGTAACGTTCATGACCAGCAACCTGATTGAGGATTTCATCTAGGAAGGGTAGTGGATAATGATTTCTTTTTGTGGCAGCATTCAAAGGTTTGAAATCAACACATATCCCAAATCTTCCGTTCTTCTTGGGTACAATAACAACTGAAGAGACCCATTCGGACTCCTCCACTCAAAAGATGAAATCTGCTTCCAAAAGCTTTGTCACCTCTTCATGAAGTGCCTTCTCATGAATGACCCCCAACCTCCTAAGCTTTTGAACCTTTGGCTTGGCACCTTCTTTTAGATTGATTCTATGCTCGACTCCTTTAGCTCCTTGCAACTCTGTATATTCAGTGGCGAATAGCTTTGGAAATTCCTTGAACATGTCTTCATACTCCTTTTTTTCTTTTCCTGTCAAGTCCTCTCTTAGCATGCTCCTTACATTCACTTTGGTAGGCTCTACAATTGCTTTTGGACTATCCTTCTTCTCCTTGACATTCACATCATGCATTGATGCTTCCTTTTCAACACTTATCCCAAAAAGATCAGGACATAATTGCATCAAGCCTTCCTCTACACTTTCTTCTGATGTCGTAGAGATGATGCATCACTATCGTATGACGTAGTTTCTGTCGAATTTGTATCTTGCATCTCCAATAGGGGCTGTGTACGGCTCTCGTGTGTCTTCATGTTGTAGACAATGGTCCTTCCTTTCTCTTTGTCAGGGATGGTGATCAAGCCCGTGCCCCAATCCTACTTAGCACCAAGGGTTATGAGCCATGGCCTCCCTAGAATGATTGGATAAGCATTCTCACCCGCTTGCATCACGTAGCAATCAACCAAGCACTCAATCCCCAAGACTTTTATCTTCACATCTTCAGCTATCCCAAGACACCTTTCCTTTTTGTGGTTGGCCATCCTCATACGAATCGAAGCATTCACTGACATCTTAACTCCTGCTTCCTTCATGATAGCCTCAGTCATGACACACACCTGGGAACCACCATCCACATATGCTTGCACTTCCATCTTCTTTCCTAGCATAGCTTCAACTATTGGCACCATATCCACTGGGTGACCAATCCTCAAAGATGACACCATGGTTTGACGCTTTTCCTTCTTGGAAGAAAGCCGCATACTCACACACTTGGTCCACTGCCTCCTCAATTTAGCATTCAAAGCCACCAACTGACCAAAAGATATATTTGCCTTTTGATTTTGTATGTCGTCGACAATATCATAGTCTTCAACACCTTGGCCAAGGAGGTAGTCCTTTGGACCAATTTTCCTTCTTCGCCGCCTCTTGCTACTTTCTGGTTTGTCTTCTACCTTAGCCTTTCCTTTCCTTGCTCTTGTTTCCCTCTCTTCTTTTTTCTCTTTCTCCCTATCACACCTAGCTCTCTTATTGGCCAAAACATCCACATCTTGATGCTCAAGGGTAATGATGTTGATAGCCCTACCTTCTCCATTTCCAGGCAACGGTTGAAGTTGTTGTTGCGGTGGCGGTGCTTCTACTGCCCGTTCTTGATGATTCTCTTCTATTCTTCCTCAACCACGTCCATATAGGGGGTATATCCCTCCTCTCTCTCTTGGTGGTTCAGGACAATCAGGGGCATAGTGACCCTCTTCACCACAATTGTAGCATCTACCTTGTAGCCTTCGTCCCCTACCTCTCCCGGCTGGCCGCTATTCTCTTTGGTTCCTATTCATTATGTTAATTCTTAATTCTTGCAACTGACCGCCGGAAAGATCATGCAAAACCCGGGCCGTAACAGGATCAGGACCTTGAACCACTCGCTCCACTCTATCATCCGTTGTCACAGGGACCATTGGTTGCACCACAACTGGCTCAGTATGTGTCATGCCTTGCTCCCACCTTCTCTTGATCTTCTTGCTCTTGGCCTCGACAATTTCCACAGCTCTTTCAAATGTAGCAGGCTCATCTTGATCGACCTTCTCCCTTACACTTGGATGGAGACAATCCATAAACTGACGTACTTTAAAGAAATCCCCTGGAGGTACTTGGGATGCCTCCTCTAATTGAACCCAAATCCCTTTGAAGTGTTGCAAAAACTCTTTAAAGTTAGCATGAACATCTTGCTGCAAACCTCTCAATTTTGTCGTCGCTTCTGTTGTAGTAAGTTTCTTCCCAAACCTGTCAAAATTTGCCAACTTCACCTGCTCCCATGTTTTCTTTTTGTCTTCCTCTAAACCTTCAAACCACTCCCGAGCTTCTCCTTTGAGCGCAAGAGGAAATACATGAAGCTTGGCTTTGTCATTCACAATGTGCATACCAAGCGTATGCCACTCGAAGTCCGCAATCCAATCCTTCACATCCTCCTTCCCTGTAAACACTAACTGACTATACGCCATCCCTTTGAAGTTGCTTCTCCCATGCGTAAGTAATTACACAAGAGGTGAAGTCTTTCACCTCAACCAAACCACCACTTTTCTTCAATGAATCTCGAACTTCACAGCAAAACCGCTTCACCTGGGTGCACAATCAGTAAATTTCTGCTCCCCAGCAGGATCGCCAAAGGATGATGGAGCAAAAGATGTTGTGCGCACACTCACACACCCAAACAACTCAACACAACACAAGGAATTTACTTGAATTCCTCACCTCACTCACTACCACTCAAAAGATCCCTAAAAACTCTACCCACAAGCTCAATTCAAACTCCAAACGCCTCGACCTACAAGCCCTTGCTTGCCCGCAGACACTACAAGGTGAGTCGAGGTGATCAACATTGGAAATCACGCTTGATTGGTGACCAAAATATACAAGAAAAACCATCAAAAACCCAAAAACTCCAGCCACAAAAGTCCACTCTTAAACCATTGCAAAAGCTTCACCAAACTCCACTCTGTTGGACTCTTTGGAGTAGCGCCAACCCTAATGGCACCGATACAGGGTCACATAGTCTTGCAGAAAGCCGCACCTTCTTCCCTCAATTCCTCGCACACACACATCCATGGAAACCTCAAAACTTACTTAGACTCTCCCAAGTGCAAAATTGAAGAGAGAAAGCTCTCATTCACTCCTCCACACACTCGAAAACAGGACACGAACGCGACGGGACTGCACTAGACCATATGTAGGAACCCTGCTTCCTTCCCCACATAGAGAGGTGAAAGTGCCAAAATTTGGCTTCCCAAATGCTCCTTCATCCCAAGCACTGATGGCAGCATCACTGATGTGGCACTTTGATGCCTTTTTTGACCTTTTTTGCCCAGTTTTGGCCAGTTTTGACCCCTGGCGGGGGCATTTTTCGCAGCAAAAAACCCAAACGGACTTCAAAATTCACCAAATTTTGCACTCTTGATCCTTGATACCCAAAGAACATTTCCATATCCCCACATTCCATTTTTGACCACTTCTAGGGTGATGCACGTATCACCACAGATCAGGCACCGCAAATAGACAGTTACTCCATGTGTCAAACTTCTCGAGCGGGATGAGAGTACCCACACTTGTCACTTGCACTATTTAAATTTTAGAAAGCTCAAACACATTATCTAGATCCAAAATAAGCCACCTAGAACCATATCCAAGGCCCGGATACCCTATCCAGGCACGTACGTATGCACGACTGCCGACACGCAAGCACGCATATTTACAATGTGCAAACGTTGCACCTTTTTTCGAACTTGAAGCCACTTTGCAAAGCTCCCAAATGCATGTTTTTACATCTTTTTGTAGATATGACCATGCATATAAACGCTACTTTGTACATGCCAAAAGCGGTCTATCAACGACACGTGATTCCGATCCTCGAGCACCGAGTTATGGCTTGGGAAAACCTAGGGCTGATGAAGACAAAGTGTTTGCATATGATTTTTCAAGTTTTTGATTTCCTTGGATAGAAAACTCAGGGGAGTCGGAATGTCGTGGGGTTTGCACGGCTCGGGAGCGAATACAGCGGAGATCCGACTTGGCTTTGCGGTATGAAGATCCAACCCCGGGGCGGTAGAATAAAGCCAGGAGAAGAAGGCTGGGGGAAAAGAAGTTTTTTTAAATAAAGTGGGAGGTTCCCTCATGATTTTCTTCCAAATCTTGTAAGTTCCTTCTTTCTAGGGCACACGACGCAATACTAAATCATTTCCTTTCATGTAAAGCACATCATCAAGCATTTTTGTA
Organism: Adiantum capillus-veneris; assembly: GCF_014529385.1. Taxonomy (NCBI): domain Eukaryota; kingdom Viridiplantae; phylum Streptophyta; class Polypodiopsida; order Polypodiales; family Pteridaceae; genus Adiantum; species Adiantum capillus-veneris. The sequence goes on from NC_140933.1 coordinate 14,126,001, forward strand.
CTTTCTAGCTTTCCTTATTAAAGCGTGCTTTTTGGAGGATGGTAGACCCTCAAGTAAAACACCTGTCAACAGAAATTCCACCTCCTTTGATAACCTTCCCTTCCATGATAAAAAGGGGCATTAAGCTTCAACACAAGCACACAAGTGATCCTTTCTTGGGCAGCATCATGAGCTTCTTCATTTTGAGACCTTTCAATATGCTGCAAACTCCATGCTTCAAACTTTTTGAGTAAGAATTTCACCTTGAAGCATAAATTTCAGTTTAGGATTCTTATTCTTCCATACTTCCAATACTTGCTTCACAACCAACAAGGCATCTCCTTTAATTTGTAGGCATCTAATTCCCAACTGTAAATAGATGTGCAAGCCACCCTTAAAATCCATGTACTCTGCTTCATTGCCCTTGTTTCCTTACAAGTTTTCCTTGTGCATCATAGATGAGAATTCCTCCAGAAATAGCATCATGACTTCTTCAATAAGAGCTATCAAAACATAACAGTGAAGCATCGGATATGGCAAGAGTTTTGACCTTCTTCCTTTGCACCACCTCTTTCTTAATCAAAAGAGGAGTCTCTTTATAAGTGAGTAAATCTGCCAGGGTATCCCAAGTACTCTCTTCCACTAAAAAATTGAACTGAAACTCCTGAAGTTTAATAACCCATTTCATCAATGTCTTTGATATATTCAAATTATTAAACATCTGAGGAAGCAATGAATAACTGGTGAGAAAAGTGATGACCTTTGCAACAAGTAATACCCGAGGTGTCTACAAGCATAAACCATACTGCTCATCACCAGCTTCATTTTTGAGTTATCTCTTTCATGAGGAGTCTTCACCCTGCTGGCATAATGCAAGGGTTTCATATATTGAGATTCCTTCCCTCTTTGCAACAACATAGCCCCACTGGCATCATCTCCCACAATGATGGGTTAACATAAAACTCATTTTCCTAGTCCTGAGCTTGCATAATGGGTAGTGTACTCAGAACTTCTTTGACTCTATCAAACACATCTTCACAATCATGTGTCCACTGCAATGGATCATTCTTAACCGCTTGCTTCAATGCATACAATAACTGTGATGCCAAAGATATGAATCAAGACAGATACTTAACCTTCTGTATGAAAGTGTCCAATTGTCTTGTATCCTTTGGAGATGACAGCAATAACAAGGCTTCTACTTTCTTTGGATCTGCTTCAATCGCATTTTCTGAAATCACATGTCCAAGAAGCTTCACCTTGGCTGTGCCAAATGACACTTCTTAGGGTTTAACAGGGGTTCAACTGACCCCCGCATTCATCATACCTTGCAAAATTCATTTTAAGCTTCTGAACATGCTCTTTTCTTGAACTCTATACACAAAAATAATCTATGAACCCTTTGAAAAACTTCCCAAGGAACGGGGTAAGGAGCCAATCCACTTTTCTTTCAAAAGCTCCAGATCCATTTGTCAACCCAAAAGGAAGGTAGCAAAAGCAGAAACGACCCCATGGGTGATAAAAGTAGTCTTTTTCTGGTCTTCAGAAGCAAGGATAAGTTGGAAATACCCTAAATAGCCATCGCATCCAAAAGTTGATCAATGAAAGGTAAGGGATAAGGATCTTTCTTGGTCACTGCATTTAATGGCTTATAATCAACACAAACTCTCCAGAGCTCATCTTTCTTTGGAGTGACCACTATAGGGCTCATCCATTCGACATTGTCCAGCTGACACATTGAACCCTGCATCCAAAAGTTTATTCACTTTTTCCTTTAAAGCATTCATTTGCTCCTTACCCATCCTTCTTAATTTTTGTCTTATTGGTTTGGCCCCTTCAACTAGTTTAATCTTCACAGGATCTCCAACAAAACCCCTTATTTCTTGACATGAAGTGATGAAAAGATTTGGAAACCTCTCCAACATTGTTAAGTACTCCCTTCTTTCTCCTTGTGTCAAATCAGTACTCAGCATGTTTTGAATCAACCCTTTCTTCATTGCAATTCTTGTTTAGGCTGCATCAACTCCTCAAGTTGTTCTAAATGGCTTGAAGCATTTATATCCCATGACACTTACAATATTTCACCAATCTCTCTCTTCTCCTTTTCCAGCAGCAGGTGACACTTCACTCTCATCACTAGAACTAGAAGTAGTGCTACTTTTTGAATCTTTATAACTGTCTTCACTGGTAACTTTGGATTCATCATTTTCACTCACATCTTCTAGTGCCAAAGGTTGCTTGGTAGTCATATCAAACACCCTTTTTTCATTCTTCTCACCATACACACAGATTGTGCCCTTGCCCCAATCTTGCACAACACCAACAGCTCCAACCAAGGTCATCCCAAAATGAGAGGAAAAGCTCCCCGGCCAGCTAGAATAACATGAAAGTTTACTATAACCTTCACATTGAAGACTTAACTTCCAAAATCTTAATCAGCCCCAAACACTTCAATCTCGCATGGTTTGCTAGTCGAATCCTGAACATAGAGCTTTCGCATGTAATGAGACCCAGTCTCTCAAGACATGATTGTGTGATCATACAAACGTGATTGTGTGATCACAAACGTGAGCACCTCCATCAATGTAGGCCTCTCCCATGTTGACACCTTTGTGCCAAGCTTTCACCAGAGGATAGATGTCGGGTAACTCTCCCACAACCAACACTCTGACTTGTCCATGCTTCGGCTCTTTCTTTGGATTCACTAATGGCTTCCATTCCCTCTTAAGTTTGGGCACCATATTTATCAACTGTCCAAAAGTACAATATACTTTCCTGCTAATCAGGTCCTCCTTTAAACTGTAAGTTGTTTGGCCTTCTCCAGAAGGTAAATGTGCTACTTCAAATTGTCTACAAGGTCTTCTCTTCCTCTTAACTTTTGCATCTTCACCCTCTCTTTCTTCTTACTCTGACCCGGAGTAGCATAGCCTTCCCTCTGTCTTTTGCCTACGGGCATCATATTTTCTTCTTTCTTTTCAACCTGCACAATACCCACATGACCACCAGAGGTTGACGCCTGATTTTCCTACTCAATACCTTGATCTCCCCGTATATCCACTTCATAATCATTAGCCCTGTTAGGAATCAGTTGAGGAAGTGGAAACATATCACCTCCCATCCTTGTTGGCCTTGGACAGTCATAATAACTAATATCTAATTCTCCTAAATGATTTTCTCATGTTAATCTGATCATTTAATATGGGGAAGTACCAGCAAAGAAAAAGCTAGAATATTGGTTAAGCTGGTAGACCAGCCATAGTAGGGATCCAAAGGAGGGAAAATACGGATCGAAAGGGGGGCCATCTGCAAAAGATCAGGTGCAACAATGGGCTTTAAAGAGCCTAAGGTTCATCCCATTAAGACTTCCAGAATGCTAAGGTTCCAAAATTCAAAGGTTGTGTCGAATGGTCAAACCTTAGGGAAATTGGATGATTTGTGAGTGTACACAAAAGTCTTCAAGACTCCTACATAGGAGGGGGCAAGCCCTGTAAGTAGGGGATGAGAGAGAAACACACACATACACACACACTCACAGGCTCCCTTTACACAAAGGGAATAGGGGACCAGTTGCTGACAAGGTGCACTCAAATCCTATTGGATGGCCATAGAGGTGGACCAATGAGAATTAGGTTAGATTAAATCTAGTTTAATACATTTAAAAAATCTTAATAAGAGAACCAATAAGAATTAAGCTCTCTAGAAGACTATTGGACAGTCTCCCAAGGGGTCCAATGAGCATTTAGCAGCCCAATGGCTTGCTTGATTCCTATTGGCCAGAAGACAAAGGGGTCCAATGAGAGTTTAGTTGCATTATTTAATTACCTAAAGCTCTCATAAAAGGGGAAAGGGGGACTTATGTCACAAGGCTATCACTTATGCTTCTCAATTATGATTGGATAAGCTTTGCAGGGTCCAATGGGGTGTCAACAATAGTAATATGCAAGAGGGATTGACCAAGAGAGAGAGAGAGAGGGGACTGACTTTGGCAAGGATTGTCACACACACACTCACACAATCTCATGTGTGAAGCAAGAAGACTCTCTCTCTCTTTCCTTCTCAAGATTTAATAGAAAGCTCATCATCTACTCCAAGCTTGTGAGAAGGGAGGCCTACACTAACAACTCTTGGCTTTGTGATGCAAATCCAACCAAGATCGAAGCTTCAATGCATGCTCATCTCCTCTACCATGCTAATTAATAAGCTAATCTAAGCTATCATGAGTGATTATGTGAGGAGATATACTTCTTTCTTGTAAGACTACTTCTTCATCCTCTCAATCTGCTCTCATACCCCGCTAGCTCTCACCATCTTTGAAGGCGTGTGAGGTCTTGGGTCTGAGACCGTGAGGGAATTGATGTTGTGTTTTATAAGTATTTGCTTAGTGCTTGAAGTTTCCATCTTCATTTCACTAGCTAGTTATTGAAGGAACACAAAGAATTGTATTGTAAACTATCTCCCTTGATGGGGGAAACCTATAATACAAAGCCTTTTGGAGGGGGGACCGGCTCCATGTAAATCCGATCCTCAACTTTTGTCAATAGCTTAATTTCTCTCTTTTGAAGTATTGTTCATGCCTATCTAACTAGGTGTTATGCTTTTTGTTTCTCTCTCTCGATCCAAGCACTCTTGCTATGCTAATTAGGAATCTATTCTAATGAAATTCTCATTATGTTTATGCTATTTTCCGCTAAACACAAGTTACTAGCCATTAAATGTTACATTGGTATCAGAGGACAAGGTTTATCTTTTTCTGCTCAACAAGGGAGATCCTCAAGATAACTATAAATGGTTGGTATTATTAATTGCAATTGAATAAGTAGAATAGGGATTTTTCAGCCTTGCAGCATGCCTGCCTTCGTGCAGATAACGGGGCATCACCATTGAGATCTATGGTCTTAATAGTGGAGTCCTATGGGGCTTGCCTAGGGCCTACGGCCTAACCACTATTGAGATACTAGAAGCTCGACAGGAGCCGGTGCTATTTTGGTGTTGAAAGACCCTCTCTTCTATTCCTTGCAATTAATGATATTTTAGCCACGGGTATAGTAGCTTGAGTGCTTTTCTAAAAGGGTAAAGAGGAGCATCAACTAGGGCTTGAAGTTCCAAAGTACACCTAAACATTTTACACCTAAAAGTTGTTAGAATGGCTGACAATAGTAAAGAGATTCAAATTAATGTTTATAGCTTTGCTTTTGCTAATGAGCAGGCTACTAATGATTCCCCTATGCTTGCTAACTACCTTGTTTCTAGGCTTCAGCAAGCCATGGGCAATCCATCCCTCTAATGTGAAGTGCAATGGGAGCTTCGTGCTCTTGGGATTCTCCAAGCTCCCCACCATGAAGAGAGAGTACCTAGGAGGCTTCCAAAAGAGGCCTCTGTCCAACTCGGGAAGAAGAAGAGGATCCATATGAAGCGCTCAAAAATTTACTTCTTGATGATGTATCTCCTTCCCAAAGGAGAACTCAAGAGCCCCCACCAAAGGAATGAGAAAGAATTGCGTCTCTAGCCACCTCAGTGGAGATGGCTCCACAAAGACGGCAAGCAAAAACGCTCTCCATCACCTCTTAAATGGAGAAGACCATCGCACACTTATCCACACCATAATTCAAAGAGGGATGATAAAAAACAAGAGAATAAAATGGTGAGAAAGAGGTCTGCCTCTTCTCCATCTTCTTCATTCTCTTCCTCTTATGAAGAAAGTGATGGTGTAGACAAGGAGGACCAAGGCAAGAAAAAGGCGACAAAGAGGTCACCCTCTTCTCCATCTTCCTCAAATTCCTTATCTTCTGAAGAAAGCGATGGGGCAACTTTTGAACCATCAAAATGAAGAGGCCATAGGAAATCCTATGCCACATGGAAGAGGTCATCCAAGCTCAAAAAGGTCAAAGAGGGAGGAAGAGCGTCTCTTTCCTTACCTACGATGGCACCTTTGGTGCTACAGACAAAGTCTTGGCTTTCATCCAACAATTCAATGCGGCGTTTGGAGGTGAGGGCTTCATGGAGTCCTCTAAGCTACGCCATGTAGCTATGCATTTTCAAAAGTCTGCCAGGAAATGGTGGTCTAGCCTACGGGCAAATGGTGAAGCTCCACAAACATGGAAAGCTTTAAGAGCTTCCATCATGAAGAAGTTTTTGGCCACCGATGCCAAAGAAAACGTACTCACCGAATGGCAAAGCTTGAATCTCCCTCCCTACAAATCCATTCACAAATATGTAGACAAGTTTTGGGACTTGCATCTCAAAGACACTATCTTCAAAAAGATGGATTTTGGAGAGTAAAAACAACAATTTTGTGCGGGCTTAACTGAAGATATGGTGGAGTATGTCAACTCCCAAAGGCCACGCACCATATCTGCGGTCATACACCATACCATGGTGGCTTCACAAATCAATTCCAAACAGGGGCTAAGAGAAATCTTAAGCCCATGAAAAACAAAGGTTCCAATGAGCCTAAGGGGAAGGACAATGTCCAAAAGTCTCCTAAGGAAAATTCCAATAACAACAAAGCTAAGGAGAAGGGAGTTTACAAAGGCAAAAACAAACTCTCTTCTGAAGGTCTTGAGCATTATCCGCAAGGATAACCACTGTTTTAAGTGTGGAAAACAAGGGCATGTGTATCGTGCTTGCCCCCAAAAGAATGCCCGTCATGAGCCTCCTAGAGCTACCTTGGTCGAAATCCAAGAAGATGAAGCTTACCACAAAGGATCTTCTCTTATCCATGCTTTGGGAAAGGTAAGAGAACATGATGATTTTATTCTCTTGGACCCTGGTTCTACTCACAATTTCATATCCACAAAGTCGGCCACCAAGCTAGGCATCCAAGCCTATGAGATGGGAGATGTCCTACCCGCAAATGCTGCTTTCAAGGGGTAAGAAGCTTTAGTCACTCCCTTAATTAGGAAATTGAGGCTCCATGTCCAAAGCTATATGGACAAAGAAGACTTCTTTATCTCTCCTCTCAATAATGAGGATGTAATCCTAGGGGCACCATGGTTTGATCGCATGGCGGCCAATGTTAAATTACCTAAAAGGAAAATCTACTTTAGGTTCAAGGAAAAAGATATGTACATAGATGCCAAAGAGAATTTAAAGGTTTTTGTTAAAGATTCTCAAAATGAACCTAATGCTTTAGCAAAAGAAAATTTAAACCTATAATACAAAGCCTTTTGGAGGGGGACCTGCTCCATGTAAATCCGATCCTCAACTGTTGTCAATAGCTTAATTTCTCTCTCTTTTGAAGTATTGTTCATGCCTATCTAACTAGGTCTTATGCTTTTTGTTGCTCTCTCTCCATCCAAGCACTCTTTCTATGCTTATTAGGAATCTATTCTAATGAAATGCTCACTATGTTTATGCTATTTTCTGCTACACACAAGTTACTAGGCCATTAAATGTTGCATCAACGAATGTTGATATGACCAAGTTCACCACAATTATAACAGGTAGGAGATGAAACTCCTTTGTGGCTCAAAGACACCTTGTCCACGACCCACTTTAGCATTAGGGTGAGCTTCATATGCTGGGCCATTCCTCTACCACGACCACGACCACCTCCAAGAACACTGAGCCGCAATTCCTGCATCATGGTCATCATGTTTTGCATATTTTATTGTAACTGTTAAGTGTTTGCAACCCTTTGAGCACGTTTGGCTTCAGCCTCTGCTTGATTTCCCACATTTTGGCCACCATTACCTTGCACATGGATTGCTTTCCCATACTCATTGAGTCTTTAAGCTTTCCATTCTTTCTCCCTGGCGATAGTAACTGCTTCCTCAAAAGTAGTGGGCCTTTTTAGCTCAAATTTGAACTTTAGACTTTAAGTTTAATTTTGCCACAAAACGGTCCTTCTTTAACATGAATGGAGGGATTTCATTTCCCAAAGCTATGGCCCATTTATCCCATAAATAGGTAAACTGCATGACAAAATCATCCACACTTTGATTAGCCTTCTGAGTGTACCCCAAAATTTCATGCTAAACTTCATCAGGTACTTCAATGCTCCTGTATGGTGCAAGAAAAGCCTGCTTCACACGATTGTAGTCCAAAACCACCCTTGGAGTTTGTGCTTGCACCACCTCTTCATAATTTTGTAACCAAACTTTTGCCTCATCCTCTAAATTGTATTGCAGCAACCGCAATAATATAACTTGATCTAGTATATTCCGTAGTAAGCAATTAACTTTCAATTTCTCAATAAAAGTCCGTGCATTCTCATTAGGCAATCCATGAAATTGTGGAAACTCGTCCGCCATGTTTTATTGCCACAAAAACACTTACATGTGATGTTGTAAGTTCAAGGGATGTTGATGAATCGCTCCAGTACCTAATCCACCTCACACTGGGTAACCCGGTCCCCAGTGCTTGGCTTCACAAAATCTCACGACCCTCTAGAGATTTCAATCCAATTACAATACCACCTCAAGTGTTGTCCACAATTTGCACCACATACATAGGTGGTTTTCCATAAGGACCCACATCCCCTTTACATTCTCTGCCTGCAGAATAGACATATCTCACAAGAATTGGAGCTCATGAGCACTTGATCCTCAGTGGAGGCACCAAAACAATGTTAGCGTGCAAATGATAAAGAAAACGAGTGCAAACAAAGGAATAACTATTCTCTATAGAGGCACAGGTGCTTATATATCGCCGAAACCACCTGATAAGCACCTATAAAGATTCCTGAATAACCCTTCTAGCATGAAGCACACTTGGAATTAGGAGAAGCCAAGGACATCATGACATATCTCATCTTGAGTAGATGTCCATAGAGTATCCATAGGCTAAAAACAGATAAAAGATGAGAGAGATATGTACTCTCTCCTACTAAAAACTAAGCTCTCTAGAAAGTTTGCACATGTTGTAGCCATAAAATGAGATCTCTTTGGATATTTTATTTGAAAATATTTCTTCTCTCTCCTCAGCCAACAAAGCTATCTTGCAAGACTTCATTTAATTGGTCCATTTTTTGCCTCATTTGGGTAGGAAATGGACAGTCGGTGACTTTTGGTCCAAGGGAAGGGGTGGGGTTAGTGTCCAGGGGACCAAAAAGGATGGCCAAAGGCGCTTGGGCAGCTGAGTGGGAACTCAAAATGGCACCCCTTCTCCATCAAGAGTCCACGAGCCCTCATAGCCAAGCTTCTCCCAAGCTCCTCTTAAGTGTTACACCCCTAATGGGCACCCCGTTCTCCCCTTATACCCCCCATTTCCTCCTTTCCCCTTCCCATGTGGGATAATCCCAATGCCACATGACATCCTCCTCTTGCACTTCTCCAACTCCTTCCTCCCCCCACAGAAAATTTCCAGCTTGACCCCTTGTTAGGAGCAACTTCTCATGAGCATAGTGCACCGGTCCGGCCACCAAATGCGACGCCATAAAGCACGGCTCGGAGCCCATTTCTTTGTCTATCTCCAAAAATTTAAAATCTCAGAATTTCTAATTATATATTATCAATTTGGACCAATTTCCTTTGTTGCATGCATCTGAAACCACTTTCTAAGTTGAGACCACCCACTTTGGATGCACATAACTCATGATGTACAAGTCCGATTCACAAGCGATAAAGCACGGCTGAAAATAATTATTGAAAACCATGTTTTGGTGACTTGAACAACCCAAAAGACCAGTACACAAGCCCAACAAAATCAAACCTTTGTACATAAATTTTACATGACCACTCTGGAGACTCAAAGCACTATGTACACATATATACATGAAGCTAGTTAGCAAGCTTTTTGGCATGATCTATTGGCTTTATGCTCATCCAAAAAATGCATGACAATGCCTAGTGACATTCTTAGTGAACATATGTGCATCTAATGATGATGAAGATTTACATGATTACACAGACGACACGTATGGTCTCACAGATGATGACTTTATTTTTCTTGACGAGATGATGAGGATAGGGGTTTATATTTAGGGCTACCCGCCCTTCACTCTTTGAATCGAGCGCGATCATCAACAAAAACAAGTGTTTCTTGCCCATTATCATTGCCTCTTGTCTTTTTTAGCATCCATTTTTGTGTGTTGTAACTGTGATTGGTAGAGGAATATTCAGAAATTTGCTTAGTATTAAACATTAGATTCAATATAATTTTATGTCATAATCCCTTGTCTCAGTTTATGAATCAAGAATTCTGACTAAGCTAGTTTGACCAAGATAGACATTAGAGATCTTCTCTTAATACCATGGGAAATGCCTTCCTAATTGTCAATGGTCCTTTAGGTTCTTAATCCGGTACTATGAAGCATTGTGTGCAATGTACTAGTGCTTTCTAGTGGTCTTAATCCCACTTGACCTTTAGTTTAAGTATTATAAAGGGAGTTTACTATTGTGATGAACCTGGGGAGGGTAACAATGTCAATATCACCCTTCAAAGTTACAAAATTGAAAGGCAATAGAAAACAAACAAACAAGTCGCAAAAGTGTCAAACATGTAAGATTTTAAGCTTGAAGAGAAATCCCAGCTTGATTCCGTACTTCACTCACATGTATTGCCTATGGTACTAGAGCTCTAGAGGTTCCCAGTGTGGTTGTTATTCCTTAAAAAGCAAAAATCCCAAGGCGTACAAAATAAGCACACATGTCAAAAATTGAATCAATGTGGAAAACACTTTGGGGGGTCAAACAAAGGGAATAATTCAGACGATGATTTCATATGCAAATCTTTTTATTGTAGCTTAACTAGCAGTTCTTTTAGGTATAGCCTCTAGTCAGCTCTCGGACATGAAATACTTTTCCCTCGCGATTAAACAACTTAATTGATCAAAGAGAATTGAGAAGCCTACCCATGGTATTAATAGTTAACCTCTAGTGCCTCTCAACCGTTAAATTAGCGACCCTAAACTTGTTTATTTTTTTACCTTTACTACAGTTGAATGTTTACTGCCGAAAAATTGTTTAATATTCTATTACCAATCAATCTGTGTGCCTATTCATTGTATATGCCTTTTTATTATATGTGTTCTATGCGAATGCAATTACTATGCCATTTTTGGTTGATTTTACAGTATTTGAAGAAAGCTAAAGACTAAAAAATCAGATGCTCTTCCACCTCCACTAGCTTTCGAGGATGGAATCTACATCAAGAAGGGGGGCATGTTAACCACTTACGGACACCCTATCACCTTTGATGGATGCCTTATCACTTTATTTGAGTCATGGACTGGGCTTGTTGGTCCTATAGGTGCATAGGTGATCATCGAGGAGAGACGCACCACTTATTCCATTTTACATGATTTTTTCTATGACCGGCCACTGTGGGCGCCCAGGTGTGAATGGGTCAAATTCAAATAAAAGGTCCATTTTGACCTAAAATCCTCATTATTTGAGGTGCATAATAAAGAAGTGCTCTTGCTCTACCTCTACCTTCTTCTCCATAGTGTGCTCACAAGTGTGTGTGTGTGTGTGTGTGTGTGTGTGTGTGTGTGTGTGTGTGTGTATGTATGTATGCTTGAGAGAGAGAGAGAGAGACAGAGAGAGAGAGAGAGAGAGAGAGAGAGTAATCGAGAATTGCAGCAATAGCAAGGTGGTTGAGCGCGGTGTTGAAGGATATGTGTTCAAAACTTGAGCCAGCGCTGAGCTGCTGGCTGTGGGAAAATTGAGAGCCAAGAATTGCTGCACTGCACAATACAGTAGTTATTACTTGGTAATGCTATCGACGCACAAAATTTGCTTGGAAACTGGTAACACCGATGAAATTGACGCACAATTATGAAGCAGTGCCGTTAACAACACTATTAATTAATGCGAATGATGGTTTAGAGTTTAAGCTCCCTTTACAGTTTACCTCGGGCCGTTAACGGCTCCGTGATTCTTCAAAAAGGTTAACTAAACCTAAGCTATCGCTGATGAACAAAATCCGTTTGTGTCGGTTTTCTTGAATCAATTTTCTTCAGCTTTACGTCTTCAGTTATCATCTTCGACTCTCTTCTTTTGTTTCTTACTAAGCTTGGCTCCCTTCTTGCCTACAAGCTCCCTTGTATCTTTTATGCAACTTCCCCTCTTTGCTTATCTCTTCCTCCAAGAGCCTTGCTTGCTCAAGCACGAGAGAAAGAGCGCATTGCTTCCTTTGGTTTTCTTGCCAAGGCCGCGAGAGAGGAAGAGACTTCGTTCCTTTCCTTGCTTCCCCTTGTCCAACACAAGAGCGCGATAGAGCGGGATAATTAGGCCTTGTCTTTGCTTCCCTTGCTATGCTTCTCTATTTTCTTCTCTTCCCACTCCTCCTTTGCTTGCGTTACTAGAAAAGGTCAAAAGAGAGAGCTTAAGAGAGAGAGAGAGAGAGAGAGAGAGAGAGAGAGAGAGAGAGAGAGAGAGAGAGAGAGAGAGTCTCTTGCTTACTAGAGAGAGAGAGACCCGTTGTTGTCGTCCTGCTTTGCTCTTCCTCCTTCTCTTTCCCTGCTTGCCAACCTAAATAGCTTCTTCTTTTCTCTTCCTCGTTTTCAGCCACCAGAATCTTGCCTTATTGCTCTCATGTTGTCCTTTAAAAAACTCTCAAAATTTTGCCCCACCACACAGCCATGGCGCCGTGATTGACGTGGTGTGGGAATGGGACACAATGATGTGGCAGTCAAGACTTGCAACAAAATCTTTTGTGGTGGCAATGATGCTAAAAAGCTTCACTGTGGGCCTGCATGCCTGTTCCACTTCATACGCGACACTGTCTGATGCTTCCACAGCCCGCTATGAGTCCCTCTCTCTCCGCCTGCGCCTCTGCCCGTCGCCACGCCATTGCTTTTCTCTCCTTTTCCCTCTTTACACACTAAAAACCCCTTCTTTAACTTTTATGGGCGGGTGGCCATTTCCTTAGGCTTATGGGAAGCCTTGCCACGTGGTTGCCTTTGGGCGGCCTAGAAAATCTACAAGGGCACCACATTTGACATGCATAGCGGCCAAAGCATTGCCAAGCACAACATCTTTCCTCCAACCTTGCTTTTATTAGAGAGTCCTTGACTCACAAGAATTTTGTTGCCCACTGCAATTCTTTGGATAGTGTCACTTGCCTTCGAGATGCAAGCATAGGTGATCGCCTCAATGAATGGCCTTCCTTTCGCATTCAGCCAAAATTATCCACAAAAACTTTGCCACAGTCGTAATGAGAATATCCTCTAATCAACAGTGCTCCAAGAGACGACAATTTTGAGCTGAAAGCTCATCAGCTTTCGTACGCGCATTACATTTGACATACATAACTTCCAAAGCATATGTCTCGATTAGCTGTTTTGCATGCAACTCAACTTGAGCATTGACAAGTGCGGCAATGGTTTCCTGCACTCCTTGATTGAAGCTTAAAGTTCCCAGATGGCACACCAATTGAGCGGACCAGCCTGGTACAGAACCGGCCCCCGGTGAATCTTTAACGGCCGTTATCTTGGCAATCGTAACTCCTATCACTGATCTGAAAAGACCGACGCGCTCCACAAAGTGAGCACTTCAGGCCCGTGCATTCACTTCATTTTTGTCCCCTCAGCTGCAGTTGCCCAATCTGGTACGGATCTTCAATTGACTTAAACTTTGAATTGTCATAACTTTTGCATTGTAGCTCCAATCGAAGAGCCGTAAAGACAGGCCGGTAGAGCACTTCAACCTACAGTTCTAGATCATAAACTCACATCTGTGCTCACTTTAAGCATACTCTTTTTTAGCATCACCAAGGCATCAATTGGCCTTTAAACCGCATCTGACATACATTCAACATTAAACTTGGCATGTTACCAGGCCATGAACACTGTTCATTAATCATGTAAGCCTTAAAAAAGCTCGACGTGCATTTCTCTGGTATCTTTCTTGGCATAAGAGCGGAGCTGCACGACAGCGGTGACAACTGCTCTGTCTTCTTTGTGGCACAGAATCCTTCATGATGGCAAAGCATTGAGCGGTGAGTGACACACCATTGCCCCTTTGAGCTTACTAGGATGGTCTAGTTTTGTGCTTGCAACCATTTGTGGCTCGCACACAGTGTTTTGACAAGTTCCCAGCCTCTGACACGTGCGGTAAAAGCGCACACAAGCCTCCAAAGTTGATGGACCAATGAATTTTGCCCAAAACAGCCAATTCTTACTGTGGATTGCATACAAATAAGAGTGAGGATTTTTGTAGGACATGAGATAAAGTTCCCTGTTAACTTCAATGGGTTGGTGGTCATATGGTTACTTTTGTCTCAGTATTTTTTTTGGGGAAAAAACAATAGGTACAAAAAAGTTACATTTTTGCCATTCAACGGACCTATCATCAAAGTTTCTATAGTCACACTCAATACTTATACTATATACATGTTTTCTTAGTTCCCTTTGGGCCTTTAAATCCAAAAGGGGCCATGGAGCATGTTAAAAGAATAATGGATCTCTTACTAAGTGGAACCTTGGTAACAATGATGAAGTGCTAAATATAGCAAACATGAAAAAATTAGGTTTAGCATTATGGCCTATAAAATCCCATAGAAACTACTCAATATCTAGCCAAATTTATAGTTATGATAAGTTATGGTTACTACCCACAAAATACACACAATCTGCCTAAGAAACGAGCAATATTGAAAAAGCTACACTTGCTACACTAAAATGTCTCGTTTTTTACACAGTTTAGGTTCAAAAATGTTGTGCATGAGTAAGATTAATGGTGAGATAGATAATCCCAAAAAAAAAGTTAAGTTTTTTTCAGCTCATAAGACAACTTTGTGGATATATAGCACCTACAAATTCATTTTCAAACTCTTCAAATAATTCAAGAAAAATGGTCACTTAACAAGACACAAAAGTGTCCAAGGACATAAAAGTGTCATGTTACCAGTCTAGTGTTAAGCTTTTGCAAGCTCAATGTCTTCAAGCCTTCTTTCCATTTTTTATATGGCAATGCAAGAAGGTCTTCTCTAATTCCATCTTCCCATGGTAATACATTTCATGTAATAACTAAATCTTCACTTGGCATCACAATTTTTTGACCATACATCAATTCAACAGGCATATAGCCAGTGACTAAACTATGTGTCGTACAACCAACCCATAATGCAAACGGAAGTAACCTTGGCCATTCTCCAAGCTGACCTTCACAAGCCTTAGACAAAGCTTTAATTATTGGAGGATTCCCTCTTTCACTCTTGCCATTGTCCTCTGGGTTATAAGCACACATTAAAGTTAAGTTGATGCCTTGGGGGGTTCACTAAAAAATATATATTGTAGCATGTGAGTTCAACATAAAGGTTAATTTATCTTGTGAAATTGCAAAAATTATACATACATAAGGGTGTTTTAAATTGAAAAGGGTCTTTGTTGAAACCACGCCCTTTCAACAACGTTTCCACAAAGATTCCATTAAGATTCTTCAAAGATTCTAAAGATTCCACATGAAGATGGTGATGGAATAATGAAGATGAAAATGGATGCTGCAACATGAAGATACGAGTTCATGGACGTCATCGAATATCCCGTTATTATTATTTTGAGCCATTAAGACCACTTTTGTAATGTTTACGGGAACCTCATATTTTAAATCGGCACTTGTATTTTGGCCGCATATACTTGTATAATGAGTAAAGCCAACTCAGTTTCTTGTAATTAAGCTCTGTAGAAGCCTAGGGACAATTCAGGTCATTTGGTCGGACATTAGGTTTGAAGGCTTGTTATATAAGCTAAAACCTAAGGCTTTGTAAAACACATTACGTTATCTCAATTAATATACAGTCATGGGTTCTGCAGCACACATTAGTGAGCTTCACGCACACACACCATCGCGCACACTAATCACATTGCAAATATGAGAGTAGGAGCGTGTTAGCATCGAGGAGCTCTTCGCGTCGATGCAAGCAATGCAAGCCGAGGACCACATCGCGAGCCCGCCTACTACGAGCTATATTTGTTCGTAAGTACCTCAAACGATATCCGTTCTGAATGATCAAGTAGTCGTTAGAATCAGGGCGAGAAGCTCTTCGTGTTGATGTCTTTGTAGATCAGTTCCGGACACTTTGGAAATTGATGTTTTGAGTCTATCGCGACAACGATTAGAGGTCTTACAATTATGGTTTTCAGGGTTTAGGTGTTTGGCCATATAGGATATGTCCTTGTGAGACTTGCCCTCCGATTTCGAGTCATTCTGATATGATTTGAGACTGTTTCGAGCTTGTAGTGTTTCGTAGGATGCGTTGTCTGTTTCTTTGCTTTATGGTAGTGTTGTGGTAGGATTAGTGACTGTAGAGTGTTGTTCGTGTCTAGCTCAGGGTTGACAACCCAGAGATTGCCTCCATGCCCTAGTCGGGTCAGCTACGTCCTCGGATTGACAGTTTGTTGGTATGTGTTCTTGTTGTGCTCTATCGTCCGTCGCGGCGTACCCGCTAACATTGGCACCGCTGCCGAGGATGAAGCGCCTAAACTAGCGTAGACCGCATCACTCATGTTTGATAGTATAGCGTTTCTCTAGAGTTTTCTAGAGTGTTGTCACCATTTGCCTTCTTAGTGGGAAGTCAGAGAGCGAATCTCTTGACTGAGGGATAGCCAGGGAGCCTGCGTCTCGCCGAGGTGGTCCACCATGAGGTTGAGGTATGGTTATATTATTTTATTGTGTGTTTAGATTAGGTTTTATGGTTTGTGTGTTTGGTTGTGACTTATGGTTGTGAAGAACTTGAAAGAGAAAAAAAAACGCAAAGAAAAACGCAAAAGGTAAGTAGGAGGCTGTTTGCTTGCCAGAAAGCAAAAACAACCATTCAACCATCCAAAGTAGGACTTTAGGTAGTGTAGGACATCTGATGTTGATCTAGAGCAATTTTGACATGAAAATGTGATTGAAAACACAAAAGGCGGAATTGTGCTGATTATGGTAAAAGTGCTCTAAAATGGTCGTTTGAAAGCCGATTTGAGTGCTTGTTTTTCATTAGAGACCTTAAGGTAGGGGGGAAAACACAGATTTGGTCCAATCCCAAAAAAAAAAAAAAACTCTAAAAAACCCAAAAAAAAAACTGAAACCAAATCTGCAATTTTCAAAAAAGTTTGACCTCAAGACCTTGTTTTGCATATGCTCTAGAGCTTGTATGTGAAATTTCAAAGCATCTGCATCAGTGCTTGTGCATCTAAGTGGGAATTTGCTTTTTCTCAGTGTAAGGAAGTGAACTGTGAAATGCTTGAATCCAAAGGAAAAGAAGTCCAAATTGAATGAAACTTTGGGGATAGGCTTCTAAGGGCGTTGGGAACCAAACTGTCCAAAAACAGAGAAAAAAAATACTTTCCATTGGCTCTCTGCCTAGTCTATCGCAATAGACGGATGAATTGGAGATAGATTCACAAACAGGCAAAACCCCTCATACCACAGGTAAAACACATCAATACAAGGCTACTCCCAAAAATTGAGTGTACTTGGACACCTGTTTGACCACCAAACCTCAAGTCTGGTGTTTTGAGTCAGACTTCAGAGACAAATTGGGTAAAGGGACTTGACCAAATTTCCAAACCTTGTGAAACTTGGTATACATGATCTACAGAGGGTAGGGAACACATCTGTGAAGAGAAAATTTGAAAAAAGTGTCATGTTAGCATACTTGGTGAGTCTATCGCGATAGACTAAGAACCCAGTGATAGAAACAAAATTTTTCAAAAACCTCTGTGGCATAGCTTAGAAAGGTGCTATCAAGGACACATAAAAATTTTGAAGTCATTTGGACATCAGAAAGTGGGTCTAAGACCATTTGAGAGGATTCCGCTTGTAGAAAACACCAGATCTAGTCTAACTGACAAAGTAAAAGTCCAAACCACTTGAAAATTGGTAGGAGGACCAAGGAGAGGTGTTGGAACATAGTGGTATAGTCAAAGTTCAAGTTTGACCTATAAAAGGGGTACTTGCTGAGTCTATCGCGATAGACTCAAAGCAGGGCCAAAGAAATTGAAATTTTCAAATCCCTCTGGAGCATAGCTTGTTTAGCCTCTCAGGAGGTTACACACAAAATTTGGTGGATTTTGGACATTGGGAAGTCATCCTAAGTCTATTTTCTAGTGATCAGATAAACTCAGAATTCTAGAGTTGGAGTTAAGAGACCTAAGAAAAACTCCAAAACAAGTGGGGAGTCTATCGCGATAGACTGGGTCTTTTTCACAGAAATTGAAATTTTTGAAAACTGACCTTAGAGCCTTGTTCTACATGTTGTTGTGAGCCTATGGTTAAATTTTGAGTAAATTTGGAGCATTGGAAGTGCATCTAAGTGGATTACTTCACAAGATCAGAAAAGAGACTGTTGTTTGATGCAAGTTACAAAGGAAAAGTATTCCAAATTGGTTGAAACTTGGTGAGTAGTATCTCAAGAGATGGGGGAACTCAAATCTGTGAAAACAGTTGAAAAAATTGTATCCCAGTAACACTCTGGTGAGTCTATCACGATAGACTCAAAAATTTACTGTAGAAAAATAAAAATTCAAATCTGACTACATATTTGGGTTCAGAAGGTCCATTATACCCTGTACACAAAGTTTGAGTGCATTTGGACATCTGCAAGGGGTACTTGGTGAGTCTATCACGATAGACAAGTCAGGAAAACAAATTGATAATTTTTTTTGAAACCAGGTATACCACTGGGTTTATCATTGCCTAAGGAGTGCACAGACCGATTTTGGGCTCAAACTGACCACTTGCAAAAACATCAGATAGAGCAACTTTCCAAATTACATCTCACTGTTTTGGTCATAACTTTCACATACGGACTCCAATTCCAAAACTTTTTTCATCAAAACGTAGCTTGAGAGCAGCACTACAGATCTTAGGGTAAATTGACCAAAATGGTTGCCAATGGCATACATTTTGGTCAGTTTGAAAAAAACGCTATTTAAGGCCTCAAAATGCATCCGGAAGTCAGGGGTGTCTAAAACCGACAATTTGAGAGAATTGTGAGAAAACGCTCACGGTTTTGGACATAGTTTTGGATTTTCCCTGACCAAAACACTTGAACACACTGAGAGAGGTATTACTACAGCAAGTTAGATCTATTAAGCCTAAAAGTCATGTCTACATCAGACTCAGACTCAACTTATACAAGCACATGGATTGCAGGGATAGATGAGCACCCGCCCAAAATAGATCTTCCAAACCTACAGTACATAAAGACCAATTTTGTGGAGAGAGTTTGGACGTATAACCATGAAAGTGAAGGACTATATAGGTATATTAATGGAAATAAATTCAACCTTTACATTTGCTTAGAGCCTTACCCAGATGAGCTGATAGAATACAAGCTCTTAAATGTCTATACATACGAGGTCGACCGACATGGACATCTTTATTTGTTGACAAGTATGGACGAGAATATAGAGCTGTAGAAAGCACAAATCCGCGAACCAAATTAGAGATGAGTGGATATTTGGTCAATGAAGGATCTCAGATACATCCACCAAACACAGGAACCTCTAAGAGAATTCCAAAGAGGCGACCACCACCTGGATTTACCCCTAGAGCGATAACGAGAGATGAAACGATACCAGAGAGGAGTATGGTTCCATACTTTGCACCCCAAAGTATAAGACCATCTCAGCTAAGAAAATGGGTAAATAGAAAGTACAATGGCATAGGAGACCCATACGCCCCTGTCTCGGCTTTCAAGCAAGTCCTACGAGCAGAACGAGTAGAGGACTTCCACACGCAGTATGAGGGTTTTGGACTTACATTGGAGGACAATGCACAAGCATGGTTTGAACTATTGAACCGGAGAGAGTTCACAACCATTGAGAAAATTTTGGATGAATTTGTTCAAGAATTCACCAAGAGGGGCATAAAACATAACACCCTTCCTAAGATTCAGGAATTTAAACAAGGCGAAACAGAAACATTGCGACATGCAATACTGCGTTTCAAGCAATATGTTGCTAGATGTCCTACCCAAGAGTTACCCACGCCAGAACTTCAGATCCTATGCTTCATCAGAGGGCTTAGGAATGAGAATATCCAAAAGGACCTACACGTGAAAAGATACCAAATCTTGGAAGAAGTGACCAAAGCGGCAGTTGACCTAGTTGACAATTGCGAATTCTATGAAGATGGTCAGAAGAAGATGAATGATGCGAGTGAGAAAAAGAAAACCGCTGATCTTGAGGATCAAAGAGGTAATCTAGGACAAAACCAAGTAAATGGTGAGGAGAAAATCATAGAGAATGTGATGCAACGCATCAACCACTCTGACAGAGTACCAGCCTATAGAGTTCCTCAACGACGCAGGTGCATGACATGTGGAGGGTACCATCCGACGCAACATTGTCCTGACTATAGACCTAAGACTCCACCAGGGTTTGAGCATGTTAAGTCTCAACCGCCTAGATATCATCCTGTAGCGGAACAAGTGTTCTTAAATGAAAGACCCATAGCTGCTAGAAATGCATATGTGAGTCATGAGCTTCAAATAGAAAGAAATGTGGTAGATCAGAGGTCACTTCAAGGTCAATATCAAGTATTTCCACAACAACCAATACGTCCATGTGACAGATATGGTAGTAGTGATCACTTGATTAAGGATTGTCCACACCATGATATCATGATAAATGTATATTTTAATGAGTGTGCAGTCACACATATGATTTTGGATTGTCCTAAGAATCCAAGAAAGAAAGGTAAAATGCAACCACATGTTACCTTTCCTTCTACCAGCAAATCAGAGAAAGAACGAGCCGAAACAAAAGGAGAGACGACAACAACAACGGAGCAAGAAACAATTGCAAAAGAACAGGTGCTTAAACAACAAGAAGATGAAAGTAAGAAAGTTGCTCCAGTAAACGTTGTCACAAGAGCACAAGCAAAAGTGCAAGAGCAGAAGCCTACAGATGGAGAGACTAGTAAGAGTTCCAAAAGCCGTAGAAACTCTAGACGAGCAAGAAGGACTAGAATGAAAGCGAGACTAGAAAGGGAAAAAGGGGAAGAAAAGGCTGTTACAGCTGAGTTGGAAACAACTCAAGAGCAACAGACACAGCAAAGGGAAGTTGAAACCCTTAAACCAACTGAAGCACCCAAGAGTGCTAGTTCAGGAGGATCTGTCCTAGTGGACAAAGTGAATGAGCCTTTAGACGCGATTTTACAGGCTTATGAGGCTAGATTGGCAAATAGGCAGACCTTAGAACAAACATGGATGACTTATCCTTATCCTGAACTAGAGAAGTAGAGGCTAGAAATGTGTAAGCAGCTCATTGAAACTGCTCAAGCATTGCTAGAACCACCTCCACCAGAAGTGAAGGATAGGATAGTCACCCCAGTGCACAAAGATGAGAGCATTAAAGTAGACGAATTGCCTAGAGAAGAGGTGGATCATAGGGAAGAACCACTGCAAAGGTCACAAGAGTCGAGGGTAGTCCAAAATACAACGGATGAATCAATGAGGGATTTCCCACCCTATGTTCCTATAGTTGAGGAGCACTGGCCAGAGGAGTTATGGAAAGCTGTCCGAGATGCCCAAAAAAGAGAAGAGGATACTGGACCATCACCATTTCCTGAAATCACATTAGATAGACCACAAATGAGTGTTGATGCGAGGTCATATCATGGTGACGTAGGATCGATAGCCTCCGAAGACAGTAGACCTGCATCGTTAAGAACTTTGCCACAGTACATGGGAGATTTTGAGGCAAAGTCTGATATTGTGAGAGTTCCATCACAGAGGCTAGGAGGGACAAAATAATTGGACACAAAAAATTTGACTGACTTGCTATCCACGCCAGTGAAGTGCACAGTTACGTTGGCAGAACTTTTGAAAATCAGACCAAGTATGTGGATGGATATAGGAAAATGCTTGGAAAAAATTGGGATCAAAAGCCTGTTAAGGTTCCTGGAAAAAGAGCTAGATGAGATTGAGAAGCCTAGATCAAATGTAAGACCGGTACCTCTGAACAAAGTAGGAGAGTACTGTGAAGGAGAAGATGGTAATGCCACTTTGCCTGTCGAGTACAATGGGATTGAAACAAAAGCTATACTTGACAGCGGAGCAGGAATTGCCATAGCAACAAAACAAATATGGGAGAAATGGGGTAGGCCCACCCTTAGAACAACCATAATAAAATTAAAGTTAGCGGATGGGCATGTGGAAAGACCCATGGGATTGCTAGAAGCGATAGTAGTGTCTTCTTATGGTATAGAGTATGCGCATACTTTTGCCATAGTTGACTTTGGCAAGAAAAATAACTATGAAATCATCCTTGGAAGATCATTCATGAGGCAACTCAAGATGGTACAAGATTGGGGTTATGATTATCTATACTTGAGACATGCTGAAACCACAACACGTGTAAATATGAGAAATCATAGTTACCAAGATGTAACTAGAACGCCCGTGGAAGATTTTGATTCTGCAACACAAAGTGGATCAACAGACCATCCGTGGATGGGCAAAAAGAAAGAAATCTGGATGTGTGGAGCATCGGAATGTAGTGACTTTGGGAGAAATGAGAATTACTTAGAGAGGGTCTTAGAAGATGATGCTTACATAAGAGAACCTTTTCCGGAAGAGGCGTTAGAACCGCTAGAGTGGACTCAGATATTGGCTACTTTGGATGTTTGTGTTAATGAGACCACACCAACAAAATTTTGCGATGAGAATGGGTATGACATAGTCCCCTACTACATGCTAAGGGTTATGTGTGAGACAGATGACGAATCTGAGTATGAGTTCGAAACAGGGTTATCAGCTATGGGGATAACACAAAACCAGATACCTAGCCCGAATACTGGTCATATAGAAATAGGTGCTCTTTGCAATCAATGTGAGATAACACAGTTGATTACAAACTGTCCAACTCGAATGCATAGTACAAAGGAGGAGCCGCAAGTCAACGAAGAAAAGTTGCAAGAAGAAGGGCTAAGATCCAAAGAAGATGCTTCAGGTCCAGCGCCTACAAACAAGCAATATGAAGACTTGTAATCAATCAAAGAAGAGGTGCAGCAAGTGACAGGAAGTTCAGACACTATTGGTGACATTTCAACAGCTGAAGTCGAGGAAGAAGAGCCTATGACTCTACAGGAACCAAATGCTGATTTTGTCTCTCCAAAAGACATATCAGAGGAAATGGTGGTCAAGCAGGAGCTAGAACACACAGATGAACTGAGAAGTGTGAACAATGAAGAAGAAGACGACAAGGAGTCCAGGAAAAATATTGCTCAAGTCACTCAAGAGAACACAGTCAATCTAGTACCAAAGAAGATCAACTTTTTGCTAAGTGCACAAGACGGAGTCAAGATGAATTTTATGGCAGAAATTGATACAAATTCCACGACTAATGTCATGTCATATGGCATGCGGTTACTTCTAGGTAAGCCAAAGCTTTATGATATTCAATTAAAGGTAAATCTCTCACCTGAAGTAGATGTTATAAGTATGGGGATTGCAGAAGCTACTCTCCAACTACACTCACAGAATGTCAAAGAAAAATTCTTGGTGGTAGATTTTTGACAAATGGGAACACACTTGATTTTTTCCAAGCCATGGGCACAAGTCTTTGAAAACGAGCCTGAATCTTCAACAATGGTCATCATGACAAGCTATCAAGTGGCAACAGAGGTCAAGCCTATAACAGTTCAAAGATTCTTGGCTATTAAAAAAGGCAAAGCTAAAGTAAGCCCACAGTCTCTAGCCCAACCAATGCAAGTGCAAGACAAAGCCTCTACATCAAAAGCCAAACCATCAACAAAACAATGGAAACTCAAGCAAAAATTCTATCAACCGAAGTTTCCATCGCCCGAAAGTCTCCAAAGGAAGTCAAAACAGGTCAACCAAGTGCTAGTATCCAAGGTACATATTAAAGTTAATGATCCAATTTGGATAAAATCACAGGAACAACCTCAACAAGCAAAGGTAACAGGATGGATCACATCAAGAAAGTCAATTATTGTACAAGGCTACAAGAAAGGAAATTCAGATGTTTGGTTCAACAAGCCCAAGATAACAGCCTGACGATATCCATCCCATGATAACCACTCAGTCAGGAATCAACAAAGCCGTCAACGTCAATCACATAACTCAACCAAGAGAAAGGACAGGTACAAAAAGTAAAAGAGAAGGTCTTCCACTGGACAAACCATACGACAAGTTTGGGTAATGAAATCAGAATTCTACCAGACTACCCAACAAACTCAAGTGAAGATCAACTCCAAGCAAGTCCAAAGATTCATTCCAGTTGAGTTACTCAAAGCACAAGGATTCTATGAGGGTAACTTTCAAATTTGGTTACCTAAGGTAGTAGCTTATCAAGGAATCACCAAGGAAAAGCAAGAAACATCAAGAAATGAAGAGCAGCCACCCGCTACACCCAAGAGTACTACAACCTATAGATGGATCCCTCGTCAATTACTACAAGAGCAAGGCTTTTACAAAAGCAACAGCCATATTTGGAAATTAAAGACAAGGTACCATCAAGTCAAAGAAGAAACAAGGCAAGTGGCAAAGGACATCACACCAGGCCCAAGAACAATGTGGGTTCCAAAATCCACGATTGAGGCTCAACAACAAGAAAGATACACAACTCCTTTACAGCCTCTTAACAACAAAAAGAAAGCAACGGTAAATGCGGAGGTCACAATTTTGAAGAACACTATCTGGAAGAAGAAGACTTCATCAACCATTGCTTCAACATCAATACCTGTCTCATCAAGCGACCACAATTTGCTACCAAGGAATGAAGAGCAGATATATGCCAATGTATTGGACAACATGGCATCTCAAACAGAAACTAACGAGAAAGGCCTAAACATCAAAAGCATATGGAATTGGATTTCAGGCCGCGATCAGGTAAGTCCAAGTCGCCATTAAACTTACATGGCATAAGAGTCTAGAGTCGGGCAGCTAAGCCACTAAATGAGCGAAGTGTCAGACCCAAGCTTCAAGTTAATATTTTTCTGTGGTCTATGAGTCTAGCTAATAGGTATAAGCTCAAGATGGAGAGTTGAGCATACATGAAGTCATGTCGCTCAGGCTGGAAGAGGTGAGCATAAGAGTCAAAGTCCATATAATATATAAGGTGGAGAAGGCGGAGCAGTCAAAACAAAAACACTCACGCACTTGACACAGTGAGGAAGAGTGGAGAAACCTCGACAGCAAAAACCCTTCTTGTGAGTAGTGAAAGCTTTTGAAGCACTCATGCTATATGTTTTGCTCGCTACACTAACTCCATGAAGAACCCATCAACACTCTTCTCTCGCACCGCATCTTGTTTAACATGCATAACTCTGTGCAAGAATATAGATGTCCCATCATTGGACATATTCATTAGGCACTCTTTTTTATTCCACCCATGCACTTACACAAACAAATGACAATGACCAAGCACTCTGACTTCAAGCTACTAACACTTATCCATGTATATCAAGCCCATACTAGTAGCCATATGGCCATATGTACTTTAACTCAGCATAACTCTATAACATCAAAACCTAAGTACATATAGCCTCGCATTTAATTATGACTAAAGACATTTTTTCCCACTGGGTTTTTCCCTTTAGTCTTATCCAGGTATCTAAGACCTTCATTTTGTATATACGCTACATTTTACTTTTACTCTTTTATTTTTTATAACAACAAAAACAAGAAGAACCACGATATCCCCACACTACTAATTGCAAATCTACTGACAAGTCAAAAGGGAGAGGCCAAAAAACAGCTTGACAAAGCTTCAAGTCAACTTACAGGTACAACTGCGAGATAACAACAACAGGAAAATCAAATACTAGAGCTACAATGACAACGACCTGCTGCACCAACAAGTCGATACAACCTCATGCGATTCAAGATACAACAACCAATCGGAGGGGGAGAGTTCCAGGCTTCAGATACACTACAGGTACAACTTCAAGGCAGCTTTAACATCACGCAAAGCAACCAACTATAGAAGAGGCTGCCACAACAACTTCAACCAACACCAAGACATCAAGAACTCGTCAAGGCCAGCAAAGACATAGGGTCTTGTCGGGGACGAGAAGAATTCGGAGGGGGAGAGTGTTGAAAGGACACCCTTTCAACAACGTTTCCACAAAGATTCCATTAATATTCCTCAAAGATTCTAAAGATTCCACATGAAGATGGTGATGAAGTAATGAAGATGAAGATGGTGATGAAGTAATGAAGATGAAGATGGATGCTGCAACATGAAGATACGAGTTCATGGACGTCATCGAATATCCCGTTATTATTATTTTGAGCCATTACGACCACTTTTGTAATGTTTACGGGAACCTCATTTTTTAAATCGGCACTTGTATTTTGGCCGCATATACTTGTATAATGAGTAAAGCCAACTCAGTTTCTTGTAATTAAGCTCTGTAGAAGCCTAGGGACAATTCAGGTCATTTGGCCGGACATTAGGTTTGAAGGCTTAGTATATAAGCTAAAACCTAAGGCTTTGTAAAACACATTACGTTATCTCAATTAATATACAGTCGTGGGTTCTGCAGCACACATTAGTGAGCTTCACGTACACACACCGTCGCGCACACTAATCACATTGCAGATATGAGAAAAGGAGCGTGTTAGCATCGAGGAGCTCTTCGTGTTGATGCAAGCAATGCAAGCCGAGGACCACATCGCGAGCCCGCCTGCTACGAGCTATATTTGGTCGTAAGTACCTCAAACGACATCCGTTCTGAATGATCAAGTAGTCGTTAGAATCAGGGCGAGAAGCTCTTCGTGTTGATGTCTTTGTAGATTAGTTCCGGACACTTTGAAAATTGCTGTTTTGAGTCTATCGCGGCAGCGATTAGAGGTCTTGCAGTTATGGTTTTCGGGGTTTAGGCGTTTGGCCATATAGGATATGTCCTTGTGAGTCTTGCCCTCCGATTTCGAGTCATTCTGATATGATTTGAGACTGTTTCGAGCTTGTAGTGTTTCGTAGGATGCGTTGTCTATTTCTTTGCTTTATGGTAGTGTTGTGGTAGGATTAGTGACTGTAGAGTGTTGTTCATGTCTAGCTCAGGGTTGACAACCCAGAGATTGCCTCCATGCCCTAGTCGGGTCAGATACGTCCTCGGATTGACAGTTTGTTGGTCTGTGTTCTTGCTGTGCTCCATCGTCCTTCGCGGCGTACCCGCTAACAGTATTTTTATTCATACAAGTGGTACATAAGGGGTCTCTATGTACATCAAAAAAAGTAGAATAGGGGGTTTTATAAATATCTCTTAAAGGCAGTGATAGCCGGCTTTTGGAGCCAAGGCCATGGGAACAAACCCCATTCAAAAGGGGAGCTTAATAATTTAAAAAAAAACATTTTCCTTCCCCGCATGCTGCTACCATTCCCCTCCTTGCTCATGCACCCACAGAGGACCCCCCTCCCCCCCCCCCCCCCTTGGCACCACCCTCTTCCTCTCCTCCATTATCAGGCCAACTCTCACCCTCTCTCTTTCCCTAGCCTGGCACCACCATCTCTCTCTCTCTCTCTCTCTCTCTCTCTCTCTCTCTCTCTCTCTCTCTCTCTCTTGTTTGTCACTAGCCAGAGGGTCCACGACCCTCTCTCTGTCCCTCATCCATTATGCATGGCGAAGTCTCTCTCTCTCTCTCTCTCTCTCTCTCTCTCTCTCTCTCTCTCTCTCTCTCTCTCTCTCTCTCTCTCTCGTTGCACACACACACGAACCCCTACATACACACACACATACTCTCTCTCTCTCTCTCTCTCTCTCTCTCTCTCTCTCTCTCTCTCTCTCTCTCTCTCTCTCACACGCACGCACACACACTCACCCACAAACACACACACACACACACACTCATCCTCATACCTCTCTCTCTCTCTCTCTCTCTCTCTCTCTCTCTCTCTCTCTCTCTCTCTCTCTCTCTCTCTCTCTCTCTTTGTGCTCTTCGATTGAGGCTATAGATCACCTAAATCGGAGTTCAAATGAAGAAGGTATGATCAAAAGAGTGAAAAATCCACATTCGCCATGGAGAATGATGCAAAATCTCCAAGGAATTTGGATACTAATCCAACCACATCTTCTACAACAACGGAACCAATGATCATGACTTACTTGATCTCATTACAAAACCGTCAACAAGCAAGGTGAAGAGTTGCGCGCAATTGCAATGGAGAATGGTACTTTAAGAGTTCTTGTTGTGGAGAATGAGCACCTCAAGAAGGTTCTTGAAATGCAAACAACACGCTTGGTGCATCTTGAGAATGAAGTTCAAGAATGTAAGCACTCTCTTGTGGACATGAATGTAATGAAAGAGCGCTTGAGCAAAGTTGAGAGTGATCATGTATTGAAAGAGGAAACGATAGATACAATACGACATGATGTATGTGAGATGAGAAATGCATCCAAATCATGGGCTGATATATGTAAGGATGCAAGAATCTCCTATCATGCAAGTTGTTGTCCAAACAAAGAATGTAGAGAATGTGGACACTCAAGAATTGCAAGAACGGCAAAAACGCTCAAATAACATCATGATTCGTGGAATCAAGGAGGAAAGCATGGAAACACCCCAATCTCTTGTAGTTGCTATTGAAGAGTTTTTTGCTACACACTTTGGCATGTCTGGAATCACGGCTTATGGTGCACATCCAGTTGGAAAACAAGGAGTCCCTCGCTCGAGAGAAAGACCTATTGTATGTGCCATGTCTGATGAGGTAAAGAGAAAGATCATCCTTGACAATAGTTGGATCTACCTCAAAGGAACAGGTTGTAATGTATATGAGGATCGCACCCTTATGCAACAAAATGCACGTCGCAAAGCATATGAGGAAAGAACCAAGAAGGTCAAGGTGTCATCTCAATAAGAAAAGTCACTTGAGGAGGATGCAAGTCCACCCAACAAATAGGACATATGATCTATGAGACCAACTCACGCTTGCGAATAAGCTTTTGGAATTGTAACGGCTATCCATGGAATGCGGGAATTGGCATTGATGAGCTTACCAATGACTCCGATGTGATTCTTCTTGTCGAAACATGGGAGCATGATGCGCAACGAATTCTTGGATTTGAAAAACATGATGTGCATTCTTTGATGTGGACCAAAAATGCAAAGCAATGTAGAGGCCAAGGAGGCGTAGCATGTATGATCAAAAAGGGTTTGAAATATGTCTCCATTGTCAAAGAAGATAAGTATAAACGCTACTTATGGGTGAAAATCAGCCCACCCAATGGTCAAGTCATGTTTGTGGTTGGTTGCTACATTCCTCACCATGACTCCAGCTTTTATGCTTGCTTGGATATGGATAGAGATCAGCCCTTTGTTGAACTAGAGAAAGACATTGCTCATTACAAGGACCAAGGTGAAGGCATTGTCTTTAAAGACATGAATGCTCGCACAAATACGTTACAACACAACACACAACAAGTGGACATGGCGCATGTTTCAAGAAGAATGGATGACTCATACATGTATAATCAAAGTTCTAATGATGCAAACAATAGGAGAACTATGGAAAGTCACTTCTACATATGTGCTAGTACTGGAATGCTCATTGCAAATGGTGTGTTTTTATGGCAAGGCACCAATGACTTTACATATAGAAAGCACAATGGTGATAGTGTGATCGACTATATGTTGTTTTCGGAAGCCACTCTAGAATGCATATAAAGCTTTATACTTGGTGAATGGAATCCGGAATCGGATTATAGGATGCTATGTATTGACCTCAAGTGTGGTAAAAGACCCGAGCATGTAGCCTCCAATCATGATGTGAATCATTTGTACCTACGTTTAGACTTCAAACGAGCACTTATATATGTTGATATGGTGGACCAATTATTAAGCATGACGGAGCATCAAGAGAGCCCAACATTAGAATGCAAGTGGAAAGTTTTCAAAGAAGTAATTTGCTCTTGTGTGAGGGAATTCTTTTCGATGAAACACATGTCTTGCAAAAGATCTAAGAAGGGTACCACCAAGAAGAAATGGTTCAACATAGAATGTAGTCAAGCCCAAAAAAACTTGCTAAGGTTGGATGCAAGCAAAGACAAGGAAAGTGAGCTGGAACATTCACACACATACAAAGCACTTGTTCAAAAAAAGAGGAGAAGGTGGGAAGTCAAAAAACAACTTCTTGTAGCGCAAGAGAAAGCACATGCATGTGGCAAGTTTTGGCAAAATCTAAAAGGCAAGCGTGTTGAGAGCTTTGGTGACTTGACTCTTGAGGATATGTATATGCATTGCAAGAACCTCTATGAGCAACCCAATGTTGATAAGATGGAGTGTTGTAGCTCCCTTCCGTTTATGCCTCCTTTCTTTACCATTGAGAATGTATGTTGCACGCTTGAGAAACTTGCTACCCGCAATTCAGGGGACCTTCAAGGTGTCAAGGCTAAAATGATTAAATGGACAAGCAAGAAAACGGGATATTGGATATGCGATATGTTCAACCTTGCACTTCAGCATGGCATGCCTCATGATTGGAGTGAAAATTGGATCAAACCTTTGCACAAGGAGGAGATGTAAACAATGTGAACAACTATCGCACTATAATGGTTGGTTCTTTGATGGCAGAGTTATTTGGATGTATCATGGAGATGAAGATAAGTGAATGAGCTGAAAGGAACAGCAAATGTGTGCTAGGCCAATCAAGTTTTCGAAAGCATCATAGCACTATTGATCACCTTGTCACTCTTCGAGTTCTTGTGGAAGCGTCTCGATTGAAAGGAAAAAAGTTGTATTGTTGCTTTGTGGATTTCAAGAAAGATTTTGACATGGTACCACGAGGAAATCTTTGGAGACGTATGCAAAGCCTTTACGTGCCTAGAGAATTTATGCATGCAGTCTTTCGCATCTACCAAAAAGTGATATGTCGACTACGTATGGGAGATGGAATTTCAGAATTTTTTGCAAGCACCATTGGTGTCAAACAAGGATCCCCACTTTCCCCAACCCTCTTTGGGCTACTCATTGATGAATTAAAATGCATGGTTCTTGATTTTATGCAACAAGAAGGCATAGAAGAGGTTAAGATTGGAAATGCGGTGATCACGCTTTTGCTTTATGCCGATGATGTAGTGCTCTTGGCACATACCTTAGAAGATGCACAAAAGCTTATGAGTGTCTTGGAACGCTTTTGCCTACATAGCGGGCTGATCGTGAATGGGATCCAAAACCAAGGTTGTGCTTGTAAAGACCCTCAATGATGAAAATCCATGCATTGTATACAACAATGAGCAACTTGAAGTGGTAGATAGCTTCAAGTACCTTGGCCTTGAGGTTCCATCCAATCATAGATGGAAGTATTGCGCAATGTGTCGCTTGGAAGCCAGAAAGAGGGCTTATCATGCATTTGAGAATATGTGCAATGCTGGAGAGATCAAGTCTTGGGTTCTCAAAAAGTACCTCTTTGACACATTGATGGCACCGGTGCTTCTTTATGAAGTGGAGGTGTGGGGTGGTAGCATCGGGAAGTCTACTTGGAAAGAGTTTGAGAAGGTCCAAAAGCGTTTTCTCACCAACTTTCTCCAAGTCAAGACACAAACACCCTACATGCTCTTACTTCTTGAGTCTGGATCGCTTCCCATTGAGGTCTTAGGCATGCAAAGGGTTGTGGAGTACATGCTTAAGACACAACACAGCCCTTTGTATCGACTTCCTAGAATTGCATATGAAGCAATTCAAAAGGTCCAAAAGACATCCAAGAGCAAAATACTAAGTTCGGGGTGGATGCTTGACATCAAGAAATGGTTTGGAAGATGGGATGCATGTCACTTGGTCAAGGATGCGTTGATCGACTCCCAAGCTAATGAGGCATTCTTACAACGCCAATGTATCATGGCTTGGGAGAAATCCGGAGGTTCTCGCTTCAGCCATTACACCACACACATTGCCCTAGACTACAAATCTCTTTTCTTCTCCGAACGTGATAACCAAACCCATCCCTACATCCTTGAGCCCATCCCATTGAGTGCAATCCGAACCATTGCCTCTATTCGTCTTAGCTCCCATTCTCTACGCTACGAGATAGGACGTTGGGGCAATGGCGAGGAGTCTCATCGACTTTGCACCTTATGCCCTCATCAAGTGCGAGAGAGTGAGTACCACACTCTACTTGAGTGCTCAGCTTTTGATCACATTAGGTCCTCTTTTCCCCATATATTCAGCCATGCTCTCTGCCTACATACCTTCCTCTCCCAACCACGATGTGGACTCTCTATTGCGATGTTCATTTCAACCATTTTTGAGCATCGAGAGTCATTTATGATCTCCACTCACACCACGTGAGATGTTCATTTGGTCCCATAGGTCATATTTGACCTCCGAGGATGATAATAGAACTATCTCTCTCTCTCTCTCTCTCTCTCTCTCTCTCTCTCTCTCTCTCTCTCTATCATTCTCTGAGTAATTTTAGCCCACCCTCTCTCTTATCTTAAACACACACACACCCACACACACACACACACTTACATACACATACACCCACACACACACACACACACACAATCTCTCTCCCCATCTCTCGCTCTCTCTCCATCTCTCTCTCTCTCTCTCTCTCTCTCTCTCTCTCTCTCTCTCTCTCTCTCTCTCACACACACACACACACACACACACACACACACACAGACCACGGTTTCCACCTCATTGAAATGAAGGTTTCTATGAATACCACCTTGCATCAAGTTTGCCCTTACATCTTGAGGGGTTTTCATCATCTACATCTACGTCTCCATCTCTCTCTCTCTCTCTCTCTCTCTCTCTCTCTCTCTCTCTCTCTCTCTCTCTCTCTCTCTCTCTCTCTCTCTCTCTCTCTCTCTCTCTCTCTCTCTCTCTCTCTCTCTCTCTCTGTGCGGTGTGATATGATTAGTGTTATTTTTCACCGCTAATGTCCAGGTCCTAGCCGCTCAAAGCTAGGTGGTGCTTTCTGTTCACTCCCCATGACGAGTTTGGCATGCACGGTCCTAGCGTAGAGGCCGTTGGGGTCCGTTTTGCACTTGCACTTGTCATTGGTGTCCCCACGGAGGAGAGCTTCTCGGAAACCTCTAGTTTACAACGCAAAAAATGATGCACGTCATCGACCATGGACAAATGACTATGGAAATTATCCAATTGGAGAACGGAGGAGGAAGAAATTGAAGAAGCACTAACCGCCTTCATTGAAGTGCTGCTGCCGGAATACACCATCATCAACATCCAGAAAGTAAGTTCTCCATCTTGCATCTCTCATTCTAACCACAAATCAAGAGCCACCAGAGGGAGGGCTATAGGCTGCTCTCATTTCCATCGCCCACCGCACTCTACCAATGAGTGCCATCAATGAAAGTAAAGGAGAATCAGAAATCCTCTACATTGATATACACTACAAAGAAATCATCCATATTAAGGAGGGAAAGAGGTTAGTGAAGCCTCTCTTCCCCAAGGAATCTGAAAATAAAAGTGTAGACTCTACTCCTAAGTGGCCCAAAAGGGCTTCTCGTGCCAGGGAAAAAGGAGGGCTAGGCCAATCCCAAATCACATGGCCAATAAGAAAGGAGAAAAACCTGGCCATGTGAGTGCTTTGAGTTCACAAAGAGGAATCTTGCCTAGGCTGCCAAAAAGAAGGTCATTCGAAGCAAAGTGACGGAAAATCGCATATCGATTCGTGGCACGCATGCGAGTGCTGCGAGTTCACTTTGACAACCCCAAAGTGGAGGTGATAAGGAGATTCCCATGCCCTAGAGAGGAGTGGTTTGGCTATTGTCCTTGCTATTTTGGAGGGAAGGTAGAGGACCTTCCTTCTCTCCCTGTGCAACTCATCTTGAAGAAACTTTCTACCACGGGTGAAACGCAGTGGGCCGGAGATGAGCCACAATTAAATGGTATGTAATTCATGCAACGAGCCGATTACAGTAATTACTTGCAACTATTGCTAGCTAAAAGGCTAAGAGTGGTCAAACACGTTGCCATCACTCCATACGTGTTGAGCAATGAAGGGAAGGTGGAGCCTATGAAGGGTGATGATCTCATGTGGATGTGCTGACTTATCAACACTGACATGATAAGGGTATAAGTGAGTAATCTACACTCTGTCCATCATGGATAACAGACCAATCGCTTTTTCATTTAGGTTTCTGCAACACATGCACGTAAATATATATATAGATAGGAAGATCTTCTATCAATAGAAGATTGTGTACCTGTTTGGTGCTGCGGTGCTAGGAGAGATCCTTAGCTCCCCAAACCCCATTATCCTCCTCGTGTTGGATTACCATCACTTCTTCAATGTTTCCATTTTCATCATGTTTTAATCTATCCACCCAGCCTTGTAAGAAAACCGCTATAAGCCGCTAAGTCATTTGTGCTTAAGAAAAACAAAAGTGTTTCAGAATCGTATTTTTCAATGGAAAATATTTCCTTCCCAACCTTCACTGGTAAGGTGTGGGAAGATGCTTCAAATTTCCTAGATAATCTTGAAATAGCATGTGTCATCTCTAGAAGAGATGATGATGCTTTACGTCTGCATATTTTTCAAATATTAATGAAAGTGGAAGCAAGTTCATGGTACAACGCCTTGGTACAAGCCACCAAGGAGAGGTGGGACCTACTAAGAGTATCTTTTATATGGTGCTTTGGAGAAGGCACCACATTGGAGAAATTATGGCAATTATTGATGGAGTTGAAGAAAGGAAGTATGGTTGGATATGAAGCATACAAATCAAAGTTTGTGGATCTATGGGGACGATGGGTTGCATCGCTAAGGGAGGGCAAAGGGGCACCCAATTTCCTAAAGAAAAACCAGCTTGTGTGGTTGGTTTATGGCCAATTGTTAAAGAAAAGGTGAAGGGAAGGTTTCCTGCTACGTATGAGGTAGCACTTGAAGTAGCCCGCCTTAAAGATAAGAAGTTTTGAATACAAGCCACGACTACCGAGGAAGAGAAACCAAGAAGGGCCCGACCACACCTAGCGGCACCTACAACATCCGTCCAGAGGAATCAGCCACCACAGGAAGCGGCTGAAGATCAATAAGACCTGCTCAACCGAATCACCAGCCAGTTAGAGAATCTTTTAGTACATCTAGTGCAGCAAGTGCATGCACCTGCTAGAAATCCAGAGCAAGGAAGAGGGCAACGAAGACAGAATCAAGACTACCATTGTTACAACTGTGGAGAGGACGGCCATGGCATGTACTATTGTCCTCATCCAAGAAGGTAGAACTTTAATAGAGGAGGAAGGTAGAATCAGATCTCTCCACCAAGGGCAAGAAGTGGATGCCATGGGAGTGAAGCGTTCTAGGCACGAAGAGGCCTCTCAAAGGGAGGAAAAGATGAAAGGAAAAAAGAATCTAGCAAGCATGCGTCTAAGCCTCAACAAAAGATCTACATCGTGGATTTTTTGTTAGGTGAGTATACTAAACCATATGACCTAGTTCAAGATGTTTGGATGCAGGGTCTAAAAATAACGTGGCCCCAATTACTCCATCTTGCACTAAGGATGAGGAGGCAATGGGGATGAAGATGATAAGTACTAGAAAGTCAAGACCAAGGATAGCTTGGGCTATCTCTAGGAGGAATCTAGACGACCTCCTACCTATCATGGATGCCCACATCAAGGGGAAACGTATCTCAAACATCTACATAGATGGTGGCACACAAATATGCATCATGAGTAAAAAAAATGATGCACCATCTAGGCGTAGAGGTAAGCCTAGGCTGGCACCGTGCCAAGCTAAAATAGCAGATAACGTTAAAGTGAAATGCATAGGCATTGTGAATGCAGTCAAGGTGAAGGAATTTGTTAGCAACAAGCTAACCTCGATACCATTTTTTTGGAGCTCTCATTATAAAAACACTTATTATTTTGATAAATCGGGTATAGTGTAACTCCTATTTTTCGGATAAACTTTGTAATTGATGAGCCGGGGCATTAGGAAAAAGATGGACTCTCCATGGGCCTCTTTGATTAAGGGGAGGTTAAGAACTAGCCAATGGGGTGAGAGCTGGGATATCACCTAGAGACTCAAGAATATTAGGCATGTCATATGTTGTCCCCTTTTCTCTTGTGGTTGTCCAAGTCATAAGCGGTTTCTCAAGCCATTACCATGGTTTAAGTGGGCCAAGGGTGTTCAGTTCCCTCTCGTAAGTCATATTGCCCATTAATCTAAATGCAGAATTGGCAAAGGAAAGTATAATATATACGAAGGCTTTAAGGCTTTTTGGGGCGTGCAAATGAGCTCAGCCAATCATTGTTGCCCACTTATATTCAAATAAAGCATCGCCTTCATGGGCCACTATCTGAGGCAGCTCTGCAGGAGGACCATGCTACCCACTTATATTTGAATAAAGACTCTCCTTCATGGGCCGCTGCCTGAGACAAAAGTTCAAAAGGAGTGGTCGTAGAAGATGCATCGCAAGTGCATGCAGCTCCATCCCTCCCTTCCTCCTAGCGTCATCTGCATTAACTCCCTCCTTGCCTCAGAGCGTACGCGGCCTTCTCCCATTCACTGAACCTGCAAGGTTTGCCGCGTACCGATGAATCTGCCTGACATGCTTAATACGCATGCACTTCTTACTAGTCCACGTTGCCTTGAGGTTATGTGCTCCCACGGCTCCACGCTATATGCTCCACAGGGCTCCAGCCTGTCACAGTTTCGCTTCGTCGGTTACCCTTTATAAGCTAATTTCCTAGAGCTTATGAACAAAAATAAATTATTTAACTTGTTTTCGAAAGGCTTCCTTTGAAAATTTATTTAACTTGTTTTCAAAAGCTTTCCTTTGAAAATTATACCATTTCAAAATTTGAAAGCTGCCACACGGACCAATCAAATTGGCAAACTGACTTTTGCAAGTGTTTTTGAGGCAGAAAGGTATTATCAACCTAATTTCAAGAAAAGTCATATATGTCTTTCTTCAATATGAGAGCTTTTTATATGAGGTGTTGCATTTAAGAGCCTAAAAACCACCATTGACCCTAGTAGTAGTTTTCTATGTCCCCCAAGGGCCAACAATTTAGTAGCTAATCCCTTAAAATTAGGGATCCTTACAAGGCCCATGGGGAGTCCAGATTTTTCCTAATGGCTACAACTTCCAAATTGTATCAACCTATCTTTACCCATCTTTAGTTAGAGCTCCCAGATTATTAGTTTTGACCACCAAAAACCTTGGCTAAGATATAAAAGCTAGTTTTTGTAAGTTATTTTCAAGTTTTTGGATAATGAAATACATAGCGTGAGCTAACGGCGCTCACTTCTCTCCTTCTCGCACTTCCTATTCCCTCTCCAGTTGTCACATTGCAGTCACGTCTGTTGCGTTGCAACCCCGTAGGTAGGAGCTCTACGCATTGATGTAAGCATTTCACGGTATTTCGTAGCTTTTGGCGTCGTCGACCTGCAACCTAATTTCATCATAAGTAGGAATTTACACTTCAAAATTAAAAACTAAGCATAGGCAGGGTATTGGGGGGTGATTTCTGTCATTTGAGTGTAGCTTGAGTTAGATGTGAGTTGTTTGTTGTTTCCAAGAGATTGAAAACCTCTTGTAGCCTTTATGCACTAGTCGATTCAGCTTCGTCCCATGGATTGACAATTATATTTGTGGTTCTCGCTATGTCTACAATAAGATAGGAGTGAGGTTAGACACCCGTCCCACATTTGGCGCCGCTACCGGGAATCGAAGAGACCTAAACTAGGGAAAAATACGAGCGTCTTGTGAAGTTATCCTTTAACTTCCTCTAGGATCTCCTAGAGTAGAAACTTTCTTTTAGAAATCGCATAGCGTAAGATTGTCGTCTTTTGCTGTGTAGAGGTATCTTGGAAGTAATCGTACTTGCCAAGTGCCTTTAGGATTGTAGAATTAGATTAGGGTTTTAAGAATGGTTGATGGACGAGACAAGTGTTACGATCAAAACCATAAAAAACAAGAAAATGAGTATCTGTGAACACTTTCCACAACCCCATTGCAGTAGAGCTTAGGAGTAGGGTAAGTAGAATCCGAGGTGGATTTCAGAACATTGCTCTCTCTGAAAGAATTAACTGTGAGTTGTTATTTGAAGTTGCAAAATTTCAGGTCTATGGCCAGAAATAGCACGAAAAGATTGCCAACCACTCAATCCGATTGGAGAGTATGCTTAAAAGTTGTATGAACTAGTGGGTAAGCTCAAAGCCACATTGAGGTAAAAATTTCAAGAGTTTGCAAAAACTCAAACCAAAGGAGAATCTATCTCTCCCTCACCTTCGTTAACTTCACTAGTTGCAGGTTCAGAGCAAGTAGCTCTACTAAAGGTTTCTATAAAGCAATTAAACACACTAGATCTAGGTTGTGGGCTCCAGACAGGTACGTTTTTGTTTACTTGCTTGGGGTTTGGTGTAGGATGTCCTTCCATAATATCATAGTAAGATGAAGAGTCACTAGCTATGTTTGGGTCTTGGGTTGTACTACCTTGTGTTCCCATCGAGGGCCTGGAACCTAAGGTAGGTGGGTATTGAGAACCCGCATAACTCGAAGTGCTTGCTAGTTACTTAGCCTCTAGCACATGACCAGAGCATAGATGCATGTGTCTTTGACACCCTACAAGCGTCGGTGAGTAGCCTCAAAGGTTAATCGCTTGATTTTTTGGACGTTTTGCACCCATTTTCACTCGTTTTTTGATATTTTTTAATGTCTTTTACTATCGGTTTTTGGATTGGAGTGTCTGATGGTTCAAAAAAATCGTATTTCTTAGGGGGTTGTGGTGTGCTTTACAACACAATGTTCGGTTACCTGAAGCTCCGATGGTCCTCAAAAGGGTCGATTTTTACTTAGGCGTGAGTCTAAAAGTAAGTCCAAAGGGTGACTGAGGCATGAGCCTGGTCGTGGGCTTGGGCTTGGACTTGGTTTCCAATCCTAGTCCTTTCTTTTAAATAAATAAATAAATAGATATATATTTTGGAGGATAAGGTCGCCGCAGTCGCGCCTTGCGCGCACACACACGCCTAACCTACGTACTTGCAACTAATAAAGCTAATGTTACACACTATTTAACACAGTACTACAGAAAAACTAATTAACTAACAGATCTACTTATTGCACCTTACAGATCTAACATTATAGATATAATACCTTAAATCCAACACCTCAACAGAAAACAGTACATTGTAGCAAAAAAATCTAACACCTTGTTAGCAGAAAACAGTACATTGCAGCAAAAACAAAGTTCAAAAATCCTTCTCAACAGCCACACACCTTCTTTCTCTACCTTTCCTACATCTCACGTTGCACCATAAAGCAGCATAGAGTGCTATTCGAGCTTAGTGCAGGGCATGTCCCCAGCAACGATGCCAAAAATGTGCACATCTGTCGCACGTGTCAAAGCAAGGGACTTGTTGTACAATGTGTGCGAGCCACAAATGGCTACAAGCACACAACCAAATTAATCTAGCAAGCTCAAGAGAGCAAGGGTGTGTCACTCACCGCCCTATGCTCGCCTTCATGGAGGATTCCTCGCCATGAAGAAGAGGGAGCTACCGCCGTGCCATGCTCAACCGCCTCGCCACCACTGTGCCATCTCAATGCTCGATCACTCTCTCTCTCTCTCTCTCTCTCTCTCTCTCTCTCTCTCTCTCTCTCTCTCTCTCTCTCTCTCTCTCTCTCTCTCTCTCTCTCTCACGCATACACACACACATACACAAGGAGATGAAGAAGAAGATGGAGATGGAGCAAGAGCACTCTTCAATTGCACAAATGAGAGAATGAGTGATTTTTAGATTTAGGTGACTTTTATATGAGCTTGCCCATTCACACTTGGGCACCCATGCTTAGCCAACTAACCCTTGAATTTTCCAGTTAGAGTGCACCTCTCATCGGTGATCACTCTTACCCTTTTCCTATTCAACCAACAAGCTCGGCCCATGACTACTAGAAGTGGACACTAGTGGTTAACAACAGTCTTCATAGCTACATTTGAATGTGTATGGCTTAGACACCTTATGGATGATTTGGGTGTTGGATAGGACACTGTCAACATCATCTAGATTGATAGTTAGAGTGCATAGGTTGTTGCAAGGAACCCAATTGCTCATGCTCACTCAAATCACATTGAGGTGCATTATCACTATGTCAAGGAGAGACTCTCAACAAGGGAGATCAGCTTGGCTTATGTGCCAACACATGACAACCTTGCAAATATTTTCATGTGCGAAGTTTGAATCTTTCTTCAAATCTTTGGGCTTACTCACCTTTGTGGATTGATCGTGTCCTTAAGGTATGGCACTTCTATATAGTCTATGTGGTAGCTCTCATTCACCACATCACTCCTAAGCGGGATCTATTACCATATACATGTGGTAGTGATGTGTGTGAACACGCTTAGGACCGTCGGGGAATTTTTTCCCTCGCTAGGAGGTTTTTTCCCCCGTGCATTGTATATATGCCCATCACTCTAGGGATATCTTATCTTTCCATAGCACACTAAGTAATACACTCTCTATTGTGTTCCTTGAGCTTCCTTTGTCTTCTCCAAGTTGAGCGATGTTTCCCTGCAACCCTATTTCCAACTGTGAGACTATTGATGCCAAGTTTCAGTGATCTGCTCAGAAGTGAGCTGGGCTACACTGGTAGAGTGGAGAATCTGATGCTTCCGTGCCATGGACTCTTTCCACTTGTCCCTTTTTCTAGTGCTTGGTAGGCTAGATTGGAACCTTGTAGTGTAAGCACTTGTGGACTAGCTTTCAACTTATCTAACAGCTCTTTTTTATCTTTCAATCTTGCTTTGACGTGGGTGGCTTGATGATTTTCTACTTCAAGTTGAGTTTGTAGACATTGAGCATGTATGTTTGTGTCTAATATAGTGGCATTTTCTTCTTGAAGCTTCTTCTGTTGGGATTTACTAGCCGTTGTTAGTTGTTCCACTAGCTTTTCCATAGTATCTAATTCCACCAATGCCTGGGCACTTGTTTCCTTTAAGCTAGCTATCATGACATGTGATTGCTTAAGTAGAGTGCTATACTCTTCCACAAAGGAATCGACAAATTCAATTCTTTCCGCAAGATGTGTATTGGAAGCCTCAGCCTGTTAGATTGTCTCCTCTTTAGCATAGATAGCTAGTTGAGCATAGTCTTCAATGTCTTGTAGTCTAGGCTGCTAAGATGTGGTTGGTTTTGAAGTAATCACCAGATCTTGTTTTTCTTGCTCTTTTGTGTATGGCTTGGTATCTATTGTATCTTGCTCTCTTTGATCTTATTTAGGAGGAATTTCTTGTCTGAAAACCTCCACTC
This sequence comes from Adiantum capillus-veneris, assembly GCF_014529385.1. Lineage (NCBI taxonomy): Eukaryota > Viridiplantae > Streptophyta > Polypodiopsida > Polypodiales > Pteridaceae > Adiantum > Adiantum capillus-veneris. The sequence continues at coordinate 14,167,042 of NC_140933.1, forward strand.
TGATCTCCTTTGGAGTGTCATCTTGTGGTATTGGCTCTTGTGTAGCTTCATTTGGCTATGTACCCTCTTGCATTAGGGAAAATATGAACCTCAAAAAGGCCCTTTAGGGTCAAATATTCTTTTGGAATATACTCTCTACACCAATAAGAATGGGTTTGTGGCCATAGTCCCACCAGTTTTTGCATTTTTTTGAATGGCAATAACTTGATCACTTCAACTTCAAATTCATCAGACAATAGTGCATTTGAATCGCATTGCGGATCTCTTTCCATGGATATGTTACATGGTATAGTTTTAAGGTACATAGATATGGGCTATCCACGCCCCTCCTTTTATGTCCTCTTGTTGATTGAAATATGATTGGTTTCTCTTACGAGGCCCTCTTAAGGTTCATATTTTTCCTAATGGAATCTCCATATGTGTTCTTCATCTTGTGCTTCAATGGTGTCTATGGTTGTTGGCACTGCCTTGAGCTCTTCTCTTGGTTCCTCTTGTGATGGTTCTTTAGGATTTCTTTCTTTAGTGAGAGGTGAGAAAATACTTATGTGGTAGCTAGAGAGGGTGGATGATCTTCAGGTTGTGTTGTGGGAAAGTCGGAGGTTTCAATTTCTTTTGATCTCTCTAGCTCCTCCTCTTGATAAATCTTCTCTTGATCTACAAGGGGATCTTTACCATAAAAAGGGCTCTTTGTTCTGAGATTCATTCGAGTGTTTGGTTGCCAAAACTTTTCAAAATCCTCTTGCAATATTCTTTCCTGATCAAAAGCCTATTTTTCTCATTTGAGCCTGGCAACCCTCTGGAATGGCTCTTCAATATTAACTGGTGTGGGATGTTGAGCTCACTTTGGTTGTCTTTCTTCAAATTTTTCTTTACCCTTTGCCCTCTTTTTTTGTTCTTCTTCTAGATCTGGGTCACCTTCCCTTTATTAAGATTCTTTATCCTCTCAGTCCTCCATTGGCTCTTCATCCTCTCAGTCCTCCATTGGCTCTTCATCACTTTCAATTGGAGCACACTGATATAACTTTCTTTTGGACCTTCTGAGCAATGGACGTGGCTCATCTCCTTCTTCTTCCTTAGCTTTCCGTTCTTCATTCTTAAAAACTAATTCTAGCCATACATCTTGGTCTAGAGCTAGTGGCAAGCTGTTTGCCATTCCCCCCACATGATATGCAATTCCAGTGAGCACTTCAAGTGCTCTCAGGTACTTTATCCCTTTGGTTTTATTTGTGCTCTTGAGGGTGTTTAGCCATGTAGGCTGCATGATCCAATAGTCATTGGTAGCTTGGTCTTTAGAGAGGTTGTGAAAGCAAAATCCACTACATGGTTTGAGCAGGTGTATCTAGGTGGCCGCTTTGTAGAGAAATGGAAGTGTTGGTGGAAAATGTAGTGAGTTCCTCCACCGGCTTATGAATCATGTCTTGAAAAATTGCGGCGGTGGTGTTTTTGGTGGGGGTTCTCTGTTTTCTTTAGGCTGCATAGATTCTCCTTCTGTTGGCAAGTTAAGAGCTTCCGCCACTATGTCCTTGGAAATGTTGACTTCTATTGGTTGGCCAAAAACATCAAATATTTGGGCAATGCCATCTTCTTAGATAGTATTGAGTAACTCATATGATCTCTACAGGTCTACTCTACATGGTTCCATTTGGTAGAAAGCCTCGAGTCCAAGATTCTTGTGTGCCTCTTGTAGCTGTGGTGCGTGAGCCACATCTTAAATTTCTTTGGGTAGTATTTCAATTTGACTACTTGTTTGTTTACTTTTTTGAATCTCCCTTGGAAGATGGCCACATGATTTCTTTGGAGGAGGTCTTTGAAAAAGGTCTTCTTTGCCTCCCTGATGGACTTTCCCTCCAGTTGGTACTATGGAAGCTCTAGTAATTTTTGCTTCTTAGTCTTCTTCTTAGGGGTGGAAGGTTGGTTCTACATTGATCTTGGGGCAGACACACCATATAATAGTCATTAGGTGCATTTTAGACTGGAAAATAACTTACAGGATTGGAATTGAGATTTTGCAGATCAAATTCACAATTAAAGCCAAATAATTACCACATTGACCCATAAAAACAAAGTGTAAACATCAAAAAGTTGATTTGATCAAAGATTTTCATCAGAGATAATAAGCGTGCTGATTATCTAGGGCATCATTTTGGAATAAAAACTAGATTTTGGCCATACACATGGGTTATAGGCACTGAAAATTGATAGGATTTGAAGTTTGGTGGAATTTGGACGCATAGATGCCTGGTTGGGATTAGTTTTTGGCTAGAAATCTTGGAAAATTTTTGAGTGTCCAAATTGAACCAAAATTGGTGTGTGAGAGCATGATAACATTGACGGAATTAGAAAAAATCAAATTTGGCCTTATCTAATCATAAAAAATAATAAGCGTGCCGATTAACTATTGTGCCATTTTTCAACCTTTTTTCACTTTTTTTTGGCTTGGGCAGGTTGTACAAGGTGCTTTCTTGATCTGAATGTGTTTTTGCACTTTGTGAATTTAGAAGTGATTCCCTTAGGCTAGATTTTGGATTTTGGAAGCTTTGGTGTGTTTTTTGATGATGTGAGCATGAAGTGAGTGATTTTTGACACGTAAGGGGATCTAGGACCTTAATACATCATGAGGATAGTGTGCATGAGAAGAAAATGCCAAAATGGTCCAAATTGGCATCAGGACATAATAAGCGCGCTTATTATCTCTACTTGCAAATACTTAGACTCTTCAACTTCTAATGCTATACATTTTTCCTATAGGCCCAGTGAACTGATTTTGGTCTCCTTGAGTATGTTTTGCACTTGGCTCTCTAACTTTGGCGCTTTTGCTCCTAGCTCTTGAAATGCTCAATTTTTCTCCAATCGTGAATGGGATGACATCCCATATGCCTTGAAGAGTGGGCCCTCAAATTTGGTCCAATTTGGAGTGGTTTTGAGGCCTTAGCTCAAAAATGACGTTTTGTAGAAATTTGAGCCAATTTCTGGTGTTCAAAGCCCCAACTGAGATTTCTTTTTTATTCCACCTAAGTACATTGGTTATGAAATCTATGGGGAAGCCTTGTGTGAAAGCACATTGCAATTCCACCTTTAAGCCAAATTTCAACTTATTTTATTATCTATAGACCCCCCTAGCCTGATTCAAATGGCCTGATGACTCATTGGGAATGTGTTATTAGTGTTCACTATACCCCCCTTCCAGTTTGGTATGATTTGGTCCACAAATCTAGTAGTTACAATCATTTTTCACTTCGTGGTTTTTTGTGAAGGTTCTGCTAACCTAGGGTTTTTGTGAGCTACCCCGATCCCAAAAACAAGCTCATTAGTAAGTTAGGAACATACTCCTCATGTCTGGTGCGAGACTGTGTAGCATAGAGGTTGGCAAGAGTGGGAAAATACACGCAAAAAACAAGCTCTGAGCGTTCTCTCCAAGAAGGTCAAAGTAGAAATGAGAATAGTTTTTGCCTACTTGAGCTATACATACCTAGGTTTCCCAAGTCATTTTCTCTAAAAATCCTTGGTTAGTCTTATTATATTGTGTAGTACACTTCTCCTCCACAACTTTCCTCACTTGGACTCCAATTACTCCTTTTTTGAGAATTTCACCAAGTCGGGCATTGCGGGCCCAATTTAGGCTTTCTTGTTAAGTATGGAGCATGATTCACCCCTTGTAATTTCTAGTCTCAACACGCACATTTGTAAGGCCCTCATTATATGGATAAGCCATCGTGCATGAGAAAAACACTCGTCAAAAAAGCCCAAAAATTCAATTTTTTCACCGTAATCGGTTCCCAAAAAGTGACTGGAAAATGACCATTCGATGGCCGGTAGTCAATGGCTGACTCGTCAATTGGCCGGTTGGTAGGTGGTCAATAGTCAATGGTCAGTTGGCTGGTGTGGGCAATAGTCAATGGCTGATGTTCAATGGTCAATGGTCAAAAGTCTATGGCTAGTGGTCAATGGTCAATGGTCAAAAGTCTATGGCTGATGGTTAATGGTCAAAAGTCTATGGCTAGTGGTCGACGTTTACCTGGACTTGTCTACACAGAGGTGGCTACACATGGGCACATGGAAGAGTTCAACTTGGACTTGTCTACAAAAGGACGGCTACACACGGCCATCTCTCATGAGAGAGGACAACCCATTTTGGCCACTTCTACACACAAAATGGATCAATGGAGGTGCATTGAAGGGTGTGTGAGTTGGTGAAGTGTGAATTGGTGGTTAGAGTGAAGCAAGGTGAGAGTTTCATAAAGGGTTGTTAATACCTTTGTAATCTACTTCAAGTGAAGTGCAAACCCATTAAGTGGCTGATTTTCCATGGACATAGCCCACATTGGGTGAACCATGTATATTGTGTGCTCTCTCTCTCTCTCTCTCTCCCCTCTATTATCTCTCTCCTGTGTGAAAATTATCTCTCTCCATTTAGTAAAACACTATAATTTCTACTTAGCGACGTCTCTTTTCCTAACAATTGTATCAGAGCAAGGTTTTATTGTAGCTAGAATATATTAAGGAAAGGATTCCTTGAATTGAGTGAGAGTAATGGCGTAGGAAGGTAAACTCAAGATCGAGAAGTTCAATGGAAAAACTACCAACACTAGAATATGCAGATTGAAGACTACCTCTATCAAAAGGATCTTTATTTGTTGCCACTAGGCGGTTTTGCAAAGAGGCCTACAACAATGGCAGATGAATCATGGATTGTCCTTCACCAAAATGCATTAGGAACAATCTTGCCATGCTTTGTGTCAATGATGGCCTTCAACGTTTTGGAGATGAAGGCCACGGAGGACTTGATGAAGTCACTTTGACGGTGACTCTACCAAAAACCATCGGCGTCCAATAAGGTATTTCTCATGAAACATTTGTTCAATCTTAAAATACTAGAGAGTGATTCGGTTTCAAAACATCTAAAAAACTTCAACACCGACATAAGTCAACTTCAATTGGTGAATGCCAATTTTGACGACAAGGTCTGAGCTCTCCGATTATCTTTATCGAATAGTTGGGACAGCCTTGTAATAGTTGTAAGTAACTCTATCTTTTACACAATGAATCTTAATTTTGTTGATGTTGTGGGAGTTCTCCCAAGCAAGGAGATGCAAAGAGAAGCACAGGTGAATCATCAAGTGCTACACTATTAGTGGAAACAAGAGGAAGGTTGAAGGAGAGGTTCAAAAATCAAAAGGGTTGTGATCGCTCAAGGAGGAGCAAATCACACACAAAGTCATTTCTCAATTGTTGGAACTATGCAAGAAGATCCACGTCAAGAAGGATTGCTGTTCAAGAAGAAGAAGGAGTTGGAGTCTCAAGACAACAAGCAAAGGCCAATGTGGCACCACATAAGCAATATTTTCAAGATTATACCAAAAGTAAATCTAGGTATGTACACTTGGGAGATGATGAAGCCTGTGAAATTTGTGAAAAAGGTACAATTTGTGTCAAAATTGAAAATGGAAATAAATGGAAGCTTAAAGATGTTAGACATGTTCCCTAAGTGATGACAACTTGCAACAATATCAACCAGATGAGGAGCACCAACCTATGACCCGAAGATCTATGAGAGCAAGTAGACAAAAAGGTTTATTCCTTCCTTCAACCATCTCTTGGTCTTAGATTCTGGAGATCCAGAGTCATACAAAGAAGCTACGAAACACGGTGGTGCAACCAAAGTCGGTCAACCATAGAAGATGGCATGGCCAGGTATGTGCAAGCTAGCAGAAGCATGGCAAAGGGCTAGAGCAGATACTATAAAGGTCTTGGGCAGACAGATAGCAATGGATATGTATGGCTGATGCGGTGTATAAGCCAAGAAGGGCTCCAAAAGGGGCTAATTTGGGTAGCAAATGAGGGAGGTTCAAGGTGCAATCTTTGGGCCTAGAAATGTAGATCTTGAAGTGCTGAAGGAGCAGGTCCAAACGGTCATCAAACCAAGCTATAGAGGCCAAGATATTTGAGTTTGAAGGTGCAGTACATTGTAGATCTGAGCCAGATAGGGTAGTGGAGCCAGGGAGTCCAAGCCAGTTTGGGGCTATGGGCATGTAGAGCTTGATTTATGGAGCCTGTTGGTCTTTTCAGATTGGCAATCTGAGTCACAGATGTCAAGATATTAGCAGGGTTGGTCGCATCGATAGACATGCCATCTGATGATTTTCGAGCTTTGCAAGGGATACTATGCATTCTATGCGGTGTATGGAGCTAACACCTAAATGGTTTTTGATTGTGAAATGCCTTTTCCCGCTTTCCAAGATTGCATGCAAAAGAATCCCCAATCATGATTAGGGTAGCTTCCGGCTCTTGTACCACAGCAAAGGGGCACTGAATCGGGGTAGGTGAAACATAATGGCGCAGTCTGAAACCATTGACCGGTACAAAAATAACCTCCCCCCGCAAATCCACCAAATAAAAAGAGATGGGCCCGCATGCTTGAAAAATCCAGAATGGTCTTGACCACCGTAATTTAAGCTTCCCCGGCATCTTCCCGAGGCGGGAATTAAAGACAAGGACCAGCTGTCTTCAAACAAATTGCCGTGCTTTCGGGCGATCCAGCCATTTTTTCCGCCTAGACTGCAGATCCTGCAGCACCGCAAAGCTATTTAACCGCTCTTCGTCCAGTTCCTGCAGAACATCCAAACGATAAATCACAGAATCTTCCGGAAGAAGCCGATCCGCAATCAGCATCCGCAAACTCGGAATCACATGCTCCACCGGGGTGATTGCCTCCATGCCAAATGCCAACTTAAAAGGAGTCAATCATGTTGCCACTTTATAAGCTGTCCGATAGGCCCATAAGGGGGAAGGAAGTTTCACATCCCAATCTGTTCGATGCATATTCACTAACTTTGTTAAAATCCGAATCAATTGCTTATTAGTTGATTCTGCTTGCCCATTCGCCTGAGGATAATAAGGAGAAGATTTCCTGTGCAATACAAAATAAAATCGTAGCATTCTCTCCATCACCTTATTCAAAAAATGACTTCCCCTGTCACTAACTAGCTCAATAGGGCAGCCATATCTAGAAAAGATATCCTTATATAAGCATCTAGCCACAGAAACTGCAGTATTATCTCTCAAAGTACATGCCTCCACCCATTTGGTGGCGTAATCTGTGGCTGTCAAAATGTACTTATTACCTGTGTGAGCTGCAACTGGTTTAAAAGGTCCAACAAAATCCAAACCCCACTTTTGAAAAGGCTCCAAGGGCAAAACCGGCTGAAAAGGCATTTTAGACCGTTTGGTAGGTTGCCCCAACCGCTGACACACGTCACATTGTTGCACATAATTTCTCGCATCCTGAAACAATGTGGGCCACCATAATCCTGATTGTAGAACCTTTGGAGCTGTGATTAATGCTGCAAAGTGACCTCTCGCAATACCGGTATGGACCGTCTCCAATAATGCTTCCTGCTCCTTTGGTAGCATGCATCTGAGTAATACATCCTCCATCGTACGGTAATAGAGCTTCCCCATAATAATCTCAAAATTCCTGCTTCTGATAGCCATACATTTCCTCTGATGGTTGGACAATAAGGAAGGCATTTCGCCGCTATCGAGAAAATGAAACATCTCCTCATACCATGTCCATGGGATGCTAGGGATGACCCTTGCCTGTTGCGGAACTGCTATATCCGCTGCAACTACTCCTGTTAGAAATAGAGACGCATCCGAAAATTCATCAACTACCCCCATCGGCGGCTCACCGGAATCTAACCTGGATAGGTAGTCAACCACCGCATGCTAAGCCCCTGGCCGATGTATGACCTCAAAGTCAAATTCCTGCAGCAAAAGCACCCATCTGGCCAATCTTCTCGTCAAATTCTGTTGCCTTACCAGGTATAAAAGAGCCGAATGGTCCACATGGAAGAAAAAGCATCGGCTCAACAGATAGTGCCGGAATTTCTTCACTGAATAAATCATTCCTAAACATTCCCGTTCGGTTACTAAATAATTTCTTTCTGCGGATGATAATCGTCTACTTGCATAATAGACAGGTCGGAACCATCCTTGAATTTGTTCCTGCATCAACACACTGCCAATAGCTCGATCCGAAGCATCCACAAACACATGAAAATCCTGATCCCAATTCGGAGCAAGCATAATCGGAGCTTTGGATAGTTGAAGTTTTAATCTCCGAAAAGCCAAGTCACATTCCTGTGTCCATTCAAAATCTACAGCATGCGCTAGCATGCGCTACCTGAGAAATCGGGATTACCAAATGCGCGACAAACCGCAAATGCCTCCCATGCCAACGGGCTTGACCCAGGAAAATCTGACACTGTTTCTGGTTCCGCGGTAGAGGCGCTTCCATAATTGCGGAAATTTTATCCGGATCCACGGAAATACCATCTTTGGAAATTATATACCCCAATAGCCTGCCACTGCGAACAGCAAATGCATACTTTAAAGGATTCAAACTGAATTTTACCTCTCTTCACTTCATAAAGCATAACCGTAATTGCCACAAATGCTCCAATTGCGCTCCGAAAACACTGAGGTCATACAAAAAAATTCTCATAAAATCCATCAAATAAGGACCAAAAATTTGGAACATATCCCTTTGAAAAGTTGAAGGCGCATTCCGTAATCTGAACCACATCACTGTGCAGGCAAACACACCCCATGCGGTAATAAAAGCAGTTTTTAGCTGATCCCGCAATGCCATTCAGATTTAGTTATATCCACTAAACCCATCTAGAAAAGTATACATCTCATGTCCTGCGACATCATCCAAAATTGAATCCAAGAATGGAAGAGGAAAAGGATCTGGAACAGTCGCAGCATTCAATTTCCGGTAATCCACACAAATTCCGATTTGCTTGTTTTTCTTTGGTACAACCATAATTGGAGAAATCCACTCCGGATTATCAATAGGGGTAATAAAACCCACTTCCAAAAGACGATCAATTTCCATCTTAACTTGCTTTGCCACATTCGGATTCATCCTGTATGAGTGCTGCTTCACTGGCACCGCATCCGGTTTCAGATTTATCGTATGCTGATAAAACTTAGGATCCAATCCCTGCATATCCGCATATTCCCATGCGAAAACATCCTTAAATTCTGTAAGTAACTTGATCAAATCATCTCTAAAATATGCCTCAAGCTGCTTATTAATGTATATGGGCTGCGACTCCACTTGCTCCCCAAGAAAGACCTTCTCTAATTCATCTTCTTTAACCCTTGTAATTTTTTCCATCTGCGCCTCAAACGCTCGTTCTTGTTGAATAACGTCCTCCAATGATTCAGGACTTGGAAGCACCTGGTGTTGCTCCCCTATTCCTGTTGGAGTTCCTGAAATCCCCATCGAGTTTCCTTTCGGAACCAGAGAAATATCCACAAGATATAAAGAGACCAAATCCGGATTAGCTTTCAGAAATTGCTCCTCTTCATCCTCTTCTAATCCTTCCACCATATTTACTGTTTCTGCTATCATTGGCCATGCTGCCTGAACTGGTTGTCTGCATGTTCCCAACATCACCCGCACTTTCCTTCTACCCTTCTTTACTGTAAGCATATTTGCTTCCCAATTATGCTTTACCCTCGCTTGTCGTAACCAGGGTCTCCCCAAGATAATGTGATAATCCTGACTATGATGTTCAATATTCAAGACTACTAAGGAAACAACAAAGGATAAGCCCGCCACATCCAAGACAATGCCCCGAAGTAACCCCACTGGTACACTCTTCTTTGATCTGCCATGCGGACTACAAAGGGTGCAGGCTCCCAATCGCTGAGGCCAAAGCGCTCACAAGCTGCTTGAGTAATAATGTTTACTCCCGCTCCTCCATCCAATAGTACCTTGTCAATGTATGTTCCATGATATCTAACTGATAGCTCCGGAATGCAGGTATCTGTGATTCTATTTTTCGGCAACGGGGCTGAATCATCCTCCTCACTTTCAACTTTCCCAATGGTGACTTCCCTCAGCTCTTTGGACGTTTGTCGCAGTAATGCATTATGAAAATTAGGGACCAATTTCAGCAATGAACCCAGAGGTACTTGTATTGGTGACGTGAGGACCTCTTTCCAAACTGAATTCCAATCCTCTTCATCTCTAATATCCTCCTTATTTCCAGCTTTCCCTTCCTTTATTTCCAGGCTCACAGTCGATGGTCCTAATAACTTCACTGGTGGTGCGGATTTTGGCAACCAGGACACGGTCTTTTTCCGCACTTCTTCCTGAGCTGTCCAATCCGGAATCTTTACATCGGGTGTTGCAACCACATTTTTACCCGATCGCGTGATTAATGAAACCACTGGATCAGACTCCTCCAATCCTTCAATTTGAACCATAGCCACACTAGGCTGTTTCCTACAGCGCGTTCCTGCTTCTTCCGATCGTATTCCATAGCTTCAGTACACTCGGATCGCTAGTGTCCATCCCCCAAACAGAAAAGGCATGTCTTGGGGCGATTAGGATCTCGGCCACCTCTTCCACGACCTCGTCCTCCCCCTTGACCCCGTCCTCCTGATTGACCTTGCAAAGGCGTCTCTGTTGTATGAGGATGAGCCATCGCCACAGCAGGCTCTTGTCCCTGCCCTATCTGTGGTTGTTGCCAGGTAGAAGAGTCTCCGCGACTCCGACGACCCCGGCCATTGAAATAATTCCACTGTATTATGAGTATTGGTCGTGCAAATAGCACACCACTTCTAATTCATTGCGCACTCTTGAGCAGCATGGCCCGGATTCCGACATTGGGTACACCATAGTTCCTTCAAACTTTTAGCCACCACAGCCGATTCCGACGATCCAGATGAAACACCTTTCCCGTGACGCTGGGATTTTTTCTGAGGTGTCTCTTCCGATTCTTTCCCCGAATCGCTGCTGCCTGAGTTTGAGGAATCTGATACTTCGGATTCCGACTCCGAACTATCACTTCCACTATCTTGCAACTTCTGATGAGATTTCTTCCTGTCTTTTTTCTTTGATTTCTTTGGAGATTCCGTATCCTCTAAAGCTTCTCCTGCTACTACAGCCCTAGCAATTACATTATCCAGTGGAGTAGTTACCTTATCCACTGTTGCCATAGCCGTTCTGAGATCCTTGTTGAGCCCCCACAAAAAATAATCATTCAGTACTTTGGCTGCCTGCCTTTGTGCCTGAGGTACCCTCTGCAAAAGAATCCGAAATTTTGCAACGTAATCCTCCATTGGCAATGACTTCTACCGCAGCGTTCGAACCTTTTCCAAATGTTGAGGGACTGTCTTTTCCGTTCGAAACCTTCGTAGAAACGTTGTGGATCTGTCAACATACGTTTGAAAATGATCATCAGGGTATTCAGATAACCATTTCGTAGCTTTCCCCGAAAAATTAGATTCAAACACTGATTGTTGATGGAGAGGAATCACCACCCCAAGATGATTAAATCCATAAGCTTTATTGAATTGGCGCAAATGCGCATCAGGGTCTTCGCTCAAAAGACCTCAAAACCGACTATACTTAATCTGAGGATGAGCCATCACCCCTTGCCCAACTGTACCTCCTCCTGGAAAAAGCTGACGACCACTAGGAGGTGGAGACAGTGGCGGAGACACCCCCAGACTGCTTACCGGAGACGGTGGTGGAGCGACCTGTGTGGGTGAGGGTGAACGTACAACACGAGGACATGACTGACTGCATAGAGTACGCCTCGCTTGCCGCAACCGCCTACCATGCACCGGGCTTGGTGATGGAGATACAGATTCCTCAATCTGCGGAAGAAAAAACAAATTCATCCGAACCGCCTCTCCTCCGACGTCTTCCTACAATTGGAACCATAGGGTCAGGCGGACCCTGTGACTTAGTGCATGCATATTCATCGCAGGTCGTCCATCATGCATCGTGGTCACCAGATGTAATGGCTATTGCCCGCAAAGGAGCAATAGGCATTACGGGAATGATTACCCGCGACTACATTATATGAACATCAACACATAGAATGACGATAGAAGACGGTACACAGTACACAGGCACAGAACACCGCTTGCTTCATTCATGTGTGATCCAGACACAGAGTTACAACAGTAGATGCCATGAATATCATAGAGATTGGTTGAGTTACATCAAAAGACAGGTATGCCCCTCCATATACAACCGCTGCTCCAGCGCAGATTGGGAACGGTGCACACACTCCTGTCCCATGACATCCTGTGAAGAGCTGTCGCCATGGCTGCCGCATACCGCATGACTCCTGATCCGCAGTGTCCAGACCTTCGCAGGACCGCATGTGCGGCTAATGCCGTAACAGTGGCGATGGCAGGCCTACTGAGGCGCTGAGGGTGTTGAGGTTGGTGGCACATTGGGCACGCATGGCATGGTTTTGGCCTACATTGGTGGTACCCAATGGGCGGTGATAGTTCTTGGAAGTGGCACTTGTCAGCAGCAAAACAATGACAGGGCATGTGCCCGGTAGGACTATTTCTTGCACCCTCCATGGGCTCAAATTTTTTGAGGTAAAAGGGGGTCCCCCCACTGGCAATATCACTAGTGCTAGGGGGGCAGTCCCACGTCAGCTAAGAGAGAGGGAGGAGGACGGTCAATGAGGAGCCAAACCGAGCGAACAAAAAACCAAGGAGAAATCTCCACCATGCAAGGGTTTCCAAAAGGAGTAAGCCAAATGTAAGCAATGTAAGGAAAATTCTATAATGAGCTAACAGTTGAACTACACAAGAAGAAAAGCTCCAATTGTTTCCTCTTTGGGGTCATTTAGACACTCCTATAAAAGGAGATGTACATGATTTTGAAAGGGTTTTTTGCCAATAGGCTTTTGGCCAATTGAAGCTTTTTGCCGTTGGGCTCTTTGGCCATTAGGTTTTTTGGGCCAAGGATTGTGCCAGCTCAGGATTGGTTTGTACACGGGCTGATGATAGAGGAATCCATTATTGTTGTCTCTTGGTGTTGATTCCCCCTTCCCCCTTCTCTTCTCTCTTTGTGTGCGTGTGTGTTTGGGCATGTGTCGGCATGTGTTCCCCCCCGAGGTCTATCGTGCAAATGGAGATAGAGGGAGGCTATGTGCATGTGGAAGGCTGTGATTTGGGCAAAGTGGAATGATTTGGTCTATTTCGTGCATTGCAAAGAATGTGTGCGTATGGGCGTGTGTAATTGGGGGTTTGCTTGCAGATAGTGTTGAGTTTTGAAGGTGAACTCTAGTGGATTGGGACATTGTGTAAACCGTGGGCCATAGTGAGGCATTGCGTTGGGTTCTGGGTGTGTTCCCCTTTCCCCCTCTCCATCTTCTAGTGCCCCCACTGAGGAGCTGTGTCTGATGCTCCGATTTGAGGTTGAAAGCAATGTTTGATAGCCGACAAAGCGGTTGGCTGATGGTCGAGGTATTTGGTGGTCGAGTTTGAAGCTGGCAGAGATGGTGGAGCCAAGTTTTGGCCCCATATTTACGAGCGTTGAAGATCGGGAGGATTGGCTAGCAGATTTTGAGCTATGGCTGTAGTCAATGCACATGTTGGCGGATGCAAAAAAAACTACAAACGGTGCCACTGTTGATGCGCCGATGAGCCAAGTTTTGGTTCAATGGTTTAAAGAGCAGTGATCGAGGATCATGGCAGGAGCTGTAGATTTAGTTTCTGGAGCGGTTTTGAGAAGTGATTACTCCGGAAGAATTTGGTGCAGAGTTGAAGACAGTACGCCAGGATGTAAGTAAGGATTTTTTCAATTTTCTTGAGCATTTTGAAGCCTGTTGGAAGCAGTTAGAGGTTGCTATCAAGGTACAAAGCAATCTGTATTTAAAGTTCTCAAAGCCGCAAGAGTGCTTGCATCCAAGGATTAGAGAAAAGGTGAAAGTTAGTGCTGATACATATGAAGATATGGTCTATCTGGCCAAGACGAAGAGCAAAAAGGTAAAGTGGAAGTTGGAATTGGGCGTGTTGAAACCGGTAGATTATATGCCTATTGTGGTGGTAGTAGAGTGTTCTTTGATCCAACCAAAGGTGGTTCCAGTTGTTCAAAGTGCAAAGCCTATGGAGGTAAGGCCTATGGTCGGTTATGTTCCTTGGAGGTTTCTAGTTTGTGGTGTACATGTGTCGAGGGTGGACGAGCTTGCTAACGAGGAGAAGCCCCATGTTGAGTGAACCAAGGTGCAAAAGTGATAGCAAATGTTTAGGTTCCAATGCGGGTTAAAGAGGTAAAGCTTGTTCTTGTGGAAAGTTTGCATGAAAAGGTAGTAGAGTGCAATCGGGTTGCAGATACCAAGGGTTCATAAGCAGATGGAGAAAGTGTGCAAAGTCATGAAGATGATCAAGTACTTGTGGAGCAGTAAGCGCATGAAGATGCAGGTGCTACAAGCTCGAGCTGCTAGGAGGCAAGCAAGGAGAATAGAGCGGATGAGTCCACATCCTATGGCGAGGAGACGGAGTTTGACGAATCTGAGATGGTAAAGGTAAAGTTGCTTTATTTTGTGTTTAATGATATGGTGATAGCCCGTGTTCAAGAAGAGCAGGGGCCCAAGCAAGCCGTGTGCTTAATGGAGACAAAGTGGATGAGTCTATGCCCAAAAATGGAGCTATGCAGATGGAGATGGTGTAGATTCTTTCTACAAGGAATGGAGTGGACCTATCCATGGATGATGACCTAGAGGATGTAGCATGGGGAGAATTTCTCTCTAACTTGGCAAAGCATGATGCAGCGGTAGAAGAGGTGATTCAAGCACAAGTAGTTGAAGCTGACAGGCAAGTGGAGCTAATTGACCTTGAAGAGCGGCTAGGTATAGCAGGAGGGCTTAATGATGCTGGAAGCGAGTGTATTTCCAAAGAGGAGGTTGTGCTGCCAAAGACGATGAGATTCCAATGCAGTAGACATGTTGAGTGGTGGATGAAGGAGAATCCTAGACAGTGGTCTTGCTTCCCTTGGAGGTATGTGAGTTATGGTTAATGAATATGGTGGTAGATATAGCTGTACGGTGGATGGTTTCATAGGTGCAGGGGTCTATGGTTGAGGCTTCCACTTTACTTGGTTGGAAGTGAGGGTCGAGCTTGTTCTTAGGTACATGTTTCTTGGACGGTGGTATGCTTGGTGCTTCTTGGTATGGAGTAGATAGTTTTCACATGAATGCATGGAGTGTTGAAGGCAGCAGGCTATGGGCAGCAGCCCACACACATGATGGTCTATGTGTTGGAGTGCAGCACTATGGTGAGTAGTTACAAATGAGTGGACGACACCAATGGCAAGTTTTTGATCCAGGTGGAAGCTATGTGATGCAGGGGTGGGGCAACCCACTTGAAGGTTTGGCAATAGGCTGCAATAAAACTATGTATATATATGGGGTCTTTGTGTGAGTCTTCAGCGGCCTTTGCTTCAGCTCTTGTATGGTTTGTAATGGAATTTGCCTATTCAATTTGAGAATAGCGGAATTTAATGTGAGTACTTTCAAGAAATGATTTTGTGAGCATAGCGGGTAGACATAATTGAAGATAGCAACATAATCATAGCAATTAGTTAACTTGGTTGGATTTGCACTCCATAGCCAAGAGTGTTGGTGTAGGCTCTCAACCTCTACTTGCTTGGAGAAGGAGAGGGAGCTCTTGCACTTTGCATAGTACACAATGAGAGTGCTTGTGAGTGTGTGTGGGTGAGTATACCCCCTAAGCACCCCCCTAGCTTGCTTGGGTCGACCCCCCCTTGTAGCTCATGCTTGAAGCTCATTGGACCCCTCCAAGCCTAGCCAATCACAAGCAGAGCCTATTACAAGCAACAGGGATAGCCTTGGGACAAGTGTCCCCCTTTCCCCTTTGAGAGAGAGGACTTGATAAATGCAAAAACAATTAGATAATTCAAGTAATTTATCATTGGACCCCTTTGAAGCCTAGCCAATAGGCTTCAAGCAACACATGAAAGTAACATGGGTAGGGACCTGACATGTGTCCTTGCTGCCTCTTCAAGCTTGGGCTTCCCTTGTGAGTGTGAGTGTGTGTTCTCTCTCTAATCCCTAGGAAAAGGGCTCGCCCCCCCTCTTGTAGGGATGCTTTTGACTTTAGGAGCTCAAGCACCTTAGTCATCAAGCATGACAAAGCACTTGGACTAGGGGGTATTCCCACAAGCATCTCAGGCAAGCATGTCAAGGCACCTCAAGCACCTTAATCAAGCGGCAAGTCAAGCACCTCAAGCATGGAGTAAGTCAAGCACCTCAAGCACCTTAATCAAGCACCTCAAGCAGGACAAACACCTCAAGCATGACAAGCACCTCAAGCAGGACAAACACCTCGAGCTTGGGCCGGGTTCCCACCTCAAGCTCAGCCCTAGCTTACCTAAGGTCAAAGGACTTTTACACACATTATTGGAGGTCTTCAATGAAGCTAACCCTAAGGTCTTATGCTCCATTGGTTAGCCTTGTTCTTGATAGACCATCTCCCATTTGGGCCCCTTTACTATTGGCCCCGTGTTGAGATAGATCTATAAGCACATATCTATATCTTAACACTTGTTCCCGTTTATTCTCCCACATTAAGTGATCAATTTAATATGAGAAAATCATTTGGGTTGGTTAGATATTAGATTTTATGACATGCTTGGTCGGCGATGACATTCAAACTTTGGGAGTTAATAATTTAACCATTTCTGAATCGAAATGAGCTTCTGATGTCTCTTTGTGCTTGACTCAACTTCTTTGGAACCCAAATTCGTCTTGCGAAAGCTTTGGACTTTGTGCTTCTCTTAGATGTTCTTACAGGCTTTGATTGTTGTCCTTTTGGTGTTGGATCTTGTGATTTTTCATTCGAGATCTTTGTCTTCTTGATCCATACCTATTTTAGGACAATCTGACTCTTTCATATCCATATTTGTTGCACTTTTTGGCTCTGACTTGTTGTTATTTTCTTTTGGCCTTCTGTGGATGTTACGAAAGCTGCTAGTGATGGTGATGACCTGAGTACCTCGTAGGGGATGTCATAAGAATCATCACTATCACTGTTATCCTCAACAAGGTTGCATTCTAGCACTTTTTGTTTGTGGTTTAGCTTGTTATGGAAATTTACTATTTGTTTTCTCTTGGATTGATGTTTCTAAGATGAATTTGGTATCCACTTGATTAGAGTGTTGATAGCTCGTTGACATGGCTGTGTTCTTCTCGGATGAGTCTTTTTTCCATGTATGCGAGCCACGTATGAGGATGCTTTCTACAGTTGTGTTTCCACCAAAGATTTTGCAATCCACTTTTGATGCACTATACTCTTGTAGTCATGACATTGTTTCCTGGGTCTTTGATCTGGAAAATCATAAAATCATGCATTAGTTAAAGTTTTGTTTTTGTCACTTGCTGGGTTGTCCGGATTTCCATTGTTTGCATCTTCTTGAAGCTCCAAGTGTTCTACAGAGTTGTAGAACTCGTCTTCTTCTGCATATTTGTTTTCCTACATCACACTCACCGCAAAGTAAGGAACAACATCATAGCCATTTTCATCACAAAACTTTGTTGTTGGATTGTCTTGAATAGCGCATACATCAAGAGTAGCCAAGATGTGTTCCCATTCAAGTGGCTCTAATTCTTCCTCGAGAAAGTGTTCTAGGATGTAATCTGTATCTTCACTTGCCCTTTCTAGGATGCCTTCCTCTCGCTTTAAGCTTTCGCATTGTGAATCTCCACACATCCACAATTCTTTAGGCTTACACAGCCATGCTAGAAGTTTTGATCCTGCTACAGTAGCGAAATCAAACTCCTGCATAGGTGTTCTTGTCACATCCTCGTAGCTATGGTCTTTCAAGTTTATCTTTGTCATGTTTTTCATATGTCTCAAGTAGATATGGTTATAATCCAAACCTTGGACCATTTTCAGTTGTCTCGTGAATGGTCTTCCTAGAATGATATCATAGTTGTTCTTCTTGACAAAATCAATGATAGTAAAGGTCTGCTCATATTCAATGCCACAAGAAGTAACAACTGCTTTTTCTAACAGTTCTATGGGCCTTTCCATGTGTCCGTATGCAAGCTACAATTTCATCCTTGTAGCCCTCACTGCTGGTTTTCCCCATGTTTTCTAGACCTCTTTTGTTGCGATGGAAACTATGGCTCCACTCTCAAGGATTTCCATGGTTTTTACACCTTGGAATTCCATAGGAAGAGTGGTGTTCCCATCTTCTCCCTCATAATACTTGCCTACCTTGTTTAATGGCACTGGCCTAGTGTGTAGCTAAGGCATTTCCATTTCTTTGATCCCTTCCTCGATTTGAGTCATTGGTTCTTTGATGCCAAATTTCTCTAGGCATTTTCCCATAGTAGCCCACATGTTTGGTCGTATTCTGAGCTCGGTTAACATTATCGTATAAGTGACTGTTGTCCACAAAATGTCAATTAGCCCTTTCGTATCAAAATGACCTTGTTGGGAGACCGTCTCTGTGATGGGACTGCAACAACCTCTGACTTGGCCTCATGCTCTTATGTGTAGGAAGGCAGCTCTCTTAGCGAATGGGGTTGACTGTCCATATGTACATATCCTTTGTCTCCCCAATATGATTCCACTTATAGATTCATTTGAGATCCAGCCTCAAATTTCTCTATTAGTGGAGGAGAGACTCCTCTTCCATCACCCATCGTCCACTTAGCTCACTTGCTTCATTGGCCCTCTCACTTGTCTCCACAATTTTTCACATTATTCTTGGTTTTGATGCGTGGTCCTTGAGCTTTTTTCAGTGCTGGTGATTGGATAGCTCCTTTTGTTCCTTGTTTGGTGGGATTACTGGTGTAGGTGGGACAGGGAACACACCCTCAGGTTTTCTAACTCGTGGTTCTAGTAAAGCTTGGGTTATTTGAATCATTTTCTTGCACATTCAAGCTGGTCCTTTTCTAGTTCCACATATGGATATGTCATCCACCTATGTTCTTGGGTTTGGTTTTTTTTGAGTCGTGTTCCACAGGCTTTAAGAGGGCTTCTAAATGCTCATTAACCTTCTTACTGGTCCTCCTAAACTAACACTTCTCCATTTCTCATCTGTGGATGGTTCTTCTGAAGGTTGAAACATTTGCTTAAGAGAAGGTGCAACTCTCTTCTCATGTTGTCTTATCTTCTCTTCAGCTTGGGTAAGCTTCTCAGCTAGGGATTTTTTCTCTCGTTCCCTACATGATTTCATCCTAGCCTTTCTGGCTGTTTTGTTTGCTCTTGTTCTTTTGACTAGGTGTGTCCATCTTTGATTCACCCATATCTGGACTCTCGTCAGTTTCCATTTTCTCTATCTCTAGGTTCTTATCAACTTCCTTTTGAGCTTGCGCTCTCATAACTACCTAAACTGGTATGGCATTTTCATTTTCCAAGCTACTGGGTAGCTGAACAATTCTTGAGACATTTGTTGTGATCCACAATTCTTCTTCATCTCCTTGTGTGTGTGTGTGTGTGTGTGTGTGTGTGTGTGTGTACGTGTGTGTGTGAGAGAGAGTGTGTGTGCGATCGAGCATTGCGACGGCACGACGGCGGTGAGGCAGTTGAGCGCGGCGTAGCGGCATCTCCCTCTTCTTCGCGACAAGGAATCCTCCACAACAGCAAGCGTAGAGCGGTGAGTGACACACCATCGCCATCTTTGAGCTTACTAGTTTAGGCTTGTTGTGTGCTTGGAGCCATTTGTGGCTCGCACACGGTGTATCGGCAAGTTCCTTGCATGACACGTGCGACATACGCGCACATTTTTGGCACCGTTGCCGGGGAATGCCATACACTAAGCTTGAATTGCACTCTGTGATTCTTTTGTGGTGCAATTTCAATTGTAGGAAAGGTAAGGAAGGAGGGTGTGTTTGTTGAGAAGAAGGATTTTGTGTTGCTACTGTGTATTTTTTTGTTAATGGAGTTTTCAAAGGTATTGTGTTTTTTCTCTGTGTAAGGTGTTAGTATTAAGGTTATTAGTTCTGTGTAATATAAAGTAGAGTAAGTAGGAAGTAGATCTGTGAGAGCTAATGAAGTGTGTTAGTGTGTAACAGTAGGTGTATTAGTTGTAAGTAGGTAGGTAGAGTGTGTGTGTGCTCGCGCGCAGGCCGCGGCGACCTTCTCCTTAAAAAATTAAAATTTTAAAAAAATAAAAGTTTTAAAGGTAGGACCGGGATCAAGAATATCTCCCAGACCCAAGCCCAAGCTCACACTCAGGCTTAGGCATCTATCGCCCTTTAAAATTACGAATTTTAGCTTCACACGTAGCTAAAAATCGACTTTTTTGAGGACCAACGGAACTTCAGGTGACCGAACGTTGTGCTGTAAAGCACACCGCGACCCTCTGAGTGATACGCTCATTTTGAGCTATCACACACTTTCAGAAAAAAAAATCGATCATTAAAAAACATTAATAACGTTTTTTTTTAAACGAGTGAAAGTGGACGCCTAAAAAAGTAAGCGGTTAACCTTCGAGGTTATTTGCCGACGCTTGTAGGGTGCCAAAGGCACATGCATCTACACTCTGGTCGTGTGCTAGAGACGGAGCAACTAGAGAGGATTTTGACTTACGC
This sequence comes from Adiantum capillus-veneris, assembly GCF_014529385.1. Taxonomy (NCBI): domain Eukaryota; kingdom Viridiplantae; phylum Streptophyta; class Polypodiopsida; order Polypodiales; family Pteridaceae; genus Adiantum; species Adiantum capillus-veneris. Next base: position 14,187,435 of record NC_140933.1, read on the forward strand.
AAGTTCTCAATATCCACCTACTTTAGGTTTCGGGCCTTCGGCCAGGACCCAAGGTAGTACAAACCAAGGCCTAAACATAGCGGCTAGTGACTCTTCCTCTGACTACGATATCATGGAGGGTTTCCCAATGCCTAATCCCCATAGCTCAAGCCAAGACATGCATGCCATGGGTCCACGGTCCGGGCCAAGCGTGCTTAGCCGCTTGAAAGAAACCTTTAGTAAAGCCACTCACTCTGAACATGGACTAATGATGTAAATGAGGTGGGTGGGGAAGTAAATTCTCCATTCATGACCAACGTAGAGCCTATGCCCTTAGAGAATGTGCACGTGAATACTTCATTCACTGCACCTCCTGACTCTTCAGAGTTATTTCCCTCCGAGGTCATATTACCCGATGGTAGAAGCCTTGCCGAAGTGCAAGAGGTTGAGAGATATATCATTGCGGCTAGGGAAAAGGAAATCGAGAGCTTACGCAAGGCGGATCAACGAAGAGAGTTAAAAGTGAAAGCCCCTATGTCACTATCCTTGCTAAGAGAGCAATCAAGTGCTCATGACTTAGCAACCGCTAAAGGGCAACATTGCATCTAGCTCAAAGGACACCCCTAGCACCTCAATCCTAGATGGAGCATTCTTAAATGAGAACTGGAAGTACGAACTACAAACAAAAACTCTGACCGACCTATACACAGGTCACACCTATCACGTGGGTTGGTTAGATGTCCTACAGTCCACAATGGGTGCTACTAGTGTGGAGGATCAACAACAAAGAGTTTGTGAGGTCATCCATAGGGTCATTGAGTTAAAGAGACAGAACAAGGGGATCCACATGACTTCAACGGGTCTCATGAGATTCTTGGATACAGGAAAGGCTAAACAACCGACCTTATCGCAAATGGAGACTCCCTCGATAAGTCCGATGGATCCTCCATATGTTGTTTCTCCAGGGGTCTCATTGCAATCTGATCCCATAAGTGATAGCTTCACCTTTCCAAGTCTAGCTCATCTTTCCCTTGATGACACCACGGCTACCATGCCTACCCCAATGATGGTCATTCCCAGAAACATGCCATGGGCCTCATTTGTTAGTAAGGCACCACTACATGGTAGCTCAATGCCTGCAACAACACCTACAAGTGTGTACCAATCGTATGCACCTATGGATCATTGCACTCATGTAGTCCCTACCCCTCCCATTGTTTCAACAACCTATGCTCCACAACCACAACACCCAAGTTCTTATTTCCATGGGACTATACCGGCTAGCATTAGCATGTCACATCCAACGTCTGCTATGCCTAGGGCCACATCTATGAACTATGGACCGCCACATGGCACAACCCCGTACCAAATGTGGAACCCAAGGGCTTCCTATGCGCCAAGACCAATGCCAATACCTACTCCACATGTAGTCTCTGGAGCACCTTCACCCATGGTGCCTGCTCACTTAGGTGACTTGGCAACATTTGCTCAAGCTATTGGTCGATCTATTGCTGAGAATATGCGTAACATGCCTGATAGAGAGCCTATAAGTAAGCCAATACAAATAGCCAAGATCACACAAAAATTTACTGGAGACGAGGATGTGAGAAAGCATATCGAAGTGTTTGAACAAATATGCAATTCTCTAGGAGAAAACAATGGCCTGCATAAGAGTAATGCTTTAAGCCTAACCTTAAGTGAGAAGGCTGGGGATTGGTATAGAACCCTAAGGGTGGAATAAAAAATGATTTACCCTACTCTTAGGAGACTGTTCTTAAAAGAATACATACGTGAGGGAGTGCTTTGGGGTGTAGCCTCTCAGCTCGATAAAGCCCAACGAGAGAAGGAGAGTCGGTGAGAGACTTTATAAGTCGCTTGAAGCATTTGAATTCTTGTTGTAATCCAAATGAGCGCTCCAACAATAACCAATTTCTTGATAGATTCATTAGGGGGTTACGACATGAGGATATCTACAATGGCCTAGTCATTAGAGGTATCACCACTTGGGAAGCAGTCACCACCAATGCGATCCAACTGGAGGATAATTTAATGATTCGAGGAGAAAGAGTGTCTGTTGAACCTAAATCTATTAGCTCGCAAGCATCAGGGCATCATCCAATGACATTAAAGCCAATTGCTAAGGAGCCAAATATATCTGACATGACTTTAGCAGATCTCACCAAGGCTATTCAAGAGAGTCTTAGAGACAATCGTGCTCCGCAAAACAATCATATGTATCCAAGAAGGGAGCAACAATGGTGCTCAGTATGCTATGGACCACATAGTACCATTGAATGCCCTACTTTTAGAGTAAAATTCACTGTGAGCTGCAATGCCTGTGGGAGGTATGGTCATCAAGCTAAGGATTGCATAGTATTTAAGTGCGCGATGGCCAATAGACCAACCTTAGCATGGATAGACACACCTCGAGTGCCTGCATTGATGCCGGCCACACCTCTTGAACAAACAGCACAACACATGGTCCCTAGGGCCCAAAAAATTTTTCAAACAACACCTTTACCACCTCCACTGCTAGGACCCCAACCACCACATTCGAGAATCACTTCAGTGAATCAAGTGGGTTGTGAGTCATCTATTGCTTGTTTGGAAGGCTGTGAGGAAGATATAGATCCTAATATTGCCTATAGGATGGATGTGCTTGAAGAAAGTCCACAATACTACATGGAGGACTATTGGGGACAAGTCAAACCTGTATATCAAGTAGCTGCTCTTGCGGCAAGAGGCCAAAATATCAATTACACTACTAAGAGACCACCTCTTCAATGCTATGAGTGTGGAGGCCCACATTGTGTAGCCAAGTGTCCTATTAGGCTACAAAAGAACGCCACACTAATGCAAACCAATCAAGCGAGCACGTCTACAATGCCGATACTCATGTATAATCGATGTGGCATAGATCATTTGATTGCCCAATGTCCAAATAATCCAAATGCACCGAATATCACGCCATTAAACTCGATTGAAGTTACCGAGGGGCCATCACAAAGTACACATGTGGTACCAGTAAACGTACTCACACGATCGATGCTCCAAAAACAAAGTTATATTCTTGAGGAAAGAGACACGGCATCAATTGCCCAATCTCAGAAAAAGAAGAAAACAGGAAGAAAGAGATCACAAAAAGCAGCTAAGTCAGACCCTAGTTCAAAGACCAACATAGGGATTGGTAACGACCCCGTATATTTGAATGACGTTGAAGAGGATTCTGATTCAGGTGAAACCATGGATACCAAAACGACCACTAAGATAGAAACCAACAAGGAAGATCTTCATGAGCCACAATGGCCAGGATCCAAGAAGAAGATATGAACTTCTCCAAACCCTACAGAGGAGATTGAGCGAGTCAAGCAATTAAGGAGTTTGGTAGAAGATACCCAAGGGGATCTAGAACCATCACCTAGGCAGATCCAGATTATAGACATCGTGTTCCCTACGCAACAACAACCTCACCAAGTCCATAGAACCTTAGCCATACCTAGTGTCATCCAAGAAGAAAGTGACTTAAAGTCATGGGAAAGTGGACGTACTCACTTCTTGATGGAAAGAATGTTTACAGAGGGACTACCTGATCCTATCAAAGAAATGGAGATCCCATCTTCCCCAGGTCAAGGGACTGAAGTCCAAAAGGTGCCGTTAAACATTGCCAAATTGATGGATTTCATGTCTTCAGAAGTTAGAACCACCATCATGTCCAAACTATATAAAAACCCTGAGCTAGTCTAAGCTCTTTGAGCCTTCCTCAATGAACTAAAGTTTGGGCTACCACAATTTTCACAAATGGATGGAGCTGGGGAGATGCCAATAGAGGAGGAACACTTAGATCCACAACCCCACCTAGAGGAGAACCTTGTTATAGAAATACCTGTTAATAAGGTGGGACAATACTTTGAGGGTGATGAATCCAATGCGACCATACCAATCACTACTAAGGGATTAACTATGAAGGGAATCCTTGTTGGTGGCGCTGGGGTTAGCATTGTGACTAAAAATTTTTGGGAAATTATGGGAAGACCTCACCTTATGACCACAACCATAGTAGTGAAGATGGCCAATGGGTCGATTGTTAAACCTATTGGGATGCTAGAAGATCTCAAGATCAAGGTCTTCGGACATAAAATAAGAGTTACCTTCATTGTTATGGATTTCTCCAAACACACTATGGCATCAGAGATGATCTTAGGACGTCCTTTCATGAGGGAAGCAAAAATGGTACATGACTGGTCTAAAAACCATGTCTACTTGCAGTTCCAAGATTCTGTCATTTGAGTGGATCTTGTGACTGGTCGAGCACATCCTCTAGGAAACAGGTTTATAATTGATCATAGATCTGACACCACAGTTCACTCGGACCCATTGCAATATTGTTACACGTGTAAAGTGGACACTCATGTTGGGGAATATTCTCCTTATATGGATGTACTACCTGGGATGACTATGGACAATGTGGATTGGGTCCACCTAACGGCAATCATAGACACTTGGGGAAATAGGGGGACAACTTGGGTAACACCTGAGGGGGATGAAATGCCCGTACCCTTGAATATGCTACAAGCAATGCATATAGCTTCTGACAAGACTCATCCTAATATAACAAAGAAAACATACAAGTGGGTCCCTAAAGCTTCTTTAGCGACCATAGCTAGTGCTAAAAGACAGGAGCCTGGTAAGAAACGTCCCACTCGCTCCAAGAAAAGTAAGAAAATGTGGCGTTGGATTCCTAAACAACTATTGAAAGCCCAAGGCTACTATCAAGGAAATGATCAAATCTGGGTGCCAAAATGTAGATTGTGTTCTTACCTATCACCTGACCCATGTGAGCCCAATCCTGTAGCTCCAAAACAAATGAACGATTGCAGAAAGAAAAAAATCACAGAATGCTACACACCCGCTCCAGAGCTAGTTTGGGTACTGAAGAAAGAACGATTTGTTCCACCTAGCTCAGGAAGGGGGGAATCCCATGAAGCTTCTAGATCCTCATGTAATGCATCCATAGAGGTAAAAGATTCTCCACAGCCTCCACCTACAATAGTGGACCTCCATAAAGCTACAAAGGAATCCACACCTCCCAGTGTTCAAGAATCACCTGATGAACCATCCTGGGAGAGTACCTTACCACCCTTGCAACTCGATGAGGCACCTAAGGTAATAGAAAACTATTGGCAAAAATCCTCACCTAGTACCAACTGGAACAATTGGTTTCAAAGGGCGACGAGCACATTTCAAACGGTATGATCTACCCAAGGAAGGAGGGAGTGTTTACTGACATCCATCATTCACTTGCTTCCCTATCAACCTTCCTCCCTGACCTCTCAATCTCCCAATATTAGGGAATGTATATATAAAGCCTTATACTCACAAAAAACAAAAATAATAAAGAGCAAGAGCAATTAGCAAACGAGTATGCACATTAAAAGTCAAAACATTGACCAGACCTTCACATGTCACATCCGATACAATGAAACAGAAACCTACATCATAAACAGAAACTCAAGTGATGGAGGGTAGGTAGGATTATTACAATAGGAGTGTTTCTGTTTTAGAGTTGAGTGATTAGCAAAGTTCTTTCTTCCGACTAATGTGCCTCCTAGAGGTATTCTTTGTGTTTCCTAGTGTGTACAGGAACGTGTTGCTGTGGTTAGGATTTGGACCTTCATGGAATCTTTCCCTCGTTCACACTTCAAATCAAGCGCGACCATCAACACAAACATGTGTTTCTTGTCCATTAGCATTGCCCCTTATCTTTTTGCATCCATGTTTCTCTGCTTTAATTGTGATTGGTAGCATAATATCAACACATTTTCTTAGTATCAAACATTAAATTCAATGTAATTTTTTGTCATAATCACTTGTCTAAGCTTAAAAATCGAGTAGTCCGACTAAGCTAGTTTGACCAAGCTAGGCGTTAGAGATCTTCTCATAATACCATGGGGAATGCCTTCCTAATAATTAATGGTTACTTAGGTTCTTAATCCGATTTAGGCAGCATTGTGTGAAATGTACTAGGGCTTTCTAGTGGGCTTAGTCCCTATTGACCTTTAGCTTAAGTATTATAAAGGGAATTTACTAGTGTGATGAGCCTGGGGAGGTGTAACAGTGTTATATGTCCCCCCAAAGTTACAAAATTAAAATGATAAAAACGAACAAACAAAAAAATCAAAGTGCCATAATGTAAAATCTCAGCTTGATTTGGTACTTCACTCACATGTATCGCCTATGGTACTAGAGCCCTAGAGGTTCCATGTGGGCGCTTTTCCTTGAAAAGCAAAAAACCCAAGGCATACAAAATAAGCACACACATCAAAATTGAAATAATGTGAAAAGACTTTGAGGGGTCAAAGAAAAGAAAACAAGTCAGGCGATGATTTCATGAGAAATTCCTTTTATTGTAGCTTAACTACAAGGTCTTCTAGGTATAGCCTCTAGTCAACCCTCGAAGATGAAATACTTGGCTCTCGCGATTAAAAACTTAATTGACCAGAGAAAATTGAGAAGCTTACCCATGGTATTAATAGTCGATCTCTAGTGCCTTTCGATCGTTAAATTAGTGACCCCATACTTGTTTAATTTTTTACCTTAACCGCTGTTTATGTTTTGATTATATTGCAATTTAATGTTTATTGCTGACAAATGGTTTAAAATTCTGTTACCAATCAAATTGTCTGCCTACAACTGCATATGCTTTTTAATTGTATATGAGAATGCAATTATTGTGCCAATGTTGTTGGATTTTGTAGTGACTGAAGAAGGCTAAGGACATTCATCTCAAATGCTCTTTCACCTCAACAACGAGCTTCAACTCAATAGCTTTCGAGGACAGAATCTACATCAGGAAGGGGGGCATGTTAACCCTCACGGCTCACGGACACCCTATCACCTACGACAGACGACGTATTATTTACTTGGTAGAGTCAGGTATCGGGCTTGTCAGTCCAATAGGAAAAGGGTAAGAGTGATCGCCGATGAGAGGCGCACTCTAACTAGAACATTCAATGGATTAGTTGCTAAGCATGGACGCCCAAGTGTGAATGGGGCGAGCTCATATAAAAGTCAACTAAACCTAAAATTCACTCATTCTCTCATTTGTGCAATTGAAGAGTGCTCTTGCTCCATCTCCTTCTTCTTCTTCATCATCTCCTTGTCTGTGTGTGTGTGTATGTCTGTGTGTGTGTGTGTGTGTGTGTGTGTATGTATGTGTGTGCTCATATAAAAGTCAACTAAACCTAAAATTCACTCATTCTCTCATTTGTGCAATTGAAGAGTGCTCTTGCTCCATCTCCCTTCTTCTTCATCATCATCTCCTTGTCTGTGTGTCTCTGTGTCTGTGTGTCTGTGCAATTGAAGAGTGCTCTTGCTCCATCTCCTTCTTCTTCTTCATCATCTCCTTGTCTGTGTGTGTGTGTGTATGCGTGAGAGAGAGAGAGTGTGTGTGTGTGCAATCGAGCATTGCGACGGCACGACGGCATTGAGGCGATTGAGCGCAGCATAGCGGCATCTCCCTCTTCTTCGCGGTGAGGAATCATCCACGACAGCAAGCGTAGAGCGGTGAGTGACACACCATCGCCATCTTTGAGCTTACTAGTTTAGGCTTGTTGTGTGCTTGGAGCCATTTGTGGCTCGCACATGGTGTATCGGCAAGTTCCTTGCATTGACATGTGGGACATACACACACAATATACCTCTCCTTAGCATACTCCATGCTATAGCAACACTCTTCTCTTGTATGGTTTGTCCATTTCCTCTCAATTTTGCACCACTTAAGCTTCCTTGGATCAGGATTTACAAGAGGTGCTAATTTCTTGACCATTTGGTCGATAAAATTTTCTTGATCGATAGGTGTCGTTGGTTTCTCAATGGGCTCACTCATTTATAAATCACTGTACTAAGAGGATTTGTCGTCCTCTTGACTCTTAAAATCGTTTTCTTTATATTTCTCACAGTTATCCACCAGATAAAGAGCTTCTTTGATCAGTTCGTTTAGTGTCTTGCTCCTTATCATGTGCAAATCCTTTTGAAGACCCTCATGTCTCATTCCCTGGATAAAGATCAGCATTAACCATGCTTGCGTAGGATGTTCCGCTCTTGGACAGAACTTGACATATCTTTTGAGTCATAATGCCGCTTTGCGCATTGACTCACCTTCTTTCTGTTTGAATCTGTGTATTTTTGAGACCGTAATGTGAGCTATGCCTTTCTGTGAGAATTCTTTAATGAATTGATGCAACCAAGAGTAAATGACAATAACATCCATCTTATCATCATACTTACCAAACGTAATCTTCTTGGGAATTGGTTCATGCGACGTACATTGGAGAGGGGGAAATGGGAACACACCCAGCACACTACACAATGCCTCACTATAGCCCAAGGTATACAGAGTGCCCCAATCCACTAGAGTTCACCTTCAAAACTCAACACTACCCGCAAGAAAAAACTTTGGGGGGGGGGGGGGGGGGGGGGCGCACACGCCGATACACGCCCGTAAACACACATACACAAGCAGAGAAGAAGGGGGAATGATGCTCAGAGACAATAGAGAATAGCCTTCTAGCATATGCAACACCATGTATAACCAATATACTGTCGGCATGAACCTCGACAACAAGACAAGGGCTCAAAATCCTACACAGGCAAAAACCTCCAATGGCCAAAAGACCCCCAAAAGATGAATGTGTACCTCCTTTTATAGGGGTGCATCTAGGAGACCTAAAAAGAAATAATAGGTGAGCTCCCATCTTGTGCACTTCAATTGCATCTTCATTTGGAATTCCCTTGCATTGCTTGCACTTGGCACAATTCATTTTGGCAACCTTTGCATGGTGTACACCTCTTGGCTCTTTGTCTGCTCAATTCGACCACCCTGCTTAACTTGCACTATCCGGCCTTTTTCTCTTGATTTACCAAGGGACGGCCCCCTTTTTATTAGCCCTTGAAGCCTTCAAACTCACTCTTGTTCTCCACTGGCTCGATAGGCCGCTTTAGAAGTTTCGTGAACTGTCCCTCTCACTCTCTGTCACATCGGCCGCTGGAACCCCTCCTCTTTGCAAGCAATAGCGACATCGCTATTGGGGGGGCTTTTTTGCCCTCTCTAAAAATGGGGGCCGCGGGAACGATCCCTTGGCAGGTGCCACGTCACCACTGCAACACCAACTGCCACAAGCAGGCGTGTGTGCAACTGGCACCACCGCCAAAACCTTCCAAAATTGCCACCATCACCGCCCCTGCTGGGCAACGCTTCGCCAACACAGTGCCCTTCGGGGCTCGCCATCGCCATAGCTCAAGAGGGAGCTCTCGCTCACGCTCCTAATACCTCAAACGGGTGCCCCTGTTTGGGTTAAATACCCTACCATCCCTTCACCACACTGTGCATATGGGGAAAACCCAGTGCCACGTGAATCCCTTGGGGGTCACCCTCCAAACTTTTTTTTTTATTTTCAATCCATTTGATGCAAAACTTCTTGCACTGTCGGCAAATCATCACTTGCTGATCCATTTGTTGAGACATAAAGCGGTGCTAAAAACCCACTAAGACGACTCTGACTACCTCCAACCTTGCCGCCCTTCACAATTCTCCGAGCCCCCTAACCAATGAAAAAATCGAGAAAACCATATGTGGCGAACTCCGAACAAATGCACCCAATTTTTTGGCTTCTGTAACTTCCTGCTCCGAGCTCCGTTTGATGCATCATCAGCTCCTAGTAGCTCCATACATTGCACAACACCTCCTTGCACTTTGTCGCGGTCCAAAAAATGCCATATGGCAGTCAGGTGGGCACCAACCTAGCCCCCTGCAAAATTTCAACCGGCCATAAACTGCAATCCGTGGCTCTGATCTAGAGTTTGAAAATACGGATAGGCTCCATAAATTGAGCACTGCACACCTGTACCCTGACATCCACTTAGGCCACCTATCCCAGTTGCCCTGTTCGGCAAGAATCTACTACACACTGAACCTTCAACCTTCCATAACGGTTTGATCTGCCGTATGGACATGCTCATTCGGCACTTCAAGCTCTACATTCTTGGACCCAAAGCATACATCTTGAATCTCCTTCTCTTTCTCTACAAATTAGCCCCTTCTGGAGCCTTTCTTGGCCTATAAACCGCATCAGTCATACATCTCTGCTATTGTTAACCCTCACGGCTCACGGACACCCTATCACCTACGAGACGGACGTTGTAACCTACGGTGGACATTGTATTATTTATTTGGTAGAGTCAGGTACCGGGCTTGTCGGTCCAATAGGAAAAGGGTAAGAGCGATCACCGATAAGAGGCGCACTCTAACTAGGACATTCAAGGGATTAGTTGGCTAAGCATGGGTGCCCAAGTGTGAATGGGGTGAGCTCATATAAAATCCAACTAAACCTAATATTCACTCATTCTCTCATTTGTGCAATGCAAGAAGAGTGCTCTTGCTTCATCTCCTTCTCCATCTCCTTGTGTACTAGTGTGTGTGTGTGTGTGTGTGTGTGTGTGTGTGTGTGTGTGTGTGTGTGTGTGTGTGTGTGTGTGTGTGTGTGTGTGTGTGTACTTGAGAGAGAGAGAGAGAGAGAGTGTGTGTGTGTGATCGAGCATTGCGGAGGCACGACGGCGGTGAAACAGTAGAGCGCGACGTAGCGGCGTCTCCTTCTTCTTCGTGGCAAGGAATCCTCCACGACACGAGCATAGAGCCGTGAGTGACACACCATTGCCCTCTTTTGAGCTTACTAGTTAAGCTAGTTGTGTGCTTGGAGTCGTCTGTGGCTCGCACACAGTGTTAGGCAAGTCCCTTGCTTCGACAGTGCGGCAAGGAGTGCACATTTTTGGCGCCGTTGCCGGGGAATCGCCCTGCACTAAGCCCAAGAGGCACTTTGTGCTTCTTCTATGAGTTGTTTGTAGTAGGAAAGAAGACGAAGAGGAAGAGGAATGAGTTATTTTTCTGCAAGTTGTTACTTTCTGTATTGTCTGCAAGTTCTGTGATTTCTGCATAATCTTGTGTTTTCTGTTTGCACACAGTCTTTGCACAATTAGTAGTTGTTAGCTTGTTCGCAGTGAATGAGTAAGTAGGTAGACAGTTAGCACTTTCTGTTTGCACACAGTCTGTACACAGTTTTCTGTTAAGGTTTGCCTGCACACAGTCTTTGCACAGTAAGGTAGTGAGAGAGGAAGTAGGTGGACAGTTAGCTCACTGTCATTAAGCAGTTAGCAAAGTGGTTAACAGATTAGTTAGTAGATTAGTAGTGGTTAGCAGCACTGTTAGTAAGTAGATAAGGTAGTGAGCTGTGAGCTGTTGACAGAGAGGTTAGATAGGTGTTGACAGTGCGTGTGGCCAAGAAAGGGTCACCTAAACCGCGCGCGGTCGGCGCCTTTTTTTCAAAAAAACTGTTTAAAAAATTTTTTAAAAATAAATTGTAAAAAATCTGAAAATATTTAAGCGTGAGTGACTGGGGGGCTAAACTAAAATTTTGATCGGGACCGGGATCATTTCCCCAAGCCCAAGCCCAGGCCCAGGCCCAGGCCCATGCCTAAGTCCTATGATATATACTAGACTCACTCTTATATATATACCCTACCCCCTCAAGAAGGAATGAGAGCATGTGGGGCAAGTCCTCCACTCTCCTCCCTTCTCTTCCCACTTGCACCCTTAGACTTTCTAATTTGAGCCTAGTTCCCTACTAGAAATTGACGGTTTTAGGGATTCCGAGGGCATAAAGTGACCAAAGGGAGGGTTGTAAAGCACGGCACGTCTCTCTGACCGAGACGCTCGTTTTGAGCTATCATACGTTCTATTCTATAGCTGGGTCAGAAAAAAAAAGGACCAAAAAATCAAAAAAAAAAGACTTGGGTTGCAAAACACCCAAAAATACTAGGTGAGCAGCCTTCACGGGCACTCACTGACAACTTCTAGGGGATCAAAGTCATATGAACCTACGCTCTGGACGAGTGTTAGAGCACGAGCATATTGGTAGTGCCTCCATTTACGCGGGCACCCATTATTCCTCCACCCTAGGTTCTGGACCTTCGGCCGGGACTCAAGGTAGCGCGACCCAAGATCCTCATATCGCGTCTAGTGATTCTTCCTCTGACTACGAAGTCATGGAGGGGTATCCTACAACAAACCCTGATAGTTCAAGTCAAGACATGCATGTCATGGGCCCACGGCCCGGGTCCAGTGTATTTAGCCTCTTAAAGAGACCCTTAGTAGAGCTACTCGCTCCGAACATGCAGTTAATGAAATAAATGAAGGGAGTGGGGAAGTAAATTCGTCATTCATGCCTAAAATAGACCCTATGCTTCTTGAGAGTGTGCATGTGAATGTTCCATCCACTGCACCTCCTGATCCTTTAGGAGTATCTCCCTCTGAGGTTTTACTACCCGATGGTAGGAGTCTTGTCGAAGTACAAGAGATCGAACACTATATGCAAGCAACATGGGAGAGGGAAATTGAGAACCTACGAAGGCTAGAACAAAGTCGATCCCTGAAAGCAAAGGCTCCTATGACAACAATCATGCCAGCCGAGCAACCGAGTGCTCCCAAGGTAGCAGTCACGGAGGGGCAAGCGATGGGGAGCAATAATGCTTCCACTTCGAGGGAAACCTCCAGCACGCCAGGCCTAGATGGGATATTCCTAAACAAAAATTGGGAGTATGAACTACAAGCAGAAGCTTTAACTGATCGGTACACAGGACACGCCTATCATGTGGGTTGGTTAGATGTTCTACAATCCACATCGGGTGCTACTAGCATAGATGAGCAACAACAGAAAGTCTGTGATGTCCTCCATAGGATTGTTGAGTTAGAAAGACAGAACACAGGGATCAACATGCCTTCAACAGGCCTAATGAGATTCTTGGATACGGGAAAGGCCAACCAACCAACCCTATCACAAATGGAGACTCCCTCAGTGAGCCCCATTGATCCTCCATATGTTGTTTCGCCGGGAGCCTCACTACAATCTAAGCCCACAAGTGGCAGCTTTACCTTCCAAGATCTAGCTCATCTTTCTCTTAATGACACTACGGCTACCATGCATATCCCAGTGGTGAGCATGACAAGAAGTACACCATGGAGTTCATTTGTTAATACTGCGCCGATGCCTAGTAGCACAGTGCCCCCAACTATACCTACATGTATGTATCAATCATGTGCACCTGTCGTACCTCAGCCTCATATAGCTCCTACACCTCCGATTATTCCAAGAGCTTACAATCCACAATGGAATTATCCAAGCTCTTATACAAGTGGAGCCATGCCATTTAATAATAACATGCCATATCAGACACCCCCTATGCCTAGGGCCACGCCTCTAAACTTTGGACCACCGTCTGGTACACCACCATACGAAATATGGGACCCAAGAGCCGCGCGTATGCCAAGGCCAAGGCCAACTCCCATCTCACATGTGGTTCCAAGAGCACATACACCCATTATACCTGCTCAAATAGGAGATTTGGCAGCATTTTCTCAAACTATCGGTCGCTCTATTGCGGAAAACATGTGAAGTGCACCTGATAGAGAGCCTAGGAGCAAGGAAGTTCAAGTAGCTAAGCTCACACAGAAATTTAGTGGAGACGGAGATGCTAGAAAGCATATGGAAGTCTTTGAACATGTGTGCGATTCCTTTGAAGAGCACAATGAGCTACATAAGTGTAAGGCTTTGAGTTTGACCCTAAGCGGAAAGGCTGGAGATTGGTATAGAACCTTAAGAGTAGAAGAGAAAACGATCTACTCTACTCTTAGGAGATTGTTCTTGAAAGAGCACATACGAGAGGGAGTACTTTGGGGTGTAGCCTCTCAGCTCCAGAAAGCCCAACGAGAAGAAGGTGAATCCGTGAGAGACTTCATTAGTCGCCTAAAGAATTTGAATTCTCGATGCAATCCAAACGAGCGATTCAAAAACAACCAATTGCTCGATAGATTCATTAGGGGACTACGACATGAAAGTATCTATAATGGCCTAGTCATTAGAGGTATCACTACTTGGGAAGCAGTCACCATGAATTCAATCCAATTGGAGGATAATTTAATGATTGCAGGAGAAAGAGTGTCTGCCGAGCTGAAGTCTAGTAGCTCGCAAGCGTCAGGGCAGAAACATCGAGTGAACCAAGTATAGAAACTAAACACTCAAGGCCTAGTACGACCATCTATGGTAATTTATATGAGAGTGAAGAAGATACAAGCGAAGACCTATCAGGCGAGTCGAGTGCAAACATTTACCAAAATCAAAACCTTAACAAGAAACAAAGGTCATATAAGAGACGACGATATCGAGCAAATGTGAGAGCTAGGATAAACAAGGAAAGATCTACTGCATAATGGCTTAGCTATCTAGGGGCATGTGATGCTCATCGAAAGCTAGTAGACAATTCGGGTGAACATCTCCAGAGTGTCATGTGGTGCAGCACGCGACCCATTGACCTCGCTCAATTGGAGGTTACAGAGCCGAAATTGAGTCGAACTATAAGAAGACGTCAAAACTGAGAGTTAGCACAACAACAAAAGCAGGCAGAACTAAAAGAAAGGTCTCTGTCAGGACAAGAGCCTGCTGACTTACATACGGCTCGTGAACATTTTAAATCTTATACCACGGGTGAGCGAAAGGTTGTGTATGCCAAAGCCCAACGAATACCTACCAATGGAAGCAGTGGAGTCTATGATGGTCCAGCGGTAGTTAAAGAGATAGAATTAGCAGAACCAGGTGAGGAGTCTAAACCAGTCTTTATTGCTCAAGACCTTACCGAAACTGAAGAGGCTGTACTTAAGGAGCTCCTTAAGGAATACAAGGATATCTTTTCTTGGACATATCATGACATGAAGGGCGTTCCACCTTCTGTGGTGCAACATACAATTCCCATGATCAACATTGCTAAACCCATCCATCAACGATCCTATCCAATGAATCCTAAGTACGCCAAAATTGTACAAGAGGAGATTGAAAAACTTATCCAATGTGGATTCATATACCCTATTGAGCACTCAGAATGGGTTTCTCCAATAGTCATTGTGCCAAAAAAGAATGGGAAACTAAGAGTGTGTGTGGACCTCAAGAAAGTTAATGCAGTTACTAGGAGAGATCATTATCCCTTGCCATATTCAGAACATGTGCTTGAAAGAGTTGCGGGCAAGGAAGCTTATAGCTATTTAGATGGGTACTCTGGTTACAATCAAATCACAATTGCATTAGAGGACCAAGCTAAAACTGCTTTTATCACAGAGCTTGGAGTGTTTGCATTTCGTGTTATGGCTTTTGGCTTAACAAATGCCCCTGCTACATTCCAACGATTAATAAACATTGCGTTTAAAGAATTTCTAAGGGAGTTTTGTGAAGCTTTCCTAGACGACCTTTGTGTTTATTCTTCTTGGGAGAATCATTTGTTAT
Organism: Adiantum capillus-veneris; assembly: GCF_014529385.1. Taxonomy (NCBI): domain Eukaryota; kingdom Viridiplantae; phylum Streptophyta; class Polypodiopsida; order Polypodiales; family Pteridaceae; genus Adiantum; species Adiantum capillus-veneris. Next base: position 14,202,794 of record NC_140933.1, read on the forward strand.
ATCTACGAAAAATATTTGAGAGGTGTAGATTTTATCGCATCTCATTGAACCCTTTCAAATGCCAATTTTGGGTTAATCATGGAGTCATTCTAGGGCATATAGTGTCCAAGAACGGGATATCCACAGATGAGAGTACGATTAAAGCCATTGCCGATTTGCCACCACCTACGAACTATAAAGGAGTTCAAAGATTTATGGGCCATGTTGGTTATTATCGAAGGTTTATTTTAAACTTTGCCGAGATAGCGCATCCATTGTACAAGCTTCTTATTGAGTTTCACTGGACGGAAGAATGTCATCAATCTTATGAGTTATTAAAGAAGGCCCTAACAAGTGCTCCAATCCTGCAAACACCTGATTGGAATGTACCTTTTCATGTGCATATTGATGCATCAAACTTTTCTATTGGGTGTGTTCTAACTCATCCAGGAGAACATAAATTGGACTAACCTATTATCTTTGCAAGTCGCCAATTAAATGATGCCGAGATGAACTACACTACTACAGAGCGCGAAGGTCTAGCTATGATTTACGCAGTAAAGAAATTTTGCTATTACCTTCTTGCTGCCAAGTTTGTGTTTTATGTTGATCATCAAGCATTGCTATATTTGGTAAACAAGCCGTGTTCCACAGGTCGAATTACATGATGGTTGTTAATTCTTCTTGAGTTTGAATTCACCGTTGTTGTGAGGCCTGGGAGGAAACATGTCATGGAAGATCATTTATCTCATATCCCTAATGGTGAAGCTCCTACGGGGGTTGATGAAGAATTGCGTGATACTCCTTTGTTCATTGTTGAGACAATGCATGAATGGAGTGAAAAGAATGTTAACTTCTTAGTTAATGGTTTTCCACCCAAAGAGCTGCGAAAAGATATAGCTCGAAAATTAATCAAGAAATGCGAACCCTATTGCTTACTGGCTGGAACTCTCTATAAAAGAGGAAAAGATGATGTTCTTAGACGCTGTGCCCGCAAGGATGAGTATTTATATATTCTACAAGAGGCACACATGGGCGTAGCTGGTGGTCACTTTTCAGGAAAGTTGACTACCCGAAAGATCTTACAGTCAGGCTATTGGTGGCCCACTCTATTTAAGGATGCATCACTTTTTGCAAAGGGATGTGATGAATGCCAACACTTCAAGAAGCCACAAAGAAGGGATAGGATGCCTCTACATCCCATCAAGGTAACCCAACCATTTGAAAAGTGGGGCTTAGACTTTGTAGGACCGATTAGTCCGGCTGCACGTAACACGCAATCACGATATATCATTGTGGCTACCGACTATGTAACCAAATGGGTTGAAGCAAAAGCAACACGAAAGGCGGATGCAAAAACAACAGCTAAGTTCCTCTTTGAGAACATTATCACACGTTTTGGATGCCCCTTTGAACTTGTGAGTGACAATGGAACTCATTTTATAAATGAAGTAATAAAAGAACTCACATCAAACTTCATGATATCTCACCACAAGTCTACACCCTATTATCCTCAAGCAAATGTCCAAGCTGAGAGTACCAACAAAACTCTCATCTTCATTTTGACAAAGACAGTTGAGGCTCATCGCATTGATTGGGACCTAAAGCTTACATCATCTTTATGGGCTTATCGTACTGCGTATAAAGTTGTTATTAATTGCACATCGTTTAAGATGGTGTATGGCCAAGAAGCAGTTATGCCATGGGAGTTTGTCATTCCTAGTCTTCGAGTAGCTTCTCAAGAAGGTTGGGATGGTAACCCCTTAGTTGAGCGATTATATATCCTAGAAAGGCTAGATGAAGAGAGGCAATTAGCTGTGCGAAATGCTCTAGTGGAGAAGGATAGGACAAAGAAGTGGTTTGATAGCCATTTAAAGGATAAAGACATCAAGGTTGGTGATAAAGGTTCTTATGTACGGGGTACGTAATGAAAAGAATAAATTGAAATACGCTGGTAAGGGACCATATCGAGTGTGTGAAATTACCCCGCAAGGTACCATTCGTGTGGAGACTCTAAATGGAGTTGAAACCATTGGATTCCTTAATGGGAGTAAATTCAAAAGATATTATGATTCTCTAAGCTAGGAAGAGTTGCAAGCCATCCATCAAAAGAAGGCTGCCAAGGAACAAGCAGAGCTTAGAAAAATCCAAGCAAGAGTTGAGGCTCGAGAACGACAACAACGTCTTAGAAGCCAACGAGAGGCTAATCTAGGAATCACGCAAGAATTTTTCGAGGACACAGATGACGACTCATTAGAATCTGAGCCACCCCTACGATACCCAATTGAGCTAAATAGCCCCTATGTGAAAGTACTATACAATGCCTTATTAGATACAGGAGCTAAACACAATTTGTTATCCTATGGAGTTTGGTGTCAATTAGGGAAACCGACCCTATCCCCGAGTACGATGCAAGTCAAGGGCATTAATAAAAAGAAAACTGCTATTCTTAGAGTCCTTCAGACCCCTGTTGTCTATGAAAATGGAAGCATAGTGCAGAGGTTTCTAGTCATGCCCGCGGGAGCTATGGAAGGCAACGTAAACCTGGGACGCACGTGGATGTTGGCAACCAAATGCACTATTGATTGGGATACTGGTAGTGTCACGACGCGACCACCGACTCTTACCCCTATCATTCAAGCAAAGTCACCTACGTTGCAAACTCTAGCAAAGCTGAAGGATAGCCAACATTCACAAGCCAAGGTGGTTAACTCGTCTTTGTCGGCTACCCATGAACCTAGCACTTCAACACTTGTAGTTGCAGCAAGCAGTAATATTGCAAGTACTCAACCTGCACGACCTAAGAGTACATATCAATGGGTCCCCAAGGCCTTACTTCCAACTACCTCAACCCTCCCATCCATTCCAAGAAAAAATTTCCCTGGAAAACCAAGAGCACACTCTAGGAGAGTCAAGACCAAATCATGATGGATTCCAAAACGACTATTAGAAGCCCAAGGCTACTATGATGGAAATGAGCAAATTTGGGTACCTAAACGTAAAATGTGTCCTTCCTTATCGACAACAAACCCATATGAGTCAAACAGTGTAACGCTAAAGCCAATGGCAGACCGTGGGAAGGGAAAGATCACAGATTGCTACACACCTAGTCCAGAGCTAGTTTGGGCTCCAAGGCAAAACCAATTTATTCCACCTAGCTCAGAAAGGGGGGAGTTCCATGAAGCTTCTAGCTCCTCATGTAATACATCCATAGAGGTAAAAGCTTCTACACAGCCTCCACCTACAATAGTGGACCTCCATGAAGCTACAAAGGAATCCACACCTTCTAGTGTTCAAGAATCACCTGATGAACCACTTCAAGTTCGATCCTGGGAGAGTACCTTACCACCCTTGCAACTCAACGAGGCACCTAAGGTAATAGAAAACTACTGGCAAAAATCTTCACCTATAACATCTTGGAACAACTGGTTTCAAAGGGTGACGACATCATTATTCAATTGGACATCCATTATTCACTTGCTTCCCTCTCAACCTTTCTCCCTGACCTCTTAATCTCCAATCTTAGGGAATGTATATATAAAGCCTTATACTCACAAAAACAAGATAAAAAAGTAAAAGAGCAAGAGCAAGAGCCATAACACAAAATCATAAAAACAAATTATGCACAAGAACACGACCCTTGTAATATTTGCACTCTAACCAAAATCTATTTGCGTGTATAGATATGGCTAGTACGCTGGAGTCATCCACTCCTGCCTTGGGTGAGAGGTACCCTCGTTACTTTTCACAAATTATTCACATGGTCTTTCCAGTGCTTGCATGTGAATGGGATTTGATAGGTACGCTAGCATGTGAGAGGAATTTTGAGGAGTTAGAATGGCTGATACGTCTCTTGACCACGTCTGATCCATACTTAGTAGAGAGCGTTTCTCCCATTGCACAAGCCTACCCTTTTGACCAAGATGACTATAGGCGTCTAGTGACCTTCTTAGTAAACATGGACACCTATGATGAAGAAGAAAATTTACAGGACTACACGGATGGCACATATGGTCTCATGGATGATGACTTTGTTTATCTCGACGACGAGAATAGGGGTTTAGCCTTAGGGTTTCCCCCCAAACTCTACAATATCCTATTACCTTGACTCTCTAGGGGGAGTGCAAATAATTAGGTTAGGGTTCCTTATGTTTTTTGTTGTGTTCAATAAGTGTTGGTACCTTTTCCCACTAATGTGCCTCCTGCAGGTATTCCTTTTGTTTCCTAGTGTGTACAGGAGCGTGTTGCTATTGATAGGATTTGGACCTTCATGGAACCTTTCTCTCGTTCGTACTTCAGATCAAGCGCGACCATCAACACAAACAGGTGTTTTTTGTCCATTAGCATTGCCCCTATCTATTTTGCATCCATGTTTGTCTGCTTTAATTGTGATTGGTAGCCTAATATTCACAGCATTTTCTTAGTATCAAACATTTAATTCAATGTAATTTTTTGTCATAATCACTTGTCTAGGTTTAAAAATCAAGCAGTCCGACACGTTTAAAAATCAAGCAATCCAACTAAGCTAGTTTGACCAAGCTAGGTGTTAGAAATCTTCTCTTAATACCATGGGGAATTCCTTCCTAATAAGCAATGGTTACTTAGGTTCTTAATCCGATTTAGGCAGCATTGTGTGAAATGTACTAGGGCTTTCTAGTGGGCTTGACCCTATTGACCTTTAGCTTAAGTATTATAAAGGGAGTTTACTAGTGTGATGAGCCTGGGGAGGTGTATCAGAGTTATATGACCCCCCAAAGCTACAAAATTAAAATGATGAAAACAAACAACACAAAAAAATATCAAAGTGCCACAATGTAAAATTTTAAGCTGGAAGAGAAATCCCTGCTTAAATTGGTACTCCACTCACATGTATCGCCTATGGTACTAGAGCCCTAGAGGTTCCCAGTGTGGGCGCTTTTCCTTGAAAAGCAAAAAACCCAAGGCATACAAAATAAGCACACACATCAAAATTGAATCACTGTGAAAAGACTTTGGGGGGTCAAAGCAAAGGTAATTAGTCAGGCGATGATTTCATGAGAAATTTCTTTTATCGTAGCTTAACCAGAGAAAATTAAGAAGCTTACCCATGGTATTAATAGTCGATCTCTAGTGCCTTTCGACCGTTAAATTAGCGACCCCAGACTTGTTTAATTTTTTACCTTTACATCTGTTTATGCATTTGATTACATTGCAATTTAATGCTTATTGCTGACAAATTGTTTAAAATTTTGTTACCAATCAATTGTCTGCCTAAAATTGCATATGCTTTTTAATTGCTTATGAGAATGCAATTACTGTGCAATGTTGTTTGATTTTGCAGTGACTGAAGAAGGCTAAAAACATTCATCTCAAATGCTCTTCCACCTCGACCAACGAGATTCAACTCAATAGCTTCCGAGGACGGAATCTACATCAGGAAGGGGGGCATGTTAACCCTCACGGCTCACGGACACCCTATCACCTACGAGACGGACGTTGTAACCTACGGTGGACATTGTATTATTTATTTGGTAGAGTCAGGTACCGGGCTTGTCGGTCCAATAGGAAAAGGGTAAGAGTGATCGCCGATAAGAGGCGCACTCTAACTGGGACATTCAAGGGATTAGTTGGCTAAGCATGGGCTCCCAAGTGTGAATGGGGTGAGCTCATATAAAAGCCAACTAAACCTAAAATTCAATCATTCTCTCATTTGTGCAATGCAAGAAGAGTGCTCTTGCTCCATCTCCTTCTCCATCTCCTTGTGTACTAGTGTGTGTGTGTGTGTGTGTGTGTGTGTGTGTGTGTGTGTGTGTGTGTGTGTGTGTGTGTGTGTGTGTGTGTGTGTGTGTGTGTGTGTGTGTGTACTTGAGAGAGTGTGTGTGTGTGTGTGATCGAGCATTGCGGTGGCACGACGGCGGTGAAGTGGTTGAGCGCGACGTAGCGGCGTCTCCTTCTTCTTCACGGCAAGGAATCCTCCACGGCAGGAACATAGAGCGGTGAGTGACACACCATTGCCCTCTTTTGAGCTTACTAGTTAAGCTAGTTGTGTGCTTGGAGCCGTCTGTGGCTCGCACACAGTGTTAGGCAAGTCCCTTGCTTCGACAGTGCAGCAAGGAGCGCACAGCTACTACTTGTCTGCCCATGATCTTTCTAGCTGCTCCAGCCTTTTTCCATTATTCTGCTAGCCTGCACATATCTACCCATGCCATTTTCTATGGTCGACACAGTTTGTTTGTACCATCATTTCCCACCCCCTAGTTGGGCATTCATACTCAACCACATAAGATCTTTATTCACCTTCTAACTGCAAAACCTGGCACATACTATGAGAAAACCAAAACCCTGTGTACATAGTCTTATTCTGCCTACTGCCAAACCTTCAAGTGGGTTGCCCCACCCCCTGCATCATGTAACTTCCACCTAGATCAAACACCTGCCTTTGATATCTTCCACCCATCTGTAACTGCTCACCATAGTTCCGTATCCCAACATATAGACCACCCTGTATGTAGGCTACCCATAGCCTACCTTCAACTCCCCATGCATCCCTGTGCAAACTGTCCACTCCACACCAAGCAACACGAAACATGCCATCGAAAAAACTTGTACCTGACACCAAGCTCCAACACATGTCTGACCCTCTCTCCCAACCAAATAAAAGTGGAGGCCTCAACCATAGACCCCTTTACCTGCTGAACCATCCACTGCATAGCTGTATCTATCATCATACTCATCAACCATGGCTTACATACCTTCAAGGGAAGCAAAACCATTGCCTGGGATTCTTCTTTCTTCACATTGGACATGTTGACATTGGAATCTCCACCATCTTTGGCAACACAACCTCCTCTTTGGCCACACACTCAATTCCAGCATCATCAAGCCCTTCCTCGTCAACCAGCCCTTCAAGGTTGATCAGCACCTCTTGCTCTTCAACTTCAACCACCTGCTCTTCAAGCACCTCTTCTACGGCTACATTATGCTCCAACAAGGAAGAGAGAAACTCGCTCTCTTTTGCATCCATCTTGTCTTTCTCCATAGGCACGTGTTGCACCACCATGACATATTCCACCGCTACTTTCATTAGCATGGCCACTAGTATGGCACCACACACCACCTTTATATGTATACCATCACCTGTAGGCCTAGACCGCTCCACTTGATCTTCATCATGCACCTCAGCTTGCTCTGTTCCGTGCTCTTCTTGCCTTGGGCTACTACCATATCATCAAACACATAAGAGGGCAACTTTACCTTTATCAGCTCTCTCAGGTTCATCAAACACATAAGAGGGCAACTTTACCTTTACCGGCTCTCTCAGGTTCGTCAAACTCCGTCTCCTCGCCATAGGATGTGGACTCATCCGCACTATTCTCCTTGCTTTGTATCCCAGCAAACTGAGCTTCTATCTTCATCATCATTGGCATCATATACCACCTCCGTATTTGCATCTTTGTCCGCTTGCTGCTCCACAAAAGCTTGACCATCACCACAACTTTGGTCACTTTCTTCATCAGCTTCTGAACCCTCAGTATCTGCAGCCTGATTGCATTTTTCTACCTTTTCATGCAAACTTTCCACAAGAGCAGGCTTTACCTCTTCAATCCCCATTGGAAACTCAACATTTGCTACCACTCTTACACCTTTGTTCACCTCAATATGGAGCTTCTCCTCGTTGACAAACTCGTCCACCTTCGGCACATGCACATCACAAATCAAAAATATCCAAGGAACATAGCCAGTAGTAGGACTTACCTCAACAGGCTCTGCACTTCGAACACTTGGAATCACCTATGGACCAAAGAACACTTTGCTACCTCCACAACAGGCATATAATCTGCTGGCTTCTTTAACACACCCAGCTCCAGTTTTTGACATTTTCTCTAATCCTTGGATGCAAGCACTCTAGCAGCTTTGACAGCTTCAAGTATTGATTGCTTTTGACCCCAGTAGTAACCTCTAACTGTTTCCAACAGCTTCAAACTGCTCAATGAAAATAGAGAAATCTTTACTTACGTCTTGGCGTACCGCCTTCAGCCTTGCACCAGCTTCTTCCATCGTAATCACCTCTTGAAACCACTCTAGAAACTGGCTTTGGAATCTTTGCCAAGATTCTCGATCACTGCTCTTTAAACCATTGAACCACACCTTGGCTCGTCCTGGCATAAACAGCGGCACCGTCTGTAACTTTTCTGCATCCGTCAACATATGCATCGACATCATCCATAACTCAAAATCTGCTAGCCAGTCCTCAGGATCTTCAATGCTCGGAAATATGGAGCCAAAACCTAGCTCCACTATCTCTGTCAGCTTCAAACTCGACCATCAAACACTTCGACCATCATCCAGCCGCTTTGTCGGCTAAAAAACACCACTTCAAACTTCAAATTGGAGCATCAGACAACTCCTCACTAGGGGCACCAGAAGATGGAGAGGGGGAAAGTGGAACACACCTAGCACACTACACAATGCCTCACTATAGCCCAGGGTATACACAGCACCCCAATCCACTAGAGTTCACCTTCAAAACTCGACAACTATCAATAAGCAAACCGTCGCTTTCACACAACCATACACACACACGCCTTGCAATGCACCAGACAGACCCAATCACTCTGTTCCACTCAATTTACAACCTTCCACACTCACACAACCTCTCCCTATCTCTTTTTGCACGACAAACTTCAGGGGAACACACACGCCGATACACGCCTGTAAACACACGTACACAAGCAGAGAAGAGAAGGGGGAAGGGGGAATGATGCCCAGCGACAATAGAGAATAACCTTCTAGCATATGCTACACCATATACAACCAATATGCTGTCGGCATGAACCTTGGCAACAAGACAAGGGCTCAAAAAGCCTACACAAGCAAAAACCTCCAATGGCCAAAAGACCCCCAAAAAATGAACATGTACCTCCTTTTATAGGGGTGCGTCTAGGAGACCTAAAAAAGAAATAATGGGTGAGCTCCCATCTCGTGCACTTCACTTGCAGCTTCATTTGGAATTTCCTTGCATTGCTTGATTCATTTTGGCAACCTTTGCATGGTGTACACCTCTTGGCTCTTTGTCTGCTCAATTCGACCGCCCGGCTTAACTTGCACTATCCGGCCTCTTTCTCATGCTTTACCATGCGACGCCACCCTTTGTATTAGCCCTTGAAGCCTTCGGACTCTCTCTATCACTCCCTCTTGTTATCCACAGGCCGGATAGGCTGCTTTAGAAGGTTCTCGAACTGTCCCTCTCACTCTCTGTCATCGGCCGCGGGAACCCCTCCCCTTTGTAAGAAATAGCGACATTGCTATTGGGGGGGGGGCTTTTTTTCTTCTCTAAAAATGGGGCCCACAGGAACGAGCCCGTGGCGGGTGCCACATCACAACTGCAACACCAACCGCCACAAGCGGGTGTGAGGACCCCAAACCCGCCGACACCAAAAGCGTAATGGGACCCTTGACAGGTCTGTAGGCCTAATAAAAATTTGAGTCCCTAAACAAGAAGAATTCCAGGTAATTCACCCTTACCATTGATAATGGTTTAGGTTATAGCCCTAGAAGGAGACCTAGTCCTGTCTCCGGTGGAAACAGGACAACTTGTTGAACGAAAAAAAAAAATATTCCGGCCCTATAACTTCCATCATTCGGATTAAGGTTTCCTTAGCCAACGCTTTTTTCCCCCTAACGTATGTGAGGGCACAGCCATTGATGGATTCCTCATCCAAGTGGAGAAGTTTCTAGACGTTTTTAGTGCGCAGGAATGGATAGTTACCTGACTAATCAAGTCCACCTGTCCATGATTGACAACCTTAGTCAATCTCCACTTACCACCCCGCACTCACACATGATTCTTTGTTGTTTAATTACTACCACATTCTTTTCACAATTAAAACAATGATTTCTTTTAACTTTCATAAGTGAATTTCATTAAGACAACCCTTGACAATAGTATTGAAAACATTCTTTTAGCAAACAAACATCTTTAGACTTAAGACAAGGTACTGTCATTCTGAAGTATCACTGACCAGTACTAGCTTGTCTCAAAACCACCTATATAAGGGTGAAAAAACGGCACCCATTCCTTATTTATAAAAATCGAGGTGGAAAAAAACCATCACCCATAGTCCAGGCGCCCATACGCCAACCGGTTGCCCATACAACCGGGTGGTTCCTCTAGGATAAATTTGATATCCTAAGTAATATCCACAAGCACGGGGTAAAGACTCCACGCGCACTGAGGAAAACCGACTCATCCATGGCAGAATCGCCATCATTACTCATTACCTGGAGTAAAATATTCCAAGGAATCAGAGGTGTCTTGAGACAAGCTGTCTTAAGGATGGTCAAACATTTCTTTCCTAGGTCAATCAGTCATAACCCAATCATTTCTTTCCTATTTACAATCATTGCTCGTTGGTTTCTTGGAAGTTACCTTCCATTTACAGCCAGTTTATCCTTCCTAACCCTTACGTATGCAATGTTAACTTAGAAATGAACTTTAATCTAATTAAAGACTTAGGTAAACAAAATGAAAATCCACCTGTGAGTGACTGGTCAACCATGTGCTGTTGCACTGGTGCCTGCAGACTTTCCTCAGTAGGCCTATGACTAAGCCCAGTCTCATGGTCATGAGTGGCTTTATTTCTTTTGTTGATAGTATCCTCTTCATCGGTAAGAGGATTTCCTCTGGTTCTCTTTGGAGCCATATTGGCAGCCTTTATAAAAGGACTTAATCGATTAGAGAATTAAATGAATAATCTCTTTTCTTCCTTTTTACCCAAAAATAAGGAATTTTGGAATAAATAGGTATCCTTGTTAGTTATTGGATGAGATATTTCTCCCATAACCTATTTGCTAGTGGATTACTTACCCTAGATGGAATTTGATATGTTCTATCTTTAAGAAATTTTTGGTTAACTTATAAAATTGATTTATAACTTTTTCCTTCTATATTTATGGTTTAATTTAGGTAAAATTAGCTAACAGTAATTTGTTATACTAATTATTTAGGCTAAGGTAATTTCCCAAACTTCAAGATTGATTTCTGACCTCTGGTAATTATTGGGTTATTATATAAATTCATTTACTAATTTTCTTTTCCCGATTTATACACAAAATCGGTTACTTTTAATGAAAATAATTATCTAAACTAATTATCTGAGGTTAAGATATTTATCACAAGTTTTTCAAGATGTGTCTTACCTTTGATAATTATCTCAAAGGTTTTTGGATTAATTTGCCATTTTTTCCCCTTTTAGTTTCTCTTAAAAATAGTGTTTTTCTATTGAGATAATTAGTTAGATTAATTATCTGAGGTTAAAATATTTATCATGGGTTCCTTAAGATGTACTTTACCACTGATAATTATTTCAAAGCTTTTTCAATTAGTTTACTATTTTTCCCTTTTTTCCATGAAAACAGTGTTTTTCTACTGAGATAATTAGTTAAACTAATTATTTGAGGTTAAGATAATTATCCTCTGTTTCTTGAGATGAGTTCTACCTCTGATAATTATTTCTAAGATTTTTTTGAATTAGTTTACTATTTTTTCCTTTTTATTTTTCCTTGAAAATAGTGTTTTTGTTAAATAATTACTTAAACTAACTATCAAAGGTTAAGATAATTATCATGGGTTTCAAAAGATTTGTTATTCCTCTGATAATTACTTCAAAACTTTTTGGATTAGTTTGCTATTTTTCCCCTTGTATTTTCCCTTAAAAATAGTGTTTCTCTAATAAGATAATTAGTTAAACTAATTATTTGAGGTTAAAATAATTATCACGACTTTCATAAGATGTGTTTTCCCTTTCATAATTATCACAAAGCATTTTGAATTAGCTTGCTATTTTCCCCCTTCTATTTTTTCCTAAAACCAGTGTAATTCTACTGAGATAATTAGTTAAACTAATTATTTGAGGTTAAGATAATTATCACAAGTTTCATAAGATGTGTTTTTTCTCTAATAATTATCTCAAAGCGGATTCCATAAAATGTGTTTTTTGTTATTTTCTCAGTTTTATTTTCCCCTTAAAATAGTGTAATTCTATTGAGACAATTAGTTAAAATAATTATATGAGGTTAAAATAATTATCATGGATTCCATAAAATGTGTTTTTTCTCTGATAATTATCTGAAAGGATTTTGAATCAGTTTGCTATTTTTCCCCTTTTATTTTCTTCTAAAAATAGTGTAATTTTGCTAAGATAATTAGTTAAACTAGTTATTTGAGATTTAGATAATTATCACAGGTTCCATAAGATGTGAGTTACCAGTGATAATTATCTCAAAGCATTTTGGATTAATTTGATCATTTTTCCATTTACTTTTCTCTTAAAAACAGTGTAATTCTGCTTAAATAATTATAAAAATTACTCAAAAAATTAAAAGATAAGTTTTCTAGCATAATAATAGTTTAAAACAGTTTTGATAATTATCTCATCTTAATCTAAATTTAATTAGTATAATTATCATTAATTTATTCTTAAAATGAGTAATTTCAATCCTAATATAATATAATAATTAATTATCTTAGTGTTTCTAAGCTTAATCTCAATAACCAGTAGAGAATTTTGAATTAGAAGAGAATTTTAGAGTATACATAGGTTTAATCTTCAATCAATTAAGAAAAATATAAATAGGTTAACATAGTTTTAGTAATTAAAAAGGATTAGTGCTAATTACCGTTGATTAACCAACTACAGCCTTGCTCTCTAGTGATTTTTGTGTAGATGTCCCTCTAGATGAGAGAGAATGTACAAAGGCTCCGAGTCTAATTTTTTGTGAAGAAAAGGGGTCTTTTTATAGATTTTCAGGGACCCTAGGCTGTTTCTGGCAGGTTCTAGCACCTCAAGCAAGGCCCCAGCTTTCAACTAGCACCACCTGCTACTAATTCTGTCCTGGGCAGGTTCCACATAGCCCCCCCAGCTTCCAGAATCGATGCTAATTTCTTTGATTTTTAATGATGAAAATTGGAAATATCTGCAATTTCTAGAACCTTAGGATAAGAAAGTCTTTAGCAATAATAATTACTGAAACCATCCAATTTTACTTAGCTAATTAAATTCCTAGTGTAACCTTTCAGAGCCCGTAACTTTTCCAGATTTCATTGGAATCTGATTCTGGAAAATTCTAACCATAGTAAAGCTCTGGTTACGGTTCCAAAAATACCAATATCAGTCATAGTTGGATCATTCTATAGTGTTTTCTCAATAATCAAGTTAAATTTAACAGGCTTTGTACAATTTCTAAGGTTTTAGAAACTGAAAACCTTACAATCACCCCAACTTAAGGAATTGAGATGTCCTCATCTCAACCGAAATTGGGAAAATCTTTGAGAAGTGATACTTCGTCCTCCCATGTGGCGTCTTCAGTGGGGTAGTCCTTCCATTTGACTAAATGTTACCTGATTACTCTGTTATGTAGACTTCTTTCCCTAGTATCGAGAATACAATCTGGTTGGAGTTCAAGAACTCCTTGTTTCTGCATCACAATTTGTTCGTCGTCTAGAGTGTGATTGGGATTTGGGATGTAGGGTTTTAGAAGACTGATATGGAATACATTATGGACCTTGAGGTGTTCAGGTAGTTTTAATTTGTAAGCTTGATCACTGATTACTTTAATCACTTCATAAGGTCCACAATATCTGGGGCTTAGTTTTTTGTATTTTTCCAAGGATAAATTGCTTCTCTTTGGCCGTACCCTAAGGAATACTTAATCCCCTTGTTTGAAAAACCTATCAGACCATTTTTTATCAGCATAATGTTTTTGGCGGTCCTTAGCTGCCTGAATGTCCTATCGTATGGCTTTGGTTTAGGCATCCATCTCCTCCAACATTTGCTTTGAAGCTTCTACTCTCGTAGTAGGGTCAGAAAAGTTTAGGGTGATATACATTCATGCCCATAAAGAGCATTAAATGGTGACATCCCAATGCTTTTATGAAATGAGGAATTATAGGCAAATTCCACCAGAGGAAGAAATGGTATCCATTTCCGGGGTTCTCTACTACAGTAGGCTCTAAGGATGTCTTCAAAAACTTGATTCACTCTTTCCGTCTGGCCATCCGTTTGAGGGTGATAGGCTTTACTGAAATATAACTGGGTACCTAAGGATTCAAATAAAGCTTTCCAAAATTTTGAAGTAAATTTTGCATCTCTGTCACTGACTATTCTCTTAGGAAGTCCGTGTAATCCGAAGATCTCTTTGATAAATAAAAGGCTTATGTCTGATGCAGTGTAAGTTGTTTTCACAGGCATCAAATGAGATACTTTAGTCAGCATATCCACTACCACAATAATGGAGTCATAACCCCCTTGAACAGTGGGAAGGCCTGTTACAAAGTCCATGCTAATAAGTTCCCACTTCATTTGAGGAATGTTCAGAGGTTCAAGTTTTCCTGGCATCATTACTCGTTCAGCCTTAATCCTTTGACAGGAAAGACATTGTTTGATGTAGCGAAGTATATCTCCTTTCATTCCTTGCCAAAAATAGATTTTCCTTATGGAATTAAGGGTCTTTGCGTAGCCAGGATGGCCGACAACTGGAGCGTTGTGTCCTTCATAAAGGATTAACTCCTTTAATGTTGGATTCTTAGGAATGTAAAGCCGATACTTATAATAGAGAAGCCCATCCTCAAGTGAATAATCCTTGATTCTGTATTTCTCTTTCTCTTTTAGGTCCTGTTGATTAATAACTTGTAGGATTTTTTGATAATCTCATCTTCCAGGAGGCTTTCTTAACACTAGAATGGTAACCTAACAGGACATAAAAGTGTCCTTTCAGGGTTTTGGGAAAAAATTCCAAAACCATAGTAGATCCACTCATTTTGAAAAATCCTTTCATGAGCTTATAGTTCAATAACTACTACATATGGAAAAAATGATAAACTTGTAATTTTTCTCATCCCTTGGTCACTACAAGCCTCCAAAGTTGATGGACCAGTGCATTTTGCCCAAAACAACAATTTCTTAGGGTTGATTGCATATAAATAAGAGTGGGGATTTTTGTAGGACATGAGATAAAATGCCCAGTTAACTTCAATGGGTTGGTGACGAAAACATATGGTTGCTTCTACCTCACTATTTTTTTTTTGGGTAAAAAAATAAGGTACAAAAAAGTTTCATTTTTGCCATTCTGCGGACCTATTATCAAAGTTTCTATAGTCACGCTCAATACAGATACTATATACATGTTTTCTTAGTTCCCTTTGGGCCTTGGCATCCAAAAGGATCTATGGAGCATGTCAAAAGGATAATGGATCTCTTACAATTGGAACCTTGGGGGCAATGATAAAGTGCTAAATACAGCAAACATGAAAAAACTGGGTTTAGC
Source organism: Adiantum capillus-veneris (assembly GCF_014529385.1). Lineage (NCBI taxonomy): Eukaryota > Viridiplantae > Streptophyta > Polypodiopsida > Polypodiales > Pteridaceae > Adiantum > Adiantum capillus-veneris. The sequence continues at coordinate 14,218,076 of NC_140933.1, forward strand.
ATTATGACCTCTATGGTTACTACCTACAAAATACACACAATTGGCCTAAGAAACTAGCAATATTGAGAAAGTTATACTTGCTACTCTAAAATGTATCGTATTCTTCAGCAATCAAAAAACTCAACCATCATCATATACTATGCTATATAGCATATTAGGTCCCACAAAACGCAAGGAAGATTAGATTTATGTTATACATTACACTTACACAATCAAAATTGAATTTGGATATCAAGAAAGCCACCACAAAAATCATAAAAGTGCTAATTTTGGCCAAAAAACAGGATTATGCAATTCTTGTAAATTGGTCATAACTTTCAATTTTAACACTTAGCTCTCCCTACAAGCATCAAAACATGTTGAGAACTATGATGTCCTAACCTCTAGCCATCTAAACCTCACAAACATGAAGTTTAGAGTGGTATAGTTGCCAAAAATTGAAAAAAAAACCAAAAACAGGACCCGTTTTTTCACACAATTTAAGTTCAAAAATGTTGTGCACGAGTAAGGTTAATGGTGAGATTGATACTCCAAAAAAAATGCTAAGTTTTTTTCAGCTCATAAGGCAACTTTGTGGATATATAGCACCTAGAAATTCAATTTTATACTCTTCAAATAATTCAAGCAAAATGGTCACTTAACAGGACACAAAAGTGTCCAAGGACATAAAAGTGTCTGGTTACCATTCTAGTGTCCTTGTTTAGGATTGGATTGTCGACTGTGGAAATAGCCCCAAGAAAAACCTTATGACTAAGGGCATCAGCAACCACATTCTCTTTTCTTAGTTTATATTTTATTTCAAAATTGTATTCCTGTAAGAGTTCTATCCATCTTCTCTGCCTCATGTTGAGTGTTGCTTGTGAAAAAATCCATTTTAGACTCTGATGATCAGTGATTAACTGAAACTTTCCTCCTAGAAGATAGTGCCTCCAGAGTTTAAGAGCATGGATGACAGCTAGGAGTTTCAGATCATGAGTTGGATAATTCAGCTCGTGGATTCTTAATTTTTGAGAAGTAAAGGCGACTGGTCTGCCTTCTTGGTTTAAGATTCCTCCTATAGCAAGACCGTTGGCATCTATTACTACTTCAAACTCTTGAGTGAAGTCACGAAGTTTGAGTACAGGGGTTGATGTGAGATTTTGTTTTAGTTTGAGAAAACAAACAGTCCTCCTATTCTTTTTCCCATGAAGTTTGGTTGTCTTTTTAAGTAGCTGTGTCAAGGATGCGACGATGACTCAATAATATTTGATGAAGATTCTATACCATCCTGTAATACCCAAGAATCCTTGAATCTCATTGACCGTCTTGGGTTGTGGCCAATCTATTATGTCCTTAATCATACGGAGATTCCTTCAAGGTTTATTATAAATCCAAGATAACTAACTTCGCGCGTGAAGAACACACATTTACTCATCTTGGCATATAACTGATGTTGGCATATAACATGGGACATTTTGTAGGGTCTTTTTGAAATTGGTTCACTACCTGGAAAGGTTTCTATTTCGTGGTCTATGTCCCTTGGAGGAGGTAAATTTGAGAGATCTTTCGAAAATATATCCGAAAATTCCTAAAGCCATTCTAGAGTTGTGTTGTCCCTTGAATCATCAGCTTTATTAAGTTTTACTACCTTGAGTAACCCCTTCACAAGTCGATCCTTGTACTAACATTTCTTCACCTAAGTGATTTTTGAAGGATATGTTCCCTTGAGCACAATGAATATGGGCTTGATTTTTGATTGACCAATCCATTCCTAGAATATCGTCATAGATTCCTACTGGTAGAGTTCGAAAGTAAGATGAAGTAAGGGTTACTCCCATTTCAAACTCAACTTCCCCAGCTGTAAATTGAGATAGAACCTCTTTCCCATTTGCTAGTTCTACCACTAATTTCTTGGTGGGATATTGGTGCAATTTAAGTTTCCTTAAACATTTAGGGGAGAGAAAAGAGTGTGTGCTACCACAATCTAAAAGTAGTTCAAATTTTTCACCTTCTCTGTTTGCAGTGGTTTGGATGACAACATCTTGTTGCCGAGCTCCAGGGTTATCAATGGCAGCAAAAAGAGTAGCTCTTTCGTCTTCTTCATCCAACAAAGTTGGCTCTCCTACTGCATCATAAGCTTTGGCTCCTCTACCTATTCCTCTGCCTCGTCCTCTATTTCCTCTACCTCTTTGATTATTTCCTTGTCCTATCTGAGTCTAAGGAGTGGTTCCAGCAACAAGTCGGGGATTTTGCCCCTCGGGGCATTGGCTCCTGTAGTGCCCCATTCGATTGCATCTATAACATCTGATATTTGGAAAAGTCTGCTCTATAGTGGTTGCAGCTGACACTACCCTTCGTTGATTTCCTTGGTTGTAATTTCCCCTTGCTCTTCCTCTAAAGTTACTGTAGTTATAATAGTTCCTTGCAGGGGGGTTTCCTTCAGCCGCAAGCGGTTTAGCTCTTAGAAGAGAATCTTGAATAGATGTGGGTCTCATAGCTTCTAAACGGGTACTTAAAGGTTTGTTTAGACCCTGGCAGAAACGAGCAATCTGTTGTTCCATTGTCATTGGTGGTGCGTTACATTGTAAAGACACATATTTGGTGTAGTATTCTTCCAAAGTAAGCCCTAACTATTTGAGGGCAAAAAATTCATTCATTTTGACAGCTTGATGAGCCGGAGGAAGATATCTTTCTTTCACTACCTGCTTCATTCTTTCCTAGGATGGACTAATGGAAGGGTTATCTCTACAGTATTGTTTCCACTAGAGTTTTGCATCTCCAGTGAGTCGCAACATTCCTAGCATTGCTTGATTTTTCGAAGCGATTCCTGCTGCCAAGAAATAATCATCCATGGCGTCGAGCCAGGCTTCGGCATCACGTTCTAAGTTGGTTCCCTCTCCCTTGAAAGTTGGGAGTTGAACCTGTTTTAGTAGTAGTTTCTTCTCTTGTTGGGAGTGTAGAGGCTTTTTGCATTACCTTGGGTTTTTAATTAATGAAGATCTTTTAGTGATAACAACTAGTTTTGTGTTGTCATGCAATTTTTCTAATCTATATACTTTCAAAATTTTGAATGAAAACAGAAATCCGACAATCACTATAACCATCCCATTTAAACTACACAAAGCATGTCATTTTCATAAAACCATGGTATATACAAGAGTTAATACAATCACTGACTCATACTATGTACAAGATGGACTCATGCTATATACAAGATGGACTCATACTATATACAAGATGGACTCATGCTATATACAAGATGGACTCATACTATATACAAGATAGACTCATGCTATATACAAGGTGTAACTCTCTATACCAAAATCCTCTTAACGACTGGTGGGTCTGACAGGGGATCAAAAAATATAACATCTTTTGGTCCCCTAAATTTTGGGCCTATCCTCATGGGTCTGTTCCTACCTGGGTATATTACTTTGGCTACCTGATCATATACCCACTGATTTTGTGACACTTCTACCCCATCTATAGTAATGGTCTGATCTTGATATTCAATCCCACTGAGAAAAAGAAAACTTTGATGGTCCGAAGTGTTTCTGCCCACTTGAGTCTCTTCAAATTGAGTGCCAAACCTTCTATATGTCCCGCATCAATCAGGAAAATTCCGCCAAACTGTGACCAGCCGATTCCCCATGTAGGAGGAGGGGAAAATATTTCATCTAATAATTGCATGATGCTCTTGGGAAAGAAAAAATTACTGGAGTTTCAAGCAGCCTCGAACATGATGTTGAAAATCATAAACTTTCTGTAAGCTTGGCGGAGATTTTCCTGTATTGATAGGGAAATTCTCAGTTCACAACATACTATAATTAAAAATGCAATATAACTTGTACCTATTTTGTCAACTTTTCATCCTAGGGTAAGGACCTTGTTAAACCATGCTCTGATCCACTTGCGAGGACCCCAAACCCACTGACACCAAAAGCAGAATGGGACCCTTGACAGGTCTCTAGGACTAATAAAATTTGAGTCCCTAAACAAGAAGAATTCCAGGGAATTCACCCTTACGATTGAAAATGGTTTAGGTTTATAGCCCTAGAAGGAGACCTAGTTCTGTCTCGCAGTGGAAACGAGACAACTTGTTGAATAAAAAAAAAACTATTCCGGCCCTATAACTTCCATCATTCGGATTAAGGTTTCCTTAGCCAACGCTTTTTTCATCCTAACATATGTGAGGGCACAACCTTTGGTGGATTCATCATCCAAGTGGAGAAGTTTCTAGATGTTTTTAGTGTGTGGGAATGGATAGTTACTTAACTAATCAGGTCCACCGGTCCATGATTGACAACCTTAGTCAATCCCCACTTACCACCCCGCACTCACACATGATTCTTTGTTGTTTAATTACTATCACATTCTTTTCACAATTAAAACAATGATTTCTTTTAACTTTCATAACTGAATTTCATTAAGACAACCCTTGAAAATAGTATTGAAAAAATTCTTTTAGCAAACAAACATCTTTAAACTTAAGACAAGGTACTGTCATTCTGAAGTATCTTTGACTAGTACTTGCTTGTCTCAAGATCACCTATACAAGGGTGAAAAAACGGCACCCATTCGTTATTTATAAAAACCGGGGTGAAAAAAAACCATTACTCATAGCCCGGGCGCCCATACGCCAATCGGTTGCCCATACAACCGGGCGGTTCCTCTAGGATAAACTTGATATCCTAAGTAATATCCACAAGCACAAACAAGCACGGGATAAAGACTCGAGGCACACTGAGGAAACCGACTCATCCATGGCGGAATCGCCATCATTACTCATTACCTGGAGTAAAATATTTCAAGGAATCAGAGGTGTCTTGAGACAAGCTGTTTTAAGGATGGTCAAACATTTCTTTCCTAGGTCAATCAGTCATAACCCAATCATTTCTTTCCTATTTACAATCATTGCTCGTTGGTTTCTTGAAAGTTACCTTCCATTTACAGCCAGTTTATCATTCCTAACCCTTACGTATGCAATGTTAACTTAGAAATGAACTTTAATCTAATTAAAGAGTTAAGTGAACAAAATGGAAATCCACCTGTGAGGTCAGCCATGTGCTGCTGCGCTGGTGCCTACAGACTTTCCTCAATAGGCCTATGACTAGGCCCAGCCTCATGGTCATGCGTGGCTTTATTTCTTTTGTTGATAGTATCCTCTTCATCGATAAGAGGATTTTCTCTGGTTCTGTTTGGAGCCACATTTCAGCCTTTTATAAAAGGACTTAATCAATTAGAGGATTAAATGAATAATCTATTTTCTTCCTTTTTATCCAAAAATAAGGATTTTTGGAATAAATAGGTATCCTTGTTAGTTATTGGATGGGATATTTCTCATGTAACTTCCTTATACTATTAGTTTTCTCTCATAATTATCATATAATTATGGGAGCTATTTTACTAGATTTCTCCTTAGTCTATATTCCAAGAATATCCTATTTTTGGCCTTAGTAAATTTTGAGTTACCTATTTGCTAGTGGATTACTTACCCTAGATGGAATGTGATATGTTCTATCTTTAAGAATTTTCTGTTTAACTTAATAAAATTGATTTATAACTTTTTTCTTCTATATTTATGGTCTAATTTAGGTAAAATTAGCTGACAATAATTTGTTATACTAATTATTTAGGCTAAGGTAATTTTCTCAACCTTCAACAGTGATTTCTGACCTCTGGTAATTATTGGGTAATTATATGAATTCATTTACTAATTTCCTTTTCCCAATTTATACACAAAATCGGTTACTTTTAATGAAAATAATTATCTAAACTAATTATCTGAAGTTCGGATATTTATCACGTGTTTTTCAAGATGTGTCTTACCTTTGATAATTATCTCAAAGGTTTTTGGATTAATTTGCCATTTTTTCCCCTTTTAGTTTTCCTTGAAAGCATTATTTTTCTACTGAGATTATTTATTAAACTAATTATCTGAGGGTAAGAAATTTATCACGGGCTCCTTAAGATGTGTTTACCTCTGTCAATTATCTCAAAGATTTTTAGATTAGTTTAGTATTTTCCCTTTTTTTTCTCATGAAAACAGTATTTTTCTACTGAGATAATTAGTTAGACTAATTATCTGAGGTTAAGATAATTATCTCGGGTTCCTTAAGATAAGTTTTATCTGTGATAAGTATCTCAAAGCTTTTTGGATTAGTTTACTCTTTTTCCTTGAAAACAGTGTTTTTCTATTGAGATAATTAGTTAAACTAATTATCTAAAGTTAAGATAATTATCACGAGTTTCAAAAAAATGTTTTATTCTTCTGATAATTACCTGAAATCTTTTTGGATTAGTTTGCTATTTTTTCCCTTAAAAATAGTGTTTCTCAAATGATATAATTAATTAAACTAATTATCTAAACTTAAGATAATTATCACAGGTTCCATAAAATGTGTTTTTGCTTTGATAATTATTTCAAAGCATTTTGAATTAGCTTGCTATTATCCCCCTTTTATTTTCTCCAAAAAACAGTATAATTCTACTCATAGAATTAGTTAAACTCATTATCTGAAATTAATATAATTATCATAGGTTGCATAAAATATTTTTTTTCTCTTATAATTATCTCAAAGCATTTTGAATTAGCTTGCTATTTTCCCACTTTTATTTTTCCCTAAAAATAGTGTAGTTCTATTGAGATAATTAGTCAAACTAATTATCTGAGGTTAATATAATAATTATTGGTTTTATAAGATGTGTTTTTTCTCTGATAATTATCTCAAAGTATTTCGAATTAGTTTTCTATTTTTTCCCTTTTATTTTCTCCTAAAAACAATATACTTCTGCTCAAATAATTAGTTAAACTAATTATTTGAAGTCAAGAAAATTATCACGGGTTTCATAAAATGTGTTTTTCCTCTGATAATTATCTCAAAGGATTTTGGATTAGTTTGCAATTTTTTCCCTTTTATTTTTCCATAAAAACATTGTAATTTTGTTGAGATAATTAGTTAAACTAACTATCTGAGGTTAAGATAATTATCACGAATTTCATAAGATGAGATTTACCTTTGATAATTATCTCAAAGCATTTTGGATTAATTTGATTATTTTTCCCTTTACTTTTCTCTTAAAAACAATGTAATTCTACTTAAATAATTATAAAAATTACTCAAAAAATTCAAATATAATTTTCCTAGCATAATGACAGTCTAACACAGCTCTGATACTTATCTCATCTTAATCCAAATTTAATTAGTATAATTATCATTAAATTATGCTTAAAATGAGTAATTTTAGCCCTAATATAATATAATAATTAATTAGCTTAGTGTTCCTAAGCTTAATCTCAATAATCAACAGAGAAATTTGAATTAGGAGAGAATTTTAGAGTATACATAGGTTTAATTTTCAATCAATCAAGAAAAATGTAAATAGGTTAACATAGTTTTACTAATTAAAAAGGGTTAGTGCTAAACATCGTTGATTAACCAACTAGAGCTTTGCTCTCTAGTGATTTCTGCGTAGAGGTCCCTCTAGATAAGAGAGAATGTACCAAGGTTCTGAGTCTAATTTTTTGTGAAGGAAGGGAGGCTTTTTATAGCTTTTCAGGGGCCCTGGGCTGTTTCTGGCAGGTTCTGGCACCTCAAGCAAGACCCCAGGTTTCAACTAGCACCACCTGGTGCTAATTCTATCCCAGATAGGTTCCACACAGCTCCACACAGTCCCCCCAGCTTCCAGAATCAATTTTTGCTAATTTCTCTAATTTTTAATGATGAAAATTGGAAATATTTGCAATTTCTAGAACCTTAGGATAAGAAAGTCTTTAGCAATAATAATTACTGAAACCATCCAATTTTACTTAACTAATTAAATTCCTAGTGTAACCTTTGAGAGCCCATAACTTTTCCAGATTTCATCGAAATCTGATTCTGAAAATTCTAACCAGAGTAAAGCTCTGGTTACGGTTCCAAAAATACCAATATCAGCCATAGTTGGATCATTCTACAGTGTTTTCTCAATAACCAAGTTAAATTTAACAGGATTTGTACAATTTCTAAGGTTTTAGAAACTCGAAACCTTACAGCGGGCGCCTGTGCAACTGGCACTGCCGCCAGAACCTTCCAAAATCGCCACCATCACCGCCCCTGCTGGGCAGCGCACTGCCAACACAGCGCCCTTTGGGGCGACTCGCCATCGCCACAGCTCAAGAGGAAGCTCTCGCTCACACTCCTCATACCTCAAATGGGCACCCCTATTTGGGTTAAATACCCCACCATCCCTTCACCACACTGCGCATATGGGGCAAACCCAGTGCCATGTGGCAATCCCTTGCGGGTCACCCTCCTAGCTTTTCTTTTTTTTCATCCATTTGATGCAAAAAACCCCAACTTCTTGCACTCTCGACAAATCATCACTTCCTGATCCATTTGTCGAGCCGTAAAGCTGTGCTAAAAACCCACTGAGCCGACTCCGACTACCTCCGACCTTGCCGCACTTCACAATTCTCCGAGCCCCCTAACCAAGGCTGCAGAAACCGAGAAAACCATCTGTGGCCAACTCCGGACAAATGCATCCAATTTTTCGGCTTCTATAACTTCCTACTCCAAGCTCCATTTGATGCACCATCAGCTCTTGCTAGCTCCATACATTGCACAACACCTCCTCGCACTCTGTCGCGGTCCAAAAAATGCCATATGGCACACCTCTCCATGTGGTCAGGTGGGCACCAACCTAGCCCCCGGCAAAATTTCAAATGGCACCCAACCAACACTCTCAAGGGCCTCCCACACATTATCGATGTCAATTTTTCTCTAGATTACATAAATGGAATGTACACACATGCAATACCTCAAGTGCAGAGTCTATTGACTCGAATGGTGAATGTTGTTGTAGTAACTTCTCAAGACGAGGCACCTCCATGCCTAATTTGATGCACCTTTGGATCCTTCTTGATGTGGGATTGAGCATGGCCACCAAGGGATAGATTTGGGGTTGTTTTGCACTCCCAATCAATGTGAGAGGAATAAAGGGTTGAAACCACAGATCTTGATGATGCTAATGATGGACGACAATGGAGCACTCAATGTCAATGAGGAAATGGCCTACATGAGGCTCGATGGGCTGCCAAAGGACCGGACCACAACGGGGAACTCACGAGGACAATTTATGAGAGGAAGGGTTGAAATTTGAAAATGTGAGGTCAATCTGATGTTGGTGCTAGCACTAGAGCTAGAGTTGATCTAACAATGCAACGCCAAAATGCTAGGGCTATAGGGTATTGTAGAAAACGCCAGGCTAATCTAAGAAATAACGATGGCTGCTAGTTGCTTCCTTTACTAGCGCTATCTGCAAGTCACTGAGAAAGCTAGGCTTCTTGCTTTCTTTATAGGCTAGGAATTCAGTTTATAAATTTTCTAGGGACACCTTGCATTGCAATGTTAATTTGATTTGTGAAAATATGATCACTTGTCGGGTGTTGTGCTAGCAGATCGGTGAAATGGTACGTGTAGGATAATAAGACAATAGCACTTATTCGGAGTAAAACTACCACCATTGGATTTCGTGGCAGTTCTTAGTATTTTATGATTCATTTGTAAGTTGAGATGTAGAAATTATTTATTGTTATATTGTGCAAGGTGTGTGTACAAAAACCCATAATAGACTCCGAGTAATAAGACCATAAATGCATCATACTTGATAAACCTTAATTGCATGAGGTCATGACAAATCACAATGTGTGTGTGTGTGTGTGTGTTTGTGTGTGTGTGTGTGTGTGTGTGTGTGTGTGTGTGTGTGTGTGTGTGTGTGTGTGTGTGTGTGTGTGTGTGTGTGTGTGTGTGTGTGTGTGTGTGTGTGTGTGTGTGAGAGAGAGAGAGAGAGAGAGAGAGGGAAAGAGTCGACCCGAGTAGTGGATGCAATTTCCCCCCGTGCAAGAGTGCGCATGCCCCTCTTGCACGTATTTAATTTATAGATAGAGGTCATGCTCAAAATTGATTACATCAATTCACACTTGGGCATAAATATAGTCACGACTCGTAGAGAGCTCAATAAAGCAATAAATAGACGTCTACATCTCAACTTATAGAAGAACCAAAAACTAGTAAGGATTACCACAAAATCTAGTGGTGGCAATTTTATTCTAAATAATTGTTATCGCCTTATTGTCCTGCACGTACCATTTCACTGAATTGCTAGCACAACACCCGACAAGTGATCATATTTTCACAAATCAAATTAGCATTGCAATGCTCATTCAAATAAATCAAATAATCCATAACATTTTATTAAAAATACCAATCCCATTACAGTGACATTGTAGGCTCTAAGTACAAATAGATCCTACATGGAGATAGGAGTATCATCTCTAACAACCAAGAGATTTTTTTGTTGTGCTGCTCTTGTCCACTTGGAAGTAAGAACGAAAGATCAAAACAACCAAGAGAACTCCACCGTTATCCAACATCAAAGACTCATGTGATGATGTGATTATGGGTCATGCAATGGAGTCAACACCGGGCGAATACTAGGCTTGGTGACTGCCCAACGCTCCCCATTTCTTGGTGCTAGCCTTGGTGTGTTAAAGTAAGTACAAGCAAACTTCAACTCACTGGAGTCAACACCAGGAAAATAGGAGGCTTGGTGGCTGCCCAACACTCCCATCGCTTGGTTCTGGCCTTTGCAAATGGACGTTAACTCAGTTAACACCCACAGACGCCATATCACATTGTTTTGAGTCAAGGGTTAGGCTTGTTGGTCCTATAGGTGCTTGTGTGATCATCGATGAGAGGCGCACCACACATCTCATTTGACAGTATTCCGGCCAATGTGGATGCCTATGTGTGAATGGGCCCAACTCATATAAAAGGGCCATTGTAACCTAGTTCCCCCATTTTGAAGGGTGCAAGCTAAAGAAGAGTGCCCTTGCCTTATCTTCATCTCCTTCTCCAGTACTCACTAGTGTGTGTGTGTGTGTGTGTGTGTGTGTGTGTGTGTGTGTGTGTGTGTGTGTGTGTGTGTGTGTGTGTGTGTGTGTGTGTGTATACTATTTGAGAGAGAGAGAGAGAGAGAGAGAGAGAGAGAGAGTGTGGGGGTGCGCGATTGAGCATTGTGGTGGCATCGGTAGCAGTGAGGCGGTTGAGCGCGGTGGAGGTGGCTCCCTCTTTTTTGCAGTGAGGAATCCTTCACACCGGTGAGCGTAGAGCAGTGAGTGACACACCCTTGCTCCCTTTGAGCTTACTAGGTTAGCCTAGTTGAGTGCTTGTAGTCCTCTGTGGCTCGCACACGGTGCTCGGCAAGTCCCTAGCTCCAACACGTGCGATAGATGCGCACATTTTTGGCATTGTTGTCGGGGAGTTTCCATGCACCAAGCTCAAGAAGCACTCTGTGCTTCCTCGTGAAGTCCACTCAGTGTATGTAGGAAAGGTAGGGAAAGGTGCTTGCGTGTGTTTTTGGTGTAAGTCTGCGAGGAACGAAAGGAAAGTTATGTCTTGTCCTGTTAAGCTGATCTACTCTATTTTGTTCTGTCAAGCTCTGTTATAGTTCTGCTAGTTTTGCACTGTGTTAGTTGTGTCTTGCATGTTCTACTCTGGTTTGGAAGGCCCACGTGCGGCTGCGCTGTGTGCGACCACAGTCACACACAACCTGCATCAGTGCGGCCCTTATCTTCAAATTTATAAAAAAATAAAAATAAAAGATTTAAATCAAAAGTAAGGTTTTTTTTTAAGCGCATATTAAAAGAGTTGATCGGGATCAGGATCATTCCTCAAGCCCAAGCCCAACAAGCCCAAGCCTCAATCCTATGATATAGTATAGATCCAAGACTATATATATAGTCTACCCCCACAAGAGGGAGTGAGGGCATGTGGGACAAGTCCTCCACCCTCCCCTTCACACTAACACCCTTGGACTTTCCATTTTAAGCTTAGTTCCCAACTAGAAATAGACCATTTTGAGGATTTAGAGAACGTAAACTAACCAAATCTGGGGCTGTAAAGTACGCCATGACCCTCTAACCAAGCACTCATTTTGAGCTATTACAAGGGACCAAAAAATCAAAAATTTGAGAGTAAAATCAGGTTGCAAAACACACAAAAAAGTAGGCGAGTGTCCTTCATGGGCACTCCCCAGCACTTCTACGATGTCAAGGTCACATGCACCTATACTCTGGTTGTGTGCTAGAGCATGAGCATATAGAGAGTGCCTCTGTTTACATGGGTACCCATTATCCCTCCACATTAGGCTCTAGGACCTCAACGGGAACCCAAGGTAGTACTACTCAAGACCCCCCACCTAGTAGCTAGTGACTCTTCCTCTGACTCAGACGCGATGGAAGGTTAAATATACAAAACCCTGAGGAAGGAGGACATGTGTCCACCACTAGGGCCCCACAACCTAGTGCTAGTATTTAGTCATTTTATGGAGACATTTAGTAGAGCTACTCGCTCCAAACCCGAGGCCAATGAAGCGTATGAAGGGGGTAAAGAAGTAGATTCTCTGTTCACCTCTCACGTGGATCCCACACCCCCTATGAATGTCCATGTGGATATTCTGCCTACCTCCTTTAATGCAAGCCTTGGCGAGCTACCTCCCTTGGAAGTTTCTTCGAAAGTACCGACCACAAAAGGTAAAACCACAGGGAGCAACATTGCTTCCACCTCACGAGGGACCTCTAACATGTCAAGTCTAGAATGGGTATTTCTTAATGAAAATTGGAGATATGATCTCCACGTTGAGATGTTGACGGACCTATACTATGTCCGCTCCTACCATGTAGGTTGGATAGAGATTGTACAATCCACATCTAGCACCATTAATATTGAGGAGCAACAAAGAATGATCTATGATGTCTTCCATGGCATCATCCACTCAGAGAGGCAAAATCAAGGCATAAATGTGCCCTCAACTGGCCCCATGAGATTTTTGGATACAAGCAAGGCCAAATATCCTACTCTATCACAAATGGAGACTCCTATAATGAGTCCCTTGGACCCCTCACATGTCGTTTTACATGGAGTCCCAATGCAGTCCGAGCCTACGAGAACTACAACTTTAGTTTTCCTAGTTTGGCTCAACTTCCTCTCAGAGAAACCGCGGGGCCTACTCCAGTGATGATGAACCTAATAGAAAATGCACCTATTGACTCTAGGGCTAGTGCAGTACCGCTACCTAGTGGCGTGGTACCTACCGCCTAGACTGTATGTCCCTGTAGCCACTTATGCACACATGGATCCTACACCTCCGATTGTACCAACAACATATGCTCCATCATTCTCTAGCCTTTATCCAAGTGGGCCTATGCCAAGGCATATTCCATATCCTACGTCGGCTACATATATGCCAGGGCCAGTAACCACCCCCGTCCCACATGTGATTCCAACACGAGCGCCTCCACCGACCATACCTCCTCACATAGGTGATTTGGCAACATTTGCTCAAATGATAGGTCGACCTATTACAGAGAATATGTGTCACGCCTGAAAGAGAACCTAGGAGTAAAGAGGTACAGATTGCAAAGCTTACGCAAAAATTCAATGGAGATGAAGATGCTCAAAAGCACATTAAAGTATTTGAACAAGTATGTGATTCCCTAGGAGAACACAATGAACTAGATAAGTGCAATGCTTTAAGCCTGACTTTGAGTGGAAAGGCTCGGGATTGGTATTGGACCTTAAGGATAGAGGAGAAAACGTTTTACCCTACTCTTTGGAGATTGTTCCTAAAGGATTATATACAAGAAGGTGTGCTTTGGGGTGTAGCATCTCAGCTACACAAGGCCGAACGTGAGGAAGGCGGGCCTGTGATAGGCTTTATCAGTCGTCTAAAGCACTTAAACTCTCGTTGTCCTGTACATGAATGTTTCAACAATAACCAATTACTCAATAGATTCCTCCGAGGATTGCAACATGAAAATACCTATAATGGCCTAGTCATTAGAGGTATTACTACCTGGGAGGCAGTCACTACCAAATTCCAATGCAATCCAATTGGAAGACAATTTAATGATTGAAGGTGAAAGAGTGTCCTCTAATCCAAAGTCTAGTAGCTGGCAAGCATTGATGGCACGAGCCAATGACCATAAAACCTAGTGTTGAAGAGCGAGTGGCAGATCTCACCAAGGCCATTCAAGAAAGTCTTAGGTATATCTTGCTCCACAAAACAATCTTATGTAACCAAGAAGGAACAACAATGGTGCTCAATTTTCTTTGGGCCACATAGCACTAGTGAATGCCCTACATTTAGAGTAAAATTCAGCGGGAATTGCAATGCATGTGGTAGGTACGGTCACCAAGCTAAGGATTTCATAATGTTCAAACATGTGATGGTGAATAGGCCACCTTTGGCCTGGACGGATTCACCTCGATTTCTTGCATTGATGCCTGTCCCCCCTATTGAGCAACTATCGCAACACATGGTTCCTAGAGCCCAAATGTTGATCAGACTACATTGCTACCACCTCCAGTACTAGGACCGCAGCCCTTGCATCCAAGTCACCCTTGTGAATAATATGGGTTGCAGAACATTGTCGAGAAATTTGCGGTCTTGCCAGGAAAGCACCGGGCTTATGGCTGAGAGAGTTTGTAAGAGAACTCCAAAAAACTATATGAAGGAGTTAAACCATAGATGCCATGAAGACTAGGGTTTTGAAGGAAGTGCAATCAAAGAAGTCCCACTTTTTCTCTCTTGCACTCACACACACAAAGAAAGAACACAAAAGAGAGTGTCAAAACAACACTAAGATGAAAACATCAAGGCTATGGTCATATCTTTTTCTCTCTTGCACTCACACACACAAAGAAAGAACACAAAAGAGAGTGTCAAAACAACACTAAGATGAAAACATCAAGGCTATGGTCATATCATATCATGAGTAATATGAAAGGGTTAATAGATGAGTTAATGGCATTTAATCTTGGCTGACCAAATAGGCTACGAATTGTTCTTTGGAATTGTAGTTTTGTGCTTACCATAATATATATATTTTGTCTAGTGATTGGGATTAATTGTGTGTACAAATCCTCTTGGTTCATAGCAAGATAACTACGCTTACATCAAAAGAAAAATTATAGTCTATGAGAGGTAGTATGATGGGATCCGGTGATAGAAGTATTTCATTGAGCCTTTCTGGGCCAAAGAGAAACACTATACGTTGTTGAAAGTGTATTTTACGGCTAATCCATACGTTAATTGTAATAGATCGTACAGAGTGAAAGCGATAAAAATTATCATTATGTGGATTATTCATCTAGGATAGTATGTGAGAAATATAGATATGAGAGAAGTGAAGAGATGAGAATTTTCCCTCCCAAGCCCTATTCTTGCCCGTAGGCAATAAGGATACTGCGGGGAGAGATGTACCTATAGCAAAGAGAACCTAGAATTTGTAGAGAGGATGAATTACTAAGAATGAGAGAGATAGGTTTGGTTAAGGAGATGAGATTAGATACATATATATATATATATATATATATATATATATATATATATATATGTTGGATTAGAGATAAAAAAGAAAACAACAAGAAATCAAGAAAATATCAATGTAGAACACATTTTACTTGACAAACCCTTCGGCACCATTATTGATGGAGAGAGAAGAAGAGTGGATAATTCCACTTTGATTGATACACCAAGTGCAAGACCTTCTTTGATTAGAGTTGATCTTCCAAGGTTAGCTTGTTGCAAGAATGGCTAGTCTTCTTCGAGGAGAAAGTGTAGGCTTAGGCTTCTGTGAATGGCTATGGCATTACTACTCACTCCCTCATGAATTCCTCTCATCAATGGCTTGAATGTTTGAGTTCTTTTCAAGGAAGAAGAGGTCCCCTTTTATAGGTGAAGGGAACCCACAAGGGTTTACACAAGAAGAGAAGAGCCAGTGTGAACAAAAACTGGAAAAGTTGGAAATGAGCTGTTTCTGCATGATGTGGGCAGATTGGGGTCTAGTATTTTGATCATATCTCTTCAACCATGGCTCCAAATAAAAAAGTAAAAATATGAGCAAAAACTTCAGATCATTAGATACGATTTTCATCTTCAAATCGTTTTCCAATTCGGATTGGAACCTTGTGTAAAAAAATCATCAAAATAGAGTCCATTTCTGGCAGCAAAAGTCTTCCTGTGGTCCCCTTAGCCTATACTTTCATTTGATTCCAAAGGACACCTCATGCCATATGAAAGCATGACATTGCTCCTTGACAAAGTTTTGTAATCATGCTTGAAATAATGCATTAAAATAAGTGTATCTTTGAAATCATGCCACCTAGTGTCCCACTAGGATTTGATTCCCTCCTAGTAGCTATTTAAAAAGAAATATAAGAAAAATATGAAAAATACATAGAATATATATATATTGGAGTTTACCCTAGATATAGGATCTAGCTAGGGTGTGAGATGATAATAAGATAGTAGAAATAAAGAATCAATGCTTTTTGTCCCAAGTTAAAGAGACGGAGCTATTGATGCTTTTTCCATAGTATTTTCTGATGGTAAAGTAAGAATAGGTTACCCTTGAGAAAAATAATAGGATGAGATAGAAGGCTTATTATTATACTTAAATATGCATATGTACATTATAGGAAATATAACTATGTATCTAAAAAGTTACAAAATAACTCTTGTAGGATACGTTCCCACTATGTACGTGTCACAGCACGACATCCACCCCCTCTAAACCTGCACATCCTCCGGCATGTGCCAACCTCATGGTAACTTGTGAAAGCAATTGTATCCCCTGTCATCCCATGACCTCCTCCAGGATCATATGGGTAACTCGAAAACTTGTATTGTACTAAGCATTGAGATTCTCCGCATCTTTTAATTCCTCTCGGATCAGAAGAAATTGTTATATACATCTGTCTCCAAAACATCTGTAACAAATCTCCATTATGCGCAAAATCTTCATGACAAAGAGACATAAGTTCCTCATCCTCCTCTTCAAAAAACACTTCCAAGCTTCCTGTAATATACTCGAAAGCTTTTTGAAACTGCACTTCAACCTTCTCACCAACCTGTAAATCCATATGTACCTCTTTCGCATAGAAGTCTGAATCTGCATCTTCATTCTCAAAAGAATCCTCTAGATAGACTTTCTCAACATCGAGAGAAACCTCATAAATATGCATGGTAAACCTCTCATCAATTCTCTCACCTTTTACCAAATACCTCTCCAGCTTTACATCATAAAACTTTGCATACCTCTCAAATATGGTGTCTAATTCCCTTTCCAAATCATCCTGGTAGGTATGCTCCCGGTCACTAGTAACCGACTGCTCAAAAACCTCCTTGGAGTTAGTTAATTAAAATAAATAGACTTTGCGGTCAAAAGTTTTTAGGAAAATTATATTAAGTGTAAACCTGTGATATAAAGTTGAGAAAATGAAATCTTTAAGAGAAAATAAATAGAAATAATATTAAGCTCAAAATAAGCATATTCTAAGCTTAAAATTTCGATGGGGAAATTAGGAAAAAGATATAGAAAATTATAAGAAAATTAGAAGAGCTTAGAAAACCCTTAGAGAAGTTGTGGGAAAATTTATCATGCCTATATAGACAAATAAGAAATTACTAGGTCAAGAATTTACCAATTAAAACTACAAATTTAACCTAGATTTGGATAAAATTGGATACAAAGCAGAATTGAATTCCGATAAAAATTGGTATAGTTATGGCCCCTGGAAGTTTACACTGTGAATTGAGTAAATTAAATAAAATTGTAAGGTTTTAGCAATCATTATTGCAAAAGACTTTTATCCTAAAGTTCCTAGATATTTACAGATATTTGCAGATATTTCCAAAATTAGTCATTAAAAGTCAAAAAACTAGCAAAAAATCAATTCTGTATATTTGGGGGACTGTGTAGGGTAATGACGAACTTTCCTAGACTTGATTTAGTAGCAAGGGGCGCTTGTGGAGCTGTAAGGCTGCCTTGGGATGCAAGTTACTGCCATATTCAGTCAGTGAGTGCACAGAAACCTATAAATACAATCCCTTGCTTCACAATTTGGAACAATCTCAGAGTCTTGGCAAATTCTCTCTCATCTAGAGAGATCTCTACTCAAAAATCACTAGAGAGCAAAGCTCTAGTCGGTTAATCAACAATAATTAGCACTAAACCTTTTTAATTAGCAAAATTATGATAATCTATTTATATTTTCTTAATTAATTCAATTAATTAAGAAGATTAAACTTACTTACACTCAAAAATTCTCTCCTAACTCTTAATTCTCTATTGATTATTGAGATTAAGATTAGGAATACTAGTCTACTTAATTATTGTATTATATTAGGACTGAAATTACTCATTTTAACCACAAATGAATGATAATTATACTAGTTAAACTTAGATTAAGGTGAGATTATTATCATAGCTTTGTTAGGCTGTCAATATGCTAGAAAATTTATCTTTTAGTTTTTTGAATAATATTTGTAATTATTTAAGCAGAATTACACTATTTTTAAGAGAAAAGTAGAGGGAAAATGATCAAATTAATCAAAAAGCTTTGAGATAATTATCAAAGGTATAATATATATTAAGAAATCCTTGATAATTATCTTATTTATAGATAATTTGTTTAACTAATTATATCAGTAAAAAAACACTGTTTTTATTAGAAAATAAAAGGAGAAAAATAACAAATTAATCCAAAAATCTTTGAGATAATTATTAGAGGTAAATATCTTTAAAAATCCATGATAATATTTTTACTTATAGATAATTAGTTTAACTAATTATCTCAGCAAAAAGACACTATTTTTAAGAAAAAATAAAAGGAGAAAAATAGAAAATTTATCCAAAAAGCTTTGAGATAATTATCACAGGTAAAACACATCCTAATAAACTCGTGATAGTTATCGTAACTACATATAATTAGTTTACATAATTATCTCAGTAGAAAAACACTATTTTTAAGAGAAAATTCAAAGGGAAAATTAGCAAATTAAACTAAAAAGCTTTGAGATAATTTTCATAGTTAAAAAACATCTTAAGAAACTTGTGATAATTAGATTAACTATAGATAATTAGTTTAGCTAATTATCTTGTAGAAAAACATTGTTTTTAAGAAAAAATTAAAGGGGAAAATTAGTAAATCATGCTATATGATTACATGCTATTTATCAATGTTAGAATATATATTAAAAAGGTCGTGATAATTATATCAATCTTAAAAAACTAGTGTAGATATTTATTTGAGTCAAATTATACTAATTTTAGATAAAAAGTAAAGGGGGAAATTAATAAATCATGTTATATGATTACATGCTATTTATGAGTGTTAGAATACATGATAAAAAGACTGTGATAATTATGTCAAGACTAGAAAATTAGTATAGATATTTATTTGAGTCAAATTATGCTAATTTTAGATAAAAGGTAAAGGGAGAAATTTATAAATCATGTTATATAATTACATGCTATTTATGAGAGTTATATTACATGATAAAAAGACAGTGATAATTATTTCAAGGTTAGAAAATTAGTATAGATATTTATCTAAGTCAAAATATACTAATTTTAGCTAAAAATTAAAGATGGAAATTAGATAATTGAGTTTAAAAACTAAAAGATAATTACCAGAGGTCAGAAACATCCTTATCTACATGTAATATTTATATCATAGTTAATTAGTGAGTTTAGAAAATTATAATTGACCAAAAGTCCTATTTTTAGCAAAAGATTAATTAAAATAAATAGACTTTACGGTCAAAAGTTTTTAGGAAAATTATAGTAAGTGTAAACTTGTGATATAAAGTTGAGAAAATGAAATCTTTAAGAGAAAATAAATAGAAAGAATATTAAGCTCAAAATAAGCAAATTCCAAGCTTAAAATTTCGATGGAAAAATTAGGAAAAAGATATAGAAAATTAGAAGAGCTTAGAAAACCCTTAGGGAAGCTGTGGAAAAAGTTATCATGCCTATATAGATAAATATGAAATTACTAGGTCAAGAATTTATCAATTAAGAATACAAATTTAACTTAGATTTGGGTAAAATTGGATACAAAGATTAAGTCTAGCTATTGGATAATAACCTAATGATTAAACGCCCTTTTTATAAGGATAAGAAGTTATGGCATCTAAAAGGACCCGAGCCAATCCTACATCTAATGATGAGGGCAAAGCTCTAAAAAGAACTAGAGCGTCACACGACGATGAAGTTGGGCCTAGTAGTAGGCCACTCCAGATTGTGAATAAGGAATGGGTGCCGTTTTTTCACCCTTAGGTGGTCTTGAGATAGGTCTTGAGACAAGAAGAGTACTGGTCATGGTTATTATGGACAATGTTTTGATTGACAATACCCTGTCTTAAGTTTAAAGATGTCTTTTTGTTAAAAGAATGCTTTTCAATACTATCTTTATACTTGATTGAAGGAATTACTGTGTGACGGAACATTAAAAGAAACCATTATTTTAAATGTTAAAACAATGTGATAGTAATTAGAAAATAAATAAATCATGTGTGAGTGTGGGGTGGTAAGTGGGAATTGACTAAGGTTGTCAATCAAGGACGGGTGGACCTGATTAGTTAGGTAACTATCCATCCCCGTGCACTAAAAATGTTTGGAAAACATCTTCACTTGGAAGAGGAGTCCACTAGCGGTTGTGCCCTCACATCTGTTAGGGGAAAAAAAGCATTGGTTGAGGATACCTTAGCCCAATTGTGGCAGTTATAGGGCCAAAATAGTTTTTTTTACCTTTAATACATTGTCCCGTTTCCGCTACGAGACAGGACTAGGTCTTCTTCTAAGGCTATAGACCCAAGCCATTGTCAATGGTAAAGGTCTATTCCTTGGATTTTTCTTGTTTAGAGACTCTGATTTTTATCAGACCTAGAGACCTGTCAAGGATCCCATCCCTATCTTGGTATTGGCGGGTTGGGGATCTCACAATTGTTATGGATTTTTCCAAGCACAGTATGTCATCTAAGATGATCTCAGGACGTCCTTTCATTAGAGAAGCAAAGATGGTGCATGACTTGTGAGAATAACTAATATCTGATTCTCCTAAATGATTTTCTCATGTTAAACTGATCATTTAATATGGGGAAGTGCCAGGGGAGAAAAAGCTAGAATATTGATTAAGTTGGCAGACCAGCCATAGTAGGGATCCAAAGGAGGGAAAATAGGGATCCAAAGGGGGGCCATTTGCAAAAGACCAATGTGCAACAATGGGCTTTAAAGACCCTAAGGTTCAGCCCATTAAAACTTCCAAAATGCTAAGGTTCCAAAATTCAAAGGTTGTGTCCAATGGTCATTAAGCTTAGTGAAATTGGATGCTGTGTGAGTGTGCCAAAAAGTCTTCAAGACTCCTACATAGGAGGGGGTGAGCCCAGTAAGTAGGGGATGAGAGAGAAACACACACACACACACACACACACACACACACATAGGCTCCCTTTACACAAAGGAAATAAGGGACACAAGTCAGCTCCCTAGGCCAATTGCCCACAAGGTGCAATCAAATCCTATTGGATGGCCATAGAGGTGGACCAATGAGAATTAGGCTAGAGTAAATCTATTTTAATTCACTTAAGAACACTTGATAAAAGAACAATAAGAATTAAGCTCTCTAGAAGACTATTGGCCAGTCTCCCAAGGAGTCCAATGAGCATTCAGCAGCCCCATGGCTTGCCTAATTCCTATTGTCCAGAAGACAAAGGGGTCCAATGAGAGTTTAGTTGCATTATTTAATTACCCAAAGCTCTCACAAAAGGGGAAATGGGGACACATGTCACAAGACCAGCACTTATGCTTCTTAATTTCTATTGGCTAAGCTTGGAGAGGTCCGATAGGAAGCCAGCAAGAGGATTTAGCAAGAGGGGTTGACCAAGAGAGAGAGAGAGAGAGGGGGGGCTGATTTTTCAAAGGCATTATCACAGACACACACACTCACACAATCTCATGTGTGGAGCAAGAAGACTCTCTCTCTCCTTCTCAAGCTTTAATGGAAAGCTCATCATCAACTCCAAGCTTGTGAGAAGGGAGGCCTACACCAACAACTCTTGGCTTTGTGATGCAAATTCAACCAAGAGACAAGCTTCAATGCATTCTCATCTCCTCTACCATGCTAATTACTAAGCTATGCTAAGCTTTTGAAGTATTATTCATGCCTATCTAGCTAGGTGTTATACTTTTTGTTGCTCTCTCCACCCAAGCACTCTTGTTATGCTCATTAGGAATCTATTCTAATGAAATGCTCACTATTCAGGCTATTTTCCACTACACACAAGTTACTAGGCCATTAAATGTTACATTGGTATCAAAGCACAAGGTTTCTCTTTTCTTGATCAAGAAGGGAGGTCCTCAAGCTAGCTATAAATGGTTGTTATTATTAACTAAAATTGAGTAAGTATATTAGGGATTTTCAGCCTTGCAGTGCGACTGCGTTCGTGCAGATAACGGGGCATCACCATCAAGAGCTACATTCTTAATAGTGGAGTCCTACGAGGCTTGCCTACGGCTTAGCCACTATTGAGCTATTAGAAGCTTGACAGGAGCCGGTGCTGTTTTGGTGTTGAAAGACCAACTCTTCTATTCCTTGCAATTAATGATATTCAAGCCATGGGTATAGTAGCTTGAGTGCTTTTCTAAAGGGGTAAAGAGGAGTAGCAACTAGGTCTTGAAATGCCAAAGTACACGTAGAAAGTATTACACCTAAAAATTTGTTGGAATGGCTGACAATAGTAAAGAGAGTGAAATTAATGTTAATAGCTTTGATTTTGCTAATGAGTAGGATACTAATGATGCCCCTATGCTTGTTAACTACCTTGTTTGTACGCTTCAACAAGCCATGGGCAATCCATCCCTCCAAAGTGAAGTGCAATGGCAGCTTCATGCTAATGGGATTCTCCAAAATCCCCACCATGACGAGAGAGTACATAGGAAGCCTCCTTGTGAGACTCCCAAAAGAGGCCTCTCTCCGATTCGGGAAGAAGAAGAGGATCCATACGAAGGGCTCAAAAATTTTCTTCTTGATGATGCATCTCCTTACCAAAGGAGAACTCAAGAGCCCCCACCAAAGGAATGAGAAAGAAGTGAGTCTCCTGTCACTTCCACGGAGATGGCTCCACGAAGACGGCAGGCAAAACACTCTCCAAACGGAGAACACCATTGCACACTTCTCCACACCATAATTCAAAGAGGGATGACAGAAAACAAGACAAGAAAAAGGCAAGAAAGAGGTCACCCTCTTCTCCATCTTCTTCATCCTCTTCCTCTTATGAAGAAAGTGATGGTGCAGACAAAGAGGATCAAGGCAAGAAAAAGGCAAGAAAGAGGTCACCCTCTTCTCCATCTTCCTCAAATTCTTCATCTTCTGAAGAAAGCAATGGTGCAACTTTTGAACCATAAAAAAGAAGAGGTCATAGGAAATCCTATGCTGTGTGGAAGAGATCGTCCAAGCTCAAGAAGTTCAAAGAGGGAGAAAAGAGAATCTCTTTCCTTACCTACGATGGCACTTTTGGTGCTACAGACAAAGTCTTGGCTTTCATCCAACAATGTGATGTGGCGTTTGGAGATGAGGGCTTCACGGAGTCCTCTAAGCTACGCCATGTAGCCATGCACTTTCAAAAGTCCATAAGGCAATGGTGGTCTAGCCTACGGGCAAACGGTGAAGCCCCACAAACATGGAAAGCTTTAAGAGCTTCCATTATGAAGTAGTTTTTGGCCATCGATGCAAAAGACAAAGTACTCACCAAATGGTGAAGCTTGAAGCTCTCTCCCTACGAATCCATTCATAAATATGTAGACAAGTTTTGGGACTTACATCTCAAAGCCATTGTCTTCAAAAAGATGGCTTTTGGAGAGCAAAACAACAATTTTGTGAGGGCTTAATGAAGAAATGGAGGAGTATGTCAACTCCCAAAGGCCATGCACCATATTTGCGGTCATACACCATACTATGGTGGCTTCTCGAATCAATTTCCAAATAGGGGCTAAGAGAAATCTTAATCCCACGGAAAACAAGGGTTCCATGAGCCTAAGGGGAAGGACAATGCCCAAAAGTCTCCTAACGACAATTCCAATAACAACAAAGCTAAGGAGAAGGGAGTTTACAAAGGCAAAAACAAACTCTCTCTTGAAGGGCTTGAGCGTTATCGCAAGGATAACCGTTGTTTCAAGTGCGGCGAGCAAGGGCATTACGCTTGCCCCCAAAAGAACACCCGCCATGAGCCTCCTAGAGCTACCTTGGTCAAAATCCAAGAAGAGGAAGCTCACCACAAAGGATCTCCTCTACGCCATGATTGGGGAAAGGTAAGAGAACATGATGCTTTTATTCTCTTTGACCCTGGTTCTACTCACAATTTCATATCCACAGAGTTGGCCACCAAGCTAGGCATCCAAGCCTACGAGATGGGAGATGTCCTACCAGCCAATGGTGCTTTCAAGGGGCAAGAAGCTTCAGTCACTCCCTTAATTGGGAAATTGAGGCTTCATGTCCAAAGCTATGTGGACAAAGAGGACTTCTTTATCTCTCCTCTCAAGCATGAGGATGTAATCCTAGGGGCACCATGGTTTGATCGCATGGTTGCCAATGTTAAATTCCCTGAAAGGAGAATCTACTTTAGGTTCAGGGAAAAAGATATGTACATAGATGCCAAAGAGATGGGTAACACCATACCCATTGTACATATGCAAGCTTTCAATAAGTCAATAAAGAGCTCTATTTTTGTGTACATGATTTTTGTTAAAGATTCTCAAAATGAACCTAATGCTTTAGCAAAAGCAAATATAAATAATCACAAGGAACTAGAGTTATCCAATTTCCTCAAGGGATTTCAAGATTTTTTTATTGACAACATCCCTTGTGAACTACCTCCTAAACGAGGCAATGATGACCATGCAATTGAACTTCTTCCAGGAAGTTCACCGCATAATAATCCTCCTTATAGAGTTTCTCAAGCTCAACAAGAGGAGATTATGTGGCAAGTGCATGAGCTAGTTGAGAAGGGCATAGTTAGGCCTAGATCATCTCCATTTTGCTCACCCGTGTTATTAGTGCAAAAGAAAGATGGCACATATCGTGTGTGTGTGTGTGTGTGTGTGTGTGTGTGTGTGTGTGTGTGTGTGTGTGTGTGTGTGTGTGTGTGTGTGTGTGTGTGTGTGTGTGTGTGTGTGTGTGTCGACTATAGAGCACTAAATAGGATCACTATCAAGAATAGGTTTCTCGTTCCACGGGTAGAAGGCCTATTTGATAAGCTGCAAGGGTCCACCTACTTCAGTAGGATTGACCTAAAAAGTGGCTATCATCAAATAAGGATAGTTGATAAAGACATTGTAAAGACCACATTTCGCACTACGTTTGGTCTTTACAAATACATTATCATTCCTTTTGGTTTGACCAATGCACCATCCACATTCAACCGCTTGATGGAGAAGCTATTCAGGCCGCATCGAACCTTTACTGGAGTGTTCTTTGATTATGTTATCATCTACTCTAATTCACTAGACGAACAAAAGCAACACCTCCAGGTAATATTTCAAGTCTTAAGAGAGGATAAACTTTATATTAATCCAAAGAAGAGTGAGTTTTTCTTACAAGAGATTCAGTATTTAGGTCACATTATCTCTCAAGATGGCATCCAAATGGATCCGTTAAAGCTAGAGGTAATAAAAGGATGGCCTAAACCAAGGAATATTCATGAACTAAGAAGCTTTATAGGTATGTGTGCATACTATAGATGCTTCATAGAAAAGTTCTCAGAAATCGCGGGACCATTACATGACCTAACAAAGAAAAACGTTAGGTATACATGGTCTACCAAGGAGAACAATGCTTTCAAAAATCTTAAAGAAAATCTTATCTCTAAACCTGTACTTACACTGCCGGATCTCTCAAAGCCATTTGAGGTCCAATGTGACGCTTGTGGTGATTGCCTTGGAGCTGTTTTGCTCCAAGAAGGGCACGCCATAGCCTATGAAAGTCGAAGGCTCGACCCTGTTGAGCAAGCTCTAGGCATATATGAAAAGGAACTCCTCGCAGTTCTACATGCCTTAGACTCATGGAAGCACTATTTATTGGGGACTCCTTTCATTCTGCAGACGGATCACCAAAGTCTTAAGTACTTCATGATGCAAACCAAGCTCTCCGACAAACAAATGAGGTGGGAAAATTTCCTTTTGCAATTTCATTTTCATATTGCTCACATTGCTGGCAAGCATAATCAAGCAACCGATGCACTCTCAAGACGGCCGGAGAATTTATATGGATCTCCATCCACATGGATGAGGACATCTTCTTCAACAAAATGAGCTACTCCATACCTCCAGGTGTACTACTTTCCATGATTCATGCTTGTGGATAATTATATTTGTTGATTGTGGTTTTCCATGGTTTGATTAAGTGCATTTAGTTATGTTTTTTTATCTTCCATTATAGATGTATAAATTTGCCTTTGCTTAAGTTGATGAACTAAAGTTTAGTCTTATAGATGACCCTTGAGGTTAGGAGGTCGTAACTTTAGTTGGTAAAATTGTATGAGTGTTTGAGACCTTGGGAGTGTTTTAAACATATAGAATCTTGCTCACTTAAACAACAAATCACAATAGTGAGAATACAAAGGAAATGGAAGAAAAAAGAAAAAGTGCCACAAAGGTAAAATCTTAAGTTGGAAGAGAAATCCCAGCTTGATTTGGTACTTCACTCACATGTATTGTCTATGGTACTAGAACCCTAGAGGTTCCCAGTGTGGGCGCTTTGCTTTGAGAAGCAAAAAGCCCCGGGCATACAAAATAAGCACACATGAAAATTTTTTAAAAAAGGATAACTAAAATGAAAAAAAAACTTCCATTAAGCTTAAAGTAAAAAATTCAAGCTCTTGTTTGGAGTTGTGAGAGTTAGTTGGCTAATCAAATCTCAAAGGCACAATTAGGGAATCTTGCATTGAGATAATCGAGTTGTTTTAACCTTAGCCATAACTAACTAATCGACAGACTCATCCATAAGCCCAAAACTCTTGATTGATCAATTTCATCTAAGTGCAATTTATTCGTCCTTAATGGTAGTGTAGCATTTCATAATTCTTTGCATTTACTCATTTCCTCATGTACTTTACATTCTCCTCATGCTTTATTGCCATATAGTTCCGCTTGCATACTCTCACATTGAATTTGTTGTGCAGACAATTTATCCCCCGACGAGAACGGGATTCACCTCGCTCGCTTCCGAGGACGGAATCTACATCAAAAAGGGGGGCATGTTAACCGACGTCAGAGATCCTGTGGTGAGGTGATTACGGTTTGTAGTGGAGTCAGCACCGAGTGAATAGGAGGCTTGGTGACTGTCCAATGCTCCCCATCGCTTGGTGCTAACCTTGGTATTAAATTTATTAC
Organism: Adiantum capillus-veneris; assembly: GCF_014529385.1. NCBI lineage: Eukaryota > Viridiplantae > Streptophyta > Polypodiopsida > Polypodiales > Pteridaceae > Adiantum > Adiantum capillus-veneris. The sequence goes on from NC_140933.1 coordinate 14,245,329, forward strand.
AAGCGAACGTCGACTCAGTGGAGTCAACACCAGGCAAATAGGAGGCTTGGTGACTGCCCACCAATGCTCCCCATCGCTTGGTTCTGACCTTTGCAAATGGACATCAGCTCAGTTTGTTGGAATTAGGGTTGCAGAGAAACGCACAGAGCTTGGAGAAGACGCAGGAAGCTCAAGGCACACAATAGAGAGCGTGTTACTTAGTATGCAATGGAAAGATAGATAGCCCTAGAGTGAAGGGCGTATATACAATGCTCGGGGGGAAAAACCTCCTAAAGAGGGAAAAAATGCCCTGGCGGTCCTAGTGTGTTCACACACATCACTGCCACATGTATATGGTAACAAATCCCCCCTGGAGTGATGCGGTGAATGAAAGCTGGCACATGAGTAAAGGGAAGTGCCATGCCCTGAGGACATGATCAGTCCACAAAGGGGAGTAATCCCAAAGCTTTGCGGAAAGCTTCAAGCTTCTCACGAGACAATGCCTTTGTGAAAAGATTTGCAAGGTTGTCCTGTGTTGGCACATAAGCCAAGTTGATCTCTGTGCTTTGTGTGAGCATGAAAAATTGGGTTCCTCGCAACTGCCAATGTGCTCTGACTGTCAGTGTAGATAGTGTTGGCAGTGTCCTGTCCAACACCCAAATCAGCCATAAGGTGTCTGAGCCATACACACTCAACCGTACCCTGTGAAGAATGCCCTGTACTTAGCCTCACAACTCGAAGTGGCCTCAGTAGGTTGCTTCTTGCTCAACCATGATATACATGAGCTGCCAAGCATGAAACAAAAACCACTGGTGGACACTCGCGTGTCAAAACAGCCAGCCCAATCTGAGTCCGAAAAAGCATGTACGTCTAGTGGCAATGATCCCCCCTTGGGATAAAACAAGCCAAGATGTAAAGTGCTACTAAGGTAGCGGAAAATCCTCTTGACAGCCTGCCAATGCTTAGACCCTGGGCTATGCATAAATCTGCTGACCTGTGAGACTGCAAACTGAATATCCGGCCTCGTGTTGCATACATAAATGAGGTAGCCAACAACAGTTTGATAAAGAGTGACATCAGCAGGATCGCCAGCATCATGTAGACTCAACTTCAAACCTGTTTCCATGGGAGTGGCAATAGTTTGCAATCCTCAAGTCCAAACTTACATAGCAATGTTTCTATGTAACTTTTTTGACACAAGGAAATACCACCATCACACTGCTTAAACTGTATACCCAAGTAATGATGCAACAGCCCCAAATCTTTCATCTTGAAAGTAGCATTCAAATCAGCCTTAAATTTAGCAATATGTCTCTCATTTGGTTCAGTGATCAGCAAATCATCGACATAAAGAACCACAATGAGAAGTACATCACCCTCACACTTTGCATACAATGTGCTTTCTATTGGACTGTTACGAAAGCCTCGTTTAACCAAATGAGTGTCAGCTTTCTCATACCAACCACGAGGAGATTGCTTCAACCCATCCAAAGCCTTCTTACATCTGCACACTTTGTCCTCTTGTCCTTTTATGAAAAAACCGCAAGGCTACATTACATAAACTTCCTCAAATATGTCACCATTCAAGAAAGCAGTAACAATGTCTAATTGATGTACATCCCAACCAAAATGAGTTGCCAATGCACATAGAAAAAGCACAATAGTCATATGACAAGTGGGAGCAAAGGTCTCTTCATAATCTACGCATGTTTGCTGTGCATAACCCTTTGCAACAAGTCGAACCTTATGGCGATCGATCTCACCATTCGGCTTGCATTTCAACTTGTAAACCCACTTTGTACCAATGGCCTTTTTGCCAGGAGGCAAATCACATAAAGTCCAGTGTGTCATTTTCTATAAGTGCATCATATTCTGATTGCATGGCAGCCATCCAATTTTTTGAATTTTGTGCTTCATCTTAAAAGACAGAGGCTCCTCAACATCATGTAAGCTAGACACAACCAAAGCATAACAATCTGATATAAGCTAGACACAGCCAAAGCATAACAATCTGATGCATAAGATGCATGGCGAGAGCCTGAACGAGTACGACTAGACAAAGGTGCATCCAATTTACTGTCACGCAAAGTGTGCACCAACCATTTTGGCATACCTCTAGCCTGCTCATTTTCAGCCCTTTCCTCATCAAGTACATCATGCATCAGTAATAGGCTGATTTGTAACATTTTCAGAAACCCCCATAGGTTGTACATTTGCCTCATTGGAAATTACATTCGTATTTCCACCACTGAAAAGAGGCAACAAAGTGTCATAAATGTCCTGTGAGCTTACATTACTATCTCTAGTACATGACAGCAAGGGTTGAACAGAATCTTCCACAAACTACATCTCGTGAAACCAGAATACGCTTTGTTTGCGGATGATATAACCTGTAACCTTTGCTTTCAGCACTATAACCAACAAAAATACATTTGATAGCCTTATCATCCAATTTTCTGCGTTGTGTTTGTGGCACCAATGCATATGCCAAACAACCAAAAACACGCATGTGCTCAATAGAAGGCTTTCTATCATGCCATGCTTCATATGGAGTAATAGACTGCAAAGCTTTCGTAGGACACCTGTTAAGTACATACGTGGCACGCATGATGGCCTGAGCCAAAAAGAATGCGGAAAAGCTTGACTTTTGACCATACATCGTGCCATTTCCGTCAGTGACCTGCTTTTCCTCTCAAAAACACCATTTTGCTGAGGTGTATAAGGCACTGTACATTGGTGTTTTATCCCACGACTAGGCAGAAATGCATTAAATTCATGAGACATATACTCCCCCCCTCGATCGGAACGGAGGGTGCCCATAGTAAATTTCGAGACATTTTTAGCCATAGCCAAAAATTGTTTGAAGCACATAAAAACTTCGGACTTCGCTTTAAGCGGAAATACCCATGCATGCCTGGAGTAATCATCAATCAAAGTCACGAAGTAAAGGTAATTGCCCAAGGACGGAGTTTGCATGGGCCCACAAACCTCACTATGCACAAGCTGCAATCTGCATGTGTCCCGAGCTGAACCATCCTTAGGAAACTTAGAACGCTGCATCTTACCCAAAATACAGCCTTCACAAACATGTTTGACAAGTGCTTCAAGAGGCGGCAAAGAAGCAACCATATCAAATTTCTGCAAACGCAGCAAACTAGCAAAATTCAGATGACCAAAACGTGCATGCCAAAGTTTTGCATCTGAAATAGCCCTTGAATCTGCAACAGCATTTGAAAAATTTTGTCCACACTTGTCATACAAAGTGAGCTTATACAGCCCACGGCACAAAAGGCCAGATGCAACAATTTCATCAGCAAAACTGAGATCATGAACTGTACATCTGTCATCCACAAATTTGACTACAAGTGCAAGTCTAGCAAGTGTGGATACAGACAAGAGATTCTTCTTGATCCCAGGTACATAAAGTGCATCAATAAGTGTGAAGGAACTGCCATTTGCAGCAGTAAGCACAATCTTTCCAACTCCCAGAACCGGATAAGAGGCATTGTTGGCACAAGTGACTGAATTCCCATGAGGGACAGACTCCAGAAAGGTAAACAATTCATGATGTGAGGTAATATGCTTTGTAGCACCACTGTCGAAATACCACACATGTGAATCTGCAGCAGCTGACAAGCATACATCATGGACAACAGTCTCCTTTCACAGAAGACTCAACAATGGCTCCATTTGTAGTGGAACCGGCATTTGCAGTGGAACCACCCTCTTTCTTCTTAGCCTCTTTGGCCTTCAACTTAGGACACGACTTGATTAAGTGATCATTAGCTTTACAATAATGGCAACGCATCTTCTTTTTTCCCTTATCACGAGAATTTTCAGACAAATTGCTGCTAGTAGAAGCATTAGGAACAGAAGTTTTTCCACTCGCAACAGAACCATAAGAAGTGGCCGCATTCCTGTTACCACCCTTTCTTTGAGAAGCAATAAAAGCCTGTTCAACTGCACGCTGCCTAGTTTTGTTTTTTTTAGAAAGTGACTCTTGCAACAGCAATGGCATAATGCATCAAACTTGACAACTTCAGGATTTCCTTGGGTCATTAGTCTCCAAGTACTAGCAAAAGTCTCGTAGGAATCTGGTAAGGCATCAAGAACAGTCTGCACAAGGGAACTGTCTGAAATGACTTCACCTACAGAAATAAGTTGCTCATTGATATCCTTGACACCAGCAAGGAAAGTGTCCATATCATCTTCCTCATGCATAATCTTTGACTCCAGCTCTTTATGCATGAAAGCAATTTTAGCCTCATTGTGGCTTGCATAAAGACCTGCTAGAATATCCCAAGCCTGTTTTGTAGGATTTGTTGAACGAATGTGAGGAACAATGGTGCGCTTCACAGACAACGCAATCAATGCATGAGCCTGTGCATCCTTTACATCCCAACGAGCTTGTTCTGTCGTAGGCAAAACAACTCTAATAGCAACAATCCTTGCAGCAAAACCTGCAACATCCTCAACATTGCCTACATCCTCAGAACCAGGACATACATCAATGCCCTGCACAATGTTCCAGACGCCCTTTGACACAAGAACATGTTGCATCATATAAGCCCACATAGGGTAGTTGTCCCCATCCAACCTGTCCTCAGCAGCAAACATCTTGAACACATCTGTGTTGTTGTCAGTCATGGTAAATGCTGCACCTGATGTGAAAACTGCCCGTAAATAGGAGAAACGGAGTGGGAACAACACGTGCTATATAGCACAAACCGTAGAAGACTATGAGGCACCTGTTATGTAGAAAATGGCACTGACAAAAATTCTGCACAAAATGACAAAATTGCATGTGCAAACCTGCCTGTAGTGGAAACGGAGGCCGAAATGAGCCCAAATTAGAACTCTAAGCAGACTGAGCTCTACTAGCTCACCCAAAATTTTTGTCGACCTGCGAACGCTTGCCAAAGCTCACCGAAATTGGAGAAAGTGAGCAGGTGTGAGCTGGAGCAGCTGGCGACTAAGCCCGGGAGGATGCAACCTGCTCTAATACCAATTGTTGGAATTAGGGTTGCAGAGAAACTCACACAACTTGGAGAAGACAAAGGAAGCTCAAGGCACACAATAGAGAGTGTGTTACTTAGTATGCAATGGAAAGATAGATAGCCCTAGAGTGATGGGTGTATATACAATGCTCGGGGGAAAAAACCTCCTAAAGAGGGAAAAAATGCCCCGGTGGTCCTAGTGTGTTCACACACATCACTACCACATGTATATGGTAGCACAGTTAACACCCATGAGTGCCATAACACATTATTTTGAGTCAAGGGCCAGGCTTGTCGGTCCTATAGGAGCTTGGGTGATCATCGATGAGAGGCGCACCACATATCTCAATTGACAGTATTTCTACTTTGACTGCCAGTGTGGACGCCTATGTGTGAATGGGTGCAACTCATATAAAAGGGCCATTGTAACCTTAATCCCCCATTCTGAAGGTTGTAGGCTAAAGAAGAGTGTTCTTGCCTTATCTCCATCTCCTCATCCATCGTGTACACACACATACACACACACACACACACACTCGCGAGTGTATGTGTGTGTGTGATAAATTCTAATATCTAAGCAACCCAAATGATTTTCTCATATTAAACTGATCATTTAATATGGGAGAATAAACAGGAACAAGAATTAGAATATAGACATGTGCTTATGGATCTATCTCAACACGGGGCTAGAGTCAAAGGGTCCAAATGAGAGATGGTTTGTCAAAGAGCAATGCTAGAATGGAGCTTAAAAGACCTTAGGTTATCTTCATTAAAGACCTCCAATGGTTAGTGTAAAAGTCCTTAGACCTTAGGTTAAAGCTAGACCTAGCCTTGAGGTGGTTGATGGTAAAAATGCATGAGATGCTTGATAGCTAAGGTGCATGCTTAAGCTAGGCATGAGCTTGAAAAGTCAAATCAATCCCTACAAGGAGGGAGTGAGTCCTTGAAGCTAGGGGCATGAGTGAGAGAGAGCCCATAATCTTGCTAAGCTTGCACTTGCTGACTAAGGTGCTTGAGAAGCTTCCCATGCTTGGGGGGGTAAGGTGCTTGAGGAGCTTGAGTAAAAAAAGTGTCCTACAAAGGAGGGGGCGAGCCCCAAAGCTAGGGGAATGATTTTACCAACCCCTCACTCACCCAAAGGACACCACTTCCTCAAGGGGCACAAGGACACATGTCAAGTTCTCCCTAAGCTTAGCCACATGGGGTGTTTGAATCCTATTGGCTAGGCAAAAGAGGGGTCCAATGAGAATCTAGTTACTTAATTAATTGTCGAAGCATTTTCCAAGCCCTCTCTCTCAAAGGGGAAAGGAGGACACTTTTCCAAATTCTACCATGGTTGCTTGATATTCATTATGCATGTGATTGGCTAGGATTGTAGGGGTCCAATCAAATGCAAGCTTTATCTACAATGAGGGGGTCGACCAAAGCAAGTTGGGGGTGTGCTTGGGGGGTATACTCTCTCACACACATTCCCATGCTCATTGCTTGGCAAAGTGCAAGAGCTCATCTCCTTCTCCAAGCTTGTTGAGAAGGTGAGAGCCTACACCAACACTCTTGGCTATGGAATGCAAATCCAACCAAGAGCCATGCTCCAATGCTTAATATTTCCATCTTCTTCATCATCATTATTATGATATGCTATGCAAGAAGAGTGATGATAAGTGAGGAACTATCTCTTTTTTTATTGTCCTTCTTCTTCCTCTTCCCTACCATCATTCCCCGCTAGCTCTCTCCACCTTCGAAGGTGTTTGAGGCCTTGGGAATGAGATCGGGGATGGTTAATGCTTTTATAAATTTATGCTATGCTCATGATGCATGAAGCTTTCCATCTTCATTTCATCACCTAGCTCACAAGGAACACAAAGATTGTAGTGTGCCAAGTCTCTCTTGCTGGGACAATATATAATAAAAAAGCCTATTGGAGGGGTGACCGACTCCATATAAATCCGGTCCTCAACTGTTGTCATGTTCTCTAATTCTCTATCTTGCAAAAGTATTGTTCATGCCAAGTTAATTAAGTATAATGGTTGTGTTGCTACCGCTAATTAAGTTCACCCTCTATGTTCTCAAAGTCTACGACTCTCAACGGCCTGGTTCTATCATCAAAGTAATCCACTACAGTATGGTTGCTTTGTGCATCAATCTCCAACAAGGGGCGAAAAGTAATGTCAAGCCCATGGAAAACAAAGATCAAAATGATGCAAAGAGGAAGAACAATGCCCAAAACGTTTTTCAAGGCAATTCCATCATCAACAACAACAACAACAATGGGTCCAAGGGAGAAGAGAGTTTACAAAGGTAAAAATAAACTCTCTCCTCAAGAGCTAGAAGCTTTTTGTAAGGACCACAAATGCTTCAAGTGTGAGGAGCAAGGACATGGCTACCGTTCTTGCCCCAAAAGAAATTCTTGCAATGAGACTCCTGAAGCTTCCACGATCGAAGCTCCAAAAGATAATTCTCATTGCAAAGGATCACCTCTCTCCTATGCTTGGAGAAAGGTAAAGGAGCATGATGCCTTCATCCTGTTTGACCCTAGCTCTACTCACAAATTCATATCAACGGAGTTGACCACTAAGTTGGGCATTCAAGCTTTTGAGATGGGAGATACTGTAACTACCAATGGAGCTTTCAAGGGACAGAAAGCCCCTGTTACTCCCTTGTTTGGAAAGTTGAGGCTTCATGTCCAAAGCTACGTCGACAAAGAAGACTTTTTTATCTCTCCTCTCCAGCATGAGGATGTTATCCTAGGAGCACCATGGTTCAACCACATGGCTGCCAACATGAAGTTCCTTGAAAGGAGAATCTACTTCACCTACAAGAAAAAGAGTATGTATATAGATGCTAATGAGTCTAGTCATACTATACCACTTGTAAATTCACTTGCTTTTGATAGGTCAATAAAAAGCCCAGTTTTTGCGTACATGATTTTGGTCAAAGAATATCTAAATGATGCTAATGTTTTAACAAAAAAAAGTGCCAGGAATCAAGAAGAATTAGACTTGTCTAATTTTCTTAATGGATTCTGAGATGTGTTTATTGATGATATCCTATGGACTTACCTCCAAAACGAGGGGATGATGACCATTGAATTGAGCTCCTACCAGGAAGCTCACCGCCTAACAAGCCTCCTTATCGAGCTTCCCAAGCTCAACAAGAGGAGATCATGAGGCAAGCACAAGAATTGGTAGACAAAGGGATGGTGAGGCCTAGCTCCGCTCCCTTTTGTTCTCTAGCCCTTTTAGTGCAAAAGAAAGATGGTACATACCACATGTGTGCGGACTATCGAGCGCTAAATCACATCACTATAAAAAAACGATTTTCATACCGTAGGTAGAAGATCTGTTTGGTAAGCTACAAGGTTCGACCTACTTCAGTAGGATTGACCTTAGAAGTGGCGATCATCAAATAAGGATAGTGAATGAAGACATTGTAAAGACCCCGTTTTATACAACATTTAGTCTTTATGAATATCTAGTCATGCCTTTTGGCTTGACTAATGCACCAGCCACATTCAATCGTTTAATGGAGAAAATCTTTAGACCCCATCACAAATTTACTAGAGTGTTCTTTGATGATATTATCATCTACTCCAAGTCCTTGGAGGAGCACAAGCAACATCTCCAGGTGATTTTTCAAGCTTTGAGGAGAACACGCTTTTTATCAATCAAAAGAAGAGTGAAGTTTTTCTTCAAGAGATTCAATACTTAGGTCATATTATCTCTCAAGATGGTATCCGTATGGATCCATCAAAGCTGGAGGTAATAAAAGCATGGCCTAATCCAAGGAATCTACATAAGTTAAAAAGCTTTATTGATATGTGTGCATACTATAGACGCTTCATAGCCAAATTTTCTCAAATAGCGGGACCATTGCATGACTCAACAAAGAAGAACATTGAGTACTCATGGACTGTTAAAGAGCAAAATGCTTTTGACAATCTCAAAAAAAAGCTTCCCTCCCAACCAATCCTTATGCTTCCGGGTCTCTCAAAGCCATTTGAGGTCCAATGTGATGATAGCAGTGATTGCCTTGGAGCAGTCTTGCTTCAAGAAGGGCACGCCATAGTATATGAGAGCCGAAGGCTCAATGCCGATGAACGGATCTTGGGCCTATATGAAAAAGAGATTTTAGTTGTTCTGCATGTCCTTGACACATGGAAGCACTATCTATTGGGGACTCCATTAATTTTGCAAATGGACCACCAAAGTCTCAAGTACTTCATGACGCAGCCAAGCTTTCCGACAAACAAATGAGGTGGGCAAATTTTCTCTCATAATTTTATTTTCATATTGCTCACATTTCTGGTCTATGATAGATGAGTATGATATAAAGTATTACTCACATTACAGGTAGGCTATGTGTTACCCACTCCCTTCGTGAGAAAGTCACGTATGAATCCCATGATCCTCCCTACGCAGGGCATAGTGGCATTCAACCTACTCTTCGAGGAGTAGAGACGTACTTCTATTGGCCTACCATGAAAGTAGATATACAAGAGTATGTTTCAAAATGTGTGGTATGCCAAAATACCAAGTATGATAGAGAGAAGCAACCTGGATTACCCCAACCATTGCCAATCCCTAATTCACCATGGAAGAGTATATCCATGGATTTTATCTTTGGATTATCTAAGTCTATCCATGGGAATACAGGAATATGGACAATAATCGACAATTTTAGCAAGCAAGCACACTTTATTCATGTCAAAAAGACTATTAAGGCACACCAAATGGCAACCCTCTTCATATCTCAGATTTTCAAACACCATGGATTTCCAACATCCATAGTGTTAGATAGAGATCCAAGAATGACCAGTAATTTCTGGAAAGGTCTCTTCAAAAATCTAGGTACAAGATTGAATTTCTCTTGGACCTCTCACCCACAAACGGATGGCCAAAGTGAGAGAGCCAATCTTACGATACTTGATCTACTAAAGACTTATGTTACAGAAGTAGATCAACTCTCACAATGAGAAAAGTACCTACCCCTTGTAGAGTATGTGTACAATAATATTGTCCATACTACTACGGGGAAGGCACCGTTTGAAATCATAGAGGGAAGACCTAAAAGTCCCTTGCTACTTAAAGTACATGGGAAGATCTTCGCTGCTGATGAGTATAGCCCTGACCTACAAGAATCTTTCCAAAAGATTAAGGAGGCTATATCCATCTCTCAACAAAAGGCAAAAATCTGTTGCTGCTGACAAGCACAGAAGGGCCTTAACGTTCAAAAAAATGATTGGGTCATACTTAAGTTTCCCAAGGCTCGATTGAGGTAAACGACGGGCAAAACTCCTACGGGACTGAAAGTAGGGTTTGGTGGTACAGAAAAAGGACCAATTTTTTTTTCACCTTATTGGTACTAATGAAAAAGTGGGGACCGGGAAATTTTGTGTAGTTTGTGTCAAAACTTGTTGGAGTTTGATTTTTTTATGTTCTTCTTTCCAAGATGTATCCAATGATATACAATATGACAAGTGATTTATTTTGGGACTTTGATAAATTGCATTGCAAAGATTTTTCAAAGGTACTGTCAAGGAGAACCAATTTTGTACCACCATCCCTTGCATTCATCCACAGGCCATCAAACGTATTATGCTAAACTAGCAAAAAGATACTATGGTCCTTTTCAAATCATGAATCCAATCAATGACATGGCTCATCAACTCAAGTTGCCCAACCATTGGCTCATACACAATGCTTTTCATGTGAGCCTACTTAAGCCCTACAAAGGAGAGCCACCAAGAGAACCAGTTATTGAAGCTTCCCAGAAATCAAAGACCAAGAAGAGGTGCTACAACCCGAAGCTATCCTTCGGCATGAAGACAAAGTGCTAGGGCATGGTAAGATTACCCGACGATATCTTATTAAGTTAAAAAATTATCCTTTTGAAGATGCTAGATGGATGCAAGGAATACAACTTAAAGTTAGTATGAACCTTGTCAATGCTTATAATGCTACATTATTTCTTTTAAAAGATCAATGTTTTTGTCTTATATGACTAATTATCTATTTTTATTGTGCACAAATTTAAGTAAATGCATGTTTAGAATCATGTTTGCGGTAACGACATCTCTCAAACACCAAGTAGAATTTGTCACTCTACTTTGGGAGAATGAAATTGACTAAAAAGCAGATATGCATGCGACAGTTAAGTCTCTGAAGCCCCAAATGGATTAGTCATCCATCTTGGAATGATGCCGTAGGGTAACAAGGGATCCTCTACCCGCTAAGAAATATAGACTAATGACTAAGACTTTATCTCTTCTACCTCATAGTCGAGGACGACTATGATTTCAAGAGAGTAGGAATAAAATCTAATATCTAACCAACCCAAATGATTTTCTCATATTAAATTGATCATTTAATGTAAGAGAATAAACGGAAACAAGGATTAGAATATAGACTTGTGCTTATGGATCTACCTCAACACGGGGCCAGAGTCAAAAGGTCCAAATGAGAGATGGTCTGCCCAAGAGCAATGCTAGAATGAATCTTGATTAACCTTAGGGTTATCTTCATTAAAGACCTCCAATGGTTAATGTAAAAGTCCTTAGACCTTAGGTTAAAGCTAGACCTAGCCTTGAGGTGCTTGATGATTAAAATGCATGAGATGCTTGATAGCTAAGGTGCAAGCTTTTCAAGCTAGGCATGAGCTTGAAAATTCAAATCAATCCCTACAAGGAGGGGGCGAGCCCTTGAAGCTAGGGGCATGAGTGAGAGAGAGCCCATACTCTTGCTAAGCTTGCACTTGTTGACTAAGGTGCTTGAGAAGCTTCCCATGCTTGGGGGGGTAAGGTGCTTGAGGAGCTTGAGTAAAAAACGTACCCTACAAAGGAGGGGGCGAGTCCCAAAGCTAGGGGAATGATTTAACCAACCCCTCACTCATCCAAAGGACACCTCTTCCTCAAGGGGCACAAGAATACATGTCAAGTTCTCCCTATGCTTAACCACATGGGGTGCTTGAATCCTATTGGCTAGGCAAAAGAGGGGTCCAATGAGCACTCAGTTATTTAATTAATTGTCTAAAGCATTTTCCAAGCCCTCTCTCTCAAAGGGGAAAGGAGGACACTTGTCCAATTGCTACCATGGTTGCTTGATATGCACTATGCACGTGATTGCCTAGGATTGTAGAGGTCCAATCAAATGCAAGCTTCAGCTACAATGAGGGGTTGAAGAAAGCAAGTTGGGGGTGTTCTTGGGGGGTATACTCTCTCACACACACTCGCATGCTCATTCTTGCTTTGCAAAGTGCAAGAGCTCCATCTCCTTCTCCAAGCTTGTTGAGAACTTGAGAGCCTACACCAACGCTCTTGGCTATGGAATGCAAATCCAACCAAGAGCTATGCTCCAATGCTTAAGCTTGCCATCTTCATCATCATCATTATTATGCTATTATGCTATGCTATGCAAGAAGAGTGATGATAAGTGAGTAACTATCTCTTTCTCTAATGTTACTTCTTTTTCCTCTTCCCTACCCTCATTCCCCGCTAGCTCTCTCCACCTTCCAAGGTGGAGAGGCCTTGGAACTGAGGCCAGGGATGGTTAATGATTTTACAAAGTTTATGTTATGCTCGTGATGCATGAAGCTTTCCATCTTCATTGTATCACCTAGGCCACTAGGAACACAAAGATTGTATCATACCAAGCCTCTCTTGATGGGAGAATCTATAACACAAAAGCCTATTCTCTAGCAAAAGTATTGTTCATGCCAAGTTAATTAAGTATAATGGTTGTGTTGCTACCGCTAATTAAGTTCACCCTCTATGTTCTCAAAGTAGCATCATAAAAATGCTCAATATAATTCTCTTAATTCCGTTATTCTCAATGTTCATGGGCCATTTCATTAGAGTGTATGCTTGAGAGAGAGAGAGAGAGAGAGAGAGAGAGAGAGAGAGAGAGAGTATTGCGCGGCATCGGCGACGGTGAGGTCGTTGAGCACGGTGGAGACAACTCCCTCTTCTTCATGACGAAGAATCCTTCACGACGGCGAGCGTAGATCTTACTAGGTTAGCCTAGTTGAGTGCTTGCAACCCTCTGTGGCTCGCACACGGTGCTTGGCAAGTCCCTAGCTCCGACACGTGCGATAGACGCGCACATCTTCACACCAAACAATCAATCTAATTAGACGTAAAAATAAGTGTTCAATCAACCAAGAGGCCAATTACTCCATTGTTATTCAAAAATCATTTTCAAAGGGTTAAGTAAATTTCTACCATAATCCACAAAAGTAACCCTATTTCTTTTACTAATCTATACGATGTTCTAACCTCTAAACTTAATACATGACTCAAATGCTTTAATTATTAGTAGGCAAGGGAATTGTCCATGCCACACTAATGAGTTTCGTGAGAGCACTTGCAACGTTTTGGTGATATCATAACTTCTGGTCGTTTTACCCTCAATGTTGCCTCTTCACCCAACTCCGCCAAAATCAACAAAGTTAATCTTTGAGTGGCATTGTTGAACAAATAAGGCTATGGTCACGTGGAGCTTAGTTTTCTGTAACTTGAGCCGACAAGGTCTGACGGTCGACAGCTTTTCGCAGACATCAACCGACATAGTAGGCTAACTATGCCTTTTTAGGCATAGCCACACAACTATGCCCACCCACTGTCGATCAGCGCCCTATTTCTCTCTCTTGCTTGCGCTTTGCTGTTCCTCTCTCTACCTGCAGACGATCATGGCACTGAGCTCCTGCTAGAGGATGTCAGGGCTTAGTTCTAACTAAGCCTCGCGTGACCATGCCCTAAGACAAGCGATTTGCTGTTCGCTCAGAGCTTGCTCCCTTTGGAAGCGAGAAAAAAAACTATTGACGGAAGAGAAGGTTTCGATGATCATCGTGAGAAAGTGCTCTAGCATAAGCCATGTCTTCCAAAAAGGAGTACAAAGCTTGTAGCCATGACAGTGCGTACACACACTCAATGACTGGTGAGAGAGAGAGAGAGTGAGTCTAGAGAGAGAGAGATTTTTTTATAGGTGAGACAGGGACATGGATTGAAGAGTACAAGCTACGACCTGGCCCTTTTGCCTCACTCATCTCAGCCTTTTCACACACCATACAAAGTAATGGCGGTAGAAAAACCATCTTCTTTTCCCAAATGAAAACAAAACATGCAATACTGACGATAGGCAGGACGAGCTCGATCTAACGGCGGGTACCTCACCAAGTGTGCCACGTGTCGCTAGAGCAGGTCGTCTCTCTCATCTCGTAGAGGCCTCTCTGCAAGCGCATCAGAAAAATCTCTGCGGATGGTGACAACCAACTGCAGGTCCCATTAGCGCGTCCGCTCCTTCTCCACTCTCTCTCTCTGTCTCTCTCTCTCTCTCCCGAGATGGTGACACTCCCATTTACCAATGCACACACACAAGCGCACGCTACCTCTCTCTCTCTCTCTGGAGTATGCACATTTGCACACTGCAATGCTGCATGCTAAAAGCTCTCTCTGTCTCTCTCTCTCTCTCTCTCTCTCTCTCTCATATACAGACACACCAGACACACGCACGCGGACTCTGCCTCAAACGCTCCATCGCACTGTCTCTTTCTCTTCTTTCACACTCACACCAGCTACGCCCTCTTCTCTTTTACTGTCTTTTACCGCGTTTCTATCAGATTTTACATCGCTCAACAACTCACACACACACACACACACACACGCTCTCTCCCCCCTCTCTCTCTCTCTCCTCAAGTCCCCCCAATCTTGCTTGTTTCAAACTTTCAAGTCCCCACAGCCGCCTCTCTGGCTGCTTTTTTAGGGTTTGGGTCTCAGGAGCTTTACTCGCCATTCGCCCACGAGTTATGGACACGCGATCATCCACTTCCTGTACGAGCTTCAGGTTACGCACCTCTCTCTCTCTCTCTCTCTCTCTCTCTCTCGTCCGTCTTGGGTGCGCGCACAATCTCTCTCTCTCTCTCTCTCTCACACACACACACACGCACATACATTTACAGATGATTAAATAGCTCGCACTCTTAATGCGGGTAGAAACATGGAGTGGCGACCACCCATATATACGCTTAGGCCCTTGCGCTGGCCATCTATTCTTCTCTTCATACTTGTGAGAGCTTAATTGCTGGTGGGAAAGGGGAGTTTGTAGCAGCCTGCATTGCAAAAATATCCCGATGTTGGAGCGCACAGCATCCCGAACGCTTCCTCCATGGCCGCCTCTCATGTCTGGTACATCTTGCTGAATTAGCATTCTCCATCAAGCTTAAGTCCTCATCACAGATCATACCGATATCTGTCGAAGCGGAGCTCCAATAAATTTTAACCTTCTGCCAGTTATTTGCTTATATTGCCCGCTTTTTTAACTCCCTCTGGAAAATTTACTCACTGCCATCGCCAGCAAGCAGTGGGCTTGATGATCTTCTGGGCATGTAAATATTTTTTCGTGATGTTACCTTGCTTGAACGTGATCTAATGTTTGGCTGCCTTTGTAGCACATCAATGCATATATGTAGGTGGGTGCATGCTACTTTGAGCTTGAGCTGATGCACATTTTATTGCCATTGCAGTTCTTACTCAGAAATAATGGTAGTAGCACCAGCAAATGTCAAGAGGGATTCTGACGCTTCCACTGAAAACTTAATGGCATACTCGACACTACTAGGCCAGATGAAGTGGACGATGCTTCTGCAAAGGGGAGGTAATACTGGTTGCATGAAAAGTGTGCCATGGTTGCATGCGGTCACCTGTTTAGAAGCTCGCTGTTAACACTTGACCCATTGCAGCAAACCATGCTACATTTGAACCAGATGCAAGCAACTGGTTTGGGCTCTAATTACAGTGAAGCCTCGGAAAATTTTTCGTTGTAACATAGCGCCGTTCTCAGAGGATAGAAATTTCTTTGAAAGCATGGTGGTAGGACTGGTAATTGTCTTGTGATATTGGCTGAACGGCTCAAACCCGCATATTTCATCGCTGGTCTAAAACCGACTGTTGAATTATGTATGGTAAACACAAATCAAATCATCATGTATAGCCCCCTCCCTTTCAAATAACTCAATATGGGGGTTGGGGAAATCAATTTTTGCTTTCTCTAATGCAAGCTAGCTAACTCTAAATTTAGAACCATATTGGTGCGCATCAGAACCACTCAGTAATCTAGACAGATTTGGAGGTCTCTTAAACTTCTTGTGTCACCGTCATTTCTATGGTTGCTGGGCCAAGCTCACAAATTTGTCAATCGCAGGGATTTTGTCCTCGATCAAGGCTCACTTACAGTCTTCCTCTGTTGCTCCATTTCACCCAAAATTGCAGTGCTTTTAGATTTTATCATTGATCGAATCACGCAGTCTCTCTAAAACTGTGAGATGAAATAATCTTCGAAATTTGCCGTTTCAATGAAAGTGGGATGTACCCCTTGAAATTGCCTTCTGTGGTTATTGCACTCAATGCTTTGCTTGGACTTCGTCACAACCAGAGAGGCTCTGCTCTTGAGAATTGTTGACGAAATTCGTAAAATACGAACACAATAGTGGATCGAGTGGTCTGCTACTATCTATTTATAAAGTCCCGTGGACTCTCTCTCTCTCTCTCTCTCTCTCTCTCTCTCTCTCGCGCGCGCGCGTGCACACGAAGAGAGATTGCATTTGAACGTTGGCATGTGTTAATGGTTAGAGATTTAGAAGGTTCGAATTCTCAGGTACTTGCCTTCTTAGGGCTGAGCTGCACCACGGATTTACGGGACAGTGGGGGGGGAGTATGTGTGAGGGAGGGATAGGAAAAATGTAATTGTCGCACCTGCACGAACAGAAAAAGGGGGACATTTTACAGGAGAGCTTCAGATATCCACAACGATTTGTTTGGTTTCTGAAGCCCTCAAAACTCGGGGAGCTTTGCATCTTCGCAGCCCTAGTGAAATGCTGTTAGCCCTTGCGAGTGCTAATTACAGTGCTTTAGGAGGGCTTCGATTTTCTTGCAGGATGTTTTGCTAGCGTTGCTAACTCCGAGTGCAACTGCCTCCCCCTCTCTCCCACGTAACCTCATCATACATGTAGCCCGAAGCTACAAGATTCTATGAAAGAGGTTTTGGGTTTAGAATGGGATGCGTGTTTCGATATGGAAGCTCTTAAATCTGTGTAAAATAAAAAAAATGGTCATCGTGAAGGTAGAAGTTCAACTATATAATTAGAGAGGAGGATAAAGATTCCATGAAAGAGATTTGGGTTTAAAATGAAATTTGTGTTTGTATGAGTTGAAATTTCATGGATGAATCTGTAGTGTTAAGTAAAACTCATGGTGCGTTCTCTGCAAGACCCCCCAAGAAGTTGAATAGAGGCTTTTGGTTAGACCCGAGAACTCGGAGATCCATCAACCGAAGACGTGAAGCTTGGAAGTCTTTAGGGCAGGTAGAGAGTGATTCCTTTGGTGAGGATAGGGCGTGGCGGAAGCTTGGCGAATGCCAAAAAGAGGCGCGAGTTGAAATGAAGAGAAGTGAGGTTCTCAAATGATCCATGCTCAAAAGCGTCGAATTGGCAAGACGTAGAGTGGTATGTTTGGTGGAAGCATATGAAGTCGTTTTAGGGGGGAGCAAAAAAGAAGGACCCGCTCAACCCTAAGAGGCAAAAACGACGAGCAGACGAAGAGAATCATGCTTCTCGAGTCTTCGCCGATCCTTTCGGGCACAACAAGGATCCAGAACATTGGCGCAACCATATTGTGCGACTTTGGCCCGTAGTAGAGGGCATCGATTACTCTATTAGTTGGACTAAAGTTAGGGAGGTATGTCGAAGGATCAAGCAACATAAAGCAGCTGGGATTGGCGACATTCCCCTTGAATTTTTCAAGATCCTTATTAAAGATAAGGGAAATAGAACGGATCGATTGAAACCAAGTATAGATATGGGAAGAGCAGTCTTCAAACTGCCATATACTTGGTTTGATTCAGGGAAGTTGGATGCATCATCTACCTCGATAGTGGTGTATATCTCGAAGAAGGGTGATTTTTCTAACCTGGACAACTACAGAGGGATTTCCCTTGCTCCAATCTCTTTGAAGCTCTTGACCTCACTCGTGATCAATAGGATCTCAGTGAAGCTCGAGGAAAGAAACTTCTTCTTGCGTGGTTAAGCTGGATGTCGGACTCAAGGAATGTGTGGCTCAAGTGATTGCCTTGAAGGAAATTGTGCTCATACGAAAGTTCGTGAAGAGACCAACGTATGTGGCATACATTGACTGGCCTGTTTTTTGCAAATTACTTAGTTTTATTCGTGGAGTCTAAGGAGGAGTTGCAAGCTAGTTTAGATAAATTGCATAGTTGGGCGGAGAAGTGGGGGATGAAGTTCGGCAGGCAGAAATATCAAGCGACCGCGTTTAACGGGGACCTTGAGGAACTTATTGCCTTTAAGCCTCAAATCGGACTTGAGGAGATTCAGGTAGCCTCGGAGTATAGGTACTTGGGCATATTAATAGACAACTAAATCTCGATCGATACTATCCTTAAAGATAGGATTGAAAGTGCACGTAAGTCTCTATATACCCATAAACACATTCTATGCTCTAAGAAAATTCCAATGTGGTTTAAGGTTGGCCTTTCTCAAGGCGTGCGTCTTCCCAGTGGCGACTTATGGAGCGGAGATTATGGGTTCACATGACATGAGGAAGTTGAACCCATTAGAGATGCTGGTACAGCCAAATGCTGTCGACGATAGAAGTAGGTACAAGCGGGGCTATGTGGTCGAGCAGATGCAGGCCTAGGTGATAATGCAGTTGTGAAGTGCCACTGTGGTTAGGTGGATCGGGAAATGTATGCATATGATGGATTTTTTGGCCAAGGGTGTGCTGCCAGACGCTAAATTGGATGGTGGCCTCATGTGTCCAAAGTGATGGTTTTGTGTGCCGAAATGTGGTGCTTGATGTGTTTTTCGAGCAGGTCCAGGCATCTCATCAAACGGAGCCCGAATGTGCAAGTTATGGCAAGTGAAGTGGGATGCGTTCGTAGATCCTCGCCGGATTGGGTGGGCACATGTGGTTGGTCAAGGTAGGTGTGAAATGATACACAAGAAATGCTCGAGTTGTGGAGCACGTCGGTCTTTTTGGATTGGGAATCGGGCTTTTGGATGGAAATTTATGGACATTCAAGTTTTGACAGGGATCAGTTTCGATGCGGTTGGGCCACATTGGGAAACGTTCCATTTGGTGTTTTCTCGAGCTCACCAGGTGTCTGGTGGATAGTATGTAGCATGTGATGCTAGTCAGAGTCGACGGCACCTGAATTGGAGTCCGAAGCATGGAGAGATGCTTCGTCGAGGTCAGCAGTTCGTACCGAACGTGGATGGTCAGATGCTTTTTTTCCATGTTTGGGACCTGCCGTTTGAGGTTGTGAGGCGGTCTAAATGAAGTGGAGTTTGTGGGGTGTGGCTTGGCAAGAAGAAGGTTCAACGAGTCTCTGCACGTGAAGCACCGGCACCATGGGAAATGAGTGAAAAAAAAAAAAGGTAAACCCATGAGCTATAAGTGTAAAAAAGGAAGGCTCTTGGAGCTTGGCTAGAAGGGATTCTCAATAGTTAAAGGGAGGGAAAAAAAAAAAAAAAGAGGCCTTTTTTTGAAGATGAGCAGTGCACCCGGGCGCTGTTCCTAAAAACAATGGCTTTAGAAAGTGGGAAAGAAAGGGAAAAAGAGAAAGAAGGTGAGGAGCAGCGTTTTCGAGAAGGGGTTTTTTTTCTTCTAGACTTAGACTTGGAGAGGAAGAGAAGAAAAAAAGGGGTTTTTTTGGGGGGCTCGCTCGTTTGAAGGCGAAGAGAAGCTTGCGAGGAGCAGTAGCCATGGAGAAATCTGTGTAGGGCTTGAGCGGGTCTCGCCCTTTTGTGCTTTTTGATGAAACGCCGATGAGCGGCGGTGGTTTTGTATAAGCGCTTTTATGCGAATGAAGGAGTCCCCCCCATATGAGCAATTGTGTCGTGCTTTCTCCTTCCCTCCTTCCTTCTCTGCTCTACTGAGAGTGTGTGGCAGTGTGCCCCTCGACATAGCGTCTGCAAAGAGAGAGAGAGAGAGAGAGAGAGAGAGTGTGTGTGGTCTACGGGAGACATCGGTTGGCGTCATTATGTGGGTGCGGGTTGTGTGATGGCTGTGTGAGTTCGTATGCGTCTGTGAGAGCGAGTGTGCACGTGCGCTTTGGTGAGAAGTGCGAGTCAAAGGTGCTCGCCAAGTGGATTGGGGTGCTGTGTGTGCCCTGGGCTATAAGAGGCAGTCGTGTTAGTTCACTGGGTGCGTCCCCCATTCCCCCTCTCGAACGCTTATAGCAACTGGAATGAGGTGGGTAGTTGGTAAGGCCGCGAAGTCGAGTTCTATGGCAAATTCAACTTTTTACCGGGAGTTAGGGCTCCCCCCCATACCAGCTTACTATGCAAGATAGAGGGTACGAGCTTTTACCAAGTACGTAGGTTTAAAAACTTGGATTGCAGTCTTGATTAACAATATACCATACTGGAACCAATTCAAGAAATGGACTTGGTGTAGAAGGACAAAGTTTTGGGGGGAGAGGTATATCAACGATGCTTCTATTGAGACCGCAAGACAGGAGAGCTGGAAGCTCTGGGAACACTCACATCAATGTGTCTCCCTTGATCCTTATATTGAGAGGAAGTATGAGGACACGTGTGGATACCTCTTTAGGCAGAGCATTGGAAAGAACCCTGGTGGGATCACGGGGTATTCACTAAGGGTTACCATATGGTATCACGTGAGTGTACAATAGGGGGGTTTTCTAAGGCCAAATGGATAGATTTTACATAGGAAGGTCCCGTATATAGGGGTTAATAAGGCAATTTTGTTGCACGTAGGTGGCGTCCCTCTATTACTACTATGGAAGAGAGTCTTGTTACTAGCAAGAGTGGATGGTTTAATGCTTAAGGATAAGACTGAGCGGGCACAATCTAGAACTTGCCCACTGTACGGAATGGAAGAAGGCGCAAGGTCACTTACTCAAATGTTGATACAGTGTCCTGAGCTCAACAATCTCAGAAACTCAATACAACCTTGTATAGAACATGCTAGACGGATGTTAAACAATCCTAGCGGTGAAGATACTGAATGTTACTCCTGAGAGGGGCGATTAGCGGAAAGCGATTGCCAGGATGGTTGTCCCCTGTGGGGCCCAGAATGGTTGTCATGGACTGCAACTGAGGAGTTCCTATGTGGATAACGTTGCAACATTCCTCTGCGGGGCCGTACTGCGATACTACAATGCCCTGGCGGTGTTTGAAGCTCATAGGGCTTGTAGTCATTGCGTACAGTGCGGTCCCGCCTAACATGGTTCTGGGGCTTTTTGAGCGGGCCTTGGCGACCATGGTTGGCCGGATTGGGATGCCTCCTTGAGCTGACGCCCACTTTGGGTATGGCAGTCCTATATGACATCCACTAGAGGGGGGCCTGTTTTCTACCGAGCAAAATTCCTGGAGTACTTGGGCAAGATTCAACACGGTCTGTGAGTTACAAGGGTTCGTCCCCCTTTCTCGGCCTTGGTCCTTAAGTGCATCACTGAATTCGTTTGGTGATTTCCCGATGTTACCTTCGGGTGGCGTGACTAACAAGGGAACATGGGCTGACTAACATGGCATGAAAAGACTTTTTACTCCCCCGACGGGGAAACTTGCTTCCATTCCCCCTTGACATGCCACGATACGGCTTGGAGGCGCTTTTTCCCTTGTCGGCAAGTCGGCAAGATAACTTGTCTTTGACTCTTTTGCGTGCATGCAAATCAAAGGCAGTTTCTTGCCGGCTTGTCGGCTCTAGCCCAAAAAAGTAAAAAGTAAAAAGTAAAAGGCACCATCGTTGCGGGGGGGGCGGGTCTGAACAAAAGTTGAGGAGAGCGAGTAGCATGCCGAGACAATGGGGTGTCAAGGCCGCAATGTAGGGCCATGCTGAGGGCGGACACTAATTATCAAGCCATGGAGAGTATGCGTACATGAGAGGGTTTAGACATGAGGGGGTGGCTAGAGAACAAAGGGGTTTTCTGCTGAACCGAACGAGGAGTTTCCATGCGGGGCTGTTGAGGGTAAATGAGAAGAGAGAGGGAAACAAGAGGGAGCGAGTCTCTGCAATAGTGAAGGTAGAGCGAGCTCTCTGCAAGGAACCGAAAAGAGCGTAATAAAAGAATAAAACCACCACCTTCTATTCATTAAACTCATCTAAGGGGGCTCTTCCATAGGGAGGAAGAGGCCGTGAGTGAAAGAGAAAGAGAGAGGGCTTGGTGGTTGCTGCCGAAAGGAGAAAAGAGAAAGATTTTCTCTAATAAAGAGAGAGAATCGAGAAAGAGAAGGGCCTAGTGGGTTGGCTCGAGAGTGAGTGAGTTCGAGCCTCTATATGTAAGGCAGGCTGGGATGGAGAGCCGTCTCTTTAGCACAATTGAAAGGAGAAAAGATCGTAAGTCGATTGCCTCTCTCTAAAGTATCCAGGCCCTTCTTATGAGGCTTCACATCAAGTGTCTCTTCCTCTTGAGGTTCCTATAGAAAGTTTCTATAGGAAATAAGAAAATAAAGAAAAAGCAAAAGCAAAAGGCTCCATGTACAAACTAGAAGCTACTACAAAGTTAAATCATGTATTCAAAAAAAAAAAGAGCAATAATGTTGAGTTTACTTTGGGTGAAGTTCTTAGCATAGCTAAGGGTGAGTTTCATGAGGAAATGAAAGATATCATAAAAATAAAGAGACAAACTCACAGTGAGTATATTCCTCCATAATCTTAGGATGAAGGAGAGTAATTGAAGGCATAAGGGATATATGTACAAGAGAGTGAATGTGATGATAGTGTGGTAGTATAATACCAGTCTTCTAGAAGAGATATGTATGTGAGATTTGTGAATGATGATGATGAATATGAAGCCTCCCGTAAAAGACACTCTCTAAAAGTCATTGGGCAAGAGTTAAGATGGAAACTTTTGTCAAGGTGGGGAATCTTAAGGAGGCATATGTTGCATTGATAGGTCATGGCTCCAAAACTAATATTATGCCCCAAGAGTCTTTACATGAAGGGCAAGTGGTTGATAGATACAAACCATGGTTGGAAGATCAAAGCTACAAAAAACTCAACAAGAGATCTGTATGGGGCTTGTCCAAATGTGAAAGCCACTACTCTAAAACCTTTGTCAAGGTGGGTGATCTTGAGGAGCCATATGTTGCATTGATAGGTCATTGTTGGGATATGCATGTCCTTCTGTAAACCATGGGAAACACCTCTACACTTGTAAAGCTTGCTATATGGCATTTGGCCTATGTGTTGTAAGGTTCTGTAGTATGGTTATCTGTAAGCTAGAAAGATGAGAAGCTCCAATCGGATATCTACTCCAGGCTTATAAATAAAGTCCTCTATGTACATATTTTTATGCTATGGTGTGTACTTTAATACAGTACCTTTTGAGTCAAAATCACGAGTACTCTCTCTCTCTTTCTCTCTCTCTAGCTGTGTAAGCTATGTTTGCACACACACACACACACACACACACACACACACACACACACACACACACACACACACACACACACACACACACACTATCCCCCACAACTGGTATCAGAGCTAGTTAGCACCGCCATGAGCTTAGCAATCTTAGCACTATTACAGAGAAATCCAATCTTTTGATCTTTTAAGCAATTAGTCACTGATTAGAAGGTGATAAAGAAGCCCAAATCAGCCCCTTAATAAAAGAAAATCGAGACCATAGCTTCAAGTTGTTTCGATCCGAGCTCACAGATACTTTTCCCTCACTAAGGTGCTCTCTCCTACAACTTTGCATCATGCAAAGCTGAGGATTTCAACCAATTGCCTCATTGGATGGCTTCGGCTTCACTTTGGAATCTCTTCCCAGCCTTGGAGTTTCACCAATCAGCCCCTATGGATGCAGTCGCAGCAGAAAAAGGACCCTCTCTACCCCCTCTTATTGAGTGTACCTGCACGTTTTTGCTCAGCAAGCCAACCAACGAGTCTTGCTTCTCTACAGGTTTCACCATTTCTCTGCACAACTCGTTTTTTTTTGTTTTTTTTATTTCACTCAACTTTTGAGCCCACAAGGTGGTTCACACCAAGTGAAGACGGCCTCATTATCAAATTAAGAGAATTCAAAATCAATCCCTTTGAGGCTCACAGGGCAGCCGTCCACACCAAGAAAACCGGCCCTTCAAAACTTTATACACACGGCGGCTCTTCACACGAAGCAAGACGGATCAAATCAAAGGCAAAGAAATTCGAATTTTCACACGAAGCAATGCAAATCAACCGTAGTTGTCTTTTAAATTCTCTCAAGGCGGAATAATTATCAAAATTCTGTGAAGAGGTGCTTCACAAATCTTTTGTGAAGAGTGACTTCACGATCAGGGCATTGTCTTTAATTTTGCACTCACGACATCTATTGTAAAGAGGCAGACACTGACCTTGACAAAGCGTCAAGCGTTAAGACCCCTCCGCTGGCACTATGGAAGAAAAGGGAATCGAGAAATTTAATGGTGAAGGCTTCCACACCTGGCAGACCAGGCTGCAAGGATACCTTATGAAAAAGGAACTATGGTCTGTTGTAAAACCGAGAGTAAGCGAACCATCCACTTTTGTTGAAGGCAGTCTCACTAGGACCCAAATCGCACAAGCACAAGCTAAATATGAACAAGCACTTGGCATACTTATCACATCACTCCATGATAATTATGTGCACTTTACAGATAGCTGCACCACTGCAATCCAAGCATGGGATATTCTGGAACATAATTTTGGTGCTAAACAAAACCAAAGTAAGATTAGCTTAAAGAAAAATATTTACAAACTTACTATGCTTCAAGAGGAGTATGTTTCAAGCTTCGTTAACAGACTAATGAGCATAATCACGCAGCTCACTTACATTCAATGCCAAGTCTCGAAAGAAAATCAAGTCATTGTGCTCCTGAGTGCTCTACTTGAAATTTTTGACAACATAGTCATAGTCTTAGAGCAAAAGGAACCCATCCCTTCTCTACAATATGTTACAGGGGCAATCAATGAAGAAGAAAAGAAAAATAAGAAGAAATCTGAATCAGTGGCAGGAGCTTATTTTGCATCATCATCACCATCATCTAGGGAATCATCATCACCTAGATTAAATAACAAGAAGTGTTATGAGTGTGGCAAGCCTGGACACTTTTCCAAGGACTGCTACAAGAACAAGTATTGTAGCAATTGCGGCATCAAAGGTCATCCACCATCAAAATGCCAAGGAAGCAACAACAAAGAAAAAAGTAGAGTCAATCTTGCAAAAGGAAGAGGACGGAGATGCAGCTCAACAAGCAGAGAATTGTCTCCATGTGTGTGCCGTCCCCAACTACTTTTGCGAGTATACTAATGTACTGTAGATATGGATGGTCTTCCACCTTCTTTGTTTAAGGGGAGGATTCCTTAGTCTGTGTGACACCATACTATGAGACCACATAGTCTGTGTGACTATAGTTTGTGTGACTACCTCGATCTGTGTGACTATTAGCCTGTGTGGCTTTAGGTCTCGATCCAACTTCATTCAGTATAGTCCATGCCTAAGGGGAGGATTGTTGGGATAGGCATGTCCTTTTGTAAACCATGGGAAACACCTCTACACTTGTATAGCTTGCTATATGGCATCTGGCCTATATGTGTAAGCCATAAAGATGAGGAGCTCCAGCCGGATATCTACTCTAAGCTTATAAATAAAGCCCTCTATGTACATAATTTTATGCTATGGTGTGTACTTTAATATAGTACCTTTTGAGTCAAAATCACGAGTACTCTCTCTCTCTCTAACTGTGTAAGCTATGTCTGCACACACACACAAACCTCCTTGAGTGCGCGCACGTGCGCTTGTGTGTGCACGCACACACACACACACACGCGTGCGCGTACACACACACACACACACACACACACACACACACACACACACACACACACACACACACACACACACACAATCCCCCACAGTCATGGCTCCAAAATCAATCTTATGTCCAAGAGTCTTTACATTAAGGGCAAGTGGTTGATAGATACAAACCATGGTTGGATGATCAGACCTACAAACAACTCATCAAGAGAAAGTTTGTATGGGGCTTGTCCAAAGGTGAAAGTGACCGTTGGTAATGCCAAAGATGAGAAACATTTCTTCGTACATGATGTCTACCTATCCTCTTATCCTTGGGCAACCATACATCACAACCATTCACATGGAAACAAAGGTCTTGGATAATGGTTTTGTTTATGCGAGGATAAAGAGTAGAGATGAAAAACAACTTGTGTAGTTCTTGATTGTGTATGTGAATCATGAAAGGAACCGTGATACTCTTCCTGAGTATCCTCTACCAAATCCAAACAAAGAGTTCAAAGATAACAAGGAGACAAGGGGTTTTGGCAATGTATCATTGTAAAGCGGGATTGCAATGATACAAGAAGAAAATGTTCTTGCTTGACTAAAAGTGAAAAGAAACTTTTTTTTTGCAGGTTTTGGGTGGGGGTTAACAGAGCATGGGTCAGTATGCTTTATAAATCAAAGAGATGCACAACAAGATGTATAGAACGTACAAAAATACATGAAGGAAAATATTTTCATAAAGGATAGTGAATGCATTTAGGGTTTCTTTGAACAAGTGTCTCATGTAGATACTATGTTTGAGCTTGAGTCTACAATGGATTCTAATATGCAAAATGTAATCCAAGTTGTGGAAGTGTGCTCTATGGAAAAATATGAAGTGATTGAGTCCTTTGAAGATCAGAAGAATTTCAATGTCAATGAAGGACCAAAAGTGTGGGTAGAGACCAAGCACAAAACCATGGCAAAGAAAGTGAGACTAGTGGCTTTACCTTTATCATTACATTGCAAGGAAAACCTAGAACAAGCTTCTTTGTAGCCAACTCTCAAGGATCCAAAAAGAATCGGATATAAGTTCACAATGGAATCTCTAAAAGAACTAAAGGTTGATTGTGAGGAGTTTTTAACACAAGAAGAGAAGAGTTGTTTTAAAGAAATGATTTCTGGACATGGTAAGGCTTTTGTTTTTCAACCACATGAGATAGGGTGTGTTGATCCTAGTGTTGTTGCACCTATGGTGATCCGCACTATCCTTCATGTACCTTGGAATATGTGTCCAATCCCACTTCCAAAAGAACATCTACCAAAGCTAATAGAGTTGCTCAATGAGAAGATTGGCATTGAGCGTTCTTGCACTCCATATTCAAACAAATGGTTAGATGATGGAGCTTTGGGTTTCAAACAAGACATGAAGCATGTAAACAAGGCTCCCATTAGGAATGTGGGTGCATGACGAATTGTGGTTGAATTTGCAGGTTCAATTGTGGGTACATGACCAATTGTAAAATGAATTTTTAGAGGAATTTGCAAGAGGTCAATTTGTCATTGGTAGATCTCTATTCAGGGTACGATCAGTTTCAGCTAAATGTTGAGAGTAGAGATTTAACAACCGTGAAAACACCTTTGGGATTGGTAAGGATGTGTACCTTACCTCAAGAAGCAAAAAATTCAGTTGCGCATATGATGAATGGGATGAATAAGGTTCTATGTGATGTTATACCTGAAATCACAATGCCATTTCTTGTTTATGTGCCTATCAAAGGATGTGAAGACAAAGACAAAGATGAACCTATGGATTTGATGGGACTCTGTAAGTTTTTTGCAGACCATATCAAAGACTATGAGAAGATTTTGTCAAGGTTAGAAGAAGTCAATCTTATCATGTCAAGACAAAAGTTTGTATTTGGAGCTTATGAAGTGCTAATTGCGGGGCATGCATGTGGTCCTTTGGGTAGAAAGCCTTGTCCAAAAAAGATGAATGTAATAAAAAACATGAAGGAAACATGTACAATTGTAATGGAAATGGTCTTTGAACATTGAGAATGGCGGAATTAAGAGAACTATAGGGAGCATTTTTAAGAGACTACTTTGAGAACATAGAGGGTGAACTTAATTAGCGATAGCAACATAACCATTATACTTAATCACCTTGGAATGAACAATAATTTTTCAAGAGAGAGAATTAGAGAACTTGACAACAATTGATGACCGTATTTATGTGGAGCTGGTCATCCCTCCAATAGGCTTTTGTATTATAGATTCTCCCATAAAGAGAGACTTGATACAATACAATCTTTGGGGTTCCTCAAGACCTAGGTGATGCAATGAAGATGGAAAACTTCATGCATCACAAGCATATCATTACCTTTGTAAAAGCATTAACCATCCCCAGCCTCAGTCCCAAGGCCTCAAACACCTTCGAAGGTGGAGAGAGCTAGCGGGGAATGAGGGTAGTGAAGAGGAAGAAGAATCATTCATAGGAGAAAGAAATAGTTACTCACTTATCATCACTCTTATTGCTTAGCATAGCATAATAGCATAGTAATGAAGATGGAGAAGATGGCAAGCTCAAGCATTGAAGCATGGCTCTTGGTTGGATTTGCATTCCATAGCTAATAGTGTTGGTGTAGGATCTCAACTTCTCAACAAGCTTGGAGAAGGAGATGGAGCTCTTGCACTTTTGCCAAGTGACAGTAAGCATGAGAGTGTGTGTGAGAGAGGGTATACCCCCAAGCACATCCCTAGCTTCCTTGGTTGACCCCTCCTTGTAGCTCAAGCTTCAATTGGGTAGGATATCGAGGTGTATGGGAAACATTTTCCAAACTAAAAGAAAGATATTGGTGGGATAGGGATGTATAAGGATGTGGGTGAGTTTGTGGAGTCTTGTGTGACATGCCAAATGTATTCAAATGTATCGCATTGATGGACTACATCCTACTTATCCATTTGCCATACATTACAAATGGGTTGTGGATTAGGTCACAATGCCTTTGCAAATTTGGCAAATTATTTATTTGGTGATTGCAATATAATTCTGTTCTAGTTGAAGGTTGTGCATGGGGACAAAGAATAAAGAAGCTATATTTAAAATCCTTCTTGAAAATGTGATCCATTGTTGTGGATGTGTGGGAATGATAACTGAAAATAGAGGATAATTGGATGCTAAAGGAGCAAGGAAATTCTTCTTAAGATGGACATCAAACTTGGGGGGTCACTATATAGAGATATTGTATAGCACGTGCTGACAAGTGCAAGCACAAAACGGATCCTAGTGAACTCTACGCCAGGACTGTGCACGCCGAACTTGTCACGAGGAGTGATCAGGGGGCGCCACATAGCTTTGAGCGGCTAGGACTCGGACATCAATGATACAAAATAACACTAATCGCAACACACCGCACAGAGAGAGAGAGAGAGAGAGAGAGAGAGAGAGAGAGAGAGAGAGAGAGAGAGAGAGAGAGAGAGAGAGAGAGAGAGAGAGAGAGAGAGATGGAGACGTAGACATAGATGATGAAAACCCCTTGACATGTGAGGGAAAACTTGATGCAAGGTGGTATTTACAAAAACCTTCGTTTCGACGAGGTGGAGACCGTGGTGATAGAGAGAGAGAGAGAGAGAGAGAGAGAGAGAGAGAGAGAGAGAGAGAGAGAGAGAGAGAGAGAGAGAGAGAGAGAGAGAGAGAGAGAGAGATAAGTCTATTATCGTCCTCGGAGGTCAAACATGACCTATGGGACCAAATGAACATGTCTCGTGGTGTGAGTGGAGGTCATAAGTGACTCTCGATGCTCAAAAATGGCTGAAATGAGCGTCGCAATAGAGAGTCCACATCGTGGTTGGGAGAGAAAGGTATGTAGGGAGAGATCATGGCTGAATATATGGGGAAAAGAGGACCTAATATGGTCAAAAGCTGAGCACTCAAGTAGTGTGTGGTACTCACTCTCTCGCACTTGACGAGGACATAAGGTGCAAAGTCGATGAGACTCCTCGCTAGTGTCTCAACATCCTGTCTCGCAACGTAGAGAATGGGAGCTAAGATGAATGGAGGGAAATGGTGCGGATTGCACTCAATGGGATGGGCTCAAGGATGTAGGGATGGGTCTGGTTACCGCGTTCCGAGAAGAAGAAAGATTTGTAGTTTGGGGCAATGTGTGTGGTGTAATGGCTAAAGCAAGAACCTCCGGATTTCTCCCAAGCCATGATACATTGGTGTTGTAAGAAGGCCTCATTAACTTGGGAGTTGATCGACGCATCCTTGACCAAGTGACATGCATCCCATCTTCCAAACCATTTCTTGATGTCAAGCATCCACCCCGAACTTAGTATTTTGCTCTTGCATGTCTTTTGGATCTTTTGACTTGCTTCATATGCGATTCTAGGAAGTCGATACAAAGGGCTACGTTGTGTCTTAAGCATGTACTCCACAACCCTTTGCATGCCCAAGACCTCAATGGGAAGCGATCCGGACTCAAGAAGTAAGACCATGTAGGGTGTTTTTGTCTTGACTTGGAGAAAGTTGGTGAGAAAACGCTTTTGGACATTCTCAAAATCTTTCCAAGTAAACTTCCCGATGCTACCACCCCACACCTCCACTCCATAAAGAAGCACCAGTGTCAGCAATGTGTCAAAGAGGTACTTTTTGAAAGCCCAACACTAGCATTGCACATATTCTCAAATGCATAATAAGCCCTCTTTCCGGCTTCCAAGCGACGCATTGTGCAATCCTTCTATCTATGATTGCATGGAACCTCAAGGCCAAGGTACTTGAAGCTATCTACCACTTCAAGTTGCTCATTGTTGTATACAATGCATGGATTTTCATCATTGAGGGTCTTTACAAGCATAACCTTGGTTTTGGATCCATTCACGATCTGCCCGCTATGTAGGCAAAAGCGTTCCAAGACACTCATAAGCTTTTGTGCATCTTCTAAGGTATGTGCCAAGAGCACTACATCATTGGCATAAAGCAAAAGCATGATCACCGCATTTCCGATCTTAACCTCTTCTATGCTTTCTTGTTGCATAAAATCAAGAACCATGCATTCCAATTCATCAATGAGTAGCCCAAAGAGGGTTGGGGAAAGTGGGCATCCTTGTTTGACACCAATGGTGCTTGCAAATTTTTTTGAAATTCCATCTCCCATACGTAGTCAACATATCACTTTTTGGTAGATGTGAAAGATTGCATCCATAAATTCTCTCGGCACTTGAAGGCTTTGCATACGTTGTCATAAGAAGTGCGCAGTGCGACTAGGAAAGCGCCGGGCCTCTAACTGTGAGGATTCGTAGCAAAATCAAGCAAGGCGTAGACGATTTGAAGAGAAAAACACAATAAAAAAGAACAAAACTCCAGCCATGAAAGCTCAACTTTGAAAAAGAACCAATACTAACTCAGAACTCTTGTGTGTGTGAAGATTAGGTGTAGCCTCGCTCCCAATTGCACAGATACAGTGCTCATTCGACCTGTTAAAAACCCTAAATTTACACTTCGATTCTTCGTCATGACCATTTCATGGAAGATTCAGTACTTCATTGGAGAATCCCAAGTAGTTATTTGAGGAGGGAAAACCCTAATTGGAGGCCTCACAGCCTCAACCATGTAGTGGAAGCAGCACAGGACTGCACTAGCACCCTGTAAAGGAATGGCTGTATCTCCTTGCTCATGTGCCCAAATGAGCTCATTCTTGGCTCTAAAACTTCCCACACAAATTGAGAAATAATGCCAGAATCGTTGATGTCGCATTTTGAGCTATTTCGAGCATTTTTAGGCTATTTTTGACCATTTTTAGCAATTTTTAGCCCAAAAATGTCACTTTTTGTTCGTAAAAAGCCCAAACGAGCTGGCAAAAATCCCTAAAATTGTGGAAAAATACCATTGGGCTCAAATTTCATGTTGAAACTCATTTTCCCACTTGGTAATCACTTTGGACACATCTTTTACGCCAGCGCATGAAACCTGCTATTTTTGGCCGAGATTGCCCGCATTGAACTTTCTAGGAAATACGAGCGTGCCACTTCGAAACACTTGACATTTGTACATTACTAAAACAAATTAGGCATATATTTATGTGAAAAAGCATTCCCTGGCGCCACGTGTAGGGCCTCGTCCGCCTGACAAGGTATGTACACGACTGCAACGGTGACATTCATTTTTGCATATATCACACTATGTACATTGTAGCATTTGGTCCCACACATCATAAACATTAAGAGTGAGGTAGATACTTTAATTTCACATTATGAAAGTGCCATGGCACAACAATGTCTCCAAAGATTTTCTCGCGGTACCATGTCAAAAGATTTCTTGAAATCCACAAAGCAACAATATAACTTTTTTCCTTTCAATCGAGACGCTTCCATAAGAACTCGAAGAGTGACAAGGAAGGTGATCAATAGTGCTATGATGCTTTTGAATACCTGCTTGGCCTAGCGCACGTTTGCCGTTCTTTTTAGCCCATTCACTTATCTTCATCTCCATGATACATCCAAATAACTTTGCCATCAAAGAACCAACCATTATAGTGCGATAGTTGTTCACATTGTTTATATCTCCTCCTTTGTGCAAAGGTTTGATCCAATTTTCATTCCAATCATGAGGCATGCCATGCTGAAGTGCAAGGTTAAACATATCCCATATCCAATATCGTGTTTTCTTGCTTGTTCATTTAATCATTTCAGCCTTGACACCTTGAAGGTCCCTTGCCTTGCCGGTAGCAAGTTTCTCAAGCGCGCAATATACATCTTGAATGGTAAAGAAGGGAGGCATAAACGGTAGGGAGATACAACACTACATCTTATCAACATTGGGTTTCTCATAGAGGTTCTTGCAATGCATATACATATCCTCAAGAGTCAAGTCACCAAAGCTCTCAATACGCTTGCCTTTTAGATTTTGCCAAAACTTGCCATATGCATGTGCTTTCTCTTGCGCTAAAAGAAGTTGTTTTTTGACTTCCCACCTTCTCCTCTTTTTTTGAACAAGTGCTTTGTATGTGTGTGAATGTTCCAAGTAACTTTCCTTGTCTTTGCTTGCATCCAACCTTAGCAAGTGTTTTCGGGCTTGACTACATTTCATGTCGAACCATTTCTTCTTGGTGCTATCCTTCTTAGATCTTTTGCAAGACATGTGTTTCATCGAAAAGAATTTCCCTCACACAAGAGCAAATTACTTCTTTGAAAACTTTCCACTTGCATTATAATGTTGAACTCTCTTGATGCTTTGTCATGCTTAACATTTGATCCACCATATCAACATATATAAGTGCTCATTTGAAGTCTAGACGTAGGTACAAATGATTCACATCATGATTGGAGGCTACATGCTCAGGTCTTTTACCACACTTGAGGTCAATACATAGTATCCTATGATCCGATTCTGGATTCCATTCACCAAGTGTAAAGCTTTGTATGCATTCTATAGTGGCTTCCAAAAACAACATATAATTGATCACACTATCACCATTGTGCTTTCTACATGTAAATTCATTGGTGCCTTGCCTTAAAGATACACCATTTGCAATAAGAATTTCGATACTATTGCACACATGTAGAAGTGACTTTCCATAGTGATCCAATTCTTTTGCATCATTAGAACTTCGATTATACATGTATGAGTCATCCATTCTTCTTGAAACATGCGGCATGTCAACTTGTTGTGTGTCGTGTTGTAACGTATTTGTGCGAGCATTCATGTCTCCAAAGACAATGACTCCACCTTGGTACTTGTAATGAGCAATATCTTGCTCTAGTTCAACTAAGGGTTGATCTCTATCCATATCCAAGCAAGCATAAAAGTTGGAGTCGTAGTGAGGAATGTAGCAACAACCACAAACATGACTTGACCATTGGGTGGGCTGATTTTCAGCCATAAGTAGCATTTATACTTATCTTCTTTGACAATGGAGACATATTTCAAACCCTTTTTGATCATACATGCTACCCCTCTTGGCCTCTACGTTGCTTTGAATTTTTGGTCCAAATCAAAGAATGCACATCATATTTGTCAAATCCAAGAATTCGTTGCAGATCATGCTCCCATGTTTCGACAAGTAGTATCACATCGGAGTCATTGGTAAGCTCATCAATGCCAATTCTCGCATTCCATGGATAGCATTACAATTCCAAAAGCTTATTCGCAAGCGTGAGTTGGTCTCATAGATCATGTGTCCCTATTTGTTGGGTGGACTTGCATCCTCCTCAAGTGACTTTTCTTCTTGAGAAGACACCTTGACCTTCTTGGTTCTTTCCTCATATGCTTTGCAACGTACATTTTGCTGCATAAGAGTGCGAACTCATATACATTACAACCCGTTTCTTTGAGGTAGATCCAACTATTGTCAAGGATGATCTTTCTCTTTACGTCATCAGCCATGGTACATACAATAGGTCTTTCTCCCGAGTGAGGGACTCCTTGTTTTCCAACTCGATGTGCACCATAAGCCATGATTCTAGACATGCCAAAGTTTATAGCAAAAAACTCTTCAATAGCAACCGCAAGAGATTGGGTGTTTCCATGCTTTTCTCCTTGATTCCACGAATGACGATGTTCTTTGAGCATTTTTGCCGTTCTTGCAATTCTTGAGTGTCCACATTCTCTACATTCTTTGCTTGGACAACGGCTTGCATGATAGGAGATGTAGAAACCACATTATCCGATTACATATATCAGCCCATGATTTGGATGCATTTCTCATCTCACATACATCATGTCGTATTGTATCTATCGTTTCCTCTTTCAATACATGATCAGCGTGTTGTTTGCATTTCAAGAACCTTCTTGAGGTGCTCATTCTCCACAACAAGAACTCTTAACGTACCATTCTCCATTGCAAGTGTGCGCAACTCTTCACCTTGCTTATTGACGGTTTCTTGTAATGAGATCAAGTAAGCCATGATCATTGCTTCCGTTGTTGTAGACGATGTGGTTGGATTAGCATCCAAATTCCTTGGAGATTTTGCATCATTCTCCATGGCGAGTGTGGATTTTCCACCCTTGCCAGTTTTGTCCGACATTGCCTTCAAGTCGGCAACAAAAACACAAAGTTTTGAGAGTTTTTTCAGTTCTGAGATGCTCTTACAGAAAAGACTTCCATTGCTCAGAAAAATTCTATCTTTACATCAATGCGTAAAGGGCTTTGTGCTCTTCGATTGAGCCTATAGATAACCTAAATTTGAGTTCAAATGAAGAAGTTATGATAAAAAAAGTGAACTGCTGTTTACTAGGTCAGAGAGAGAGAGAGAGAGAGAGAGAGAGAGAGAGAGAGAGAGAGAGAGAGAGAGAGAGAGAGAGAGAGAGAGAGAGAGAGAGAGAGAGAGAGTTGCCTCTTTGATAATGGAGGAGAGGGAGAGAGAGATAGTGGCGCCAGACTGGGGAAAGAGAGAGAAGGTGAGAGTTGGCCTGATAATGGAGGAGGAGAGAGAGGGAGGTGCGGGGGGGGGGGGGGGGGGGGGGGGGGGGGGGGGGGGGGGGGGGGGGGGGGGGGGGGGGCTCTATGAGTGCATGAGAAAGGAGGGGAATGGCGACAGCATGCAGGGAAGAAAAATGTTTTTTTTATTAAGCTCCCCCCCCCCCCCCCCCCCCCCCCCCCCCCCCCCCCCCCCTGAATGGGGTTTGTTCCCATGGCCTTGGCTCTAAAAGCCGACCGTCATTAGCCCTCCCCTTGCTAGAGGTATTCATGCCTCTAGCTCTGCTTCTGATTATCCGGCAGCAGAGTTGGAGGGCTCTCCCTCCTCTGGAATATCTACCATGAACTTTGGATCAAACCTTAAGAAGTACCTTTTTAGCCTCCATCCATTGACTCTGGTCTTGTGAATTTGACCATCTGCTTCCATCAATTTGTAACTACCATTGGCGTATTGCTTTTTGACGATGAATGGCCCTTCCCATCTGGGCTGAAACTTCTTATCTTTCCTGGTGTTGAATTTGTTGTCGTATCTCAATACTAGCATGCCTTCTTCAGACCCTTTTCCTTAAGCCCTTGATTGAATGTGAGTCGGCGTCGTTCTGCTTGTGTTGCGTAGTAGTTGATCGCATCTTCCATGTCTAACTGAAACCTTTCTAGATCTAAGATGTGGTTGCGGAGATGGGCAATTGGGCACTGTAATTGATTAGCCATGACTCGCAAGTTGGCTATCTGTACCTCAATGGGTAGAATGGCCTCTAACCATATAACAGATGGAAAGGGGTGAAACCTAGTGATGTTCGGAATGTTGTGCAGTAGGCCCAAAGAGCGGCTATGAGATGCTTATCCAAATCACTTATGTGGTTATTCACCTATTTTGTTATGATATTACAGATCATGCCCTTTACCTTTTCTACTAGATCATTGCAATGTGGATAGTATGGAGTGGAGTGTCGACGTGAGATACCTAGCTTTTTCATCAGTTCTCCCACCAAGTCGCCTTTGAAACCTGGTCCTCTATCATATATTATCTCCAGAGGTGTGCCGAAGTGGCAACAATGTGCTCAAATATGAACTTCACCACTTCTTGGGTTGTAATGCGTGTGGTGGCTGCTGCTTCCGCCCATCGGGTCATGTAGTCTACACCAACTAAAATGTACAGTTTACCTGACTGGGCGCTTGGTAAAGAACCAATTGCATCTATCCCCCACTTCTCAAATGGGCCATATGAGATGATAGGAGTCTGTGGCTCATAGGTTACAATTCGATCATTCATTGGATACTTGACAAGCTCTGCATGTTTTACACCAATGATGCACATCCCTTTTTAGACTAGGCTAAGAGAATCCTGCCTGTAGAATCTTCCTACTAGTAATATCTAGAGCAAAGTGGCTGCCACAAACACCATCATGGCAACTTGAGATCACCTCCGTGATTTCACTGGAGATTGGCACTCGCTTGGGGGATCTGGTCTTTGCCTTTGCAGTACAATGTGATGTTTATAAGGCGGTATCTTGTTGCCTTTCAAACAAGCCATTGCTTTTGGCCCTTGGTATACCCTGCAGGGCATTGTCCTATATCTAAGAAACTGATGATATCAGGCATAGCATCGCTACCCTAAAAGAGGGGTAGCTTCAGTTTTATTGCTCCTATGGTAACATCTTGTATTTTTTCCTTGGCTAGAGCATCTGCTTCTTGAGTTTTTGTCCTAGGGACATGAAATAATTGCACCGCTTCAAACCTTCTCAAAAGATCATTAACTTGGCATAATTGGCCAAGCAAAACCTGATTTTTACAAATCCAAGTGCCATTTATCTTCTTTATCAAGAGCATGGCATCACCAAACACATTTATGCACTGAACCCCATTCAACACATTGTTCTAATCTAGGAATTAGGGCCGCGTACTCTGCTTTATTGTTGGAATGGGAGTGTAGTATCTGCCCAACCAATAGAGAATACCCTTTCCTTTTGCTCATTGAAAATGATGATGCCAACTATAGCCTGGTCCACTGTCAAAGAAAGCTCCATCAAAGAAAAGAGAGTGAGCCCCTTCTAGATTAGGAATTTCTACCATTGGTGTCACTCTGCCTTCTTTGTTCACCTTTAGCTTCTTCTCATAGTGATGATGAGTAAGAATACCTGCTAGACTAGCTCTGGTAGAGTTTTCCACTTGCATAGTGTAATGGAATTCTTGTAATCTGACAAGCCACTTAGAAATTCTAGATGAGACATCCATGTGTTGAATCACATACGGAAAGACCTCTTCCACTGTTAGAATTACAAAGGGTCTAGGCAATAGATATGAACAGAACCTTGTAGTGGAAAACATCAATGCAAGCACCATGTGCTCTACTATGGTGAATCCTTTTTCTAATGGGGTCATGACGCAACTAGAGAAGTAGATAGAACACATAAAAGAGGTTTGGGGGTCCTTCTGCATTAGTACGGCTCCAAGTGTATCACTTCCTACAATGGGGTTAACATAAAATGGCTCATCCCATCTAGCGGGTGCAATGGTCGGAAGTGTATCCTAAATCTATTTCACTTCGCTAAACTGTAGCTCATTTTCTTCACTCCATAAGAAGACATCTCTATGGGTGATTTTTTGTAAAGGGAGAACCACTTGAGAGAGAAAGTGAATGAACTTGCTCAAATGCCTTACCTTCTGAAGGAAAGAGACCAATTGCTTATCTATATTGGGTGATGAAAATAATACTAAAGCTTGAACCTTGCTAGGGTCAGCCTCAATTCCTTTGGCTGAAATTACATGGCCGAGAAGAGTGACCTTGCTTTCACCAATGTGACACTTATCTACGTTAAGCTGGCCGCCCAAGGTTTGCAGCGTATCCAGGCCATCATAGACCTTGCTCAAATGGAGGGAGTGAGAGCTGTAGATGCAAAAATCATCTATGAAAACTCATATTGACTTACCAAAGTATGGCTAGAAGACAAAAGCTACATAGAATTGGAATGTGACCGGAGCGTTGGTGAGGCTAAAAGGCATCACTCCGTAAGCAAAACATCCCCATGGTGTTATGAAGGTTTTCTTTTTTTGGTCTTCTTCTGCAATGCTAATCTGGAAGTAGCTTGAATAGCCATCACATACTATGTAGCGCTCATGACCTGCTACCTTGTGAGAATCTTGTCTTGGAATGGGAGGGGAAAATGATCCCTCTTTGTTGCTGCATTGAGAGGTTTATAGTCTAAAAATACTCTCCACTTATTGTTCTTCTTTGGCGTTACCTCCACTGAAGAGATCCACTGCGAGTCTTTGACGGGGTAAATGAAACCTGCTTGAAGAAAATATGGATATGATGGGAAAAAAGCAGGCTAGTATATATAAACAATTTATGGAATCTAAAATAGTGTGGGCTATATATATAAAAAATAAATACATGAAAATATAGGGAATCATATGAAGAGGGCCTCATTTGTTCTTATTGATGTTTATTTTTTTACAAGAGGTAGGAAATAATACCTTTAGGAAATAGAAATTTAGTGAAAGGCAATGACCGATGGTGAAAGGTATTTTTAAGGTTTTTCCTTGGAGTGGATTCACACAAAAAATAAGACGAGCTTGCATGAAAATATTTTTATATGGATTAAAGAGTATGCAAAATGGTAAGAAAAATTGTGGTAATGGTGAGTCAATGTACATAACATACATAGGAAAATAACGCACACCTAAGTAGAAATATTTAAATATATACAAACCAATGGGTCATAATATACTTTGGCTTTTGTTTTTATTTATTTATTTGGTTCAACTAGCCGAGTGACTAGTTAGCTGAGGGTTTTAAGAAGATATGGGAAAAGTCCCCTAACTCACACTCGCCTATGTACAAAGAAAAGGTAAGAATAGCCACAGTGTTTAAGTGTACCAAATCTACAACAAATATTAGTGTAGACAAATCTACTCACTATTTTCCCATTTACCCTTGCCACACTTTGAGCCTCTACCCACCTAGTCATGTAGTCTTCAGCCAGTAGAATGTAGAGTTTACCATTCTTTGTTCTAGGCAGCAGAGGACCCATAGCATCAGTGCCCCACTTTTCAAAGGATCCATTTGGAAGCACTATTTGCCTCGGACCATGCACTAGACTTCTATTTCCATTTACCTGAAAATTGTGGCAGCTTTTACACCAATGTTGGACATCCACATGCAAGCTTGGCCAAACATATCCCGCAAGCAAAATCCTTTTTACGCGGTTAATTCTTGGGCAAAATGACCACCACATGCCTCTTCATGCAAACCTTTTAGAATGGCTGGAATTTCCGCGATAGTTGGTACTCTTTTGCACACTTGATCCTTCCCTCTTTGATAGAGGGAGCCTTCTAGGAAGAGATAGAAACTTGCCTTCTTCATGAGTCTCCTCTTTTGAGCTTTGGTGAAGTCTTGTTTCTTTTGTTTGTTTTCTTTCTAAGTAATTTTTGTACATATTTTGTTCGTTAAAAATTACATCCCTACTCCTTAAGATTTTACCATCTTCAGGATTCCATAGGCGATACCCAAAGTCACCTTCTCCATAGCCAATGAAGATACACTTTTTGGACTTTGCATCTAGCTTTGAGCTTAGGCTTCTATCTATGTGCATGTAAGACTCACACCTAAACACTTTGAGAAATGCATAATTCACCGATTTACCTGTCCATGCCTCTTCTGGAACTCCCCCATCCAATGCCGTTGAGGGTGACCGGTTAATCAAGTACACAGATGTACTTACACCTTCCGCCCAAAGCTCAAGCAGTAGGCCTGCATGTAGCCGCATGCTTTGTGCTCGCTCCATGATTGTCCTGTTCATCCTTTCCAGAATCCCATTTTTTGAGGTGTCCTTGGGGTTGTCCTTTGCCTTCGAATGCCATTGCTAGAAAAAAAGCTTTCAAAAGCTTGGCTGCAATATTTGCCTCCATTGTCGGATCTAAGGCATTTAACCTTGGTACCTGTTTCATTCTCCACAAAGGCTTTCCACCTTTGAAATATGGAAAATACATCGGACTTATTCTTCATGAAATAAACCCATGTTTTTCTAGTCGCATCGTCAATGAATGTTACATAGTACAATGAGCCACCAAGCGATGGTGTACTTGCAGGACCCCAAACATCAGAATGAACCAACTCAAGTTATTTTTTCTATGCTCGAGATTGGTCGTGAAAATTTTGGTTTCCGGCGAGTGTGTTTTATTTCCGGTGAGTGATTTTCCTTCACGCACGATGGCTTCTCCTCATAATGGGGGCCTTACAAATGTGCATTTTTACCACAAAAAATAACAAGGGTTAAATCAGGCTCCACGGCGGCGACGACAGATCCTTCTTTTTTGCGGTAGAGGATCCTTCACGATGAAAGCATTGAGCGGTGAGTGACACACCCCTGCCCCTTTGAGCTTGCAAGGATATTCTAGTTGTGTGCTTGCAGCCATTTGTGGCTTGCACACGGTGTTTTGGCAAGTTTCCAACATCCAACACATGCGGCAAAGTGCAAACTCCAAAAAAAGACAATTTGAGACCTGTTCCACATTTGATTTGGCTATAGAAAATCTCTTGCACATGAGTGGGATTTTATGGACCCGTATTGACTTCAAATCCCAATTTGATGCAAATATCAGGTCCTCCCTTGATAAAGTTGAGAATAGAAATAGCCTTATGGGCTCTTATGGACCCGTATTGACTTCAAATCCCAATTTGATGCAAATCTCAGGTCCTCCCTTGATAAAATTGAGAATAAAAATAGCCTTAAATTTATGTAATCTATCAATTTTTGAGTCTATATTTGTAAGTAGGAGCTAAACAAATAGGGACTAAAGTGTTGCCAACTTGTATCAGTCTAAGTCTAGCCACATCTTGGCTATGAGATCACTAAACTTTTACCATAGATTTTTTTTCTAAGCTATAAAAGCCATTTTTTGTAAAAAATCTTTTAAGTTCTAGACAATGAAAAAATGTTTCTATCTTTGAGTATTGTTTACTCTCCCTCTTATATTTGATGCTTGTATCTCTCTCGTGGATTGTCTGTTTGGAGTGTCATCTGCTTCTATGCATCCACAACTAGAATCTGCTTCTATGCTTCTATGCATCCACAACTAGAATCTCTATGCAAAACTTAAGTCTCTTACAATGATTTTGTGAATTATTTTCACTAATTCAACTTTCTTATGATTATCCCAAAGGACATCATTTATATTTAGAAATTATATTTTACTTATAGGAGAGGTATTAGGGCAACAAAGATAAGCTCCCAAATGCGATTTGGAAAAAAACTAATACCATCACCATCAAAATGAGGCTAGAACAATTAGGGAAAAAAAAGTTGAAACCATATTTTGAGACAAGAAAACCATAAATCTGAAAATTTGGAAATTTGATAGTTGAGACGTTAAAAGCTAATCAAAAACCAAAAAGAGGGTGCAAAAGGGCCTTAGAAAACTCATCAGAAGCAAAATGAGAAGTTTCAAAATAATCTATGGAGGAACACGGATTACGATCCGTGTCCCTAGTGAAATATTGAAGAAAAATTGAGATATACTAACGGATATTGACTTCAATCAACCGAAACCAAAGTTTGGGGTCAAATTGAGATTAAAAACACACTTAAAAGAAGAAAACTGTGGGAAATCAGTCAAAGTTAGTCCGTTTGACAAAAAGTTGGGGGTTTTGAACTCTTTTAGATCAAAGTCCAAAAGGATGTTGGGCAATAGCTTCTAGATAGCATATACTACAAGCTAACAAAGTTTCATGTCAAAAGGAGGTGAAACTTGCATTGCAATCCATGTACCTCATCTGAAATTTTGACTGAAAATTGAATAGTGAGTAGCAAAGACATATAGAAACATATTCCCCAAAGCAATTTTGCAAAAAGAGTTAAAAAACTGTGCGAATGGGCCCAAAATAGAAGATAGCCAAAAACCACTAAAAGAAGCTATTGACAACGAAACACAAAAGAAGTTTCCTCAATACATTGTATCATATTTTTTGAAGCGGAATGGTACTTTTTGTAATATCTGAGTAGTCATTAGATTTTGTGGGAACAAGCCTCTAAGGAGAAATGTATATAAGACAATTTTTGTAACCCTAAACCCAACTTTTAAATTTAATCAAATCGATTTTTCACTGTGCGTTGTGTCTGAGAGAGAGAGAGAGAGAGAGAGAGAGAGAGAGAGAGAGAGAGAGAGAGAGAGAGAGAGAGAGAGAGAGAGAGAGAGAGAGAGAGAGAGAGAGAGTGGGAGAGAGTGTGACTTCTTCTCTTTCGTATGCGTGCTACGGAAGGTCCATTGCTAAAGCAACACCATCATCGTGTTAGCAACGGCGAGGGCTTCCATTCAATTCCAATAGTGTGTGATTTTGACTACGACGCGAAGTGAGCTCCTAAGCTTCCTAGTGAGTTTTCTTGCAAACCAAGTGTCCGTTTGGTGAGTTCTTTGCACCTATGGAGTCATGGAGAGTAGAGCTACGATTAGGACCATATGCAATGAAAAGTGGTAACCTGCATTTTGTTGTTTATCTTTATATACA
This sequence comes from Adiantum capillus-veneris, assembly GCF_014529385.1. Taxonomy (NCBI): domain Eukaryota; kingdom Viridiplantae; phylum Streptophyta; class Polypodiopsida; order Polypodiales; family Pteridaceae; genus Adiantum; species Adiantum capillus-veneris. The sequence goes on from NC_140933.1 coordinate 14,288,005, forward strand.
ATTGTTGCAGGAGGTAGTTGGAGGTCGAATATCGAGTCACAGTCCATAGGGTATTGAGCTCATGATAAGAAGAGTATATCTTGTGAGTTTCATGACATTTCAAATGCATTGGGCCTAGATTCTGATAGCATGAGCATCATAGGTCGGATTGCTTTCACTACTGTATAATCACGTTTAGATATGATTTCCTGGATTATAGATTGTCTTAGAAGGTCGAGATGGTGAGTGACACCCATCTTCTTATTTCCATGCACCTACGGGTTAAGCTTCACCCTCGGCCGACATGGAGTTGTTGGTTCTATTCTTGCTATGCTAGCATCCGCTCGCGGCGTACCCATCAAGATTGGCACCTCTGTCGAGGAACAAAGCCCTAGGTAGGTGACCTTAGACTAATCCTATGAGGTGAAAGTTCCTCTGGTGTGCTAGAGTATTCTTTTCTATCTTAGTTAGTAATCGTCCATAGAGAGGTGCTAGGAAGCATGTGTCTTGCCTTGGTCACCCGTGTTGATGGTTTTAGTTTAGAATTGTATTGGTTTGGGAGTTTGAGTGGTTGAAGAGGTGATAAAGCCATTGGCTAGTCCGTGTGTGTCAGCAACAAGTGCTTATCTATCCACAATTGCAAAATCCCATTTTCTATGTTTAGGAGTAGCGTTGGGTAGATGATTTGATCTTGATCTAGAGTTGTCCCATCAATGAAAATTTTCTCGAGTTGATTAGTTGCATTGAAATATTGAAAAGAAAGTGATTCTTAATTGGAACAATGAAAAACAAAGTTCATAAAAATGTTTTTCATGACTAAGGGTTGCTGGGGGCATAAGAAGACATTAGAAAGGGCTCTCCACATAAAAATTTGGATTCTAAGGTTAGACTTTATACGCGTATAAAGTCTCGAGGACTAAAAAGAGACCAAAATTGTGGAAATTGACTGTGCCAAAGTGTTCAAAAGAGTATTTATACCCTAAGAACACCTTGAGTGGGAAATTTTTTCATAAAATTAGGGACAAAAAGCCAAAACTCGGAGTGATTGTGACGGAAAAAAGTAGAAACTTGCGTTTGTGAGCACTTTTGAGCTTTAAATTTTGCTGTGAACACATGTACATGTTGTTGATAACTAGGGGAATTTAGGATAGAAACATATTTGAATTCTGAGATAAGAGACATTATACGCGTATAATGTCTCCAACATAGATTTGGGCATTATCCTACATGTTTGTCATCACTAAGCCATTTGGGAGGTGTCTATAAGCTTGACTACAAGATTCCACACCATTTGGTCAGCCAGCTTGACATCTGGAGAGAATTTTGCAAATTCTAGCCAAAAACAAAGAAAAGTGGTGAATTGGTGAACCATTGGCATCAAAACTTGATTTTGAGCACATATGCTTTGTGTACACACAAAAGAGAACCGTGGGCTGAGATTTAAGTTCATTTTTGTCAAAAAGACATTATACACGTATAATGTGCTTCTGCCCAGAATAGACTCAAATGATACAAAGGTATATACCCAAAGTTTCCTTAAGCCTTGGGGAAGTCCATAGTTTAATTTTATTTCATTTGGACCAAAATTTGAGCTTGAAAAGACTAGGAAACAATCCAAACATTCTACACCCATTTTGGCCACAACTTGGACAAACTTGATTCCAAACTCAAGTCAGAGGATAATTGGGAACTCCCTAGTGATGGACTACCTCTGGAGCAAGATTCATTTCAATTGGGTCAAAAAGACATTATACGCGTATAATGTCTATTTTGATAATATTGAACATTTTTGAACTTCAGATTACACAGGGGGTATGAGCACACAACTATAAGCACAAACTTGCAAAAATCTCTTTAATCTGGTAAAAAAGACTTTATACGTGTATAATGTCTTTTTGGCCGTATTGACTTCCAAAGCAAAACTGGGGCATATACTTGCATTCTAAGGGACCCTATAGAAGCTAAAAGCCAAGATTGTATTCATTTTGGAGCCTATTTGAGCCAGTAAGTGCCAAAGAGCAAAAAGTGATCCAAAATCAGACTGCATCTAATTATAGCTTGCACATAAGTGGTCCAATTGTCATTTTGAAGGTTTCTGAGAGTTGCATGCATGTCAAAGAACATTTGGTGAAGAAATATTTCCATTTTGTAAAATAGACTTTATACGCGTATAAAGTCTAAGGGTCAGATTTAGAGCATATTGAGTAAATTAAGCTTTCAAAGTGTTCCACATAACTCTAATAACACATTTCACTAGTCAATTGAGTGGGAATAACTTATACAGGAAAAAAACCCTTTCAAAGCAAACTTTGGATGGCAAATACTCATATGTTCTTACTAACCAATACTAGATGTTACTAAAGTGAGAATTACCACTGACAAAGATTTGTAGAGTCCAGCAAATCCAGACCACTCGAAAGTGCAATCAATCAACCAATTGGAGAGTTGAAATAGCTAGAGTAAGACATGCCAGAGCAAACTCTAAAGGTAAAAGGTTGATTTGTAGTGGTGTGTTAAGGGATTGATGTATTTGAGATCAGGAAGAAACCTCCAAAGAGATCGAAAATCACAAGGAGATCAGGTCAGCATAGTGTCTACGGAGGAGAGTGTGACCCAAGCTAGAATAGATCCACTAGCACCAATCATAGAAGAGGATAGTGGAAGCGACACCTCCTTTGAACAATATTTTATCTCATGGCAGACCAAAACACCACGATTAACCGACCAATACAAGGAGAAGGAGGGGGCACCTCTTTGAACCCTCCTTGGACATTGAGGTTTTCGACCGTTTGCTTAGAAGGATCAAATCCCATGGAGCTCTGGCATATGCTGATGAAAGGGGACAAAAATTCATATGTATTGAGGAAAAACTAGTAGAAGTAGTGGATGCCCTTCTAGCGTACAATGATGGGGATAGATTCCATGGTGAGAAGGGAACACATTACCTTAGGATCCAAAGAACTACAACAAGTACGGGGATAATGTGGTAACGGAGAAGATGGTTTCTGAAATCACCAAAATACCTCCTTTGATAGACCTTCCTAATGCCACCCTAGTGTTTGACAAGAAGGTGACCAAAGTTACAACTAACAAAGGAGCGGTAGGAATCTATGAATACCTGAATGGGAGAGTCAAGACATATTTCCGATGTCTAGTACCATTTGCCTTTGAGCTAGGCACAAAAAAGACTCTTTACTTGTTCTCGTATGAATCAGGTGAAGGGAGTCTCATACTATATGTTGACAAATATGGACGAATAGAGAAAGTAGAGGTCGCAAGATTGATAGCCACTAGAGTAGTTCCAATAGACCTTGCTGCCACTCAAGGACTAAACCCTACCCCTAGTAAATCTACCAATCCATTTGAGAAAATAGAGGATGCGACCAAAATCCCAGCCAGGCAAGCCAGGATAGTAGAAACACCAGTTGTTCCTTTGTATCTCAATACAAATCCTGAAACGTTGCAATCATGGTTCTGACCCACAGTGACAAGGGAACATGAGTTCTATAGAGGCGAAGTCCCTATTACAAACAGATCTTATGCGACCCCTGTAGTCTCACCCATGCCCACTCACTCTTATTCTTATCCCAAGGAAAGCAAAGGACCAACAACGGTGCCGACCACAACAAGATTCCCCTATATGGAGAGAATCAAAACAGAAAGAGGGTTTGCAATAGAACCACCTGTTTGAAAGGTCATATAGAGGATATGGGACGAAGGGAGTAGTTGACGGAAGATTGAGACATGAACAAGACACTCTGAGGGGAAAAGGACAAGGAGATTCCACAATCAATTTGGTGGAACAAAGGCGTATTAGACCTTCTCAAGTCCAAAAATGGGTGCACAAAAGGTATTCAAGAGAAGGGGATCCTAGAGATCACATGGCAATGTTCTTGAGAGTGACCCGAGCATAAGAGGTTAGAGACTTTGATATGCAATTTAGTGGATTTGGACTCACCCTAGAGGAGGACGCTACCACTTGGTTTGATTTTGTGGAAATACGAGATTTTGGGACCATACAATAAGTTTTTGACGAGTTTGTGGAGGAATTCTCTCAAAGAGGGATAGCCCACAATACTGTCTCTTAAATCCACAAGTTTAAACAGAAAATGGAGAATATGTTAGGAAGGCAGCCCTACGGCTGAAACGATATGTAAAGTTCTACTCAATGGAAGAACTACCTACTCAATCTAGACTGATGTTGATATTTATCCAAGGTCTGAGAAATGAAGACCTTCAAAAAGACTTGCATATGAAGAAAAGCCCCACTCTAAATGAGTCAACCAAAGAGGCTTTGTTCTTGGTAGATAACTGTGATATCTACAGAGTTGGAGATCTAAGAGACAGAGATGATGATTATTCATCATCTCAACAAAGTGGATCGAAGTTTGGAAAGACAGTAAAACAAAATGAACCAGGAGTAAACCAAGAGCGACTAATAGAGGAGGTGCTAAAGAGGATTATTCCATTTGCCAAGCCACAGGAGGCTAAGCCATTAAAGTGGTGTGTCATCGAACATAAATGGACAAATCATGTTACTGAGGAACGCTACTACAATCATAGGGCTATGTGCAAGAACGACAATATGTTCCCCAACCACAACCAACACTGCTTCAAGTACCACCAGTGCATTAGATATCCTTTAGGAAATTTGACAAGACCAGTGGGGGTTGAACGACCATAGCCAGTTTGAGGGCAACAACCACCTCTCCCAGGGACAAGACCAATAGGGGTGAGATATATGCCCACTGTGGAAGAACTAGAGGAACAAGCCTTAGTGCCTATCCCTTTTTATTACGAAGAGCCAAGTGGAACAATGGCCTGCCCAACATACTACCCATCAAAAGAGCCAACAACGTCAGAACCATGGAGCATGATTAGCAATGTTGGACTACCGATAGCGGCAAAGGCCACAGGAGAAAGTAGATATGGTTTGGACGAGAGAACATTGTTGTTCATAGCCAATGGAGGTTTCAATGGACCAATGCTTGCTTACCAACAGAGGGTGCTCAAGGACCTCCATGGCAACCGTTTGGACCATGCTGTAGATGTGGGGGTGACCATCTTATGAAAGACACTGATGGTCGATTTTTGGAAATCAAAGAAAAAAAAACGAAAAAGGTTTATTTTTCCTCTGCCGGAGCCTTGGCGGCACCGTTGGAAGGCCTTGCAAGGCCTGGTCAACCTAACAACACTGGTTTTTACTGGCATGACCTCGTCACATGGCTCCCCCCCTCGATTGGCCAGCCTTATCACCCCCCATGCCCTTGCTCGTCCATGCCCCAACCTAGCCGACCGTCCTCGGTTTCACTCTCCCTTCTCTCTCTCTCCCTGTAGTTTATTCCCCAGGCGGGCATCGAATGAAATATCCACCCTCTCTCTCTCTCTCTCTCTCATTTTCCCTACACACCTCTCTCTTCCCCTCTCTCCCTTCTCGGCACCCACTCTCTCCCTCATCCACTCCTCCTCTCTCGCTGACAACCCGCTCTCCCCCGCTCTTGTCGCGGCCGCATGACCACAGGTGGCCTAACCTTTTTCTCTCTCTATCTCCCTCGTTGCCTACCAATGGCCGATCACACTATCTCCCTCTCTCTCTAATATCCTCTCTCTCTCTCTCACCCACACCCCCCCCCTCTATTGGACACCCTCGGCTAGGAGCGGCCTCGAGCACCCACCCCCCCTTCTCTCGCTTCCTCTCTTGTGCTCCCGCTACACCGAGCCCATAGCCGCATGCGAACTCTCTCTCTCTCTCTCTCTCTCTCTCTCTCTCTCTCTCTCTCTCTCTCTCTCTCTCTCTCTCTCTCCCGTGTCCTTATCCACACCCACCCCCCCCTCTCACACTCCCTCCCTCGCTCTATATGCAAGATGATAGCCTAAAGATATTCCCTCTCTCTCCCCCACCCGCTTGCCTCACCCTTCCCTCGGCCTCACTCTCCCTCCGTTGGCCCGCTAATATTCTCCCTCTCTCCCCACCCCATTGACTTGCTCCCCTCCTCTCGTCCTTGAGCCACCATGCAAAACAAAGAATGATATTCCCCCCCCCTCTCTCTCTCTCTCTCCACATACCCCCCCTTACCCCACTCCATTGCCAAATTCCTCCCCTCCCCCCCTTCCCTCGCTCTCTTGTCCAGCGGCCCACGAGGCGCGGACCCCCGCCATCTCACCACCTCTCTTCCTCTCTCTCTCTCTCTCTCTCTCTCTCTCTCTCTCTCTCTCTCTCTCTCTCTCTCTCTCTCTCTCTCTCTCTCTCTCTCTCTCTCTCTCTCTCTCTCTCTCTCTCTCTCTCTCGTTTATGGCTCGGCCCTGTGAAGGCGCGCAAAAAAAAAGGGAGTTTCCCCCCTTATCCACACACACACACACACACTCTCTCTCTCTCCCCACTCATCCCCTTCTCTCCCTCGCGCTCTGCACACAGCTCCAGCCCACCCGCAGGCCTCTCTCTCTCTCTCTCTCTCTCTCTCTCCTTCTCTCGGCCTGTGTGACGGCACAACCAAAAATTCTCTCTCTCTCTCTCTCTCTCTCTCTCTCTCTCTCTCTCTCTCTCTCTCTCTCTCTCTCTCTCTCTCTCTCTCTCTCTCTCTCTCTCGTTTTTCCAGCCTGTAGGCACAGTAAACGGATGGATTCTCTCCCTCTACACACACACCCACCACCTCACCCCGCCCTCTCTCCCTTTGACGCTATGCACAAGCCTGCAAGCAGAAAATTCTCTCTCTCTCTCTCTCTCTCTCTCTCTCTCTCTCTCTCTCTCTCTCTCTCTCTCTCTCTCTCTCTCTCTCTCTCTCTCTCGCTCTACACACACACCACACACACACACACACCATTCTCCCCCATCTGCACCGCGTAGCCCGCAGTACGTCGCCAGTCAACAGAGCCGAAAAATATATATATAATATATATTATATACACATAATAAGCCCTGTTCCCACGCACGCTCGTGCACACACATACACACTCACGCTTACGCAGTCACACGTACACACATGTCCGCCCACACCCACCCATACCTACACACACACACACACACACACACACACACACACACACACACACACACACACACACACACACACACACACACACACACACACACACACACACACACACACACACACACACACATACGCACCACAAATACACAAAACACCAAAGGATTTCACGACTACGACGACAACGAAAAAGAAGGAGGACCCAAATCACGCGCCGCCAACAACAAAAGAGGAAATGCACCGAAGGCATGCCCCGGCCGACCCCGAAAAGAAGTACATGCTACACCGATGAACCGACAACACACCATTCACCGGCATCACGCAACCACGATGCCATTTTCAGTAATTTGTAGGTTATGTTCATCATTTCTTCAGTTTTCACCCAAGCCATTGTAAAATTCCCACTTTGTAAATTCCCTCTCTCTAGGTGATGGTCACAAAGGCCCACCTAGAGATTCTCATCTTTTAATAACCTCCCAAAACAAAGCAAGGGTCAACCACACCGGGCCCACCGCTTGCTTTGTCTCCCCAATTAGCTTACCCTAATCACACTGGGATTACCATAATCGAAGCAGCCAACACCTATAAATTGGCACTGAGAGGTCACTATCGGGGGGGGGGGGGGGGGGGGCAGTTCATGAGAGGTCAGCACTTGGTAGAGTGTAGTGGGAAGAGTTGACACTGTTGGCATCACGGGAAGGGGGCTTGCGTGATGGTTTGCCTTGGGATCTGCACCATGTAAAGGGAGCCACGTCCACCTCTCGACTCCAATGGTCAATGCACACACGTATACACGCTCTTGGTAGCAAGCTTCACAATCATTGAGGCGTCTTAGAGAACACACCAAGTAGTTTGCACCATCTTTTCTCCCTACCTCTCTATCACCACGGTGTGCCGCCTCGCTGGAAGGAAGGTCATTGTAAATATTGCAGAAATAACTCTCTCTCACACCCCCGAGGGCTTTCTTCATTTGCAAATCTTTCTCTTTGTGTGTGTGTGTGTGTGTAAGTTTGCGGTGTTCATATCATCACAGTCTATGTCCTAGTTGCTCAAAGCTAGGTGGTGCCCCCTGTTCGCTTTATCGTGATAGGCTTGAGGCATGCCATTCGGCCCCCGGCGTTTTAGAGGCCGTCGGGGTTTGGGGTTCGCTTTGCTCCTGTCATTTTGGTGCCCCCACTAAGGAGGGCTTCTAAGACCCTTCGGTTTACAATGTTGAAAGTGACGCCCACTATCAATCATGGATGAATGACTGAAGGAATTCTCTAACTGGAGGACGGAAGAAGAGGAGACGAAGGCGGCACTAGCCGCCTTCATTGAAGTACTACTGCAGGCTGCAGTGTCGTCACTATTCAAGAGGTAAATTCTCCATCTCGTGTTTCTCGTTCTAACCACAAATTGAGAGCATTAGGTGGGAGGTCGGTGAAGTGCCATCACTGTTGTCAACCAAGACACACTGTCAATGAGTGCCAGCAACGAAGGCAGTGAAAGGGCTGAAATCGTCTACATCGACATTCATCGCGAAGAAGTCATTCACATCAAAGAAGGAAAGAAAATGGTGAGGCCTCTTTTCCCTAAAGAAACTACAGTTAAAGTTATACCTTTACTCCAAAGTGGCCTAAAGGGGCTGCTCGAGCCAAAGGTAAGGAGAAGTTAAGCCAGTCTGGAAACACATGACCCCGAAGGGAGAAGCATCTGTACCCAGCTTGCCAAAGAGGAAGTCATCCAAAGCTAAGGAGCGGAAGGTCGCCTACCGATTTGCACGATGCATGCGAGTGCTACCAATCCACTTCGACAATCCTGAAGAGGAAGTGGTAAGAAGATTCCCATGTCCTAGGGAAGAGTGGTTCGTCTACTGCTCTCACTGTTTTGGAAGACGGGTAGAGGATCTTCCTCCTCTCCCTGTACAACTTATCCTAAATAAGCTCTCTACCACGGGTGAAACCCAGTGGACTGGGGACGAGTTGCAACTGAATGGAGTAGAATTCATGCAACACGCCGACTACAGAAATTACCTGCAATTGCTACAATCCAGGAGGCTGGGAGTGGTCAGACGCGTCGCCATCACCCCGTACGTGCTGAGCGACGAAGGAAAGTAGAGCCCATGAAAGGCAACGACCTCCTGTGGATGTGTCAACTCATCAACACTGGCACGGTAAGGGTATAAGTAAGTATTCCACCCTCTGTGCATGATGGAAAACAGGCCGACGACATTCCCGTTCAGATTCCTGCAGCATATGCATGTGAATATCTATGTAGATAGGAAAGTCTTCTACCAACAGAAGATCGTATACCTATTCGGTGCGGCGGTACTAGGAGAAATCCTCAATTCCCCAAACCCTATCATTCTCCCATATAAGACTACCATCATTCCTTTAATGTTTCTATCTTTATCCTGTTTTAACCTATCCAACCAACCCTGTAAAAAGCCGCTATGAGCCTCTATTGTTGTTAATAATTAAAAAAAAAAGGTTTGTAATTTCCTGAGTCACTACCATGGCAAGTGTTTCTTTCCCCACGTTCAGTGGAAAGAGGGGAGAGGATCTCACTACCGACCTTTTGGATGATTTCGACGTTGCTTGTGTCGTCTCCAACAAAGATGACGACGCTTCACGACTTAGAATTTTTCCTCTACTGATGAAAGTAGAGGCCAAGTCTTGGTATAATGCATTGCCCCAGGCTACCAAGAATGCATGGATGTGTTAAGGGCTACTTTTGTAAAGAGGTTTGGTGGAGGCACAACCTCGGAGAAGCTATGGCAGCTACTAACGGAATTGAAGCAGGGAGGTTTGCTAGAGTATGCAACCTATGAGTCCAAATTTGTGGACTTATGGAAGAGATGGGTTGCCTCACTGGAGGAAGGCGAAGGAGCGCCTAATTTCCTAAAGAAGGACCGTTTCATTGCTGGTCTATGGTCGCCGCTTAGAGAGAAGGTGAAGGGAAGGTTTCCTGCAACATATGAATTGGCAGTCAAAGTAGCCCGCCTTAAAGACAAGAAGTTGTGCATGCAAGCAAGAGTAAATGAGTCAAAGGAAACAAGCTCGGCATGACCAACCCCAGTGAGTGACTGCAAAAGCCAGTCCCAACCGCAAGAGGCATCAGAAGAGCAGCAAGACCTGCTGAGTCGCATCACCACCCAACTAGAGATTTTATCTGTGCATCTGGTGCAACAAGGGCATGCACCTGTCAGGAATCCATAACAAGGAAGAGGACAACGAAGGAAAAACCAAGAGTACCACTATTACAATTGCGGGGAAGATGGCCATGGAATGTACTACTGCCCACACCCGGGGGAGACAGAATCAGATCTCTCCGCCAAGAGCAAGACCACCACCACCTAGGCAACCAGGGCCGATCTTACCGGTCCAAATCCTTCGACCACCTGTACAACAGCAACCACCACCCCAACCTCTCATTCCACCACTACTCCCACCACCTGCTCTGAACCAAGCCGTGAGTGTTATTAGCTTGGAGGCTAAAGGGAAGGAAAAGGTAGAATAATCAGTTAAAGAGAAGCATAAAGGAAAAGCGAAGGTAGAAGAAGTGGGTGCTATTGGAGTGAAGCATGCCAGGCACGAAGAAGCCTCTCAAAAAGAGAAGAGAAGATGAAAGGTAAGGCCGAGTCTAGCAAGCAAGCAGCTAAACCGCGATGGAAGATAGACATCGTGGACTTCTCACTAGGTGAGTATGCAAAACCCTATGACTTAATTCAGGATGTGTTAATGCAGGGCCCGAAGATAACTTGGCCCCAATTACTCCACCTTGCACCAAGGATGAGGAGGCAATGGACAAAAATGGTAAGTACCAAGAAATCAAGACCCAGGATAGCTGGGGCTATCTCTGGAAGGGATCTCGTAGATAGCGTACCGACCATGGATGCTCACATCAAGGGGCAACGAATCTCAAACATCTACATAGATGGTGGCATGCAAATATGCATCATGAGTGAAAAGATGATGCACCATCTAGGTCTAGAGGTAAGTAGGTCAGCACCCTGCTGAGCCAAGATGGCAAACAATGTAAGAGTGAAATGTGTGGGCATTGTAAATGCAGTCAAAGTAAAAGCATTCAATACAGAAGTGGGCATTGTAAATGCGATCAAAATAAAAGCATTCAATACAGAAGTGGAGGTAGACATCTTTGTCATGCCACACAAAGGGGAGGGCTACCCTATCATTCTTGGGAGGCCTTGGCTTATGGCTATGAAAGCTAAACAAGATTGGAGCACCGTAATGATTCAGATGAAGGACGCTAAAGGGAAGTCCATATTCTATGACATGAGGACTGGAAAGCAGCGCAACAGGATCTTGGAGGCTTGTTACGGCATAAGTCGCACAATGCTGTCCTGTGGAGGTCTGGACGTTGCGGATCAGGAGTCATGCGACGGTCGTGGCGTTAGTTCTTCACAAGATATCATGGGACAGGAGGAGTGGGTGCACCGTTCCCCATCTGCGCTAGAGCAGTGGTTGTATATGGGGCATACCTGTCTTTGATGTACCTTACCTTATGTCATCCATACATCTTCTATTGTAACTCTGTGTGTCCGGAGTACATATGAATAAAGCAGGAGGTGTTCTATTCCTGTGTACTGTGTATTGTCTTCTATCCTATTTCTATGTGTTTGATGTTCACATAATGTAAGGCAGTTTGAGGGTAATCATTCCCGTAATGCCTATTGCTCCTGTGCGGGCAATAGCCATTACATCTGGCGACCACGATGCGTGATGGACGACCTGCGATGAATATGCATGCGCACTAGGTCGCAAGGTCCTCCTGACCCTGTGGTTCCAATCGTAGGAAGACGTCGGAGGAGAGGCGGTTCGGATGAATTTGTTTTTTCTACGCCGCAGGCTAAGGAATCTGTATCTCCATCACCAAGCTCGGTGCGTGGTAGGCGGTTGCGGCGGGCGAGGCGTACTCCACGCAGTTAGTCATGTCCTCCTACTGTACGTTCACCCTCATCCACATAGGTTGCTCCACCACCGTCTCCGGTAAGCAGTCCGGGGGTGTCTCCGCCACTATCCCCACCTCTTAGTGTTCAACAACTTTTTCCGGGAGGAGGTACAATTGGGCAAGGGATGATGGCACATCCTCAGATTAAGTATAGTCAATTTCCAGGTCTTTCGAGAGAAGACCCTGATGCACATTTGCGCCAATTTAATAAAGCTTATGGATTGAATCATCCTGGGGTCGTGATTCCTCTCCATCAACAATCATTGTTTGAATCTACACTCTCGAGGAAAGCTGCTAAATAGTTGTCCGAATACCCTGATGATCATTTTCAGACATATGATGAAGGATTCAGAGCGTTATTACGAAGGTTTAGAACGGCAAAGACAGTCCCTCAACATTTGGAAAAGCTTCGAATGCTACGGCAAAAGTCGTTGCCAGTGGAGGATTATGCTGCAAAATTTCGGATGCTTTTGCAAAGGGTACCTCAGGCACAAGGGCCGGCAGCAAAAGTGTTGAATGATTATTTTTTTCGGGGGCTCAACAAGGATCTCAGAACTGCTATGGCAACAGTGGATAAGGTAACTAATCCACTGGATAATGTAATTGCTAGGGCTGTAGTAGCAGGAGAAGATTTAGAGGATACGGAATCCCCAAAGAAATCAAAGAAAAATAAGAGGAAGAAATCTCATCGGAAGTCGCAAGATAGCGGCAGTGATAGTTCGGAGTCGGAGTCCGCAGCATCAGACTCCTCAGACTCAGGCAGCAATGATTTGGGGAAAGAATCGGAAGAGACACCTCGGAAAAAATCCAAGCGTCATGGGAAAGGTGTTTCATCCAGATCGTCAGAATCTGCTGCGGTGGCAAAGTCTGAAGGAACTATGGTGTACCCAGTGTCAGAATCCGGGCCATGCTACTCAGGAGTGCGCAATGAATCAGAAGTGGTGTGCGATTTTCACGACCAATACTCATAATACAGTGGAATGTTATTTCAATGGTCGGGGTCATCGGAGTCGAGACTCTTCTACACGGCAACAACCACAGACAGGGCAGGGACAAGAGTCTGCTGTGGCAATGGCTCATGCTCATACATTAGAGACGCCTTTGCAAGGTCAAGCAGGAGGACGAGGTCAAGGGGGAGGACGAGGTCGCGGAAGAGGTGGCCGAGATCCTAATTGACCCAAGATATGCCTTTTCTGTTTGGGGGATGGGCACTGGCGATCCGAGTGTACTGAAGCTATGGAATATGATCGGAAGAAGCAGGAACGCGCTGCAGGGAAACAACCTAGTGTGGCTATGGTTCAGATTGAAGGATTGGAGGAGTCCGATCCAGTGGTTTCATTAATCACGCGATCGGGTAAAAATGTGGTTCCAACACCCGATGTAAAGATTCCGGATTGGACGGCTCAAGAAGAAGTGCAGAAAAAGACTGTGACTTGGTTGCCACAGTCCGCACCACCATAGAAATCATCAGGACCATCGACCGTGGGCCTGGAAATAAAGGAAGGAAAAGCGGGAAATAAGGATGATATTAGAGAAGAGGAGGATTGGAATTCAGTTTGGAAAGAGGTCCTCACGTCGCCAATACAAGTACCTTTGGGTTCATTACTGAAATTGGTCCCAAATTTTCATAATGCATTGCTAAGACAAAATTCCACAAAGCTGAGGGAAGTAGCCATCGGGAAAGTTGAAGGCGAGGAGGATGATTCAGTCCCGTTGTCGGCAAATAGGATCACAGATACCCGCGTTCCAGAGCTTTCAGTTAGATACCATGGAACATACATTGACAAGGTACTATTGGATAGAGGAGAGGGAGTAAACATTATTACTCAAGCAGCTTGTGAGCGTTTTGGACTTAGTGATTGGGAGCCTGCACCCTTTGTAGTCTGCATGGCAGATCAAAGAAGAGTGCAACCAGTGGGGTTACTTCAGGGCATTGTCTTGGATGTGGCGGGATTATCTTTTGCTGTTTCCTTAGTAGTCTTGAATATTGAGGATCATAGTCAGGATTATCACATTATCTTGGGGAGGCCCTGGTTAAGACAAGCGAGGGTAAAGCATAATTGGGAAGCAAATATGCTTACAATAAAAAAGGATCGAAGGAAAGTGCAGGTGATGTTGGGAACATGTAGACAACTAGTTCAGGCAGCATGGCCTGTGATAGCAGAAACAGTAAATATGGTGGAAGGATTAGAAGAGGATGAAGAGGAGCAATTTCTGAAAGCTAACCCGGATTTGGTTTCTATATATTTGGCGGATATTTCTCTGATTTCGAAGGGGAACTCGGTGGGGGTTTCAAGAACTCCAGCAGGGATAGGGGAGCAACAACAGGCGTTGCCAAGTCCTGAATCATTGGAGGACGTTATTCAGCAAGAACGTGCATTTGAAGCACAGATGGGGAAAATTACAAGGGTTAAAGAAGATGAATTGGAGAAGGTCTTTCTTGGGGAGCAAGCGGAGTCGCAGCCCATATACATTAATAAGCAGCTTGAGGCAAGTTTCAGAGGCGATTTGATTAAGTTGCTGACAGAATTTAAGGATGTTTTCGCATGGGAATATGTGGATATGCAGGGATTGGACCCTAAGTTTTATCAGCATACAATAAATCTGAAACCGGATGCGGTGCCAATAAAGCAACACTTATATACGATGAATCCGAATGTGGCAAAGCAAATTAAGATGGAAATTGATCGTCTTTTGGAGGTGGGTTTTATTACCCCTATTGATAATCCGAAGTGGATTTCTCCCATTGTGGTCGTACCAAAGAAAAACAAGCAAATCCGAATTTGTGTGGATTACCGGAAATTGAATGCGGCTACTGTTCCAGATCCTTTTCCTCTTCCATTTCTGGATTCCATTTTGGATGATGTAGTAGGACATGAGATGTATACTTTTTTGGATGGGTTTAGTGGATATAACCAAATAAGAATGGCATTGCGGGATCAACCAAAAATAGCTTTTATTATAGCATGGGGTGTGTTTGCATGCACAGTGATGTGGTTCGGATTGCGGAATGCGTCCTCAACTTTTCAAAGGGATATGTTTCAAATTTTTGGTCCTTATTTGACGGATTTTATGAGAATGTTTATGGATGATCTCAGTGTTTTTGGAGCGCAATTAGAGCACTTGAAGCAATTACGGTTATGCTTTATGAAATACAGAGAGGTGAAATTCAGTTTGAATCCTTTAAAGTGTGCATTTGCTATTCGCAGTGGCAGTCTATTGGGGCATATAATTTCCGAGGATGGCATTTCCGTGGATCCGGATAAAATAGCCGCAATTATGGAAGCACCTCCACCGGTGAACCAGAAGCAGTGTCAGGTTTTCCTGGTCAAGCTCGTTGACATGGGAGGCATTTGAGGTTTGTCGCGCATTTGGCAATCCCGATTACTCAGGCAGCGCATGCTACACATTTTGAATGGACGCAGGAATGTGATCTGGCTTTTTGGAGATTAAAACTCCAGCTGTCCAAAGCTCCGATTATGCTTCCTCTGAATTGGGGTTAGGATTTTCATGTGTTTGTGGATGCTTCGAATCAAGCTATTGGCAGTGTATTGATGCAGGAACAAAGTCAAGGATGGTTCCGACCTGTCTATTATGCTAGCAGACGATTATCATCCGCGACAGAAAGGAATTATTCCGGCATTATCTGTTGGGCCGATGTTTTTTCTTCCATGTGGATCACTCGGCTCTTTTATACCTAGTACGTCAACAGAATTTGATAGGAAGATTGGCCAGATGGGTGCTTTTGCTGCAGAAATTTGACTTTGAGGTCATACATTGTCCATGAGCTTAGCATGCGGTGGTTGACTACCTATCTAGGTTAGATTCTGGTGAGCCGCCGACGGGTGTAGCTGATGAATTTCCGGATGCGTCTCTGTTTCTAACAAGTGTGGTTGCAGGGGATACAGCAGTTCCGCAACAGGCAAGGGTCATCCCTAGCATTCCATGGACATGGTATGAGGAGATGTTTCATTTTCTCGACAGTGGCGAAATGCCTTCCTTCTTGTACAGTCATCAGAGGAAACGTATGGCTATCAGAATCATGAATTTTGAGATTATTATGGGGAAGCTCTATTATCGTACGGTGGCGGATGTATTACTTAGATGTGTGCTACCACAAGAATAGGAAGCGGTTTTGGAGGAAGTCCATACCGGTATTGCGGGAGGCCACTTTGTAGCATTAATCACGGCTCGAAAGGTTCTCCAATCCAGATTATGGTGGCCTACATTGTTTCAGGATGTGAGAAATTATGTGCAACAGTGTGATGTGTGTCAGCGGATGGGACAACCTACTAAAAGGTACAAAATGCATTTTCAGCCGGTTTTGCCCTTGGAGCCTTTTCAAAAGTGGAGATTGGATTTTTTTGGACCTTTTAAACCAGTTGCAGCTCACACGGGTAATAAGTATATTTTGACCACCACGGATTACGCTACCAAATGGGTGGAGGCATGGCCCTTGAGAGATAATACTGCAGTTTCTGTGGCTGGGTGCTTATATAAGGATATTTTTTCCAGATGCTGTAACGGATGTGATTTGTTTGCCGATGAGCGATTAGCTTTTGGTGATTTCGGTCATTTCAGTGTAGCTTGAGTTAGATGAGAGTTGTTTGTTGTTTTCCAAGAGATTGACAACCTCTTGTAGCCTCTATGCACTAGTTGAGTCAGCTTCGTCCCATGGATTGACAATTATATTTGTGGTTCTCTTCGTCTGCAATAAGATAGGAGTGAGGTTAGACACCCGTCTCACATTTGGCACCGCTGCCGGGGATCGAAGAGACCTAAACTAGGGAAAAATACGAGCGTCTTGTGAAGTTATCCTTTAACTTTCTCTAGGATCTCCTAGAGTAGAAACTGTCTTTTAGAAACCGCATAGCTAAGTGCCTTTAGGATTGTAGAATTAGATTAGGGTTTTGAATGGTTGATGGACGAGACAAGTCTTAAGATCAAGGCTCATAAAACCATAAAAAACAAGAAAATGAGTGTTTGTTCACACTTTCCACAACCCCATTGCAGTATAGCCTAGGAGTAGGGTAAGTAGAATCCGAGGTGGATTTCAGAACATTGCTCTCTCTGAAAGAATTAACTGTGAGTTGTTATTTGAAGTTGCAAAATTTTAGGTCTATGGGCCAAAAATAACACAAAACGACGGCCAACCACTCAATCCGACTGGAGAGTATGCTTAAAAGTTGTATGAACCAGTGGGTAAGCTCAAAGACACATTGAGGTAAAAATTTCAAGAGTTTGCAAAAACTCAGATTATTTACTTTTTCTTCACATTTTAGGCCAAATTAAGTTTTGACTTGATTCATAGGCTTAAAATAGCTCATGAAAAGACTGTCCATTGAAAAAGTGCAAAAAAGTGTTCATTTTGGGCTAATCGTGATTATTCACTTTCACATCAAAATTAAACAAAGTTGATATCAGTGACTCATTGCATGTGCACAAGCAACTTTTGTAAAGGCACATAGAATTTGGATCACCAAATTGACCAAAAAACTCGGTAAAAACTAAAGTTTGTACTGACTTTCGGGAACTTGAGTGTAAATTGGGAAAATTTTTGTTCAAACTCAGTAAAACTTGATTCATAGGCTTATATTGATGTGATAGACATGTGTATATGCTCAGTTGACCAAAAAGATACAAAAATTTATCAGAAGTAAATAATCATGATTATTTACATCTATCCCATCTTTCAACTTTTTTGACCAAGTTAGCATACTACTAGTTTTACATGTTATAATAAGCCCACAAATAAAACTTGGTAAGATTTGGATCATTGGATTGAAAATTGTGACCAAATTTGCAAAGTGAGTCTGCAGATACAAAATTGATGACCATTTGAACCAAAAATTGTCCAAACTTGATGAAACTTGTCTAGGGTGCTTAAGTTGAGATACTTAACACATCTGGTCAAGATTGGGACAAAAACTTGCAAAAACAGAGTTGGAGTAAATAATTGCGATTACTTACATCTGCTTCAAAAATTGATAATCTTGCACATTTGAGTATACCACAAGGTCAAGCATATCAAGTAGACGACACAAATTAATTTTGGTGAAATTTGGATCACAAAAGTGAGACTTAAGCCAGATTCTTGGAATCAGAGTCTGCGGACACGAAACAGTTGCTAAAACTTGAACAGATTTTGTCCAAACTTAGTGAAACTTGTCCAAGGACCTTAAAAGATTGTACACTTGGAAAATCAAGCCAAAAAAGTGTAAAAATTTGAGAAAAGTAAATAATCGTGATTATTTACTACTGCTATATAGGGATACCAATTTTGACTTTTGAACTTGTACAGTGTTGGAAATTTTGGGTTCAATCGGATCCAAATTGGTACATGTTCACTCAGTTTTCAGGTTGCAGATTAGTCCTTTGAATTTTTGAAAAATTAGGGTCTGAAAGTCTCAACTGCTGACTCAATTAGCTTGACTTGAAGTGATACACATAGACCAATCACAATAGTCAGCAAAACCTATACAATCTTTGTGAAAGAATAGCTAACTTGATCAAAATTGATACACGAATCAAGTTGCAGACAAGGAATTCACAACTTGACAAAAGCTGCAAATCAAGTCAAGTGAAATAAATTGACAATAAGTCAATCCGACGGTAAGTACTCTATCCAGGGCTTCATAAGTCTTTATGAACCTTAGATCTTGTCGTATACTAGAAAACCAAGGCATATTTGGAGAAACCTCCAGTAGAGTATCCATCGAAGAGAGTGTTAATCAAGGCGAGCACTTGGACACTATCCTTGAAGAAGTCTCAGACTCTTTGTTGGAATCAACATCTGAAATGTCTTCCTATTCGACTCACTCAAAAACCGGAATGACAGTGCATTATAAGAATATACTCTCTTTTTATAAGACTAATTGCCATGGAGCTCAGATTTACCTGGATCCTAATGAAGAGTATGCTATTCGCATTGATGACCATGGTATTGAGTTTGAAGAGGAAATCAGGGCAAACAAACAAGGAAAAATGTATATCGATAGAAACGAAACTCAGTATTTACAAGTTGAAAACCCTGACGTGATAGAAAAATGGGGGTTAGGAATAAATACCATAATTCTAGATATAGCATCAAAAGAAGGACCACCAACCTTAGAATTTGAGGGATGCGATCAAGTTGATTTGAAGCCTTTGAAACGGCTTAGTACAGACAATCCTACGATAGGAGTCTATTGTTGGGAGGATAGAAACATCAAAGATCTTCTATGGACTGCGCATGCCAAATTTAGTAGAAGAAGATTGGCCAGGACACTTATGGGAAAAAGTTAGAGAGATCAATGATGGGAGCCTAACTCTGAAGTTAGCTCCTATAGAGAAAGTTTGGTTAGACAATCTACCTCTTGAGATGGACATGGATGTACAATCCTTGTATGGGGATTGTGGATCAAAAGCTTCAGGGATGTCTAAACCATTGACCTTGAAAACACTACCCTCTTACTTGGGAGATAACGAAGATGAATCCACAGTGTGTAAAACCACTCAAGTAAAAAGAGCGAAACAGACCCTGGAAGTAGACAACATCCATTCAATCATGTCTACACCTATCCAATGTACTCTTACTTTGGGAGATCTATTTAAAATTAGGCCATATTTATGGAATGATCTACAGAAAACTCTAGAGAAGGTGAGAATAACGGGGCTAATCGCAAAAAATTTGAAAAAACTAAAACACAAAATGGACAACAAAGAGATTCTATCTGTTCCAATGAACAAAGTTGGAGAATACTACGAAGGGAAAGAAGAAAACACAACCCTTCCACTGAAATAAAATGACATAAAAACCATGGCAATATTGGATAGTGGGGCAAGCATAGCCATAGCCACAAAAGCAGTATGGGAATCCTATGGGGACAACCAGCCATTAAACAAACTCAAATGAAATTGCAATTGGCTGATGGACACATTGAAAGACCATTAGGATTGGTGATAGTTAATTCTTGTGGGATTGAATATCAACACACTTTTGCCATAGTAGACTTTGGAAACAAACTCAATTACAAAATCATATTAGGAAGACCTTTCATGCGACAAGTATAACTCATTCAAGATTGGGGAAACAATTATCTGTACTTGAAGCAAGTGGGATCAATAACAAGGGTTAATCTAAAAGATCACACTTATAGAGATGTCATGAAAATGCCCATACAAGAGTTTGATTCAGTCTCTTCGGTTGAAACTAAGCTTCCATCTTGGTTGAACAAAGACACTCCTATTTGGATGTACGGAGCTTCAGAAAACGGGAGCTTAAAAAGAGAAGGATGTTTTTAGAAAGGGATTGCACGGATGAAGCTTATGTACCTGCACCCTGTCTAGAGCATTTGTTTGAGCCATTTGAGTGGACTCAAATTTTAGCGACAACGGATGTATGTGTAAATACATCTATACCTACTCAATTTTGCAATGAGGATGGCAATGACATAATTGCCATACAAATGATCTCAACCCTCCATATTGAAGACGAAATTCCGGAATACAAGAACTTGATGAAAGCTCAACAAGTCTTTTCAAACCTCTACTATGATGCAACAGATGAGTTAGAAGAACATTCAACTACCTCAAATGATTCTGGGTTGGAAAAAGAACATGTAGCTAAGCTACTTATGAAAGGAGGGGAGGATTTTTTTTTAAAGCTTTCCTAACCAGAAATCAAGAAGAGAGAAATAGTATAGACGAAAAAGAAACACTAGAAATCTGAAAGCAAGACCTATGCCATCAGTCTCCAGTAGAACACAGATATCCTTTAAAAAAAAAATCCAAAAATGTCAAAAACGTCAAGAAAAATGAGAAAAGGAACTCAAGTAAAACCTAAAAAACAGGACAAGGGTTCAACCATGACACGAGTCGAACAAAAAAAAAAATCAAGAGTTCAAAAAAGCTCTAAACGAGATATATACAATTGAAATGGAAAACACTGAAGAAGATGGTAAAGATGTAATGAGTGTTCCATCCCATTACAAGAAATATACTCTCCAAGATCAAAAAATCATAATCGAACAACCTTTTAGAGAACTACCAAAACAGGGCGAGTCCTATGAAGGACCTAAAACGCAAAAAAGAGATATGGCCAAACTAGGAGAAGAGCCTAGACCTACCTACATTGCAAATGACCTGATAGACTCAAGAAGAAGAGTTTCTGCTAAGCTTACTGAAAGAATACCAAGATATCTTTTCTTGGTCTTATAAGGATCTCAAGGATGCTGATCCAGAAATCTATCAACATACCATACCCATGAGAGATGATGCAAAACCAAGTAGACAATTGTCATAATAATCAATATCTAATTCTCCTAAATGATTTTCTCATGTTAAACTGATCATTTAATATGGGGAAGTGCCAGGGGAGAAAAAGCTAGAATATTGGTTAAGCTAGCAGACCGGCCATAGTAGGGATCCAAAGGAGGGAAAATAGGGATCCAAAGGGGGGGCCATCTGCAAAAGAGCCATGTGCAACAATGGGCTAAAAAGACCCTAAGGTTTAGCCCATTAAGACTTCCAAAATGCTAAGGTTCCAAAATTCAAAGGTTGTGTCCAAAGGTAAACCTTAAGGGAATTGGATGCTTTGTGTGTGTACAAAAAAGTCTTAGCAATCCCTACTTGGGAGGGGGCGATCCTTGCATGTAGGGGATGAGAGAGAAAGCCACGCACACACACACACACACAAGATCCCTTTACACAAAGGGAATGAGGGACACATGTCAGCTCCCTAGCCCAGATGCCCACAAGGTGTACCCAATTCCTATTGGATGGCCTCGGAGGTGGACCAATGAGAATTAGGCTAGAGTAAATCTAGTTTAATTAAATTAAAAACACTTAATAAAATAACCAATGAGAATTAAGTCCTCTAGAAGACTATTGGACAGTCTCCCAAGGGGTCCAATGAGCATTCAGCAGCCCAATGGCTTGCCTGATTCCTATTGCCCGGGAGGCAAAGGGGTACAATGAGAAGGGGAAAGGGGGACACATGTCAGAAGGCTATCACTTATGCTGCTTAATAGTCATTGGCTAGCCCTGGGGAGGTCCAATGGGAGGATAGCAAGAGCAATTAGCAAGAGGGCTCGCCCGAGAGAGAGGGGGCTGATTTTTGCACGGCATTATCACACACACACTCTCACACAATCTATGTGAGAAGCAAGAAAAAGAATATCTCTTCCCAAGCTTTAATGGAGAGCTCATCACCTACTCGAAGCTTGTGAGATAGAAGCCTACATCGACACACTCTTGGCATGTGGATGCAAATCCAACCAAGAGCCAAGCTTCAATGCATGCTCATCTCCTTTACCATGCTAATTACTAAGCTAAGCTATGCTAATATGAGTGATTATGTGAGGACATGTACATCTTTCTCGTAAGATACTCCTTCTTCCTCTCAATCTACTCTCATATCCTCCTAGCTCTCACCATCTTCGAAGGTGTGTGAGGTCTTGGGTCTAAGACCGGGGATAATTGATGTTATGTTTGCTAAGTGTTTTGCTTAGTGCATGAATCTTTCATCTTCATTGCACTAGGTAGTCTTGAAGGAACACAAAGAATTGTATTGTACAATGTCTATCTTGATGGGAGAAACCATAATACAAAGCCTTTTGGAGGGGGGACCGTCTCCATGCAAATCCGGTCCTCAACTATTGTCAATAGCTTAATTTCTCTCTCTTTTGAAAGTATTGTTCATGCTATCTAACTAGGTGTTATGATTTTTGTTGCTCTCTCCACCCAAGCACTCTTGTAATTCTCATTAGGAATATATTCTAATGAAATGCCCACCATGTTCATGCTAATTTCCGCTACACACAAGTTTTTAGGCCATTAAATGTTACATTGGTATCAGAGCACAAGTTTTCTCTTTTCTTGCTCAAGAAGGGAGGTCCTCAAGCTAGCTATAAATGGTTGGTATTATTAATTACCTGTGAATAAGTAGAATAGGGATTTTTCAGCCTTGCAATGCGCCTGCCTTCGTGCAGTTAACGGGGCATCACCGTCGAGAGCTATGGTCTTAATAGTGGAGTTCTACGGGGCTTGCCTACGGCTTAACCACTATTGAGCTATTAGAAGCTTGACAGGAGCCGGTGCTATTTTGGTGTTGAAAGAACCTCTCTTCTATTCCTTGCAATTAATGGTATTCGAGCCACGGGTACAGTAGCTTGAGTGCTTCTTCTAAAGGGGTAAAGAGGAGTAGCAACTAGGGCTTGAAGTGCCAAAGTACACCTAAAAAGTTTACACCTAAAAGTTGTTAGAATGGCTGACAATAGTAAAGAGAGTGAAATTAATGTTGATAACTTTGATTTTGCTAATGAGCAAGCTACTAATGATGCTCCGATGCTTGTTAACTATCTTGTTTCTAGGCTTCAACAAGCCATGGGCAATCCATCTCTCCAAAGTGAAGTGCAACGGCAGCTCCATGCTCACGGGATTCTCCAAGCTCACTACCATGACGAGAGAACACCTAGGAAGCCTCCTTGTGAGACTTCCAAAAGAGGTCTCTCTCCGATTCGGGAAGAAGAAGAGAATCCATACGAAGGGCTCAAGAATTTACTTCTTGATGATGCATCTCCTTCCCAAAGGAGAACTCAAGAGCCTCCACCGAAGGAATGAGAAATAAGTGAGTCTCCCGCCACCTCGGCGGAGATGGCTCCACGAAGACGGTGGGCTAAACGCTGTCCATCACCACCAAAGCGGAGAAGACCATCACACTCTTATCCACACCATAATTCAAAGAGGGATGATAAAAAGCAAGAGAAGAAAAAGGCGAGAAAGAGGACTCCCTCTTCTCCATCTTCTTCATCCTCTTCCTCTTATGAAAGTGATGGTGAAGACGACAAAGATCAAGACAAGAAAAAGGCAAGAAAGAGGTCACCCTCTTCTCCACCTTCTTCAAATTCTTCACCGTCTGAAGAAAGTGATGGTGCAACTTTTGAACCATCAAAAAGAAGAGGCCATAGGAAATCCTATGCCGCATGGAAGAGGTCGTCCAAGCTGAAGAAGTTCAAAGAGGGAGGGAAGAGCATCTTTTTGCTTACCTATGATGGCACCTTTGGTGCTACGGAAAAAGTCTTGGCCTTTATCCAACAATTTGATGCGGCTTGAAGATGAGGGCTTCACGGAGTCCTCTAAGCTACACCATGTAGCTATGCACTTTCAAAAGTCCGCCAGGCAATGGTGGTTTAGCCTACTAGCCAACGGTGAAGCTCCACGAACATGGAAAGCTTTAAGAGCTTCCATTATGAAGCATTTTTTGGCCACCGATGCCAAAGACAAAGTACTCACTGAATGGCGAAGCTTAAAGCTCTCTCCCTATGAATCCATCCACAAATATGTAGACAAGTTTTGGGACCTACAACTCAAAGCCATTGTCTTCAAAAAGTTGGATTTTGAAGAGCAAAAGCAAAAATTTTGTACGGGCTTAACCGAAGAAATGGCAGAGTATGTCAACTCCCAAAGGCCACGTACCATATCGGGGTAATACACCATACTATGGTGGCCTCTCGAATCAATTTCCAAACGGGGGCTAAAAGAAATAATAAGCCCATGGAAAACAAGGGTTCCAACGAGCCTAAGGGGAAGGACAATGTCCAAAAGTCTCCTAAGGGCAACTCCAACAAAGCTAAAGAGAAGGGATTTTACAAAGGTAAAAACAAACTCTCTCCTGAAGAGCTTGAGCGTTATCCCAAGGATAACCGGTGTTTCAAGTGTGGTGAACAAGGGCATGCGTACCGCGCTTGTCACCAAAAGAACAACTGCCAAGATCTTCCTAGAGCTTCCTTGGTTGAAATCCAAGAGAAGGAGACTCACCAAACTCATCACAAAGGATCTCCTCTATGCCATGCTTGGGGAAAGGTAAGAGAACATGATGATTTTATTCTCTTTGACCCTGGTTCTACTCACAATTTTATATCTATAGAGTTGGCCACCAAGCCAGGCATACAAGATTACGAGATGGGAGATGTCCTACCCACAGACAGTGCTTTCAAGGGGCAAGAAACTTCAGTCACTCCCTTAATCGGGAAATTGAGGCTTCATGTCCAAGGCTATGTGGACAAAGAGGACTTCTTTATCTCTCCTCTCAAGCATGAAGATGTAATCCTAGGGGCACCATGGTTTGACCGCCTGGATGCAATGTTAAATTTCTTGAAAGGAGAATCTCCTTTAAGTTCAAGGAAAAAGACATGTATATAGATGCTAAGGAAATGGGTAACACTATTCCCATTGTACATACACCAGCTTTCAACAAGTCAATAAAGAGCTCTATTTCCGTGTACATGATTTTTGTTAAAGATTCTCAAAATGAACCTAATGCTTTAGCAAAAGAAAATAAAAGCAACCAAAAGGAATTAGAGTTATCCAATTTTCTCAAGGGGTTTCAAGATGTTTTTATTGACGACATCCCTTGTGAGCTACCTCCTAAACGAGGTAATGATGACCATGCAATTGAACTTCTTCCAAGAAGTTCACCGCCTAACAAACCTCCTTATAGAGTTTCACAAGCTCAACAAGAGGAGATTATGCGGCAAGTGCATGAGTTAGTTGAGAAGGGCATGGTTAGGCCTAGCTTATCTCCATTTTGCTTACCTCTGCTATTAGTGCAAAAGAAAGACGGCACATATCGTATGTGTGTCGACTATAGAGCACTAAATAGGATCACTATCAAGAATAGGTTTCCCGTTCCACGGGTAGAATACCTATTTGATAAGCTACAAGGATCGAACTACTTCAGTAGGGTTGACCTAAAAAGTGGCTATCATCAAATAAGGATAGCTGATCAAGACATTGTAAAGACCGCATTTCGCACCACATTTGGTCTTTACGAATACATTGTCATGCCTTTTGGCTTGACCAATGCACTAGCCACATTCAACTGCTTGATGGAGAAGCTGTTCAGGCCTCATCGAACCTTCACTGGAGTGTTCTTTGATGATATTATCATCTACTCTAATTCATTAGACGAACACAAGCAACACCTCCAGGTAATATTTCAAGTTTTAAGAGAGAATAAACTTTATGTTAATCGAAAGAAACGTGAATTTTTCATGCAAGAGATTTAGTATTTAGGTCACATTATCTCTCAAGATGGCATGCAAATGGATCAATCAAAGTTGGAGGTAATAAAAGGATGGCCTAAACCAAAGAATCTTCATGAACTAAGAAGCTCTATAGGTATGTGTGCATACTATAGACGCTTCATAGAAAAGTTCTCAAAAATTGCGGGACCATTACATGACCTAAAAAAGAAAAGCGTTAGGTATACATGGTCTGCTAAGGAGAACAATGCTTTCGAAAAGCTTATCTCTCAACCTGTGCTTACACTACCGAACCTCTCAAAACCATTTGAGGTCCAATGTGATGCTTGTGGTGATTGCCTTGGAGCTATTTTTCTTCAAGAAGGGCACGCCATAGGCTATGAAAGTCGAAGGCTCGACCCTGTTGAGCAAGATCTAGGCATATATGAAAAGGAACTCCTTGCAATTCTACATTCCTTAGACTCATGGAAGCACTATTTATTGGGGACTCCTTTCATTCTACGAACGGATCACCAAAGTCTTAAGTACTTCATGACGCAGACCAAGCTCTCCGACAAAAAAATGAGGTGGGAAAATTTCCTTTCGCAATTTCATTTTCATATTGCTCACATTGCTGGCAAGCATAATCAAGTAGCTGATGCACTCTCAAGATAGCCGAGAGTGAATGCGGTTTCCATAGCAACTCACAATGATCTATCTTCAATGATAGATGAGTATGCTATTGATCCTGATTTTAGAGATGTGATTTCAGCCCTTGCATTAGGGAAGAAAGAAGAACCATTTACTTTACAAGATGGTTATCTTCTCTACAGCAATAGACTATGTGTTACTAACTCACTACGTGAGAAAGTAATGTATGAATCACATGCTCCACTTTATGCGGGGCATAGAGGGATTCAGTCTACCTTAAAGGGAATTGAAACATATTTCTATTGGCCTACCATGAAAGTGAACATACAAGAGTATGTTTCTAAATGTGTGGTATGCCAAAAGACAAAATTTGATAGAGGGAAGCAACTTGGATTGCTTCAACCCTTGCCAATCCCTAATTCACCATGGGAGAGCATATCCATGGATTTTATCTTTGGATTTCCTAAGTCTATCCATGGGAATACGGGAATATGGATGATAAGTAGACAGGTTCAGTAAACAAGCTCATTTTATACCTGTCAAAACAACTATCAAAGCCCATCAAATGGCAACCCTCTTCATTTCACAAATTTTCAAGTACCATGGCTTGCCAATGTCCATAGTGTTGGATAGAGATCCTAGAATGACTAGTAATTTTTGGAAGGGTCTCTTTGAGAATTTAGGGACAAGGCTAAACTTCTCTTCGGCCTATCATCCACAAACGGATGGCCAAAGTGAAATAGCTAACCTAACAATTCTCGATCTACTAAAAGCCTATGTAATGGAAGTAGATCAAAGATCCCAATGGGAGAAGTACTTACCCTTAGTGGAGTATGCTTACAATAACACTATACATACTTCCATGGTAAAATCACCTTTCGAGGTAATTGAGGGAAGATAAAAAAGTCCCTTGCTACTTAAGGTACATGGGAAGATCTTCGCTGCAGATGAGTATAGCCGAGACCTACAATAATCTTTTCAAAAGATTAAGGATGCTATCTCTATCTTACAGCAAAGGCAAAAGGCTGCTGTTGACAAGCACAAAAGAGCCCAAGCCTTTAAAGAAAATGATTGGGTCTTATTAAAGTTTCCCAAGGCGCGATTAAGGCACACGACGGGCAAGAATCCTACGGGCCACCAAAAGTACTATGCTAAACTAGCAAAAAGGTACTATGGTCCCTTCGAGATTCTTAGGCCAATCAATGAGATGGCCTATCAACTCAAGTTGCCCAATCATTGGCTCATACACAATGCTTTCCATGTGAGCCTATTAAAGCCTTACAAAGTAGAGCCACCTCAAGAACCACCACTTCTGCGGTACGGTTTAGTGAATTCAAGGTGACTTGTGTATTTTGAGTTTCTATCATTTGACGTTGTTTTAGAAAGTGTTTTAGCGTGTTTTTATTGCCAATTTTGTGTCCATTGTAAGAGGGTACTATGGTGAGAGGTTTGCCACACCCTAAGACAGTGTGTGTATGTGTGTGTTGGAAATGTTTATCATTCACTAAGAATTGAGTTAGTTTTGTACAAGCTCTACGATAGCATCGTAACAAACCATCTCCATTTGCAAGTCACAAACAAGATATATTCAAGTTCCATTCCTCTCTCTCTCTTCCCTTTGCTCTAGCTCTCTCTGCTCCATTTGGTGTGTGAGATTGGTGTGGAATTGCTTGTGTGTGTTTAGTGGTGCATCTTCTTGGTTGTGACAAAATCTCTCTTGCATCCTAGTTCGCATACCATAACTAGGTGGTGCCCCTTCACTTGTTTAGTTGTGGGTTTGTTGTTATTGTTTCTTGCTTGTGGTTGCCCCAGCCCCAATTGAGTAGCACGGGAGCCTTGAGGGGTTTTTAGAGGTTGCCTCTCTTGTTGCCCGCCCCAGACCGCCTTAGTACTTCAAACAAGAAGTAAGTTACAAAGGGATTATACCCTTTTGGAGCTCCCGCCTTGCTCCACTCTCACCACCTCACATCAACTTCACAATGCACCACAATGCTTCACAATCCATTTTTGTGTGTAGAAGAGGCCTCCTTTTATAGGCCAAAAGGGCTGCCCTCTCTCATGAGAGGCAGCCGTTTGTAGCCGCCCTTGTGTAGACAAGTCCAAATTAGACTCTCCAATCCGCCCATGTGTGGTTGCCATTGAGAAGACAAGTTTGTCTTTGAAATTGGCCACCGGCCATTGACTTTCGACCACCAGCCATTGATTGGAGGGTCCAAATTGGTCCCTCCAATCCACCCATGTGTGGCCACCCTTGAGAAGACAAGTCCGTCTTTGAAATCGGCCAGCAGCCATTGACTTTTGACCACCAGCCACATCGGCCACCGGTCAACCGGCCAAACAACCGATTGTTTTTCGACCATTTTTCGACCGTCGTCCGGCCATAATATTCCAGCGAAGCCAGTCTTGATCTTTGCTCAATATTCTGGCAATAAAATTTTTGGTTTTTTGGCGAGTGATTTTCTTCACACATGATGGCTTCTCCTCATAATGGGGGCCTTACAATGTGCATTTTTAGTACATAAAGTTACAAGCGGTAAATAGGCTCCATCGTTAACATTGTTGTCCCAGATTGTATGCCTACAAATTGTAGATTGTAGAGCTAGTTTATGCATATGAGAGCATCAATTTTGATGTGATTGATCGTGGTTTTCACAATTGTTTATAGTGGTCAAGCAATCTCCCACTTTGTTGTCATTTTGACACAAATTATGGTTGAGATTTCTCTTAAGTTTTCTTGCCATAATTTGGTTTCTTGACATTCATCTGTGAGATATGTGTGATAGTTTAGAGTCAATACTTGCTGATACTTATGTTGTTGTCGTGGTCACACAAGGCACATTAGGCGCCGTTGTTTCATAGGTATGAGGTAGTAGCGGAGATGTATGTGAGATGCAGATGAGGTTTCAAGGCATGCTAGAGTGGTGGATTCATATATTAGTGATGGTCATGTCATGTTTACCTTTAGCAATCCTCCCCCTTATATGTCTTCTAGACTCGGTGACACTTCTCCCCATTGGTTGCTAGATGAGAATGCAATTTTCCATGTCACACCACATCATGAGTAATTCAACACATTCTTTAGAGGGAGCTTTGGTTGTGTATACTTGGATGATGGTTCAGCTCTTGACATTGTAGGTGAAGAAGATACTTGCTTGTCATTACCCACCAGTGGTGCGTCATATATGCTATGACATGTGCTCTATGTTCCTCAATTGAGACAGAGCTTGATCTCAGTGAGATAGTTAGCAGATTGTGGGTGTCAAACACTTCTTAGAGGGTAGTCTTTCTAGATGCATTGCAGATTGATAGTGATTGCCAGGGGAGCTTGCAGTGGCTTGGTATATCATATACATGTATCTGAGGTACGAGATCGCATCATGCATTGAGAAAGAAACGATACGTGTCTCCTTTGTAGGTGAGCTCCACCATGCTCACAAGACAGAGCATTTAGTTGTGTAGGATGTCATGCCAAGGGTAGGACTATACGGGCACGGCCCGGGCAATCAATGTACCGGACACACATGCAATAAGGGGGTCTATATATGGAA
Source organism: Adiantum capillus-veneris (assembly GCF_014529385.1). NCBI lineage: Eukaryota > Viridiplantae > Streptophyta > Polypodiopsida > Polypodiales > Pteridaceae > Adiantum > Adiantum capillus-veneris. The sequence goes on from NC_140933.1 coordinate 14,318,122, forward strand.
GAGGGCCAGGGGCCTATATATAGGATGGTTGGGAGGTTATTCGCATGTCTGACTACCCGCTGGTCTAACATTGGTATCAGAGCTAGGGGAGGGGAAGGCCATGGAGGAGGGAAGAAGAAGGGGCTTGCTTCTTGCATGTCTGTCTACCCGCTGGTCTAACATTCAACTCAAAAAGTTGAATTTGTTTGCTACCGTTATCTGCTAGTTGAGCAGTTTCTACAAAGAGTCTTATCAAGGGGTTTGACTACCAAGAGCTTGGATTGCAAAGGCAACACCCAGGCTTCCCAGTGCAATTCTATCTGTTTTTCCTGGTAGGGGACGTGCTCCTTTGCATTTGAATATGGGTAAGTGAACACTATGTTCAAACTCCAGGTACGCATCTATTGATTTGGTGTTATTCCATTTTTTAGTATGTTTTGCTTGGTTTTTTCAAGACATATAAATACGCTTGAATGTTTCAGAGCCATGACAAGGGCATGTCGGAACAAAGTATTTTGGGCCGTAGTGTCCACTATACCTTATGCTGTTACGAACCTAGTTGTAGGGTTCGATTTGGCACATGTTGTCACATGGGACACAACATGGTCTAGGAACTCAAGGAGTTCAGTTTAGCCAGTGTGGAGCATGATAATGAGGGTCCCTCTCACTCTTGTCGCGGAGTGTTTGCAGTTACCTCCACACACAAGTACCAGCTCGTACTTGATGGATGTCGCTTTTCTTGATATCCTTGTTTGAGACACATTCCACATGTGGAGAATATGAGTCTCTTGGACTGACACTGGCGCCAAATTTTTACCAATGTGTCGCGATGAAGTCCCTAGGTGCTGGTCGTATCCATTGGTTCGACCATTTTACGCACACAGTATTAGGAGCAATTTCAGTGGCCAAAAATTGTTGGGTACTAAGTACAGACTTGTTGTGATTACAAGTGCTGTGAAACCACCTTAACGGAGGGTTGTTTCTACATATAGAAAAGTATGCTACGTTCATGAGAATGTCTCATGGTTGGTACCTAGGTGTGACCGGGTTGTCACATTATATTATGGTCCAACTTTTGCTGCAAAGTATGCTACGTTCATGAGAGGGTCTCATGGTTGGTTCCTAGGTGTGACCGGGTTGTCACATTCTATTATGGTCCAACTTTTGTTGCAAGATTTTCACGTAAGTATAGTGGAAAGTCTTGCCATGGAATTGTGGTTCGGATATGTTTCTGTTAAATGCATGCACACTAGGTGTTATGGGCCCTAGTGTTTAACACAAATATATTCGGAGCGGCATGCAAATTCATGGACTTTATTGTTTCTGTAATTTTTTGCACTGTCAGTGCAATTTCTCTTGCAGATTTAGTATGAGTTTACACCCTGCCATACAAGGTGATGGCTAAGTATGGGTGTTTGTGTTTGGATGCTTGAAACTCCAATCTGATTTCAACCTAGTTGGTTGTCTCCATTCCATATCGAGTATATGGCTAGATACTCAATGATTGAGTCATAGTTTGTCGTCAGTCGTGGGCGACTGTCTGTAAGTGGTTGGGGGAAAGCACCTCACTTTTACTGTTGCTATTCATCCCGTGTAGGACGGGTAGCTTAGAAGAATTATATTTAGTACTAAAGGATATGCAAAGTGCATACGTTAGTAAAGCACGCTAAAGGATGTGCTAAGTGCATACGTTAGCAAGAAGTGAAACAACTAGATCGGTTACCTTTCTCGTTTGGAGTTTGCTTCATATGATGAAAGGCATGATACGGCTAGTTCTAGTCTCTGCCTCAAGTTATCAACCTTAATCATCAGTTTGGATGAGATTGACTATTGGCAAGAAACCACCGCAAGTCAAGGACTTGGTTGCTGCTGATGAGTATGTCAGCATAGTACTTTCATGGAAAGATGAGCCGAGGTTATATTGCACATTCCAGTACCTTCAGAAAGTCTGAAACCTGGGTATGCATTTAAACATCTCTTAGTTGTGATAACTCGTTTAGCATTCTCAAGTGAGTTCTAAATGGAGCCTTCACGCTCTTTTGATTATGAGTCAATTAACCAAGATGGTTGCACAAGGACAACAATGTAGCAAATCAAGATGTTACTCTTGATTTCATTGAACCTCCCAATGAACCGGGTTCCGATTCAACGAACCATTGGATCCATGAGGGATGCCATGGTGGAAAACCTTCGTGTTCTTATGAAGATACCACCACTTGTGTTTTCGAGGACAAAAACGCTTCTCCAAGGGGGGAGTAATGTCATGCCAAGGGTAGGACTATACGGGCACGGCCCGGGCAATCAATGTACCGGACACACATGCAGTAAGGGGGTCTATATATGGAAGAGGGCCAGAGGCCTATATATAGGATGGTTGGGAGGTTATTCGCATGTCTGTCTACCCGCTGGTCTAACATAGGATGTGCCAGTAGACTTTGTAGAGATGGAGGTAGACCAATAGTGTTCCAGTGAGACACAACAAGAGTTGTCAGAGTCTGCAGACATAGGTAGAGCATGTATGCTTCCTAGAGACACAAGCAGAGATGATGAACATTGAATTATTTGATATGCTTATGCTAGAGACTGATGATTTGATGCCAAGATGCATGGTTTTGCCTGTGGGTGAGAGGGATGTAGCCATCCCAATTTCATCAATGATACATCCATACGTGATGGATAGTCTTGATAATGTAGTGCATGCAAATAGCACAGGGGAGGCTAGTACAACTAGGTTTTTGTATGCTAGCATTCATGCATCTCATGTACGACCTACTAGTGGCAAGGCTCGACCTAGCAGCTATAGTGGGAGTAGGACTTGTCAATTGTAAAGAGAAAAACATAAGCATGGGGCATCATGGAGATTTACAAACCATACAGAGTTGTCTACAAGACCTTCATGCAGTCTCTAGCATGGATATGCACGCTTGCTTATGACTAGAGCCGATACGATTGGATATAGATCAACTGAGTGAGCTAGTGGATGTAGGTTGAGAGAGTCTCTCACCTTGATTTCTTTTGCATACTAGTAATTTTGGCCAGTAGGTCCCACTCGTTGGTGCATCGCCTTTAAGTGGGAATTTGTTGGGGTAAAGGCATTATACCTCTACCCATGGCTGAGCAGCCGGCCACTCGTCTAGTGACCATATACTTACCTTATTCATGTATATACATATTGAATAATGGACTTCTCTCATTCTAGAGGCTTGCTTCACCTACAAAGTCGTGCACTCTTGACTCTCCTCTTCTCTCTTCTATACCGCACCGCACCGTGCACACAAGCATCCGCAATACGTGCACTTTCAACACTAACACCCAATCACCTTCTCAAAAGCTTTTGGTCTAAACCTATGCCTATTGACAAATCTGACTTTGTTTTTAGCCTTGCATCCTTTAGTTTAACACTAGTCTAGTAACCTAATAGGACATAAAAGTGTCCTTTCAGGGTTTTGAAAAAAAAATATCCAAAACCATAGTAGATCCACTCATTTTGAAAAATTATTTCATGAAATTATAGTTCAAAGACTACTACATATGGAAAAAATAAAAAAAGTTGTAAAATTTCTCATGTCTTGGTCACAACAAGTTGTTAACCACTTATGGACACCCTATCACCTTTGACGGACACCTTATCACTTTATTTGAAACATGGACCGGGCTTGTTGGTCCTATAGGTGCGTAGGTGATTGTCAATGAGAGGCGCACCACTTATCCCATTTTTACATGATTTTTGCTATGACCCCTCACTATGGGCGCCCCTGTTTGAATGGGTCAAATTCATATAACAGGTCCATTTTGACCTAAAATCCTCATTCTTTGAGGTGCATGCTAGAGAAGTGTTGTTGCTCTACCTCTACCTTCTGAATCTCCATCGTGTGCTCATAAGAGTGTGTGTGCGCGCGCGCGCGCACGCGAGAGAGAGAGATAGAGAGAGAGAGAGAGAGAGAGAGAGAGAGAGAGAGAGAGAGAGAGAGAGAGAGAGAGAGAGAGAGAGAGAGAGATCAAACATTGTGGCGGCATTGACGGCGGCGACGCGGTTGAGCGCTGCAACAACGACTCCTTCTTCTTTGTGGCACAAAATCCTTCACGATGAAAAAGCATTGAGCGGTGAGTGACACACCATTGCCCCTTTGAGCTGGGTTAGTCTAGTTGTGTGCTTACAGCCATTTGTAGCTTGCACACAGTGTTCGACAAGTTCCGAGCTGCCAACACATTCGAGAAAAGCGCACATTTTTGGCGCCACTACTGGGGACTGCCTTGCGCTAAGCTTGAGGAGCACTCAATGCTACCTCATGAATCCATTCACTTCTTCCATTTTTTTTTTATATTTAGTTGTGCTAGATCTTTTGTAGTGTTACAAGGTGCAGGTTTGAGCAAGTTCTCTTAGATATGTTAACCTCTGTAATGTGTAGGTTTTAGAAAACTGTTAGTATTAATAGCTTATTGTGTAGGTTTTTTGAAGTGGACATTGAGTAAGTGGTTAGCTCTGGTAGTGTGTAGTGTGCTGTGTTAGGTAGTGTATGTGGAGTGCTAATTAGTGTTAATTAGTTCTACTAGCTATAAGTAACTTAGACAGAGCTGCCAAGTGTAATTGTGTGCACACGTGAGGTAGGCTCTATGTGCGTTGTTGGAGTGTGCAATCCTCCAGGGTCGACCAAGAAAGCTTCGGGCCTCTGGCTGTAGACAAGAGCTTAGCAGATGTTCAAATTCGGATAAACAAGTGCAGCTAGACTTAATTAGGGCTTAATACAAGTAATATTGATGATTAGAGAGAGTTTGAGAGAGAAGACTGCAATTAAGAACATTATTAATTGATACAATGATAAGAAACATAGATTCAAAACTCAAGAGATCTATTCAATTGATAGGTGATACAACTTCAATTTTTTTGATTGCCCTCTTTACAATTGGATTGCATGCGCCGCATCGGTATGCCTTTTGAATTGCAACCCTTCAACCAAAAAATTCTCAAAAATTGAACCACCGTTGAGTCCTTTTGTGCTCTTGATGCTCTTCACGCCCTTCCCTTGTCTTCTCCAACTACTCTCAAGAATTCCCTTGTCTTCTCCAACTACTCTCAAGACTTCCCTTCACTGTTCGTTCCCAAAAAGCCTTCCCAATAACCCTCCAAAAATGGCCTAAAAAGAAAGAAGAAACAAAATAAAATTCTGTGCATCCCCTTTTATAGAGAAGCTAAACCCAAAAGAGAACAATTGGGTGTTTTTCTCTCCTCGTACAATCAACTTGAGCTCAATGTAGCATCTATTTTGCATTGCATACAATTGGCATTATCCCTTATAGAAACCATTGCAGGGCATGGCCCTTAGCCGGCAACCTCGGCCACCCATGCTCTCCCACAACATGGGAACTGCCCCTTTGATTGGCTCTATTTGAATTTTCCCCGGCCTTTGAAGCCTTTGATCTCTCTCTCTCTCTCTCTCTCTCTCTCACACACACACACACACACACACACACACACACACACACACACACACACACACACACACACACACACACACACACACACACACACACACACACACACACACACAAGAACCTTCTCTTATACCTAGGCCCCGGCCTCTTCCTTCTCACATACAAGCCCCTCCCCGAGACACTAGTGACCTCGCTAGTGGGGGGGGGGGGGGGGGGGGGGAGTTGTCTTCAAAAACTTCTCAAGGAATTCAAGGATATATTTGCTTGGACATATCATGATATGAAGATGTTCCACATTCCATGGTGCAACACAAAATTCCCATGAATAGCGTGGCTAAGCCAGTCTAGCAACGACCCTACCCATTGAGTCTTAAGTATGCAAATAATGTTCAAGAAGAGATTGAAAAGCTTGTCAATGCGGATTCATAAACTCTATTGAGCACTCAGAATGGGTGTCTCCAATAGTTATTGTGCCTAAAAAGAATAGGAAACTCAGAGTGTGCATGGATCTCAAGAAGGTCAATGCCACCACTAGGAGAGACCATTATCCTTTCCATAGTCAGAACATGTACTTGAAAGCGTTGCAGGGAAGGAAGCTTGTAGCTTTTTAGATGGGTACTCTCGCTATAGTCAAATCACAATTGCTATAGAGGACCAAGCTAAAACTACTTTTATAACCAAATTTGGAGTGTTTGCATTTTGTGTTATGGCTTTTGGCTTAACCAATGCCCCTGCTACCTTCCAAAGATTAATAAACACTGCTTTTAGGGAATATTTGAGGGAGATTTGTGAAGTTTTCTTAGATGACCTTTTTGTTTATTCCTCTTGAAAAGAACATCTATTGTGTTTACAGAAAGTGTTTGAAACATGCAAATTGTATTGCATCTCATTAAACCCTTTCAAATGCGAATTTTGGGTTAAACATGGAGTCATTTTAGGGCATATAGTGTCCAAGAATGAGATTTCCACAGATGAGAGAAAAATTGAAGCCATTTCCAATTTTCCACCACCTACAAACAATAAAGGAGTTCAAAGGTTCATGGGCCATGCTGGTTATTACCGGTGGTTTATTTTAAACTTTGTTGAGATAGATCGTCCATTGTACAAGCTTCTTATTGAGTTCCATTGGACCGCGGAGTGTGAACATGTTTATGAGTTATTCAACAAGGCCTTGACAAGTTTTCCAATCCTACGAGTGCCCGATTGGAATGTAATTTTCCATGTGCATATTGATGCATTAAACTTTGCTATTGGGTGTGTTCTAGCTCAACCAGGAGAACATAAATTGGACTACCCCATTAGCTTTGCAAGTCGTCAATTAAATGATGCTGAGAGGAACTACACCACTACAGAGCGGGAAGGTTTATCTATGATTTATGCCGTGAAGAAATTTTGCTACTAGCTTCTTGCAACAAGTTTGTTTCCTATGTGGATCATCAAGCATTATTGTATCTAGTAAATAAACCTTGTTCCATGGGAATAATTACATGCTGGTTATTAATTCTTCTTGATTTTGATTTTATCGTTGTGATGAGGCTTGATAAAAGACATTTCATGGAGGATCATTTGTTTCATATACCCAATGGTGAAGCCCCTAGTGGAATCAATGATGAATTGCCCAATACTTCCATGTTCCTGGTCGAGACCATGCCTGAATGGAGTGAGAAGATTGTGAACTTTTTAGTTAATGGTTTGCCACCTAAAGATCTTCATAAGGATATATATCAAAACCTATTAAAGAAACGCGAACCTTATTCTCTAATTGAAGGAACTCTCTAAAAGCTAGGGAAGGACGATATTCTTAGATGTTGTGCTCGTGAGGATGAGTATTTATACATACTACAAGAAGCCCACATGGATATAGCTGGAGGAAACTTTTAGGGAACTAACTGCTAGGAAGGTGTTGCAATCATGCTAATGATGGCCTACCTTATTGAAAGACGCATCATTTTTATAAAAGGGTGTGATGAATGCCAACATTACAAGATCACACAACAAAAGGATAAGATGTCCTTACATCCTATTAAAGTGACTTAACCATTTGAAAAATGGGGTTTAAACTTTGTAGGCCCAATTAGTCTGGCAGCTCGTAACACTCAATCTCGATATATTATTGTTGCCACCGACTATGTGACAAAGTGGGTGGAAGGGAAGGTGACATGCAAGGCTGATGCAAGGTTAACTGCTAAGTTTCTCTTTGAGAACATTATTACAAGATTTGGTTGTCCCTTTGAGATTGTAAGTAACAATAGTACTCATTTTATAAATGGAGTAATAAGGGAGCTCACGAAAAACTTCATGATAGCCCACCATAAGTCTACAACTTATTATCCACAAGAAAATGGCCAAGCTGAGAGCACTAACAAGACTTTAATTTCTATCTTGACGAAAACAGTGGAAGCTCATTGCACAAATTGGGATTAAAGCTGACATCAGCTCTATGGGCTTATTGTACTGCTTACAAAGTGGCTATTAATTGTACACAATTCAAGATGGTATATAGCCAAGAAGCAGTTATGCCATAGGAGTTTGTAATTCCTAGTTTGCGGGTAGCTTCACAAGAAGGTTGGGATGGTAACCCTTTAGTTGAGCGTTTATATATCCTTGAGAGCTTAGACGAAGAAAGACAATTGGATGAGCAAAACGCACTTGTGGAGAAAGATAGGAGAAAGAAATGATTTGACCGTCATGTAAAGAACAAGAATATCAAGGTTGGGGATAAAGTCATTATGTATGGAGTGCGTAACAAGAAAAAAAAGTTGAAATCTGCGGGAAAAGGACCATATAGAGTATGCAAAATCACCCCACAAGGTACCATTCATGTGGAGATTCTTGATGGAGTTGAACCATTGGATTACTCAATGTGAGTAAATTTAAAGATACTATGATCCTTTAATCCAAGAGGAGCTACATGCCATCCATAAAAAAAAGGCAGTCAAGGCACAAGCAGAATTGAAAAAGATACAAGCTCAAGCTGAGGCTACGGAGCAACAACAACGTATTAGACGCCAACGAGATCAGACAAACCTTGGAGTTACACATGCATTTCAAGTTGAAATAGAGGATGATTGGTTGCACTCTAACACACCTCTATGACTATGGAAGGTATTATACACCTAGGACACAAGTGGATGCTAGCGATCAAATGCACTATTGATTAGGGGACTGGGAGTGTCACAACACAAAAACCAACTCTTAGCCCTGCCACTCAAGCAATAGTTCCTGAGATATCACTTCCTGAGAAAATACAACCCAAAACATTGCATGTCCAAGAGGTTGAACCATCTGTACCTATAGCCCAACCCTAGAGATTCAACTTTTGTAGCTGAAACAAAGCACGAGACACACAAGACTCATCGTAATATAACAAAGAAAACATAAAAATGGGTCCCTAAATCTTCTTTAGCGACCATTTTTTATGCTAAAAAGAAAAAGCCTTGTAAGAGACACCCCACTCGCTCCAAGAAATGTAAGAAAACATTGCGTTGGATTCCTAAACGACTATTGGAAGCCCAAGGCTACTATGAAGGGAATGATCAAATCTAGGTGCCTAAATGTAAACTGTGTTCTTACATGTCACCTATAGACCCATGTGAGTCAAATCCTATAACAATAAAGCCGATTAAAGACAGTGGGAAGGGAAAGATAGCAGAATACTATACCTGATCCGGAGCTAGTTTGGGCACCCAAGCGAGAACGACTTATATTGGTCGACTCAAACATAGAAAAACAAATGAAGCTTCTTGCTCTTCATGTAGTTCTTCTACAGAAACACAAGCTTCTTCACAACTTTCACCTACCACCAAAATTGTACAAGAACCCCAAAAAGAATAATACCTCCCATTGTAAATCCATCACCTAAAAAACAACATTTCAAGTAAAATCATGGGAGAGTACCTTACCATCCTTTCAACTAGATGAAACTCCTAGGGTGGTGAGAAACTATTGGTCAAAGTCTTCACCCATAAGAACTTGGAACAATTAGTTTCAAAAGGTGACGAAATTGTTCCAAAAGGTATGATCTACCCAAGAAAGGGAGGAGTGTTTCCTAACATCCATCATTCACTTGCTCCCCTCTTAACCTTCCCCCCTGACCACTCAATCTCACAATCTTAGGGAATGTATATATATAGCCCTATACTCATGAAAACAAAAATACAAAAGTAAAAGAGCAAGAGCCACCAAACAAAAATCTAGAAACCTACAAATTCTAGTACATGACCCAAAAATCATAACAACACATTATGCACAAGGACATGACCTTTTGACATGACCCTTATAATATTTGCATACTAACCAAAATCTATCTGTGTGTACAGATATGGCTAGTATGCTAGAGTCATTCACTCCTACCTTGGGTGAGAGGTACCGTGTTTACTTTTCACAAGTGATTTACATAGTCTAACTGGTTTTTGCCTATGAATGGGATTTGGTAGATACACTAGCGGGTGAGAAGAATTTTGAGGAATTAGAATGAATGATACGTCTCTTGACCATGACTGATCCCTACTTAGTAGAGAATGTCTCTCATTAGGGAAAATTTAGACTCACAAAGGGGCCTTATAAGGAGTTTAACTTCCTCTCTTATGTCCAAAACGGGCGTGTGGTAAATTTTTTGCAAATCAACTCTAAACTTGGCGGAAAAGATTTGGCAGTTAGAATCTACTCTTCAAGATCTTTCTATAGATATATAGCACGCCACGAGATTCCTCATATTTTGAAAGATTCTATTTTTATTCTCTTGTGATGTGACAACTCTGTCTAGAATCTAGAGAATAAAAAATAGAACCTTTCAAAATGTGAGGAATCTCATGACGTGCTATATGTCAATAGAAAGAGCTTGAAGAGTAGATTCTAACTGTCAAATCTCTGCCAAGTTTAAAGTTGATTCGCAAAAAATTTACCGCACACCCGTTTTGGACATAAGAGAGGAAGTCAAACTCCTTATAAGGCCCCTTTGTGAGTCCAAATTTTCCCTAATGCTGATTGCACAAGCTTACCCTTTTGAACAAGATGACTATCCACACTGTTGGCGTGAAAATGAAAAAGAAAACAAGTGCCTCTATAGCCTTGCACAAGTCGCACCGTCAGAAGGAAGAACTATTGCATCGCGGAAACCACATGTGATAAGCACCTGTAAAGATTTATGAAGAACCCTTCTATCATGAAGCACACTTGGAATTAGGAGAAGCCAAGGACATAATGACAAAGCTCGTCTTGAGTAGATGTAAATAGAGTATCCATAGGCTAAAAACAAATAAAAGATGAGAGAGATATGGCCATCCAAAGTTCGGGGTGTACTCTCTCTTGCTCAAAAATGAGCTCTCTGGAAAGTTTGTAGGTGTTGCAGCCATAAAATGGGGCCTCTTTGGATCTTTTATTTGAAAATATTTATTCTCTCTCCTCAGTCAGCAAGGCTCTCTTGCAAGGCTTCATTTAATTGGTCCATTTTTTGCCTCATTTGGGTAGGAAATGGACAACCGGTGAACTTTGGTCAAGGGACACTGTCTTCCTCCGTTGATAACATCTCATCTGCCACAATTTTCATCAAACATGCTAGATATTTCTTCAGTATCTAGCCATTAATATGGTATTTATGTTGTGCACCACCCAAATTTACCAACTGATATGTGCCATTGTCAAACTTGTTCACAACAATAAAAGGACCTTCCCACTTGATTTTAAACTTTTTTTGGAAGTATTGTCCAACTTACTATTGTATCGCAACACAAGATCACCCTTTTCAATTCCCTTATCCTTCATACGTTCATTATCCTTTATCTGAGCTTTCCTTGACACTTTCTCATAGTAGCTTAAAGCCAAAACTCTATCCAATTGCAAACATTGTAAATCCAATAACCTTTTCTGCCAAGTATCTCTTTGCTCTTCATCTCCCAATGACAACAATTTAAGTGCAGGAATCTCCACTTCAATTTGCAACAATGCTTCTTTTCCATAGACCAAGTAGTAAGGAGAAAATCATGTGCTCGTTTTAATAGTAGTTCTATAGGCCCATAATGCACATGGAAACTCTGAATCCCAAGTTTTCCGTGTGTCTTGGTCATATTTGTTAAGATTTTCACCAACTCTCCATTGAATTTTCATTATAATAAGGAGAACTGTACATGTGCTGTATATTAAGATTTTGGCACAGGAAACCAAACAGCTCTCCTCTAAATCCCGGTCCTCTATTAGAAAGTAGTTCTAATGGCACACCAATTTTACAACATATATACTCATATACAAACTTTCCCATTTCCTTACTAGTATCTTTTTGACAGCTTTAGCTTCTGCCCAACATGACAAATAATCCACTTCTATCAAGATGTAAGCATTCCTTTTACTACTCATGGGTAAGGGTCCAATAGCATCAAGACCCCATTTTTCAAACACATCAAAAGCTAGAATTGTCTTTCGTAATTCGGGCTTCAAAATTATTTTCCCCATTTTTTGATAGGATAAACAAGATTTAGACCAATGGTTAACATCCCGCAGGATACTTGCCCATACATAACCTTCTTGCTAAATCTTATGTAACATAATCTTCATGGAAAAATGTCCTCCGCAAAATCCCTTATGATTTTCTTCCAAATCTTGTAAGTTCCTTCTTTCTAGGGCACACGACGCAATATTAAATCATTTTCTTTCATGTAAAGCACATCATTAAGCATTTTGTACTTTCTAGCTTTCTTTATAAAAGCATGCTTTTCGGAGGATGGTAGACCTTAAATAATTTCCTTTCATGTAAAGCACATCATCAAGCATTTTGTACTTTCTAGCTTTTTTTATAAAAGCATGCTTTTCGGAGGATGGTAGACCCTAAAATAAAACACTTTTCAACAGAAAATCCACCTCCTTTGATAACACTTCCCTTCCATGATAAAAAGGGGCATTAGGCTTCAACACAAACACACAAGTGATCATTTCTTGAGCAGCATCATGAGCTTCTTTATTTTGAGACCTTTCAATATGCTGCAAACTCCATGCTTCAAAATTTTTGAGTAAGAATTTCACCTTGAAGCATAATTTCAATTTAGGATTTTTATTCTTCCATACTTCCAATACTTGCTTCCAACAAGGCATCTCCTTTGATTTGTAGGCATCTAATTCCCAACTATAAACAGATGTGCAAGACACCTTCAAGAGCCATGTACTCTGCTTCATTGCCCTTGTTTCCTTATAAGTTTTCCTTGTGCATCATAGATGGGAATTCCTCCAGAAGCAGCATAATGACTTCTTTGTAAGAGCCATCAAAACATAACAATGAAGCATCGGATATGGCAAGAGTTTTGACCTTCTTCCTTTGCACCACCTCTTTCTTAACCAAATGAGGAGTCTCTTTATAAGTGAGTTAACTGAAAAAAGTTAACTGAAACTCCTGAAGTTTAATAACCCATTTCATCACTGTCTTTGATATGTTCGAATTATTAAACATCTGAGGAAGCAATGAATAACTCGTGAGAAATGTGAACGAACCATGTCTACAAGCATAAACCATACTGCTCATCACCAATTCGATTTTTGAGTAATCTCTTTCATGAGGAGCCTTCACCCTGCTGGCATAATGCAAGGGTTTCATATATTGAGATTCATTCCCTCTTTGCAACAACATAGCCCCAATGGCATCATCTCCCACACTGATGGGTTAACATAAAACTCCTTTTCCCAGTCCTGAGCTTGCATAATGGGTAGTGTACTCAAAACTTCTTTGACTCTGTCAAACACATCTTCACAATCACATGTCCCCACTGCAATGGATCATTCTTAACCGCTTGCTGTAATGGATACGATAATTGTGATGCCAAAGATATGAATTGAGACAGATACTTAACCTTCTGTATGAAAATGTCCAATTGTCTTGTATCCTTTGGAGATGACAACAATAACAAGGCTTCTACTTTCTCTGGATCTGCTTCAATCCCATTTTCTGCAATCACATGTCCAAGAAGCTTCACCTTGCCTGCAACAAATGACACTTCTTAGGGTTCAACTGACCCTCGCATTGATCATACCTTGAAAAAGTCATTTCAAGCTTCTGAACATGCTCTTTTCTTGAACTATATACACAAAAATAATCTATGAACCCTTTGAAAAACTTCCTAAGGAACGGGGTAAGGACCCAATCCACTTTTCTTTCAAAAGCTCCAGATCCATTTGTCAACCCAAAAGGAAGGCAGCAAAAGTAGAAACAACCCCATGGGGTAATAAAAGTAGTCTTTTTCTGGTCTTCAAAAGCAAGGATAAGTTGGAAATACCCTGAATAGCGACCGCATCCAAAATTTTATCAATGAAAGTTAAGGGATAAGGATCTTTCTTGGTCACTGCATTAAATGGATTATAATCAACACAAACTCTCCAGGGCTCATCTTTCTTTGGAGTGGCCACTATAGGGCTCACCCATTCAACATTATCCAACTGACACATTGAACCCTGCATCCAAAAGTTTCTTCATTTCTTCCTTTAAAGCATTCATTTGCTCCTTACCCATCCTTCTTAATTTTTGTCTTATTGGTTTGGCCCCTTCAACAAAACCCCTTATTTCTTGACATGAAGTGATGAAAAGATTTGAAAACCTCTCCAACATTGTTAAGTACTCCCTTCTTTCTCCTTGTGTCAAATCAGTACTCCGTATGTTTTGAATCAACCCTTTCTTCATTGCAATTCTTGTGTAGGCTGCATCAAATTCTCAAGTTGTTCTAAATGGCTTGAAGCATTTATATCCCCTGACACTTACAATATTTCACCAATTTCTCTCTTCTCCTTGTCCAGCAAGGAATGACACTTCACTCTTATCACTGGAACTAAAAGTAGTGCTACTTTTTGAATCTTCATAACTATCTTCACTGGTAACTTCGAATTCATCATTTTCACTCACATCTTCTAGTGCCAAAGGTTGCTTGGTAGTCATATCAAACACCCTCTTTTCACCCTTCTTGCCATACACACAGATTGTGCCCTTACCCCAATCTTGCACAACACCAACATCTCTCAACCAAGGTCTTCCCAAAATGAGAGGAAAAGCTCCCCGACCAGCTTGAATAACATGAAAGTTTACTATAACCTTCACATTGAAGGTTCAACTTCCAAAATCTTAATCAGCCCCAAACACTTCAATTTGGCATGGTTTTCTAGTCGAATCCTGAACGTAGAGCTTTCTCATGTAATGAAACCCAGTCTCTTAACACATGATTGTGTGATCACTCAAACGTGAGCACCTCCATCAATGTAGGCCTCTCCCATGTCCACACCTTTGTGCCAAGCGTTCACCACAGGATAAATGTCAGGTAACTCTCCCACAACCAACACTCTGAATTATCCATGCTTCGGCTCTTTCTTTGGATTCATTAATGGCTTCCACTCCCTCTTAAGTTTGGGCACCATATTTATCAATTGTCCAAAAGTAAAATATACTTTCCTGCCAATCAGGTCTTCCTTTAAATTGTAAGTTGTTTGGCCTTCTCCCGAAGGTAAATATGCTACTTCAAATCGTCTACAAGGTCTTCTCTTCCTCTTAACTTTTGCATCTTCACCCTCTTTCTCTTTCTCTTTCTTCTTACTGGGAACCGGAGTAGCATAGCCTTCCCTCTCTCTTTTGCCTACGAGCATCATATTTGCTTCTTTTTTTTCAACCCGCACAATACCCACATGACCACCAGAGGTTGAGGCCTGATTTTCTTGTTCAATACCTTGATCTCCTCGTATATCCACTTCATAATCATTAGCCCTGTTAGGAATCTGCTGAGGAAGTGGAAACATATCACTTCCCATCCTTGTTGGCCTTGGACAGTCGTAATAACTAATATCTAATTCTCCTAAATGATTTTCTCCTGTTAAACTCATCATTTAATATGGGGAAGTACTAGGGGAGAAAAAGCTAGAATATTGGTTAAGTTGGCAGATCGGCCACAATAGGGATTCAAAGGAGGGAAAATAGGGATCCAAAGGGGTGCCATTGCAAAAGAGCAAGGTGCAACAATGGGCTTTAAAGACCCTAAGGTTCAGCCCATTAAGACTTCCAAAATGCTAAGGTTCCAAAATTCAAAGATTGTGTCGAATGGTCAAAACTTAGGGAAATTGGATGCTTTGTCAGTGTACACAAAAGTCTTCAAGACTCCTATATAGGAGGGAGAGAGCCCTGTAAGTACGGGATGAGATAGAAACACACACACACACACTCACATGCTCCCTTAACACAAAGAGAATAGGGGACCAGTTGCCCACAAGGTGCACTCAAATCCTATTGGATGGCCATAGAGGTGGACCAATGAGAATTAGGCTAGAGTAAATCTAGTTTTATACATTTAAAAGATCTTAATAAAAGAACCAATAAGAATTAATCTCTCTAGAAGACTATTGGACAGCCTCCAAGGGGGTCCAATGAGCATTTAGCATCCCAATGGCTTGCCTGATTCCTATTGGCCAGAAGACAAAGGGGTCCAATGAGAGTTTAGTTGCATTATTTAATTACCTAAAGCTCTCATAAAAGGGGAAAGGGGGACTTATGTCACAAGGAAATCACTTATGCTTCTCAATTATGACTGGCTAAGCTTTGCAGGGTCTGATGGGGTGCCAGCAATAGTAATTTGCAAGAGGGATCGACCAAGAGAGAGAGGGGGGATTGATTTTGGCAAGGATTATTACACACACACTCACAAAATATCATGTGTGAAGCAAGAAGACTCTCTCTCTCTCCTTCTCAAGCTTTAATGGAAAGCTCATCATCTACTCCAAGCTTGTGAGAAGCGAGGCCTACACCAACAACTCTTGGCTTTGTGATGCAAATCCAACCAAGAGCCAAGCTTCAATGCATGCTCATCTCCTCTACCATGCTAATTACTAAGCTATGCTAAGCTATTATGAGTGATTATGTGAGGAGATATACTTATTTCTCGTAAGTCTACTTCTTCTTCCTCTCAATCTACTGTCATATCCCGCTAGCTCTCACCATCTTGGAAGGGGTGTGAGGTCTTGGGTCTGAGACCGTGAGAAAATTGATGTTGTGTTTTATAAGTGTTTGCTTAGTGCTTGAAGTTTCCATCTTCATTTCACTAGCTAGTTATTGAAGGAACACAGAGAATTGTATTGTAAAATGTCTCCCTTGATGGGGGAAACCTATAATACAAAGCCTTTTGAAGGAGGGACCACCAGCTCCATGTAAATCCGATCCTGAACTGTTGTCAATAGCTTAATTTCTCTCTCTTTTGAAGTATTGTTCATGCCTATCTAACTAGGTGTTATGCTTTTTGTTGCTCTCTCTCCATCCAAGCACTCTTGCTATGCTCATTAGGAATCTATTCTAATGAAATGCTCACTATGTTTATGCTATTTTTTTCTACACACAAGTTACTAGGCCATTAGATGTTACATTGGTATCAGAGCACAAGGTTTCTCTCTTTTTGCTCAAGAAGGGAGGTCCTCAAGCTAATGGTTGATATTATTAATTTCAATTGAATAAGTAGAATAGGTAGTTTTTAGCCTTGCTGTATGCATGACTTCGTGCAGATAACAAGGCATCACCGTCGAGAGCTATGGTCCTAATAGTGGAGTCCTATGGGGCTTGCCTACGGCTTATTAGCCACTATTGAGCTATTAGAAGCTCTACAGGAGCCGGTGCTATTTTGGTGTTGAAAGACCCTCTCTTCTATTCCTTGCAATTAATGATATTCGAGCCAGGGTACAGTATCTTGAGTGCTTTTATAAAGAGGTAAAGAGGAGCAACAACTAGGGCTTGAAGTTCCAAAGTACAACTAAACATTTTACACCTAAAAGTTGTTAGAATAACTGACAATAGTAAAGAGAGTGAAATTAACGTTGATAGCTTTGATTTTGCTAATGAGCAGGCTACTAATGATGCCCCTATGCTTGTTAACTACCTTGTTTATAGGCTTCACCAAGCCATGGGCAATCCATCCCTCCAAAGTGAAGTGCAACGGGAGCTTTGTGCTCATGGGATTCTCCAAGCTCCCCACCATGAAGAGAGAGTACCTAGGAGGCTTCCTTGTGAGACTTCCAAAAGAGGCCGCTCTCCAATTTGGGAAGAATAAGAGGATCCATACGAAGGGCTCAAAATTTTACTTCTTGATGACGCATCTCCTTCCCAAAGGAGAACTCAAGAGCCCCCACCAAAGGAATGAGAAAGAAGTGAGCCTCTGGCTACCTCAGCGGAGATGGCTCCACAAAGACGATAGGCAAAACACTCTTCATCACCTCCTAAACGGAGAAGACCATCGCACACTTTTCCACACCATAATTCAAAGAGGGATGATAAAAAACAAGAGAAGAAAAAGGCAAGAAAGAGGTCCACCTCTTCTCCATCTTCTTCATCCTCTTATGAAGAAAGTGATGGTGCAGACAAGGAGGACCAAGGCAAGAAAAAGGCGACAAAGAGGTCACTCTGTTCTCCATCTTCCTCAAATTCCTTATCTTATAAAGCAAGCGATGGTGCAACTTTTGAACCATCAAAATGAAGAGGCCATAGGAAATCCTATGCCGCATGGAAGATGCCATCCAAGCTCAAGAAGTTCAAAGAGGGAGGAAGAGCATCTCTTTCCTTTACCTACGATGGCACCTTTGGTGCTACAGACAAAGTCTTGGATTTCATCCAACAATTCAATGCGTCGTTTGGAGATGAGGGCTTCACAAATTCCTCTAAGCTACGTCATGTAGCTATGCATTTTCAAAAGTCCGCAAGGAAATGGTGGTCTAGCCTACGAGCAAATGGTGAAGCTCCATGAACATGGAAAGCTTTAAGAGCTTCCATCATGAAGCAATTTTTGGCCACCGATGCCAAAGACAAAGTACTCACCGAATGGTGAAGCTTGAAGCTCTCTCCCTACAAATCCATTCACAAATATGTAGACAAGTTTTTGGGACTTACATCTCAAAGCCACTATCTTCAAAAAGATGGATTTTGGAGAGTAAAAACAACAATTTTGTGCGGGCTTAACTGAAGATATGGTGGAGTATGTCAACTCCCAAAGGCCACACACCATATCTGCGGTCATACACCATACCATGGTGGCTTCACAAATAAATTTCCAAACAAGGGCTAAGAGAAATCTTAAGCCCACGGAAAACAAAGGTTCCAATGAGCCTAAGGGGAAGGACAATGTCCAAAGGCTCCTAAGGGAAATTCCAATAACAACAAATCTAAGGAGAAGGGAGTTTACAAAGGCAAAAAAAAACTCTCTCTTGAAGAGCTTGAGCGTTATCGCAAGGATAACCGATGTTTCAAGTGTGGCAAGCAAGGGCATGTGTACCGCGCTTGCCCCCAAAAGAATGCGCCATGAGTCTCCTAGTGCTACCTTGGTTGAAATCCAAGAAGAGGAAGCTTACCACAAAGGATACTCTCTATGCCATGCTTGGGAAAAGGTAAGAGAACATGATGCTTTTATTCTCTTTGACCCTGGTTCTACTCACAACTTCATATCCACAAAGTTTGCCACCAAGCTAGGCATCCAAGCCTATGAGATGGGAGATGTTCTACCCGTAGATGGTGCTTTCAAGGGGCAAAAAGCTTCAGTCACTCCCTTAATTGGGAAATTGAGGCTCCATTTCCAAAGCTATATGGACAAAGAGGACTTCTTTATCTCTCCTCTCAAGCATGAGGATGTAATCCTAGGGGCACCATAGTTTGATTGCATGGCTGCCAATTTTAAATTCCCTGAAAGGAAAATCTACTTTAGGTTCAAGGAAAAAGATATGTACAGAGATGCCAAAGAGATGGGTAACACCATACCCATTTTACATACGCAAGCTTTCAATAAGTCAATAAAGAGCTCTATTTCCGCGTACATGATTTTTGTTAAATATTCTCAAAATGAACCTAATGCTTTAGCAAAAGAAATTTAAACCTATAATACAAAGCCTTTTGGAGGGGGGACCTCCTCCATGTAAATCTGATCCTCAACTGTTGTCAATAGCTTAATTTCTCTCTCTTTTGAAGTATTGTTCATGCCTATCTAACTAGGTGTTATGCTTTTTGTTGTTGCTGTCTCTCCATCCAAGAACTCTTTCAATGCTCATTAGGAATCTATTCTAATGAAATGCTCACTATGTTTATGCTATTTTTCGCTACACACAAGTTACTAGGCCATTAAATGTTGCATCAATCAGTGTTGAAAGTTCACCACAATTATAACAGTTAGGGATGAACCTCCTTTGTGGCTCAAAGTCGCCTTGTCCCACGACCCACATTAACATTAGGGTGAGTTTCATTTGGCTGGGCCATTCCTCTACCACGACCACGACCACCTCCAAGAACACTGAGCCGCAATTCCTGCATCATGGTCATCATGTTTTGCATAATTTATTGTAATTGTTAAGTGTTTGCAACCCTTTGAGCAGGTTGGGCTTTAGCCTCTGCTTGATTTCCCACATTTTGGCCACCATTACCTTGCACATGGATTGCTTTCCCATACTCATTGAGTCTTTAAGCTTTCCATTGTTTCTCCCTGACAATAGTAATTGCTTCCTCAAAAGTAGCAAGCATTTTCAACTCAAATTTGAACTTCAGACTTTCTTTTAATTTTGCCACAAAATGGTCCTTCTTTAACATGGCTGGAGGGATTTCATTTCCCAAAGCTTTGGCCCATTTATCCCATAAACTGGTAAACTGCATGACAAAATTGTCCACACTTTGACTAGCCTTCTGAGTGTACCCCAAAATTTCATGCCAAACTTCATCTGGTGCTTCAATGCTCATGTATTGTGCAAGAAAATCCTCTTCACATGATCGTAGTCCAAAACCACCCCTGGAGTTTGTGCTTACACCACCTCTTCATAATTTTGTAACCAAACTTTTGCCTCATCCTGTAAATTGTATTGCATCAACCGCAATAATATAACTTGATCTAGTATATTCCACAGTACGCAATTGAATTTCAATTTCTCAATAAAATTCCATTCATTCTCATTAGACAATCCATGAAACTGTGGAAACTCATCCGCCATGTTCGATTGCCACAAAAACGCTTACATGTGATGTCGTAAGTTCAAGGGATGTTGATGGATCACTTCAGTACCTAATCCACCTCACACTGTAACCCAGTCCCCATTGCTTATCTTCACAAAATCTCACGACCCTCCAAAGGTTGCAATCCAATTACAAGACCGCATCAAGTGTTGTCCACAATTTGCACCACATACATAGCCGGTTTTCCATAAGGACCCACATCCCCTTTACATTCTCTGCCTGCAGAATAGACATATTTCACAAGAATTGGAGCACATGAGCACTTGATCCTTAGTGGGGGCACCAAAACAATGTTAGCGTGCAAAGGACAAAGAAATGAGTGCCTCTATAGCCTTGCACGAGTCACACTGTCTGAAGGAATAACTATTGCATCGCCGAAACCACCTGTGATAAGCACCTATAAAGATTCATGAAGAACCCTTCTAGCATGAAGCACACTTAGAATTAGGAGAATCCAAGGACATAATGACATATCTCATCTTGAGTAGATGTCCATAGAGTATCCATAGGCTAAAAACAGATAAAAGATGAGAGAGATATGGCCATCCAAATTTGGGGGGTACTCTCTCTTCCTAAAAAATGAGAACTCTAGAAAGTGTGCATGTGTTGTAGCCATAAAATGAGACCTCTTTGGATCTTTTATTTGAAAATATTTCTTCTCTCTCCTCAGCCAACAAAGCTATCTTGCAAGGCTTCATTTAATTGGTCCATTTTTTGCCTCATTTGGGCTTGGAAATGAACAGCCGGTGACTTTTGGTCCAAGGGAAGGGGTGGGGTTAGTGTCCAGGGGACCAAAAAGGATGGCCAAAGGCACTTGGGAAGCTGAGTGGGAACTCAAAATGGCACCCCTTCTCCCTCAAGAGTCCACGAGCCCCATAGCCAAGCTTTTCCCAAGCTCCTCTCAAGTGTTACACTGCTAATGGGCACCCAATTCTCCCCTTATACCCCATATTTCCTCCTTTCCCATTCCCATGTGGGATAATCCCAATGCCACATGGCATCCTCCTCTTGCACTTCTCCAACTCCTTCCTCCCCCCACAAAAAATTTTCAGCTTGACCCCTTCTTAGGACCAACTTCTCATGAGCATAGTGCACCGCTCCACCAAATGCGACGCCATAAAGCACGGCTCGGAGCCCATTACTTTATCTATCTCCAGAAACTTAAAATCTCAGAATTTCTAATTTTAGATTATCAAGTTGGGCCATTTTCCTTTGTTGCATGCATCTGAAACCACTTTCTAAGTTGAGACCACCTACTTCGGACGCACATAAATCATGATGTACAAGGCCGATTCACAAGCTATAAAGCACGACTGAAAATACTTATTGAAAACCTGAACAACCCAAAAGACCATTACACAAGCCTAGCAAAATCAAACCTTTGTAGATAAATTTTTACATGACCACTCTCGAGACTCAAAGCACTATGCACACATATATACATGAGGCTAGTTAGCAAGCTTTTTGGCATGATCTACTGGCTTTATGCTCATCCAAAAAATGCATGACAATGCCTAGTGACATTCTTAGTGAGCATATGTGCATCTAATGATGATGAAGATTTACATGATTACACAGATGATGACTTTATTTTTCTTGACGAGATGACCAGGATAGGGGTTTAGATTTAGGGCTACCCACCCATCTCTATAATATCATGTTCCCTTGATCCCCTACGGGGGGTGCAAATAATTAGGTTAGGGTTCTCTGTGTTGTTTTGATTGTGTTCAATAAAGGTTGGTGCCTCTTCCACTGATATGCATCGTAGAGGTATTCCTTGTGTTTTCTAGTGTGTACATGAATGCATTGTAGTAGTTAAGATTTTGAGCTTCATGCAATCTTTGTCTAGTTCACTCTGAATCGAGCGTGATCATCAACACAAACAAGTGTTTCTTGTCCATTATCATTGCCTCTTGTTTTTTTTAGCATCCATGTTTGTCTGCTTTAATTGTGATTGGTAGAGCAATATTCAAAAATTGCTTAGTATTAAACATTAGATTCAATGTAATTATATGTCATAGTCCCTTGTCTCAGTTTATGAATCAAGAAGTCTGACTAAGCTAGTTTGACCAAGATAGACATTACAGATATTCTCTTAATACCATGGGAAATGCCTTCATAATTGTCAATGGTCCTTTAGGTTCTTAATCCGGTACTATGAAGCATTGTGTGCAATGTACTAGTGCTTTCTAGTGGGCTTAATCCCACTGGACCTTTAGTTTAAGTATTATAAAGGGAGTTTACTATTGTGATGAACGTCGGGAGGGTAACAGTGTCAATATCATCGTCCAAAGTTACAAAATTGAAAGGCAATAAAAAACAAACAAGTCAAAAAAGTGCCAAACATGTAAGATTTTAAGCTGGAAGAGAGATCCTAGTTTGATTCGGTACTTCACTCACATGTATTGCCTATGGTACTAGAGCCCTAGAGGTTCCCATTGTGGGTGCTTTTCCTTGAAAAGCAAAAATCCCAAGGCATAAAAAATAAGCACACATGTCAAAAATTGAATCAATGTGGAAAACACTTTGGGGGGTCAAACAAAGGGAATAATTCAGGCGATGATTTCATATGCAATTTCTTTTATTGTAGCTTAACTAGAAGGTCTTTTAGGTATAGCCTCTAGCCAGCCCTCAGACATGAAATACTTTGCTTTTGCGATTAAACAAATTAATTGATTAGAGAGAATTGAGAAGCCTACCCATGGTATTAATAGTTAACCTCTAGTGCCTCTTGACCATTAAATTAGCGACCCTAGACTTGTTTATTTTTTTACCTTCACAAGTGCTTATGCGTTTGATTATATTACAGTTTAATGTTTACTACCGAAAAATTGTTTAATATTCTGTTACCAATTAATATGTGTGCCTATTCATTGTATACGCCTTTTTATTATATATGTTCTATGCAAATTCAATTACAGTGCCATTTCTGGTTGATTTTGTAGTAGTTGAAGAAAGCTAAACACTACTTGCTACCGACGCACAAAATTTGCTTGGAAATTGGTAACATCGATGAAATGGATGCACAATTATGAAGTAGTTTTGTTAACAACACCATTAATTAATGCAAATGATGGTTTAGGAGTTTAAGCTCCCTTTACAGTTTACCTCGGGCCGTTAACGGATCTGTGATTCTTCAAAAAGATTAACTAAATCTAAGCTCTTGCTGATGAACAAAATCCTTTTGTGTTGGTTTTCTTGAATTGATTTTCTTCAGCTTTACGTCTTGAGGTACCATCGTTGACTCTCTTCTTTTGTTTCTTACTGAGCTCGGCTCCCTTCTTGCTTGCGATCTCCCTTGTATTTTTTATGCAACTTCCCCTCCTTGCTTATCTCTTCCTCCAAGAGCCTTGCTTGCTCAAGCACGAGAGAAAGAGCGTCTTGCTTCCCTTGGTTTGCTTGCCAAGGCTGTGAGAGAGGAAGAGACTTTGTTCCTTTAGTTGATTCCCCTTGTCCAACACGAGAGCGAGATAGAGCAGGAGAAGTAGGCCTTGTATTTGCTTCCCTTGCTATGCTTCTCTATTTTCTTCTCTTCCCGCTCCTCCTTTGCGCGCTTTACTAGCCAAGGTGAAAAGACAGAGCTTACAAGAGAGAGAGAATGAACCTCTCTTGCTTAGGACAGAGAAAGAGACCCGTTGTTGCCGTCCTTCTTTGCTCTTCCTCCTTCTCTTTCCTTGATTCCAACCTAAACAGCTTCTTCTTTTCTCATCCTCGTTTCAGGCACCAAAATCTTGCCTTATAGCTCTTGTGCTGCCCTAAAAGAAACTCCCAAAATTTTGCCCCACCACACAGTCACGGTGCCGTGATTAACGTGGCATGGGAATGGGACTCAATGACATGGCAATCAAGACTTGCAAGAACATCATTTGTGGTGGAAAAAATCCCAAAAAGCTTCACCATGGGCCTGCATGCATGTTCCACTTCACACGCGACACTGCCCAATGCTTCCACAGCCCGCTGCAATTCCCTCTCTCTCCGCTTGTGCCTTTGCCCGTCGCCACGCCATTTCTTTCCTCTCCTTTTTCCTCTTTTCACACTAAAAACCCCTTCTTTAACTTTTATGGGCAGGCGGCCATTTCCTTAGGCTTATGGGAGGCCTTGCAACTTGGTTGCCTTCCGGCGGCCTAGAAAATCTACAAGGACACCACATTTGACATGCATAGCGGCTAAACCATTGCCAAGCACAAAACTTTCCTCCAACCTTGCTTTTATTAGAGAGTCCTTGAATAACAAGAATTTTGTTGCCCACTGCAATTCTTTGGATAGTGTCACTTGCCTTCGAGATGCAAGCATAGGTGATCGCCTCAATGAATGGCCTTCCCTTCTTCGCATTCAGCCAAAATTATCCACTAAAACCTTGCCACAACCGTAATGAGCATATCCTCTAATCAGCAATGCTCCAAGAGACGACAATTTTGAGCTGAAAGCTCATCAGCTTTCGAACGCGCATTGTCTCACTATCTTTTTTGGGGGAAAAACAATAGGTACAAAAAAGTTGCATTCTTGCCATTCGGCGGACCTATCAACAAAGTTTCTATAGTCACACTCAATACTTATACTATACACATGTTTTCTTAGTTCCCTTTGGGCCTTTGGATCCAAAAGAGGCCATGGAGCATGCCAAAATAATAATGGATCTCTTACTAAGTGGAACCTTGGTAACAATGATGAAGTGCTAAATACAGCAAACATGAAAAAATTAGGTTTAGCATTATGGCCTCTAGAATCCCATAGAAACTACTCAATATCTAGGCAAATTTATAGTTTATGATAGGTTATGGTTACTACCCACAAAATACACACAATTTGCCTAAGAACGAGTAATATTGAAAAAGCTACACTTGCTATACTAGAATGCATCTTATTCTTTGGCAATCAAAAAACTCAACCATCATCATATACTATGGTATATAGTATATTAGGTTCCCCAAAACTCAAGGAAAATTAGATTTATGTTATACATGACACTTACACAATCAAAATTGCATTTGGATATCAAGAAAGCCACCAAAAAAATCATAAAAGTGCTAGTTTTGCCCAAAAACCAGGATT
Source organism: Adiantum capillus-veneris (assembly GCF_014529385.1). Taxonomy (NCBI): domain Eukaryota; kingdom Viridiplantae; phylum Streptophyta; class Polypodiopsida; order Polypodiales; family Pteridaceae; genus Adiantum; species Adiantum capillus-veneris. Next base: position 14,343,560 of record NC_140933.1, read on the forward strand.
AGGCAATCCTTGTAATTTGGTCATAACTTTCAATTTCAGCACTAGTTCTCCCTAGAAGTGTCAAAACATGTTGAGAACTACAAAGGCTTTTCCTCTAGCAATCTAAACATCACAAACATGAAGTTTAGAGTGGTAAATAATAATAAAAACCAAAAATAGAACCCGTTTTTTTACATAGTTTAGGTTCAAAAATGTCGTGCATGAGTAAGATTAATCTTGAGATAGATAATCCAAAAAAAAAAGTTAAGTTTTTTACAGCTCATAAGGCAACTTTGTGGATATATAGCACCTATAAATTCATTTTCAAACTCTTCAAATAATTCAAGAAAAATGGTCACTTAACAGGACACAAAAGTGTCCAAGGACATAAAAGTGTCCAAGGACATAAAAGTGTCTTGTTACCATTCTAGTGTTAAGCTTTTGCAAGCTCAATGTCTTCAAGCCTTCTTTCCAATTTTTCCAATTTTTGTATGGCAATGCAAGAAGGTCTTCTTTAATTCCATCTTCCCATGGTAATACATTTCATGTAATAACTAAATCTTCATTTGGCATCACCGTGTTTTGACCACACATCAATTCAACAGGAATATAGCCAGTGACTAAACTATGTGTCGTACAGCCAACCCATAATGCAAAAGGAAGTAACCTTGGCCATTCTCCAAGCTGACCTTCACAAGGCTTAGACAAAGCCTTAATTATCGGAGGATTCCCTCTTTCACTCTTGCCATTGTCCTCTGGGTTATAATATAAGCACACATTAAAGTTAAGTTGATGCCTTGGGGGGTTCACTAAAAGCTATATATTGTAGCATGTAAGTTCAACATAAGGGGTTAATTTATCTTGTGAAAGTCTAAAAAATATACATACACAAGGGTGTTTCAAATTGAAAAGGGTCTTTTTATTAATACAAGTGGTACATAAGGGGTCTCTATGTACATAAAAAAAAGTAGAATAGGGGGTTTTATAAATATCTCTTAAAGGCAGTGACGGCCGGCTTTCGGAGCCAAGGCCATGGGAGTAAACCCCATTCAGGGGGGGAGCTTAATAATTTTAAAAAACCGTTTTACTTCCCGGCATGCTGCCTCCATTCCCCTCCTTGCTCATGCGCCCATAGAGGGGCCGCCCCCCCCTTGGCACCACCCTCTCCCTCTCCTCCATTATCAGGCCAACTCTCACCCTCCCTCTCTTTCCCCAGCCTGGCACCACCATCTCTCTCTATCTCTCTCTCTCTCTCTCTCTCTCTCTCTCTCTCTCCTCCATTATCAAAGCGGCAACAATCTCTCACTCTTTCTCTTGTTTGTCATAAGCCAGAGGGGCCACGAACCTCTCTATGTCCCTCATCCATTATGCATGGCGAAGTCTCTCTCTCTCTCTCTCTCTCTCTCTCTCTCTCTCTCTCTCTCTCTCTCTCTCTCTCTCTCTCTCTCTCTCTCTCTCGTTCAGCCCCCCACTCTCTCTCCCTCGTTCACTCTCTCAAATTCTCTCTCTCTCTCTCTCTCTCTCTCTCTCTCTCTCTCTCTCTCTCTCTCTCTCTCATTTCTCTCCCTCGTTCATCCTCCCCACTCTCTCTCCCTTGTTCGCCCCCCCCCCCCCCCTCTCTCTCTCTCTCATTCCATACACACACACACACACATACTCACACTCTCTCAAACTCTCTCTCTCTCTCTCTCTCTCCATTTCTCACCCTCGTTCAGTCCACCCACTACTAGAGTGCAAGTTCGAGAGTCTGAGTACCACACCCTACTAGAGTGCTCAGATTTTGATCACATCCGAAATTGCTTCTCTCACATTTTCAGCCATAACTTAGACCTACAGACTTTCCTCTCCCAGCCAAAGTGTGGGCTCTCCATTGCGACTCTCATCACTACAATTTTGGAGCATCGAGAGTCACTCATCAGCCATACACATACTACATCACATGTAACTTTGGTCCCATAGGTCATATTTGACCTCCGAGGACGATAATAAAATCTATCTATCTCTCTATCTCTCTCTCTCTCTCTCTCTCTCTCTCTCTCTCTCTCATTCATCCCCCCACTCTCTCTCCCTCGTTCAACAAACAACGGTGATTTGAAATATCACGAAGTCTACACACACACACACACACACACACACACACACACACACACACACACACACACACACACACACACACACACACACACACACACACACACACAGAATATGACAGGTGATGAAAACCCTCGGGGGTGTGAGGGAGAACTATTTCTTGCAATATTTACAACAACCTTATTTTTGGTGAGGTGGTAATCATGGTGATAGAGAGATAGAGGGCGAGGTAGTGAGCCTACTAGTGCGTTCTCTAGAGATGACTCCCCGACACGAAAACCTTGCTAACATGAGTGTGTGTGTATCGACCATTGGAGTCGAGATATAGACATAGCTTCTTTTTGATAGTACAAATTCCCAAAGAGAATTGCTACACTAAGTCCCCTCTCTTGTGATGCAAATGTTGCAAATCCGTCCCACCAAAATACTACCAAGTGCTGACCTCTGATGAACTTGCCCCCCCCCTAGTGACCTCTCAATGCCTTTCTATAGGTGCTGGCTGCTTTAGATTAGGGTAATCTGATTAGATTAGGGTTCTAATAAGGGGGAGACAAAGCAAGGCAGTGGGCCCTGGGTGGTTGACCCTTGCTTTGTCTTGGGAAATATTATAAAGAAAAACCTCTAGGTGGGCCTTTGTGACCATCACCTAGGGAGAGATTAGAATTTACAAAAGTTGGGATTTTTTACAAGATTTGGTTTGAACCTGGAAAAATGAAGACAACCTACGGATTTTTACCGAAGAGGGCGTCGTGGATGCAATGCTGGTGAACGGCGGCCTAGCTGGTGCGTTGGTGTAGCGCATTCGTCACTTTCGCGGTCGACCGGGGCATGCCTTCGACACCTTTGCTTGGTTTGGTGTTGGTGGTGTGCGACTTGGTCGTCTCCTTTCTTTTTGTTGATGATGTCGATGTCCTTCGATTTTTTCTCTTTTTATCAATGTGTTCGTATATGCGTGCCTGTTATTTGGTTGTGTGGGTGTGCGTGCTGTGTATTTATGTATGTATGTGAGTGTGCGCTTATGTATATGTGTATATATATGAGAGTGTAAATGCGTGCCATGTGTGTGTAGGCAGGAGAATGTGTGTGTGGGAACGAAGGAGTGCAAGATATATATATATATATATATATAATTTATTTTTTTGTCGATTGCCTACTACAGAGGATGCGAGGACGAGAATGGGGAAGAGAAAGGGGTCTCGGTGGTTGTAGGGGGGGAAGGGAGGGTGTGTGTGTGTGTGTTTAGAGGGGGAGTGTGTGAGGGTGTGTGTGTGTGTAAGAGAAAGGGAGAGAGAGTGTCTTGCCGCGCCTTCGGGCCTGAACTGGGAGCGAGAGAGAGAAAGAGAGAGAGAGGGTTCGACGGGCCAGCTTATACCGACAGAGAGCGAGGGAAGGGGGGGGGGATAAGGTCAATGGGATGGGGAGGGTTTGAGGACAAGTAGCGGATGGGGATGGATTGGAGGGGTGTGTGGGTGTGGTTGTAGAGGGAGATAGAGTGAGTTGTGCCTGCGGGGCCGTGGTCTCCATAGAGAGCAAGGGAGAGAGAGAGATTTGTAGATGCCGAGAGGGTGGAGAGGGGAAGAGGTTGATGAGGGCAAAGCGAACCCCAAACCCCGAAGGCCTCTAAAACGCCAGGGGCCGAATGGCACGCCTCGAGCCTGTCACGATAAAGCGAACAAGGGGAACCACCTAGCTTTGAGTGGCTAGGACGCAAACAACACACCACCATAACAAAGTTTTCATCCAAGAGAGATGGATGCTTGATGTAATGGTGAAGAGGAAGGGGAATGAGATCAAATTAGAGAGAGAGAGAGAGAGAGAGAGAGAGAGAGAGAGAGAGAGAGAGAGAGAGAGAGAGAGAGAGAGAGAGAGAGTATCGCGGCTTAGTACTTAGGTACAACAGAACGATGGCGAATCCTCATACCCTTCACACATACACAAGCTCACTCCAAACACAAGACTAGGTGGCAATTCCGCACACCTCACATGGGCTAAACATTGCAAGAAACATACTCACAAAACCTCAAGCTTTATTTAGAGAATAAGGTGATGAAATGGGGAGCATAGGGTAGGGGAAAGAGAAGGGAGAGAGTGGTAGAGCACATGGCGGATAGGTGGGAGCTGATGGCGAAGACTCGCACGAGGGTTATGGCCATCATCCTTCATTTAGCTGCCCTTCATCTCCATAGCCCAAGGGTGTAGAGGTCATGCTCAAGTCGAGCATGGTGACTGCGGTGATGGTGATGGTGTGGGTGTGTGTGTGTGTGTGTGCTAGGCACACACAGTGCATAGTGTACTCTCTGGTGATGTTGTGTGTGTCCTTAGTGTGATGGTGACCCCTCTTTATATAGGGAAGGAGGGAGGAGAAATTCTAGAATTTAGAAATGAAGAAATCATTATCTACACTGGCCATGTGACTGTGGGCCCCACTTGTCTGGCTGTGTGTATATGCGCCAGAACAACAGTCTCATGAGAGAGATACTAAGAGAGAGAGATGGATTGATGAAAAAAAGTGAGAGGTGACATGGAGAATAAAGTAATTACAAGAGGGGAGTGTGTTCCGAGGTGAATCTGTGTGCAGATGTGGGTGAACACAAGAAAAATCAGGTAACCATCGGATGGGGATGGGTCTTTGGGCACCTTTTTCAGTGAAACTGAGTGGGTGTGATTGTGGGGGAGGTTATCTAGCTACAAGACAAGAGACATGGCGCCCTTTAGAGAGAGAGGGGGATATTTGGGTCATGGGATATGATAGGAGAGAGAAAAGGGGGGTGTGGTATACTGTTTTGGAAGATAGGAGAGGTGCATGTGAGTTAGGGTGCATTATTGGTAAGGACAGGGGGTGGGGTAGCTTGAGGGGAGAGAGAAAAGAGAAAGGACAAGGGGAAGAGAGAGGGGGTTGACCTTTTGAGTGGAGGAGAGGAAAAGGGACACACGGTGGGGCAATAGTGAAGAAAAAGGATGTAGGGTGGGGATGAGCTGCCCCGCAGGCATGAGGTGGCCTATTTTACCTTTCTAACTTATTTACATACTCATAATTTTTTTTTTTCTTACTTTTCCAATGCCTTTTATTAGTCCCTCCCTAAGAGGGGGTTTCCATGGGGTGGGGAAGAGAGAAGAGGGGTATGGGAGCTTGGCTTGTGAAAAGCCCCCATCATTAGCCCTCCCGTTTTGGCTAGAGGCATTCATGTCTCTAGCTCATCTGTTTGATCATCATCATCAGAGGTGGCGGTTGATGGTGTGTCCTCATCTGGAATGTCAATAGCTGGAGCTTGGTCAAATCGAAGAAAATAAGGTTTAAGTCGCCAACCATTTACCCTCGTTTTATGAAGTTTTCCATCAGCCTCCATAAGCTGGTAGCTTCCATTGGCATACTTTTTCCTGATGATGAAAGGGCCTTCCCATCGGAGTAGGAGTTTCTTATCCTTGCGCATGTCGAAGCGATTGTCGTAGCAGAGCACCAACATTCCTTTCTTCAATTCTTTTTGCTAGAGATGCTGGTTAAAGCTAAGCCGTCTATGCTCTGCTTGTGCCGCATAATAATTTATTGCTTCTTCTCTGTCCAGCTGCAGTCTTTCCAAGTCGATGATGTGATCTCTCAAATGCATGTTGGGCTGTTGAAGTTGGCTTGTCATTACTCTGAGACTTTGTAGTTTCACTTCAATGGGCAAGATTTCTTCCTTACCAAATACTAAATGATACGGTGTGAATCCCAAGGATGTACGGAATGAAGTTTTGTAGGCCCATAAAGCTGATAGTAGGTACTAGGTGAAGAGGCCAAGGACAAGGGGAAGAGAGAGGGGCCCATTTACCTTTTCAACTAGGCCATTACATTGAGGGTAATATGGTGAAGAGTGCCTCCTTGTAATGCCCAATTTTTGCATTAATTCTCCTACCAAGTCTGCTCTGAAACCTGGCCCTCTATCAGAGATGATCTCTAAAGGTGTGCCAAACCTACAACATATGTGCTCGTAGATAAACTACCATTGTGATTCTAGTGGTGGCTGTAGCCTCTGCCCATCTAGTCATGTAGTCGACCCCCATGATAATGTAGAATTTTTCTGAGTTGGCCCTAGGTAATGGCCCAATGGCATCGATACCCCATTTTTCAAATGGGCCATATGAGAGAATAGTTGTCTGTGGTTTAGGCATAAGTGACCTAGTGCCGGCCTTTTGACACAACTTACACGTTTTGCACCAGTGGTGTACATCACGGTTGAGGCTAGGCCATATAAATCCTGCTTGCAAGATTTTCCTACTTGTTATGTCTAGGGCAAAGTGACCACCACAAACCCCGTTGTGATAGCTAGCAATTACTCTCGTGATTTCCTGAGAGAGAGGGACCTTCCTGAGTATTTGGTCCTTACCCTTATAGTACAAACCGTCATTGATGAGTCGATACCTTGTGGCCTTTCGCGTCAGCCATTGCTTCTGTCCCTTTGTTAGATCTGATGGGCATTCCCCCGTTTCCAAAAAATGCATGATGTCAGGCAAGGCGTCACTGCCTTGAAATAGAGGGAGATTTAGCTTTATTGCTCCAACCACCACCTCATGTAGTCTTTCACTTGCTAGGGCATCTGCTTCTTGGTTTTGAGCCCTTGGGATATGGTGTATTTGAACTTCTTCAAACTTACCCAACAAGGTTTTTACACCACTTAAGTGAGTCCTTAAACTAGGATTCTTGCATGTACATGCTCCATTTACTTGCCTTACCAGAAGTAGATCATCCCCAAATACATTAAGGCATTGTACACCTTGCGAGACACACCATTGTAGACCCTTGGTTAGTGCTGCATACTCAGGTTCATTGTTAGAATGTGAATCTAACAATTGGCCCAACGAAAATGTTAAGTATGGAGCCTGATTTACCCTTGTAATTTTCTGTGGTAAAAGCGCACATTTGTAAGGCCCCCATTATGAGGAGAAGCCATCGTGCGTGAAGGAAAATCACTCGCCGGAAACCAAAATTCCCTTGCTAGAATATTCCTTTTCGCCGGAATATTATGGCCGGACGGCGGCCGGAAAGTGGTCAGAAAATAACCATCGGTTGGCCGGCGGCCGATAGTCAATGGCCGGTGGCTGGTGGTCGAAAGTCAATGGCCGGTGGCCGGTGGCCGAATTTAAAAGTAGACTTGTCTTCTCAAGGGCGGCCACACATGGGCGGATTGGAGGGTCCGATTTGGACTTATCTACACAAGGGCGGCTACACATGGTTGCCTCTTATGAGAGAGGACAGCCCTTTTGGCCTATAAAAGGAGGCCATTTCTACACACATTTCATAGTATGTGAAGTTGATGCAACAAGGTGTGTGTGAGGTGGTGAGAGTGAAGCAAGGCGGGAGCTCCATTAAGGGTATAATCCCTTTGTAAACTACTTCTTGTTTTGAAGTACTAAAGCGATTGAGTGGCTGCTTTCCCGTGGACGTAGCCCACATTGGGTGAACCATGTATATCGTGTGTACTCTCTCTCTCTCTCTACTCTATAATCTCGCGTATGTAAATCTGTCTCTCTCCATTAAGTAATCTACTCAATTATTTATTTAGCTACGTCTTATTTCCTAACAAACTGGTATCAGAGCAAGGTTTGCTCGTAGCTAAATTATCTCAAGGAAAGGATTCCTTGAATTGAGTGGGAGTTATGGTGGAGGAAGGGAAGCTCAATATTGAGAAGTTCAACGACAAAAACTACCAACATTGGAAGATGCAGATTGAAGACTATCTCTACCAGAAGGACCTCTATTTGCCACTAGGCGGTCTTGCAAAGAAGCCCGCAACGATGGCAGATGAAGCATGGATTGTCCTTGATCGAAAGGCCCTGGGAACAATCCGGTTAAGCTTGGTGTCAACGGTGGCCTTCAATGTTTCGGAGATGAAGACCACGGAGGACTTGATGAAGTCACTTGACGACTTCTACGAGAAACCATCGGCATCCAATTAGGTATTTCTTATGAAGCGCTTGTTCAATCTAAAGATGGTAGAGAATGGTTCAGTTGCAGAACACCTAAATGACTTTAACACAAACATAAGTCAACTTCGATCGGTGAAAATCAATTTTGATGAGATGAAGTGCGAGCTCTCCTTATACTATCATCTCTACCGGATAGTTGGGATAGCCTTGTGATGGATGTAAGTAATTCTATCTCTGGTACAAATACTCTTAAGTTTGATGATGTTGTGGGTGTTCTCCTAAGAGAGGAAATGCGAAGGAGAAGTACAGGAGAATCATCAAGTGCTACACTATCAGCAGAAACAAGAGGAAGGCCTAAGGAAAGGTTCAAAAACCAAAAGGGTCGTGATCGCTCAAGGAGGAGCAAGTCACGCACAAAGTCAATTCTTGAATGTTGGAACTGCGGCAAGAAGGGCCACATCAAGAAGGATTGCTGGTCCAAGAAGAAGAAGGAGATAGAGTCTCAAGACAACAAGCCAACATCGAAGGCCAATGTGGCAGGTAAAGTAGAGCAAGATGCTCTAATTCTCTCATTAGACAATGTGTCTAATTCCTGGATATTAGATTCTGGGGCTTCATTCCATGCGACACCACACAAGCAACATTTCCAAGACTACACCAAAGGTAATTTTGGGTATGTATACTTGGGAGATGATGAAGCTTGTGAGATTGTCGGCAAAGGTACATTTTCTGTCAAAACTGCTAACGGAAATGAATGGAAGCTTAAAGATGTTAGGCATGTTCCTTCTCTTCACAAAAATTTGATCTCTACAGGACAATTGGACGATGAAGGTCACAACATTGCATTCGGAAACAAACGGTGGAAGATCTCAAAGGGATCTTTGGTGGTTGCCAAGGGAGAAAAAGTCGGTACACTTTACTTGTGTACTGTTAGCACACAACCTTCATCTTGTGCAGCAACTACAAAAGTTGACAGTGCGGTGTGGCACTACCGACTTGGGCATATGAGTGCCAAAGGAATGAAAATCCTTCAAACAAAGAAGCTTCTACCAGGTTTGAAAGAAGTGGACTTAGAGTTCTATGAAGATTGTGTTTATGGTAAACAAAAGAGGGTAAAATTTCAAAAATCAAGAAATGAAAGAAAAAATAAGCTTGAGTTGGTTCATTCTGATGTTTGGGGCCCTGCAAGTACACCATCACTTGGTGGCTCATTGTACTATGTAACATTCATAGACGATGTGACTAGAAAAACATGGGTTTATGTCATGAAGAATAATCCGATGTATTTTCCATATTTCAAAGGTGGAAAGCCTTTGTGGAGAATGAAATAGGTACCTAGGTTAAATGCCTCAGATCCGACAATGGAGGCGAATATTGCAGCCAAGCTTTTGAAAGCTTTTGTGCTAGAAATGGCATTCGGAGGCAAAGGACAACCCCAAGGACACCTCAACAAAATGGGATTTCGGAAAGGATGAACAGGACAATCATGGAGCAGCACGAAGCATCCGGCTACATGCAGGCCTATCGCTTGAATTTTGGGCGGAACCTGTAAGTACGTCTGTGTACTTAATCAATCGGTCACCCTCAACGGCATTGGATGGGGGAGTTCCAGAAGAGGCATGGAGAGGTAAACCGGTGAATTATGCATTTCTCAAAGTGTTTGGGTGTGAGGCTTTCATGCACATAGATAGAAGCCTAAGATCAAAGCTAGATGCAAAGTCCAAAAAGTGTTTCTTCATTGGCTATGGAGAAGGTGACTTTGGTTATCGCCTATGTAATCTTGAAGATGGTAAAATCTTAAGGAGTACAGATGTAATTTTTAACGAACAAAATATGTACAAAGATTACTTGGAAAGAAAACAAACAAAAGAAACAGGTGATGAGTACATGGAGCTTGAGGACGTTGAAGACTTAAGGACTGCAAACGGTGACAATGTGAAACAACATCAACCAAATGAGGAGCCTCAACCTATTCCCCGAAGATCTACAAGAGCAAGTAGACCTCCAGATTGGTTTGTTCCTTCCTTCAACCATCTCTTGATCTCAAATTCAGGAGAGCCAGAATCATACAAAGAAGCTATGCAACATGAATCCAAAGAAGAATGGACGAAGAGCATGTAAGTGGAGATGGAGTCACTACATTGCAACCAAACATGGGAGTTGGTTGAGTTGCCTAAAGGTAAGCGGGCACTTCAAAACAAATGGGTGTACAATCTGAAGGAAGAAGAAGGTGGGAAGAAAAGGTACAAGTCTAGGCTTGTGGTAAAAGGTTTTTCTCAAAAGAAAGGTATTGATTTCAATGAAATATTTTCTCCTGTTGTAAAAATGAACTCAATTAGGCTTGTCTTAAGCCTTGTGGCTGCTCATGATCTAAATCTTGAGCAAATGGATGTAAATACGGCATTCCCTCACGTTGACTTAGAGGAGGAAATCTACATGCTTCAACCAAAGGGGTATGAAGTAAAAGGTAAGGAGAAAATGGTTTGCAGATTAAAGAAGAGCTTGTATGGTTTAAAGCAAGCATAAAGACAATGGTACTTGAAGTTTGATCGATGGATGTTGGATCATGGATTCACAAGATGCAACTCAGATCACTGCATCTACACGAAGAATTTGGGACATGGGAAATTCATCATCCTAATGTTGTATGTTGATTGCAAGTGCTAACATGCAGGACATCAAAGACCTAAAAGAGGAGCTGTCTAAATCTTTTTCAATGAAAGATTTAGGTGCTATAAAGAGGATACTTGGTATGAAAATATCAAGGGACAGGATGAAGAAGACAATAGGCACAACAGTAAGTTGGGCTTCAAAGCTGTAGAAAGTGGTTTCACTTTCTACCACGGAAGCAGAGTATGTAGCAATGATGGAGGCAAGCAAAGAAATTCTGTGGCTTCACAGATTCTTAGAAGAGCTTGGATTCAAACAAGACAATTGTGTCTTGTACAGTGATAGCCAAAGTGCTATCCATCTTGCGAAGAACTCAGCCTTTCATTCAAGGACAAAGCACATTGAGGTGAGATATCACTTCATACGCACTCTTTTGGAATAGGGACAACTAAAGCTAGGAAAGGTGCATACAAGTGAAAATCCTGCAGACATGTTTACAAAGGTGGTCAACAAGGAGAATTTGAGCTTTTTATCATCTTCAATCGGCATTCAAGGATAAGAAGCCAGAATGGAAAGCAGTCACAGGTTTGGTTTGGAGATCAGTCTCCAAGTGGGAGATTGTTAAGTATGGAGCCTGATTTACCCTTGTAATTTTCTGTGGTAAAAGTGCACATTTGTAAGGCCCCCATTATGAGGAGAAGCCATCGTGCGTGAAGGAAAATCACTTGCCGGAAACCAAAATTTTCACGGCCAAAAATCAGGGGCAACTTGAGGGAATATTATGGCTGGACGGCGGCCGAAAAGTGGTCAGAAAACAACCGTCGGTTGGCCGGTGGCCGGTAGTCAATGGCCGGTGGTCGGAAGTCAATGGCCGGTGGTCGAATTCTAAAGCGGACTTGTCTTCTCAAGGGCAGCCACACAGGGGCGGATTGGAGGGTCCGATTTGGACTTATCGACACAAGGGCGGCTACACATGGCTGCCTCTCATGAGAGATGGCAACCCTTTTGGCCTATAAAAGGAGGCCATTTCTACACACATTTCATAGTATGTGAAGTTGATGCAACAAGGTGAGTGTGAGGTGGTGAGAGTGAAGCAAGGCGGGAGCTCTAGTAAGGTTATAATTCCTTTGTAAAATACTTCTTGTTTTGAAGTACTAAAGCCATTGAGTGGCTGCTTTCCCGTGGACGTAGTCCACATTGGGTGAACCACGTATATCGTGTGTACTCTCTCTCTCTCTCTACTCTATAATCTCGTGTATGTAAATCTGTCTCTCTCCATTAAGTAATCTACTCAATTATCTATTTAGCTACGTCTTATTTTCTAACAGAAAATACCTTTGTACCTTTGTCATCAAAGACCACTATGCCTGCAGCTGCTTTGTCGGACGCTCGCGTGTAGGCTCCATCAAAGTAGAGAGAGTATGCTCCTTCTACCATCTATTGTACTGGAGGTAATCGGAATTCTCCTCCCTTAGATTGCTTCTCCTTCCTTTCAAAGACTTGGTAGGTCATGAGTCCTCCCAAACTTGCCCTTGTCGTGCTTTCTACCTGTATCGTGTAGTCAAACTCTTGCAGATGAACTAGCCATTTAGTAATCCTAGCAGACACATCCATGTGCTGTACAACATAGGGAAATATTTCATCCGTGGTTAGAATCAAAAATTGCTTAGGCAGCAAATATGACCTAAACTTTGTAGTTGCAAATCTAAGAGCTAGGACTAAGTGTTCCACATGGGTGAAACCTTTCTCTCTTGCTGCTGCTGTCATCATTCGACTAGAGAAGTAGATTGGCCTCATGAAAGATGTCGTCGTATCCTTTTGGAGTAGCACAGCCCCCAATGAGTCATCACCAACACTTGAGGTGACATATAATTTTTCATCCCACTTAGGTGGTGAGATAGTTGGCAGAGTGGCTAAGACCTCCTTTACCTTGTTGTAGTGATGTTCGCTTTCCTCGTCCCAAGTGAAAGTTGATCTTTGAGTGAGTTGTTGCAGTGGTAGAACAAGTTGTGATAGTAGATGTATGGATCTACTTAAGTACCTCACCTTCTGTAGAAAAGAGACCAGTTGACGTGCGGTCATTGGTGAATGTAGGGCTATGAGTGCGGACACCTTACTTGGGTCGGCGTTGATACCTTTTGCTGAAATTTCAAGGCCTAATAGAATGACTTTACTCTCCCCAATGTGGCATTTATCCACATTTAATTCCCCGCCTAGGCTCTGCAACCTGGCCAAACCTTCAGCTACCTTTTCTAAATGTGAAATACGGGAGCTATATATACAAAAATCATCAATGAACACTCTTATGGATGTTCCAAAGAACGGTTGAAAAACATATGTGACATATATTTGGCATGTGGCAGGTGTATTTGTGAGACCAAATGGCATAACCCTGTATGCAAAACAACCCCATGGCGTGATAAAAGTGGTTTTTAGCTGATCTTCCAAGGCTATGCGTATTTGAAAGTATCCAGAATAACCATCACAGATGGTATAGCATTCAAAACCCGCTACTTCATTCAGAATTTCATCCAAGAAAGGGAGAGGTAAGTGGTCTCTCTTTGTAGCTGCATTTAGTGGTTTGTAGTCAACACAGACCCTCCACTTACCATTCTTTTTAGGCGTCACCACTACAGGTGACACCCATTTTGAGTTTTCTACATGAGTTTTCTACAGGATAGATGAATCCCACCTCCAACAGTTTCCTTACCTCAGCCAAGAGTGCCTTTTCTTGTATGACCCACAGTCGTCGTAGCTTTTTCACAAGTTTTACCCCTTCCTTCAGCTTAATATGATGTTCCACCATTGTAATGCCTGTGATTCTTTCATAGTTGTCACAATGAACATATTAGGAAATCCCATCAACATTTGCAAAAAACTATCTTCTCCTCAAGTGTTAATTCCGTAGACAACATACCCTTCAACCTACTTCCTCCTAGTCCAGGTGATTTGCTCTCCTCTTCATTGGGTTGCCCTTTTGGTGATGGATCACCAGTTGTGCTTACCCTTTGCGGATCCTTCAAAATGATACCCATCACATCAATGGAACTGCCACTTTTGTCGGTGGATGTGGTCTTCTCCTCAGAAGTGGAAGATTCGCTAGTGGTTTCACCTGCCGATGTTTCCAGATTCATTTGCTTCTGCTTGCCAATCCTCATGTCATAGTAGATTGTCTCCCCTTTCTTACCGGTCATGCGTAGAAGGCCAGTACCCCAGTCCTGTTTTGCCTTCATGGCCATCAACCATGGCGTTCCCAAGATTAGTGGATAGCCCTCCCCCTTAGTAGGCATTACAAAAACATCTACCTCTACCTCAGTGTTGAAAGCTTTTATTTTCACGGCACTTACCACACCCACACACTTTACTTTTGCGTTGTTTGCCATCTTTGCCTTGCATGGAGAAGGTCTGTCAACCTCGAGCCCTAATCGAAGCATCATAGCTTCGCTCATTACACAGATTTGTGCACCTCCATCAATGTAGTTGTTTCCAACCCTCTTTCCTTTTATGTTTACGTCGAAAATTGGAAGGATGTCGTCCATGTTGCAACCCGAAATTGCTCCAGCTACCTTTGTTTTGGAGCGTCTTGTGCTTACCATTTTGGACCATTGTCGCCTTACTTTAGGTGCAAGATGTAGCAGTTGTGGCCATGTAATATTCGGTCCTTGATCTACCACATCCAATGTTAGATCATAGGGCTTAGAACTTTCCCCTAGCTGGAAGTCGGTGATGCCCAATTTCCATCGTGGCCTGGATGGCCTCTTGTTAGTCTCTCCTCTCATGCTTCTCTCATCATCTGATTGTGTAGCTTTCTCCCTCCTAGATCTTTTCACAGTCATGGCTTCAAGTGGTTCTAAAAAGGTTAGCTTCTCCTTACCCTTGTCCCTTTCCTTTGCTCTGGGTGGATCCACTACTACGGCTTTTCCTTTCTCTTCTAGCCTTATGATGTTTACAGGGTGATCAGGTGGTGGTGCTGGTGGAAGAGGTGGGATGGATGCTTGTGGTGGTGTCTAGGGTGGACGTATAATTTGTGTTGGTGGGGCTGGTGCTCGGGGTGGGGGCGTTCTTTCTCTAGGGGGTGACAATTGGTTCCTCCTACCTTCTCTATTATAAGTTTGTCATGGTTTGGGACAGTAGTACATACCGTGACCGTCTTCTCCGCAGTTGTAGCAGTGATACTCCCTGTTTTGTCGTCGTGCTCTTCTAGGGTCTTGATCTCTTTCTTGACTCCTCCCTTGCTGTATTAAGTGGACATATAAATTCTGCAGTTGGTCAGTAATATGGGCTAACATATCCTGTTGGTCATCTCTTACCCCAAGAGCCGGTGGTGGTGGTGGAATGGTGGTTGTCGTAGTTGCTGGTCAACGCGATGTTCCTACTTTTGTTGACTCGGTTTCTTTGGCTTTCATTCGCAGCTTCTTGTCCTTAAGGCGAGCAATCTCAACGGCTAACTCGTACGTAGTTGGGAATCTACCTTTCACCTTCTCCTTGAGGAGCGGCCATAAGCCATGCGTGAACCGATATTTTTTTAGGAAATCGGGTGCAGCTTCCCCCCTTGTGAGTGACTCAACCCACCGTTCCCACAAATCCACAAATTTGGACTCATAGGTGGCATATTCTAAAAGACCCTCCTGCTTCAAGTCTCTCAACTTGTCCCACAACTTTTTTGAAGTGGTACCTCCCCCAAAGCGCCTCTTAAAAGTGGTTTTTAAGGGCTCCCACTCATCCTTGGTTGCTTGTGGAAGTGCATTGTACCATGATCTAGCTTCTAGCTTCATGAGATGCTTAAAGATTCTAACCCGGGATTCATCCGTATCTTTGTTGCTCACTACACATGCTACTTCAAAGTCATCTAGGAAGTCTGTTACCAAATCCTCCCCCTTCTTTCCTTTAAATGTTGGAAATGCTACACTTGCCATGATTAATGAGAGAGAGCTAGAAAGACACAATGCTTAACTTGCAAAAGTTTTTTTCTTCTTTACAAGGAGGCGTGTATACCCTCTTATACTAGGACATAGATTAAAACTTCAAACGGTACATTGCCTTGTACCAAAGGTAAGACAAATGGTTGATCTGATGCCAAAACCTCAAAAAACCGCGCCCCACCTAGCATGGTGTCGATGACGTGCTGGTAGTGAGCCTTCAAGTCCAGTATTACCTTGATTGAGCGTACACATGTTGGTATGTGTGATCTGTCTTGAGGTAGGTTGCACTGATTCACGTGAAGCTTAGAGGTGCTTAGTCACTGTCCAAGCTTGTGGGAGAGGGTGGTATTCTTTCCTGAAACAAACTCAGTAGATCCCTAGTTTCTCTAGTGAGAGTGTGAGCGAATGCTTTCGTTATTTGTGCTGCAGCATCAGGTGCGACTTGGAAACTCACTGTGATAATTACCTCGGTGACTTGAGTTACCCGATTCTCAAAGTATAATATTGTTGATTCTCTATTGTGCAGAGCTCCTTCCATCTTGTTGTTGTGGGTTGGTTGTAGGTTGCGGACATGGTTTCGACCTTCTCCTTCTTCTTCTTGGCACTCGGCCTATGTATATCCACTGGGTTTGGTGTGTTGGTTGACTCTCCCACTGCAAATCGATTATACTGTTACGCCTGGCACTCGAGCTTTGATGGAGATGCGGAGTTCGTCTAGTTGTGCTTGGAGCTCTTCTTCTTCTGTCGTCCAGTTAGCAAATCCTGCTAGCCATTCATCCATTCACAATAGTTTAGGGGTTTCAGTCTTGTAAACTGAAGGGTTTCATGAAAAGATCCTCAATGGGGGCACCAAATAACGAGGGCAAAGCGAACCCCGAACCCCGACGGCCTCTAAAATTCCGGGGGCCGAATGACGCGCCTCGAGCCTGTCACGGTAAAGCGAACAGGGGGCACCACCTAGCTTTGAGCGGCTAGGACGCAAACAACACACCACCATAACAAAGTTTTCATCCAAGAGAGATGGATGCTTGGAGTAATGGTGAAGAGGAAGGGGAATGAGATCAAATTAGAGAGAGAGAGAGAGAGAGAGAGAGAGAGAGAGAGTATAGTGGCTTAGTACTTAGGTACCACAGAAGGATGGAGAATCCACACACCCTTCACACATACACAAGCTCACTCCAAACAAAAGACTAGGTGGCGATTCTGCACACCTCACATGGGCTAAACATTGCAAGAAACATACTCACAAAACCTAAAGCTTTATTTAGAGAATAAGGTGATGAAATGGGGAGCATAGGGTAGGGGAAAGAGAAGGGAGAGAGTGGTAGAGCACATGGCGGATAGCTGGGAGCTGATGGTGAAGACTCGCACGAGGGTTATGGCCATCATCCTTCATTTAGTTGCCCTTCATCTCCATAGCCCAAGGGTGTAGAGGTCATGCTCAAGTCGAGCATGGTGACTGCGGTGATGGTGATGGTGTGGGTGTGTGTGTGTGTGTGCTAGGCACACACAGTGCATAGTGTACTCTCTGGTGATGTTGTGTGTGTCCTTAGTGTGATGGTGACCCCTCTTTATATAGGGAAGGAGGGGGGAGAAATTCTAGAATTTAGAAATGAAGAAATCATTATCTACACAGGCCATGTGACTGTGGACCCCACTTGTCTTGCTGTGTGTATATGCGCCAGAACAACAGTCTCATGAGAGAGAGACTAAGAGAGAGAGATGGGTTGATGAAAAAAAGTGAGAGGTGACATGGAGAATAAAGTAATTACAAGAGGGGAGTGTGTTCAGAGGTGAATCTGTGTGCAGATGTGTGTGAACACAAGAAAAATCAGGTAACCACCAGGTGGGGATGGGTCTGTGGGCACCTTTTTCAGTGAAACTGAGTGTGTGTGAGTGTGGGGGAGGTTATCTAGCTACAAGACAAGAGACATGGCACCCTTTAGAGAGAGAGGGGGATATTTGGGTCATGGGATTGTCGAAATGGATTGGCAGTACTCGCATGCAGCGAATTGATAGGCGACGTTTTGCCGCTTAGCCTCGGATGACCTTCTCTTTGGCAAACTGAGTACGACCCGACTTTCCGAAGTTGAAGCACTTGTGTGGCTAGATGCGTCTTCCTTTGGGGTCATGTGTTTCCAGACTAGCTTAGACTTACCTTTGGCGCGAGCAGGCCCTTTAGGCCATTTTGGAGTAGAGGTTATACCTTTGATTGCAGTTTCCTTAGGAAAGAGAGACCTCCACGTGGTGAATGTTGATGTAGATGATTTCAGTCCCTTCACTGCCTTCGTTGCTGGCACTCATTGACAGTGTGCTTTGGTTGACAGCAGTGATGGCACTTCATAGACCTCCCACATGATGCTCTCAATTTGTGGTTAGAACGAGCAACACGAGATGGGGAGCTTACCTCTTGAATACTGACGACACTACATCCTGGTAGTAGTACTTCAATGAAGGCGGCTAGTGCCTCTTTATTCTCCTCCTCTTCCGTCCTCCAGTTAGAGATTTCCTTCAGCCATTCGTCCATGATTGATGATGTGTGTTGCTTTCAGCATTGTTAACTGAAGGTTCTCGAGAAGCCCTCCTCAGTGGGGGCACCAAATGATGAGCGCAAAGCGCGACACGGACCCCGACAGCCTCATAAACACCGGGAGCCAATGTAAGTTGCAAGTCGGTCACGGTGAAGTGAACATGGGGCACCACCTAGCTTTGAGTGGCTAGGACGCAAACAACGGTGATTTGAAATATCGCGGACTCTACACACACACACACACACACACACACACACACACACACACAGAGAGAGAGAGAGAGAGAGAGAGAGAGAGAGAGAGAGAGAGAGAGAGAGAGAGAGAGAGAGAGAGAGAGAGAGAGAGAGAGAGAGAGAATATGACAGGTGATGAAAACCTTCGGGGGTGTGAGGGAGAACTATTTCTTGCAATATTTACAGCAACCTTATTTTTTGTGAGGTGGCAATCATGGCGATAGAGAGATAGAGGGCGAGGTAGTGAGCCTACTTGTGCATTATCTAGAGATGACTCCCTGACACGAAAACTTTGCTAACATGAGTGTGTGTGTATCAACCATTGGAGTCGAAATGTAGAAATAGCTTCTTTTTGATAGTACAAATTCCCAAAGAGAATCGCTACACTAAGTCCCCTCTCTCGTGATGCAAATGTTGCAAATCTGTCCCACCAAAAAACTACCAAGTGCTGACCTCTGATGAACTTGCCCCCCCCCCCCCCCCCCCCCCCGGGCCCCTAGTGACCTCTCAATGCCTTTCTATAGGTGCTGGCTGCTTTAGATTAGGGTAATCTGATTAGATTAGGGTTCTAATCAGGGGGAGACAAAGCAAGGTGGTTGGCCCTGGGTGGTTGACCCTTGCTTTGTCTTGGGAAATATTATAAAGAAAAACCTCCAGGTGGGCCTTTGTGACCATCACCTAGGGAGAGATGAGAATTTACAAAAGTTGGTACTTTTTTCAAGATTTGGTTTGAACCTAGAAAAATGAAGACAACCTACGGATTTTTACCGAAGAGGGCATCGTGGATGCAATGCCGGTGAACGGCGGCCTAACTGGTGCGTTGGTGTAGCGCATTCGTCACTTTCGCGGTCGGCTGGGGCATGCCTTCGACACCTTTGCTTGGTTTGGTGTTGGTGGTGTGTGACTTGGTCGTCTCGTTTCGTTTTGTTGATAGCGTCGATGTCCTTCAATTTTTTCTCTTTTTATCAGTGTGTTCGTATATGCGTGCCTGTTATTTGGTTGTGTGGGTGCGCGTGCTATGTATTTATGTATGTATGTGAGTGTGCGCTTATGTGTATGTGTATATATATGAGAGTGTAAATGCGTGCCGTGTGTGTGTAGGCAGGAGAATATGTGTGTGGGAACGAAGGAGTGCAAGATATATATAAATATATATATATAATTTATTTTTTTGTCGATTGCCTACTACAGAGGATGCGAGGACGAGAATGGGGAAGAGAAAGGGGTCTCGGTGGTTGTATGGGGGGAAGGGAGGGTGTGTGTGTAGGTGTGTGTGTGTGTTTAAGAGAGAGAGAGAGAGAGTTTCTGAGTTGCGCCTGTATAGGCTGAGAGCGCGCGAGGGAGAGAGGGAGATGGTAGTGAGTGTGTGAGGGTGTGTGTGTGTAAGACAAAGGGAGTGTGTGAGGGTGTGTGTGTGTAAGAGAAAGGGAGAGAGAGTTTCTTGCTGCGCCTTCCGGCCTGAACTGGGAGCGAGAGAGAGAAAGAGAGAGAGAGGGTTCGACGGGCCAGCTTATACCGACAGAGAGCGAGGGAAGGGGGGGGGATAAGGTCAATGGGATGGGGAGGGTGTGAGGACAAGTAGCGGATGGGGAGGGATAGGAGGGGTGTGTGGGTGTGGTTGTAGAGGGAGATAGAGTGAGTTGTGCCCGCGGGGCCGTGGTCTCCATAGAGAGCAAGGGAGAGAGAGAGATTTGTAGATGCCGAGAGGGTGGAGAGGGGAAGAGGTTGACAAGGGCAAAGCGAACCCTGAACCCCGACGGCCTCTAAAATGCCGGGGGCCGAATGGCACGCCTCGAGTCTGTCACGGTAAAGTGAACAAGGGGCACCACCTAGCTTTAAGCGGCTAGGACGCAAAAAACACATCACCATAACAAAGTTTTCATCCAAGAGAGATGGATGCTTGGAGTAATGGTGAAGAGGAAGGGGAATGAGATCAAATTAGAGAGAGAGAGAGAGAGAGAGAGAGAGAGAGAGAGAGAGAGAGAGAGAGAGAGAGAGAGAGAGAGAGAGAGAGAGAGAGAGAGTATAGCGGCTTAGTACTTAGGTACCACAGAAGGAAGGCGAATCCTCATACCCTTCACACTTACACAAGCTCACTCCAAACACAAGACTAGGTGGAAATTCTGCACACCTCACATGGGCAAAAAATTGCAAGAAACATACTCACAAAACCTCAAGCTTTATTTAGAGAATAAGGTGATGAAATGGGGAGCATAGGGTAGGGGAAAGAGAAGGGAGAGAGTGGTAGAGCACATGGCGGATAGGTGGGAGCTGATGGTGAAGACTTGCACGAGGGTTATGGCCATCATCCTTCATTTAGCTGCCCTTCATCTTCCATAGCCCAAGGGTGTAGAGGTCATGCTCAAGTCGAGCATGGTGACTGCGGTGATGGTGATGGTGTGGGTGTGTGTGTGTGTGCTAGGCACACACAGTGCATAGTGTACTCTCTGGTGATGTTGTGTGTGTCCTTAGTGTGCTGGTGACCCCTCTTTATATAGGGAAGGAGGGAGGAGAAATTCTAGAATTTAGAAATGAAGAAATCATTATCTACACTGGCCATGTGACTGTGGGTCCCACTTGTCTGGCTGTGTGTATATGCGCCAGAACAACAGTCTCATGAGAGAGAGACTAAGAGAGAGAGATGGGTTGATGAAAAAAAGTGAGAGGTGACATGGAGAATAAAGTAATTACAAGATGGGAGTGTGTTCAGAGGTGAATCTGTGTGCAGATGTGTGTGAACGCAAGAAAAATCAGGTAACCACTGGGTGGGGATGGGTCTGTGGGCACCTTTTTCAGTGAAACTGAGTGTGTGTGAGTGTGGGGGAGGTTATCTAGCTACAAGACAAGAGACATGGCGCCCTTTACAGAGAGAGGGGGATATTTGGGTCATGGGATATGACAGGAGAGAGAAAAGGGGGGTGGGGTATACTGTTTTGGCAGATAGGAGAGGTGCATGTGAGTTAGGGTGCATTATTGGTAAGGACAGGGGGTGGGGTAGCTTGAGGGAAGAGAGAAAGGAGAAAGGACAAGGGGAAGAGAGAGGGGTTTGACCTTTTGAGTGGAGGAGAGGAAGACGGACACACGGTGGGGCAATAGTGAAGAAAAGGAGGCAGGGTGGGGATGAGCTGCCCCGCAGGCACTTTACCTTTCTCACTTATTTACATACTCATACTTTATTTTTTTTTCTTACTTTTCCAATGCCTTTTATTACTCCCTCCCTAAGAGGGGGTTTCCATGGGGTGGGGAAGAGAGAAGAGGGGTATGGGAGCCTGGCTTATGAAAAGCCCCCATCAAGGTGAGGAAGGAGGTGTGTAGGGAAAATGAGAGAGAGAGAGAGAGAGAGAGAGAGAGAGAGAGAGAGAGAGAGAGAGAGAGAGAGAGATATTCTGCATGGTGGGTTCATACACCGTGGAAGAGAGAGAGAGAGAGAGAGAGAGAGAGAGAGAGAGAGAGAGAGAGAGAGAGAGAGAGAGAGAGAGTGAGTGAGAGGGGGGGATAAGAGGAAGAGGGTATGTGGGGGTGAAGAGAGAGAGAGAGAGAGAGAGAGAGAGAGAGAGAGAGAGAGAGAGAGAGAGAGAGAGAGAGAGAAGGAGAGAGAGAGAGAGAGAGAGAGAGAAGAGAGAGAGAGAGAGAGAGAGAGAGTTATTCTATTCCATGCCTACGGGGCTGCTCACTTTGAGGGGGAGAGAGTGAGAGCTAATTGAGGGAGGGGAAGATATGGGAGGATAGAGCGGTGGTTTTTCGGTGGGAAGAAAACAAGAGGGGAGAGATGGGGGAGAGAGTGAAGCCGAGGGGGTGTGGACGAGAGGGAAAAAGGAGGGGTGAGGTATGGTGGCCCGCTGGGCTAGGATATGGATGAGGAGAGAGAGAGAGAGAGAGAGAGAGAGAGAGAGGGAATTTACAAAATTGGCGACCCGCCAGGTAATATAGATAGTGGAAATTTTGTTTTTTATGCGCCCATTGGGCCGGGCGATGCAGAAGCAGGGTAAGTGAGAGAGAGTGGGTTGGCGGAGCCGAGTAGCAGGAGAGAGAGGCCTCTGTCTTCTGGCAATAATGGAAAGATGTGGCCAAATTGGTGGCGCCCCGCTAGTGGTTAAGCCTAGAGGGGTGGTGAATGTTACAAAAACTATTTTTTTGTTTTCCTTGGTAATATGCTCTCCCCTTCTTGGGGTTTGGTTCTCGCGGTCGCGGTTTCGAAAACCAGCCGTTAGTGGTTGTCGACTAAAAATATTTCATCTACCACTAACCCCAAATATACTCCAACAAATCCATCATGCAAAGAAACGGTCGCACACAAAAAAGCAAATTGTTGCAGAAGCTTCTTCAACGGCAACTACAACATGAACCACCTCTAAAAATAAATGCAATTCAAGTCACATATTCTGAGAACAAGACCATACAAGAGCCCGAAATTGATGTCAAAATAGGACCCAATAAAGTGAAGGCCACAGCGATGCTTGATTTGGGTGCTCAAGGCAACTTGATCTCCTACAGCCTTCACAAGCAATTTCAACTTGAAATTCAATTACAAGAAACAAAACAAAAACTCCATAGTTATTCAAAAAACTCGATCAAGGTACTACGATGGACAATGCTTATAGTACATGTCAACCAACATATCTATCCACATAAATTTTATATGGTAGAAGATACGTAAACACAGCATGCCTTATTGCTAGGACAACCTTGGTAGAGATGAAAGAATGTACAGCTTGGCTAGAGTCAAAGCATTGTGAATATACAATCGGATTTAAAAATACAAGTTCCTTTTTCTTCAAAAGCTACAGACAAACCATCAGTGTTGCAACCGGCAGACAAAGGAAAACAGCCCGTAAAAGCACCCATTGTCCAACAATGGATTCCAAAGAAACATACAAGTCAGGAAGAGCCAATCATTAAGCCAAAGACTCTAGTCCACAATGGGAGCACGATATATCATAATCCAAAGAACAAAAGTCACCAAATCGCACCCCAATGAAAACAACATAGTTAGTACAACAAAGCTATCGAGCAGATTTGGGTCAGGAACGATCAAATGGCCAAGGAGAAGCAACCAAAAATTCCAGATAACTCTCCAACGAAATTTCATACAAACAGGAAGCTAAAATTGAACTCTTGTCAAAAACAGATATGGGTACCAAAGAAGCTACTCCGAGCTCAAAGCCAGCATACAAGATTCTGGATACGAAAGAAACAACCTCAAGAACTTCCAGTACACAATCTCCACAAATAGACAATGGCAAGTTCTAGTCGATTAATACCCAAAGTTCAGGTTTAGGAACCTAAGCAAAGAACAATCACAGATACAAAAACCTGGCTTCACAGGTTTAGAAACCTTAGCAAAGAACAACCTAAGCTTGGCTTCACAAACTCTATTGACCATCAAAGAACGAGAAAGAATACTGGAGGGCTTATTGTTTAGACGACTTCACCAGCACATACTTCCATACAAAGCTTCAACATTGAATACCAATAAGCATTAGGCTTATACCTTCCTCTTGCACCACATTAATTTTTCCATGAATTATTTGAGTATGCATATAGGGCCACATTACATGGCCAGCATTAGCACTTTTTTACTTCAACCATCCACCCCATTCTACCCATTGTAAATATATCATTAACTTTCTCGTGATTACTAACACTAACCACTAACATACTAACACAAAATAGCATTGACCTAACCATAAAAGACACCTCACCTCAAGACATGTACAAAGTAACTCTCTCTCTCTCTCTCTCTCTCTCTCCCCTTCCTTACTTAAAACTTTACTTTCACCTTATCTACCATCAATAATGCTCTCTTTTGAGCCCACATCCATGACTCAAGCAGACAAAGAAGGCCCGCAATGTTTTGATATTCAAAAAAATCATAATCCTGATTTGTTAGCTTGTAAATTAGGAGTTCTAATAATCTTAATGAGGGGTCTCCAACCTATAAATATGCCCCTCTCCTTCTTGTGAAACAACCTCCAACATCTCACTCAGCACCCCAACACTCTATGCGTGAGGAGAGACTTAGGTGTAGCAACCACTTGTGAGCTTCACTCTTGGTGTGAGAGAAGCCTTCGAGCTACACATTGCAAGTGAGAGAGCGTAAGTTCCACAAATCTCAATTGTATATGCTCCTTCATCATCAATAAATTGAGGTTTGGTGCATCAAAGGCGTGATTCGACGATCAAATCTTCGTCCTTTCATTTGTGCAATATGGTTTAGTGAATTCAAGGTGACTTGTGTATTTTGAGTTTTTATTGGTTGATCTTGATTTTAGAAAGTGTTTTAGTGTGTCGTTCATTGCCAGTTTTTGTCCATTGTAAGAGGGTATTGTGGTGAGAGGTCTCCCACACCCTAAGACAGTGTGTGTGTGTGTTTTGGCAATGTTTAGCAATCACTAAGCATTGAGTGAGTTTTGTACAAGTTCTACGATAGCATCATAAGGAACCATCTCCATTTGCAAGTCACAAATAAGGTATTACGCAAGATCCTTTCCTCTCTCTCTTCCCTTTGCTCTAGCTCTATCTGGTCCATTTTGTGTGTGTCTTGGTGTGAGGTTTCTTGTGTGTGTTGTGTGGTGCATCTTCTTGGTTGTACCAAAATCTCTCTTACGTCCTAGTTCGCATACCATAACTAGGTGGTGCCCCTATCTTGTTTGGGTTTGGCTGTGGGTTTGCTGTTTTGTTGTGCTTGTGGTTGCCCCAGCCCCAATTAAGCAGCACGGGAGCCTTGAGGGGTGTTTAGAGGTCGCCTCTCTTGTTGCCCGCCCCGGACCGCCTCAATTTTGGTGCCCCCATAGAGGACGAGCGGTTGTGTTAGCATACACAAGGTAAGTCTTCAAAAACTAGTTGTGTTTACATGAACAATCCACCACCTCCTAATCCTGCTCATGCAATTCAATTTCATCAGTTTCATTGGGTGCAAGGGATTAGGATAAATGTTTGCATTGATAGAAAAATCTTTTTTCAACAACGTATTGTATTCCTCTTTAGTGCCGAAGCATTAAGAGATATTCTATAATGTCCAAATCCTATTATACTCCCACTTGGAGACTATATTGTCTCTTTTGATGTACATGTGTTTATCCTGTTTTAGCTAGGGTAATGAATCAAGAGGACTTGTATCGTACATTCATTCCTTTGGCTAGACAAGACGTGCATGTAATAGTTGGCACAAAGTTACAATTTCAACGTGTTTTCCGTCGTATGTTTGAACCTAGGAAAGTAGCGGCTATCAATGCCTCAGTCAATCCGTTCATTTTGCCATTGATTCGCTATGATCTAAGCTTTGACGTTTATATTTTCATTCTGCTTTGAAATTTGATTTTGCAACACAAAAAATAAAAAAATAAAAAGAAATTTTTGAATAAAACCAACAACATGGATACAACTAGGCAAATGAGTGGTTACCCCTTGTTCTTTGGAGAGCCTAAGGAGGATGCAGAATTATTTTTAGCAAATTTCAAAATGTCTTGCCGTATCAAGAGGATAGTAAATGATCAGGAACGTGTAGAAATGTTTGAGGTAGTCCTTAGGAAAGATGCTAGCACTTGGTTTGACTCTTTGCCTGAGGAAGTTAAGGGGAATTACATGGAAGTGTTGAATCGTTTCAAGAAATACTTCTTTGATCCCCAAAACACTCAAAAGCTATGGCACGCAAGACATTGTTTCTCATAAGCAAAAAGACTTAGATGACTACTACTCGTACAAGCAAGAGTTTCTACGTCTTTGGGCTGTATGGGTGAGAAATGTTGCTAACCCTGGTGATGGTGCAGAGTTCCTAAAGAAGGAGAGGTTCATAGCCGGACTCTTTCCTGACCTTAAGGTAAAAGTTGAGGCCGGTGCACCTGCTACCTTTGATGCAGCTGAAACTAGGGCTGCTGAGAAATATAGGATACTCAAGTGCTTAAGGGGAGAGGTTCCAATAGAAGGTCTGAGACCCAAAGGTAAGTCACAAGCATCAACATCTAGGGAGCTTCCTGAGGTAACGGCGGAAGTGATTGAGAAGTTAAATGAATCTTTAAGCAGCCTGTCAATTCACCTTGCACAAGCTGTAGGTCCAAAGGGACAAGCAAATAAGTCTGAAGAGCGAGATCCACGACCTAGGAGAGTCTTAGAATGTTGGAATTGCGGAGAGTCTGGACATGGGATGTATAATTGTACTTGGCCCCATGGGGAGCCAGGGAGACCTAACTTGAATTACCCACTGATGAATGCAGGTGAAGGAACTAGTCAGCAACCACGGCTTCTACAAAGGCCAAATGGAGCAAGACCACCTCCACAAGGAGTAGAAGGAGTTCCACCTTTGCCAGATCCAAATGTGCATGTGGTAGAGGTGACAAACTCAAATGAGGTTGACATGGAAGCAAATGGCATTAAGCATGGCTGAGGGAAAGGTAAGGAGAAAGAAGGAGTTACATCACAAAGTGACCATGGACGAGAAAGAAGGAAAAGGAGACCAAGGAAGCTAAGAGGACTCGACGTCGTATCAACCTCCAAGACTTCCCTCTTGGACATGGTATGGCTCCATACAACCTGTTGGAAGACATGAGAGGTAAGGGTCCTGATATCTCATGGCCTCAATTTCTTGCATTATGTCCATAAGTTAGGAGTGATTTAACAAGGGCAGTTAGCACTAGGAGAAAGGTAAAAGAGAGTGTGCCTGTTGTAAAAATTGCACAAGCTGAAATGAATGAGGACATTACACCTGTGCTAGATTGTTACATAAAAGGGAGATTGGTTAGGAAAGGTCTAGTGGATGGGGGTGCACAAATTTGCATCATGACAGAAGGACTCATGCAAAGACTAGGCATGCACATCCATGAGACACCTGAAATCAAAGTCAAGATGGAAAACAATAGCAAGGCTAGGTGTGTAGGCATTTGTAAAAATGTCTTTGTAGAGGCCTTTGGAATTAAGAAGGCAGTGGATTTCTATGTCATGTCTACCAAAGGAAATGGTTACCCATTTATCCTAGGGAGACCATGGCTAATGAAAAGGCGAGCTTTGCAGGATTGGGAGAGTGGAAAGCTAATTTGCAGGAATGACAATCATAAGAAGGTTTTCTTTGACATGAAGGAGCAACGCCAAGAGTAGCTCCATGAAGAATCATCTCAAAGTGAGACTGAGGAAGGCTGGACCGATAGCACTTCAGAAGGAGAAAGTAGCGGCAGCATTACTGAAGAGGAGTCTTCCATCAAAGTCATGGGGGTAAGGTTTAAGCCAAACAACCAAGAGACCTCTTGCCCAGGTTTGGAGGAGGTAGGTTCCCAAGAGAACCAAAAAATGGAAGATGAAAAAATGTTAGAAGGTATGTCGTCTACAACACTTACAAAGGACGAAAGAGAGGAGTTCAAATGTGTGCTAAGGAAATTTCCTAGGCTTTTTGCTAAGGACTACACCGATGTGCGTGGAGTGGATGTTGTTCATCACAAGATTGAGTTGAAGCCAGAGGCCACACCTAAGGCTCAAAAGCTACGAAGACTAGGAGTCATCAAGGAGCAGGCTCTACTCAAGGAGGTAAGAAAGCTTCTAGCAACAGGTTTCATTTATCCAATGGAGAATTCAGAGTGGGTCTCTCCCATTGTTGTCACTCCTAAGAAAAACGGAAAGTGGAGGGTGTGTGTGGATTACCGTCCACTCAATGAGGAAACAAAAAGAGATCACTTTCCCCTCCCATTTTAGGATGAGATACTAAATGAGGTAGCTGGTCATGAGAAGTACACTGTGCGTGATGGCTACTCAGGCTACTTTCAAATAGGTATCGCATTGGAAGATCAATTGAAAACAACCTTTATCACTCCTTGGGGTTGTTATGCTTTTAGAGTCATGCCATTTGGTCTGACAAATGCTCTTGCAACATTCCAACGTTTCATGAACATGGTGTTTCAAGCATTCTTTGAAAGGTCAATTAGGGTGTTCATTGATGATTTCTGCATTTATAGCTCAAAATCATTGCATCTACAAAGGGTAGAAGAAGGTTTAAAGAAGCTCTATGACATGGGAGGTCAACTCAACCCCGACAAGTGCCACATAGGTGAGGATGAAGGGATCTTGCTCGGTCACAAGGTTTCCTATAAAGGCATTGAGGTGGATCCTTCAAAGGCAAAGGATCTTATTGAGCTCCCATCACCGAAGAGTCTTAAGGAGGTCATCTCTTTCATTCAGAAGGTGAAGTATATGTCACGCTTCATTCACTTAGCCTCGGAGTTGCTTCACCCTTTGCAAACGTTGACACAACAAGTCGAGTTTTTTTGGTTTGATGAGCTTGAAGAATATTTCTGTAACATCAAAGTCATTCTGTCGGAGCTACCAACACTTATGCCTCCTTGTTGGGAGTACATATTCTTTGTTAGCTCTAGTGTTGGGAAAGAAACAATTGGTGTTGTGTTGCTACAACAAGATCCCTACAGTACCAGGATGCAACCCATCTACTTTGCTAGTAGGGTCATGAATGCTTTGGAGAGAGGCTACACAGAAACAGAACTCATGATGCTTTCTCTTATGTTTGCAGTGAGAAAGTTTAGATCCTACTTGAGACAAAACCTTTTGTAATTCTCACTACATAAAATTTGTTCCCTTGGGTGTCATCTCAAATGAATCTTAGTACTAGGATCTCAAAGTGGATTATGGAGTTGCAAGAGTTTCAATACTCTTTCAAAGTAGAAGATAGCGTGCGTGCACAATTGGTAGGGATCCTTACTTATAGGGTACATGAGAAGGAGATTAAGGTGCCTGAAGTAAAGACCCTACCATTGCCACCACCTAAAAGTATTCCTAATGCTTTTACCTTGTTCTTTGATGGAGATTTTCGACGAGTCACAGGAAAAGCAGGGGGAGGGCTAGTGTTGCTCAACCCAAGTGGAGAGGTGGTCGTGAAAGAGAAGGTCAATCTACCAGGTTCAACTAGTAACAATGAGATGGACTTCTCATTGTTAAACAGATTTTAGGCATTTGGGCATGCAAGAATGAAAGCTTAAGGACAAAAGTTCATGCCATTCGTAGGATGTTTAATCAGTTTGAAGAAGTGCAACTATATCATATTCCGAAAAAACAAAATGAAGATGCCGATTTACTTGCACAACAAGCAGTTACATGTGTTGAGAAATAAGTGCAGGTCATCATGGTGGCAGCAGCTGTCAAGCAACCGAGGTACCAGGGATTGGAGTCATTGGCTCCCATTATTGGCTACATTTTGGAGGGCGAGTTTCCACAAGACTTGACTAAAGCTCAGAAAAGGAGACTCATGAAGAAGGCAAGTTTCTATCTCTTCCTAGAAAGCTTCCTCTATCAAAGAGGGAAGGATCAAGTGTGCAGAAGAGTACCAACTATCGAGGAAATTCCAGCCATTCTAAAAGGTTTGCATGAAGAGGCATGTGGTGGTCATTTTGCCCAAGAATTAAATGTGAAGAAGATTTTGCTTGCAGGGTATGTTTGGCCAAGTTTGCATGTGGATGTTCAACATTGGTGTAAAAGCTGTCACGATTGTTAGATAAATGGAAATAGAAGGTTGGTGCATGGACCAAGGCAAATAGTGCTTGCAAATGGACCCTTTGAAAAATGGGGCATTGATGCTATGGGTCCTCTGCCTAGAACAAAGAATGGTAAACTCTACATTCTAGTCGCGGTGGACTACATGACTAGGTGGGTAGAGGCTCAAAGTGTGGCAAGGGTAAATGGGAAAACAGTGAGCAGGTTTGTCTACACTAATATTTGTTGTAGATTTGGCACACCTCTAGAGATTCTCTCGGATAATGGTCCGGGGTTCAAGAAGGGTTTACTCACAGAAGTTTGTGAAGAGCTTCACATTCTACATCGTCATAGCACTCCATACTACCCACAATCAAATGGTTTGGTGGAGAAGGCTAATGGTGTCATTGCAGGAATCATTAGAAAGATGGTGCAAAACAAGACAAAATTATGGGATGACTTCTTGGATGGTGCCTTGTGGGCATATCGAACCACATATAGGGAAGCCACGGAGTTCACACCATTTCACTTGGTCTATGGTCAAGAGGCTTTGCAGCCTATCGAGCTCAACATTCCAACAATGCGACTTCATGGCAAAGCAGCACAAGATGATCAAGAAGCATGGATGGATCTAATTCTTACGTTAGTGGAGCCTGGGTGGAAAAGAGAAGCAGCTTACGAGTGCTACAAGAGGAAAGCCACACAAGTGAAAGAAAAGCTTGACAAGAAACTGAAGGACAAAGGCATCAAGGAAGGAGAGCTTGTGCTAAGGTATGACAATCAACTTGACAATCGTTTTGATGCCAAGTTTGAAACTAGATGGCAAGGTCCATACATAGTCAAGAAGGCTTTCAATTCAAGTTACTATCAGCTTATGAACTTGAATGGTAAAGAGCACTCCAGGAAGGTAAACGGGTATCCCTTGAAGCCCTATTTGAGTCGCCTTCTACCTAAGGATCTACCAAAGATCTGTCAAGAGGCCGCTGTCTCATGTAAGTATTGTTACATGAAGCATGAGTGTAGCTCCAGCCAAAATTCTGAGGGGCCAAAAAATGAAGATCTCGTCAAGGACTCTGAAGCACTCTCTTTGGAAAAGATACTCTATGATGGTACATGAATATACCATCATCCTGGCGGAGGGCTAATGATAGCCGTTTTTTGGCTCTCCGCAATTGCCATAGTAAGCTACCTCACCCTACCAAAATCACCCAAACACTATGGCTATCCCTACCATTTCATTGTAAATAGGCGTGTGTGAGTTAGGGGACTTTTCCCACATTTTCTTAAAAAACCCTCAATTAGCTAGTCACTGGGCTAGTTGAGTCAAAAAAATAAATAAAATCAAAAAAATAAAATATATTATGGCCCATTTGTGTGTAAATATTGCATTATATATATGGCCTAAATATAGGGATTTTTATAATTATTCTGGTATTTTATTTAAATATTTATACTTAGGTGTGTGTTTTATTAAACCTATGTACACCTTCTTTCATCCTCTTACACCATAAGTATATTTTTTGTCAATATGTACATATTCTAACCTTATATTTTTCCTTTATACAAATCACTCCCACATTTTCACCCTCACCCTTGTGAAAACAAAAAATTGATTTCTACTCATTGGTCACGTTTATTATATTATTTACTTGCATACCTTTTCCTCTTTCACCCAAAATAATTCAAAGAGGGACCATATCATATGATTCCAATATCTTTCCATATCCATAATTTCTCCATATTTTTATTATTATTTTACTCATTATTCTAACACCATGTACTCATTGAGCTAAAATCCATGAATAGTCCATACACTAGTCCCACCATGTATATATTTCTTTATTCACCAATAATCCTCCTCCATGCATGTGTCAAGGTCAACTTGGATGCTTTGTATTATGATATGACAAAGGAGGGGCTTACTCTTGGATGCATTGTACAAATTCAACAAAGGAGGGGGCCACTAAAAGACTTTTGCAGGCATAAAAAAAAGGCTTTTTGGTGAGATTTTTGGCACCCATCTCCACTCCGAATTTGGAGCGGTGGTCAAAATAGAAAATGTATCCCGCGCTCTGAATAATTACCTCAAATTTTTTCATGATTTTTGGAGCAACCACCGGTGAGCTATGATTTTTTGAGTGGATCCCAGTCTGCCCACTTTTCTCACAAGTAGCCCATAGTCTTCTCTCACCTCTTTCCACACTTCTACACACACACACACACACACACACACACACACACACACACACACATTCCTCTCAATTCCTCACTCAAACATGCACCTTCAATGGTTTCTCTCACCTTCTTCACCATTAACCTCCCCACTTACTTCCATAGCTCTCATATGAGCTCTCCATGTACATACACCATCTCTATGTCTCTCTCTATTACTTCCAAAGTACAATTCCATCTTACCCCTTATATATATACATACATTCAGCATGTGTACCATGCTTAACCTCTGCAAATCAAGAGATCTCATCAACGGAATTACCATTTTCATCACGATTATCAACCTTGGCAGCGGTGGCGTAAAGAAGGGAAGACGAAGAAGAAGATCGATAGTCATTTTGAGAACCTACACAAGTAAGTCCAAAACTTCTTCAAGCTTCACCATCACAAGGATTTTCTCACTTCATTCAACCATCTTACTTCAACCATCCATCCCATTCTACCCATTGTAAATATATCATTAACTTTCTAGTGATTACTAACACTAACCACTAACATACTAACACAAAATAGCATTGACCTAACCATAAAAGACACCTCACCTCAAGACATGTACAAAGTAACTCTCTCTCTCTCTCTCTCTCTCTCTCTCTCTCTCTCTCTCTCTCTCTCCTTACTTAAAACTTTACTTTCACCTTATCTACCATCAATAATGCTCTCTTTTGAGCCCACATCCATGACTCAAGCAGACAAAGAAGGCCCGCAATGTTTTGATATTCAAAAAAATCATAATCCTGATTTGTTAGCTTGTAAATTAGGATTTCTAATAATATTAATGAGGGGTCTCCAACCTATAAATATGCCCCTCTCCTTCTCGTGAAACAACCTCCAACATCTCACATAGCACCCCAACACTCTATGCGTGAGGAGAGACTTAGGTGTAGCAACCACTTGTGAGCTTCACTCTTGGTGTGAGAGAAGCCTTCGAGCTACCCATTTCAAGTGAGGGAGCGTGAGTTCCACAAATCTCAAAACCACTATTGTATATGCTCCTTCATCATCAATAAATTGAGGTTTGGTGCATCAAAGGCGTGATTCGACGATCAAATCTTCGTCCTTCCATTTGTGCAATATGGTTTGGTGAATTCAAGGTGACTTGTGTATTTTGAGTTTTTATTGGTTGATCTTGATTTTAGAAAGTGTTTTAGTGTGTCGTTCATTGCCAGTTTTTGTCCATTGTAAGAGGGTATTGTGGTGAGAGGTCTCCCACACCCTAAGACAGTGTGTGTGTGTGTTTTGGCAATGTTTAGCAATCACTAAGCATTGAGTGAGTTTTGTACAAGTTCTACGATAGCATCATAACGAACCATCTCCATTTGCAAGTCACAAATAAGGTATTACGCAAGATCCTTTCCTCTCTCTCTTCCCTTTGCTCTAGCTCTCTCTGGTCCATTTTGTGTGTGTCTTGGTGTGAGGTTTCTTGTGTGTGTTGTGTGGTGCATCTTCTTGGTTGTACCAAAATCTCTCTTGCGTCCTAGTTCGCATACCATAACTAGGTGGTGCCCCTATCTTGTTTGGGTTTGGCTGTGGGTTTGCTGTTTTATTATGCTTGTGGTTGCCCCAACCCCAATTGAGCAGTACGGGAGCCTTGAGGGGTGTTTAGAGGTCGCCTCTCTTGTTGCCCGCCCCGGACCGCCTCACTATGACGTTTCTTGAGTGGGGCCAAGCGAACAATAACAATCAATTTCACAGAGACAAGTACTGTCGCTAAGAGCTCAAATTATCCAACAAACCATGGGATTATACAACATGCAAAGCACCAAGTATACATTTTATACATGTCCCCTTGGATTTCAAATCAGGAAAGGTCCTCAACAGCACAAAGTCATTTTATAAACCAAGCAAAGGTATCGAACGCCAAGAGAAGTTGGCACAAGTTATTTAGGAGGCATGTAACTGGCTTTTTTTCTTTTTTGGATATTGTGCTTGTTAGTTATGGCATGCAAAATATGTGTCTCCACTCTAAGAAATCCAAAGGCAAGCACGGATTGACTACACTACAAATCAATAACAAGTATGCCTTCTTCTGAATACCTCAATCGAGCATGCTCATTAGAGCTTAAAATTTGCTTCCATGGAAAGGCTAAATACCACTTCTTTCCACTCTCAAGGACATTGGCACAACCTCTTGTTAGCATTGTTGCAAGAGACACGGGCGCTCGGCACGGCCACCTTTTTGTTCCAATTCTAAGCATCAGTATTGCGCACCTCAAATGCATTACGGGAGCAAGGCTCCATATACCGACAATCAAGGAAATCATGACTTGTATATTACATCGACTATTATATTTTTGATAAGGGAGAAAGCAAGGCTTTTAGGTGCACGGTTCCATGCATTTGATGCATAAACTCCAAAGCCATTGTAGCTTGCCATAAGCAGGCAACATACATACACAAAGCACATTGGAAATTACATTGACATCCATATCTATGAGTTGAATCCAATGTCAATCACCACACATACGGGATGCTATGACCTTTGATGCCAAGGGAAGTTGGTAAGTATGTTAACTTTAAGTTTCACTTTTACACAAATTTTCACAATGCCAACTTGTCAAGAAAATGTTGCTTCAATCAAGCAGTGTTTGGCAATAGCTGACACTTGATAGCTAAACTATCAATGCTTTTTCTATCAATACTAAAAAATCTCATGATTCTCAATAAGTTGCATGATTTGGCAAGGCCACTTCTCTATGCAATTCTGGTGGATGGGCTTCTATAATTGTATATGTATACAACGATGATCACTTTACATATTGGCTCTATGCACAAGGTGCGGCCAATCTCGCAAACAGTTTTTATGGGTAGCAAGTAGGCATGGCCTAGCTATCTAGCAATTCATTCATGGAAAGGCCTGAATACATAAGAGAGCCTCCATGCAAGTAGTCTCTTCTATAAACACCTCACACAATCTAGTATGGAACTATTTTCTTTTAGGGTATTTGCCATCTTTCTCCTCTATCACGAAGGAGAAGATTCTGTCACAACTTATTCGTTAATAAGATTCCAACTGAAGAAAAGATGTTGCATAGTTGCAGCACTAATTAGGCCTTTAAGAGTGGCATTATTAGGGGTATGACCTCGTTAATACATAATTAATCCATAGGTGTTGAGCATCATGATTTGAGCTCAACATAATAGGTACTTTCAAGGAAATAAGTCCACAATCTACCAAGGAGTAGTGGACAAATTCAACTTTCTCGATTGATTCCAAACATTTTTTAACACAAAGCTAACCAAGGGGTTTGTATTGCAAAAGCAACACCCAAGGTTACCAGTTTCTATTGCTAGTTTTTTCAGTTGTTTCTTTCAAGTTTTTAAAGTGCACGTGACTGTAGGTAAGTGAACATTATTTTCAATATCGAGGTATGCATTTGATTTGGTTTTATTCCATTTTTTAATATGTTTTGCTTAAATTTTGCCACAAGAGACAAGGGAGAGTATACCTACAACACAATTGTGAATCAGTACTATTATTCTAATACCAAAGATGTCCTTGACGTGTACTTTTCAATGCAAAAGCATTGACTAACAATGATCTATTGGGTGTCCACAAGATGGATCCTTGATTTTTGTAATAAGTATCTCTCAATTTGTATAATTATATGATATAAAAATTTATCTTAGAGCAAAGATGTGTCAATTTGATGAACACTTTAATAAAGTGCACCCTGTTCTAAGGGAACTTTAATGTACTACTAGATTGCATCCTACTTTAAGGAGACTCCATTGTATTGTTAAATCTCACCGTCTTTTTTGGAGACTTCTTCTTTATTCAATTGGGATCTATGTTTGATCATATAATAAGGGTATAGTAAAAAAAATTGATTTTTGTTTCTTCAAAAGTTTTATGTTACTCCATCTCAAGGTTTCATCTATTTGTAACTAAGAGAAATTGATGTTTTGATGTCAAAATAAAACTTGCAAGCATGAATGGAGAATTCATGGGTGTGTATGGATACAAATGGATACAAATATTTGATGCAAGCATTCTATCAGTACATCCTTCATGTAAAAGATGTTTAGAAAATTAAAAGACTTTTAAAGGAAAATTATGGAACCTTATTGCATGTATTCTTGAATTGTCCTAGAAGTCAATGTATGCATGCATGTCTTAATGAAGGTTTAGATCTAATCAGATTCTTCTTGGAAATTGCCTCTCCAATTCAGTACGAGATAGCATATTATAATTTCTTTTCTTTTAGGTGAAAAACATTTTTATTATGTGTATTTCAAACCTAATTGCTCGACCTTCAAACCAAATCTCATTTGTTTCAATAGAGAAACAATAAAAAATTGTCGTAGATAATTGTTTTAACCAAATTTATCACTTTGAGTGTAGCTTGATAAAGAAGTGGACTTTGCATTCATCCATAAGTCAAGGAACCTAGCTTGGACAAGTAGTGGGATTTGCATTCCTCCATAAGTCAAGGGAGCCTAGTTTGGATGAGTGCACGATGAAACAAACACTCCTATGATGAAACCAAATGTGCGCTACATGTTTTATGTATTATCCATGTCTCAAATGAGGAAGTACTAGATAAGTGGTGGACCTTTCTCGAAAGTCATAGAAAAGTGGGTTGTATTCCTCAATGGGTCCTAGCATGGACAAGTGGTGGACCTTGTATGAAAAATTTAGGTACTTACTTTGAACCTAGCTTGATCTTCTCAATGGTCTTGATGTCCAATGTTGTTCTCAATGTGTAATCTATGTGTATAAACTGGAATGAGACGTTAAGCAAATTTACATCTTTGACAAAATATCATTACCTCATACATGATATGTTGAAATTGTCCGATCTAGGAATTGGGATTTTTCCACTTTGCCTAATATAGTCTTCATGAGGAATGTTGAGACCTACCTAAACCCTATAGTGGAGATTGAGCGCGTCAAGCACTTAACAAACCTAGTAGAGGATACCCAAAGGGAACTAGATCCAAACCCTAGGCAGATGAGGATTACAGACATAGTGTTTCCCAAGCAACCTCAACCTCACAAACACCATAAACCATTAGCTATGCCTAGTATCATCCTAAAAGAAATTGAGTATAACTCATTGCAAATTGGACATACAAATTTTTTATTTAAGAGAATGTTTAGTAAGGAAACATGTGACCCCATTGAAGAATTGGAGATCCCATCTTCACATGCCTTATGCCGACAAGTAGAACCTCAAAAAGTGTCACTGACTATTTCAAAATTAACATCCGCTATCATGTCTAATTTGTATAGAGATCTTAAGCTATTTCTTTCTTTTTGGGCATTTCTCAATGGATAACAAAACATTGGGTTAGCTCAATTCTCATAGATGGATAGGTGAAACAAAATTTGAGCTAAGGAGAAATGCTTGCACTGCAAGAGATTGCTTAAATTCCAATATCAGATTACCGACATCACAATGGCGGGCGTCGGTATATGTGTAGGTAAATCTAGAGCGAGATCAAGTTTTTTTTTAAATGATTTTTTAAATTTTTGACGTGTATGTTGATGTGTATACCGGCATGCATACCGACACCAATTCCAGCATACATACCGGCACATGTACCAGTGGATTTTGCAAAAACAGAATCGCAAGTTTTTTGTGCGCATTTCACCCCTTTCTTATCTTCCTCACTTGCTGCGGATCTGTTGTCTCACAACTTGTTGGAGTTGATATTTTCACTCGTAGGTTGCTCCCCTCCAACAAGGTAAGCTTCTTTTCAAGTTTCCTTGTAGATTTGTGCACTTTGTGTATGTGTGTGTAACATAGTGTGTGTGTGTTTGTTTTTGTCAGTTTGAGGACATCTTTTCAATTGTTTCTTGCTCAAATAGGCCGCATGTGAGTGCTCTAACATTTGGTTTTGTTGCATACACACATACACACACACATTCACATAAACATGCTCACAAGTAAATAAAAATGCACACTAAACAATATAAACACAATATATATGATGCACACACATATTTTTCAATTAAAACAGTTATTTACTAAATTATATTAATCACAAATCATCATTAACTAATAAAGATAACGACATTTTATCATTAAAAGAAAGATTTATTTTGATTTATGTTATTTTATAATTAGTTTTGTTGTTTTTGTGTAAATAAATTTAAAAAATAAAAATTTATATAGTTATTTCTGTAATTATGACTTATCGTAGGCTATTCGTTTAATTAGGTTTAGTCCTTTAACACTAACCGTTTAAGTGATAAGTGATTTCATCGCTTAGGACTGATCCGCATTTAGCTCGGTGAAGGCTAGCCGCTTAATTAGAGTGCTTAGCTGCTTACATATTGAATTGTTTAGCCCAATCCACTTAGTCCTACATGCGGCTTGGCTAGTTTCGTTATTTAGGCACGTAGTGACTTAGGGCTAGTCGTGTAGGTTTAATCATTATTCAAACGGTTCTTTAAGGCTTGTCATTTAAAGGTGACCGCTTAGGTTTTTAGTCGCTTACCGCTCAAGAAAAAAATCGTATCTAAGTCATTGAATGCTACATGTTAGGGCTAGCCGCTTAGTGCTAGCCGCAAAAGCACTTCGACAAACGAAGTAAAATAACACAGTCGGACTTCAATAGCGCACACAGACTTAAAAAACGCAAATAGATTATTTCAAAAATAGACTTATGTCAAACCCTAATATATAGGCATTGACCAATAAAGACAATATTATTACCCACTTGTCCTAATCTCCGTACACCTCTAGACCGAGGTGTGCAAAGATCGCGCATGGCTAGAGAATGTGAGGTTGTTAGAGCAGGAGCAAATGGTAGAAAAATCGCAAACGCACTTCAGAAACGCAACAGTCTTCAAAAGTGACTTGTGTACTACTTTGACAAACGAAGTAAAACACCTCAATTGGACTTCAATAGCACACACATATTTCAACAACGCATACAAATTTGCAAAACAGAGGTATATCAAACCCTAATATATAGGCATTAACCAATAAAGACAAGATTATTACTCAATGGACCTGATCTCCGTGCACCTTTAGACCGATGTATATGGGGATCGGGCATGGCTAGAGACTATGAGGTTGTTAGAGCTAGCGGCAAATAGTAGAAAAACCGCAAACGAACTTCAAAAATGCAATAGTCTTCATAAGTGACTTGTGTACTTCAAAAACACAAAAGGACATTGACAAACGAAGTAAAATAACGCAATTGGACTTCAATAGCACACACGGACTTCAAAAACACAATCAAATTTAAAAAATAGAGCAATTTTAAATCCTAATATATAGGCATTGATGAATAAAGACAAGATTATCATCCGATGGTTCTGATTTTCGTGCATCTCTAAACCAAGGTATGCGGGGATCAAGCATGGCTAGAGAATGTGAGGTTGTTAGAGCTAACATCAAATGGTTCTATTGATGCGTCCACACC
Source organism: Adiantum capillus-veneris (assembly GCF_014529385.1). Classification (NCBI taxonomy): domain Eukaryota; kingdom Viridiplantae; phylum Streptophyta; class Polypodiopsida; order Polypodiales; family Pteridaceae; genus Adiantum; species Adiantum capillus-veneris. The sequence goes on from NC_140933.1 coordinate 14,382,902, forward strand.
ACCGCAAGAGCGTTCACCACTCTCTTCTGTAGATAATTCACCGGTTGGCATACCACATACACCTTGGGGATCACACAAGCATGATCTTAGCAAGGTGTACAAGGTCAGGGATGTGGCTGTTGGGGCGGATAGGGTAAAAAATCCCATGTGATAGAGGATTCAACAGCTCTGTACAATTCAATTTCACCATTGTGTGATGGAGATTTGGGATAAACAAGATGATAAAAGAAAGAATTAGATCGTTGAGGCCATTACATGCCAGTAGAGGGGTACGATCTAGTCTCGAATGCCCGGATTTTGAGCGTGGCGATTGCGACAATCTCACACCGTTGGTCAGAGACGAGAGACAGGTACAGGGACAACAGTCCAAAGTCGACATGGTTGGATATAGAGGATTGGGCGGGGATTGCATGAGAGACACAAGACAATCCTGAGAGATTTCAGCAGCAGAGAGATGTAGCCAGAGCACGTTTGGAGTTTGTTGGTGCATCACATCGTGGGAGTGGAGGTTATGACACACTTCATCATGAGTTTGTAAGTATTATACATATGCTTTAAATTGTCAAAAATGTATATTTTATTTGAAGATTTATCTTATGATTAAACCATAATTTTGCAGGAAGTTACTGTGAAGCGTCCTCTGATACGTCGAGAGGAGAAATACGGGTACAAGCATGGACTTGAGGCCCTTTTGACCCAGCTGCATGAGGAGGGAGAGGCCGTCAATTGGGAGGCATTACCATGAGGGTGACATTATCCATATATGTTTTTTCCTGTATCTGTGGTCTTTTTGATACAATTGTACTCATTCATTGTATACATGTACAGTTTCACATTTATGTTTATGGTTTTGCAATTATGGTATGGCAATCATGGTATGGTTATGGTATGGCATAGAGGTTATGGTTTTGTAATCAAGTTATGGTTGTGGTTTTGCAATGATGGTATGGCGATCATGTTATGGTTAGGGTTTGGCAATCAAGTTATGGTTATGGTTTTGCAATGATGGTATAGCAATCATGTTATGGTTATGATTTGGCAATCAGGTTATGTTTATAGTTTTGCAATGATGGTATGGGTGTTATGGTTATGGTATGACAAGCAAGCTATGATTATGGTATGAAACGCATGTTATGGTTATGGTATGAAAAGCAATTTATGGTAGGGCAAGCAGATTATGTTTATGGTTTTTCAAATACAGTTTGGCAATCATGTTATGGTTATGGTTATGGTTTTGCAATAATGGTATGGCTGCTATGGTTATGGTATGACAAGCAGGTTATGGTTATGGTATGGCAAGTGGGTTATGTTTATGGTTTTGCAATTTTCATGTTTTAATTTTGGCTAGATAATTTTCATGTCGTGTGCCTATGGTTTGGGAGTCAAAGTTATGGGTATTCTTTTGGAAACTTGTCATGGTTAAGATTTTGGTTTTGTGGTTTTGTTATGCTTACAATATTTCTAATTTTTACTCACTCGCTCTTCAACGTCAAACTCTAGGTGGAGTGCGGTTGCTTGTGAACTCTTTTTTGTGTAGAGAGGGTTGTTTCCTACTGCTGTAGTACATGCAACATTAATTCCCAACCCTCTCTGCCCAAAACAAATTTTACAGGTTTTGTCGTCGATACAGGTATCGATATACGAGTTATTATGCACCACGGAATAGGTGTTGCTTTGGAAAACTTAATTTCCAATGTCTATTGCAGCTCTAATAATGGCATGTGTTCCATTTTCCAACATTGACTATACCGGTGCATATATCGATGACACGACGCCGATGGTTATTGTGACGCTTATTCCAGGCTTTTTACTTTTAAAAAAAGCTTTGAGTCTTCGGTATCCTTGTCGATATTTGCATGGCATGTTGTAGTGTTGGATCCACATAACAAACTAGATGAAAGATTTATCTGTTGAAATTCGAGTTAGCAAGTTGGGTCAATACTTTGAAGGTGATGAATCTAATGCAACCCTACCAATCACTACTAAGGGATTAACTATGAAGGAAATCCTTGATGATGGTGTTGGGTCTATCTCTTACAGAACCATGTAAACCAAATCTTGTAACTCCAAAGCCAATTGAAGACCGAGGGAAGGGGAAAATCATGGAGTACTCCACACATGTTCCATATCTACTTTAGAATCAAAAGCAAGAACGAATTGTTCCACCTAGCTTAGGAAGGGGGGAGTCACATGAAGCTTCTAGATCCTCATGTAGTTCATCCATAGATGTAAAACTTTCTACAAAACCCCCACCTACCACTATCAATCTCCACAAAAGCACTTATGAATCTACACCTTCCATTGTAAATTTTTGCCTAAAGAAACATTTTGAGCTAGTTCATGGGAGGGAGAGCACCTTACCACCCTTGCAACTTAAAAAACACTTAAAAAAACACCCATGGTGGCCATGGGACATTATTTTCCAAATTCCTCCCCTATTACAAACTGGAACAACTGTTTTCAACAAGTGATGACATCCTTCCAAAATCTATGATCTACTCAAAGAAGGGGGGAGTACTTACTCACATAAATTATGTGCTCGTTTCCCTCGTAGCCTTCCTCCCTAACCTCTTAACTTTCAAACCTTGGGGAATGTGTATATACATATATTTATATATATATATATATATATATATATATATATATATATATATATATATATATATATATATAGCCTTATATAAAAATTGAAAAATAAAATAATCAAGAGTCATCAAGCAATGAGAGTGAAGCATACAAGATGAGACCCATACCCTAAAACTCACAGTGTCGCATCAGGTACAATGAAAAACCTTTATGTTAATTGCAACCTAACCAAATATATTTGTGTGTACAGATATGCTAGTATACCAGATTCATCCATTCCTACTTTTGGTGAGAGGTATCCTCTTTACCTTTCTGAAATGTTTCACATGATCTGGTAGCTAATCTAACGTGTTAGGAATATTTTGAGGAGCTAGAATGACTGACATGAATGGTCTCTACCAAGTGGAGAACATCTCTCCAATTGCACAAGATTATCCTTTTAAGCAAGATGAGTAGTCATACCTAGTGAAATTTCTAGTGAACCTATGTTTATGGGATGCTCATTGGATGATGAGGACAATTTATCAAATTGCAAGAATGAAACCCATGGTCTCACTGAGGATGAATTTATATATATTAGCAATAAGGATAGAGGCGTAGCCTTAGGACTACCAACCAATCAATACAATATCCTCTTGCATTGATCCTATAGTGTGGCAATTGGATCATCCCCAATTCCTTCAAAAGAAGCCGCTAGATGGAAGGATCATGGTGCAGGAAGTAGATAAGGCACTTATGCAAATAGATAGGTTAGGTTTCTATAATTTTTTTAAACTTTGTTCAATAAAGGGTTGATGCCTTTTCCCAGTAATGTATCTCCTAGAGGTATGTTGTATTGTTTGCTAAGGTGTACAAGAAAATGGTGCACTATCTCAACTCTTCCACATCATGAGGTTCTTGTCATATCCATACCAAAACACATAAAGACATTTCTACCAATGAAAAACATGTTTTTCTTGTCCATTCTTGTTGCTTTGTTTCTTTTTCTAGCATTCATGCTTACCTATTTCAAGAGTTGAACGGGATGACCCACGTAAAAAGGCCTGTAAAGTAGTTTTTTTGCTCATTCTCAAAGTACCAAAGTAGTGCTCTTGCTCTCCTTCTCTCCTATCTTATCTTCTTGTTGTCTATGAGAGTGAGGTGTCAGCGTGAGAGAGAGGGTGCGAAGATAGAGCAATATTGGTGGTACAACAGCGATGAGGCGGTCAAGTAGTAGCAACGGGATTCTTCCTCTTTCTGCATAGGGATCTCCCTCATTGACAGTGATGCAGGAGGTGAGTGACACATTGTTTGTCATTGTGATCTTGTTTGTGCATATATTCTATGCTTGTAGTCCTTATGGATTTCACTGGACACTGAGCAAGGTCCTAGTAGTTGACATTTCATGCTAGCTTCATGGTAACTTAGGATAATATTATTCTTTTTGTTTATATTGATTCATAGGTCAAGCTTGTTGGTCTTGTAAGTGTGGGGTGAGGGATCATTGATGAGAGGATCACCACATATTTATTTACATAAGAAGTTAGTGTTGGCTAGCTGAGTGTGGACACCCATACGTGAAAGGGATGACCCACGTAAAAGGCATGAAACCAAACTTTTTGCTCATTCTCAAATTAGTAGTAACGATGGTATAGAAATGGCAAGGCGATCAAAAAGTAGTAGTGGGCTTCTTTCTTCCTATGTGTACAAGATTCCCTCATTGACAATGACACAGAAGGTGAGTGACGCACCGTTTGTCATTATATAGCTTGTTTGTACATGGGTTTTTTTCTTGTAGCCTTTTTAGTTTGCACATGATTCTAAGCAAGGTCCCATAGTGATTGACAAATGTAGAAGCGTAGAGCCAAGGCATAATAACGAGAGAGAGAGAGAGAGAGAGAGAGAGAGAGAGAGAGAGAGAGAGAGAGAGAGAGAGAGAGAGAGAGAGCAACAATCCGGAGCATGGCATGCCTAAAAAATACATAAAACTACATGCTACAAGGAATAAACTAATAGATTTAAATACATGGGTATATAAATTGAGTAGCAAAGTACTTACAAATTAATGTTCACTATCCCAAAGTACTTGAGATCATGTGAAAAATCATTTCAATAGAAATTCCATTGAGTGCAAGTACGAGCAACGATGTTAGGGATTTTTGCTTTCACATCTTATAAATCAGTGCAGGTAAAGAAAACGTTGCATGCCTTCAAAAAATGTATGTTGGTGTTCTCCCTTGTTGGAAAATTTCTTGAGTGTAGCCCCTTAGGTATATTAGAAAAGAGAGTAACTCAACAAAAAGTGATAATTTATCAAAAAAGTATATTAAATTTGGGTAATTTTTGTATAAGAAGATGCTGTAAGAGGTGGTGTATAATGTGGAAATGTTAAGATAAAGAAGGAAGAGGGAGAATTACTAGGATGGTGCATTGTATAGGGCATTTGTTCCTATAGAGAGAATTGAATCATTAAAGAAAAAGTCTTTTGTTATATTTACATTAGTAGAATACATTGAGAAATTGCGTGCCTAGAGGTTCTCTAAGGCTAGTAATCAAAATGATAACCAAGACATCCAAGTTGAGTATGTATACCTATGACCTTTTCTTTTAATGTAATCAGAAAATCCGTCTAGTAGTGTGGCACAATCTTGTATGAGAGAGTTATTATGCTGGAAAAAAACTCGATATTAGATTGGGCAACAACCAAGGAGTTCATTATAAAATCCCATACCATATTATCACCACAATATTTTGAATTGACTTTGCAAAACTTAAAGAGAATTAAACGGAGGAGAAGAGTTATTGGGTTGCTTCCATCCAAAGACTTTTGTTCTTGATGGTGACCATGGAGTAAGAGGAAAAGGTGCATAGCTCCCACACGGTAATAGAGATTAGTGCAACCATCAAAAGTGTAAATTAATAGTATGGGTTCCACTTTATGAAGGGTCCATCATGTGAATCTCATCTACATTAGCCACAAAAGGTGGAATAAAAAAGAGGCCTTTGGAGGTACATGGTTAGTACAAAGGTGAGGATCCTAACCATGTTTAATGTAGTTAACAACTAGAAAAAATATAACAAAGGTCATTTATATAGAATAAAAGGAATAAAAACTCCAAAAAAACGTTTAGTTCCATAAAATTTAAGCCCTACCAATGCATTTCATAAAATTTTGTAGCATCAATTTATGAACAAGTCATGCAAAAACCATGTAGTGTAGGTAACCATTAATTAGAAATTGCAAGAAAAGGTCACAAAATCAAGCCTATACTGGGAATATTTGAAGACATGATCAATTAGAATTATTAACTTGTCCAAGGAAAAAGTATGAACCAACTACAAAATAGAATGCTCACAAGGTTTTTCAAGGGATCAGAAGAGTCTTGAATATCATCCCACGTACTTGTTCAAAACAATAACAATTTTTTACATAGGCTATGTGAGATATATAGTTTTTAATTTATTTTCCTTTCATTTTATACATTCATATTTCCTAGTTTTGAAAGTAAATTAAGATCAAGGTGTGATATTTATACTCACTCATTTCAAAGCTATATGTAATACAACAATACTTTCACTGGGATTGTAAGCAGGTCAAGCTCCCAACAAATCTCAAGGCCCAAGCTATACATTTGCAGCCTATTGCATCATGATAAATAGCGGTTATTGAATGAAACAAAAGTGGCCATAACCCATTTAATTATGGTGATATGAGTATAAGAGTGAGTACAATTCACTAGATGAAGTAACCCATGAGCAAAGCTAGGCTTCACGGAATGTACAATACATGTAGTAGCTTGATCCTCAGCCTGACCTCCATTTCCAATAAGAGCATAAGTAGGTGCATCATCCTTGAAAACAATAGTTAATATGGGATACGATCACTTGGATGTATGTAAATGCCTACAAAGTAAGATATCAATTTGTAGTCTACAAACCATGGTTTAAACATAGTCGCATGGCTCCTCCTTGAAGATAATTGTGACAATTGTTGGTGTAGAGAGACATGTGCAATTTGACTTAGGAATTTGATGATTGATTAAATTCAATAAATTTGATTTGAGCACAAGGTTTTAAAGATGAAACATTACAAAAGAGGAGTATGAAGACAAAAAGATAATGTAAGTTGGGCCCTTTTGAAAAGTATTCGGGAAGGGAGACTTGCTTTGTGTGGCTGTGTAATGAATCTGCAATCGATGCAAGTAAGCCTTTAACATGTTGGGAGTGGGTTGTATGTCCTCGACTACCTGCAGAATTGAAGGCATAGGGGATCAAACCATGGCATGCACAAGCATGGAGAACATGGGTCCACTCTTGTTGTTGGCGTTCTTAATAGCGTAGGGATTCATCTTCTACCTCATGATATGCTCCCAGACTTTAAAAATCTAGGAGAATTAATTTCTAATCTTTAGACATCCCCAAAGGGCTTCAAACATCTTTTGCTTCACTTTGTCTAGTTGCGCATCCACTGCAAATCTGCTTCAAAAAGTGGCCTCCAAGGCTTCACAATCGGCCTTTTATCTTCGCACAAACCGTCGTACCATCGCCTTGCTTTTCCACGAACTAGGACGAGGAACACTTGTACCATGCCTTCTTAGGCTTGATAAACTCCTCTCCAGCAAAAGCAACCCATAGTCGGCAGAGCTAAGTTTTTGCATTCTTGACCCCAATACCACACCATCTCTACCACAACCTGCTCTTCAAAGCTCACATCTTTGACATTGGCAAAACTGCCGCTTGGAATTCAATCAAGAGCATAAGTGCGCTCCTTCATGGGGGCACCAAAATGTTAGAGAGGGGGAATGAGGAAACACACCCAGCACATACACAAAACAAGGCCTCTCTATACCTCAAGGCATTCACATCACCACTATCCTCTCAGAAAACACCTTTAGAACTCACACTTTACCAAACAAGCCACCACCTGCACACACACCGATGTGTAAACATGCTCACCACAGCTACCCACACGCACTTCATAGCTCGTTTCAAACCACACATCACTGTAGCACACAAACCCTCACTCTCACTTCCATTCCGCACACAAAAAGAGGCCCGAGGGGCACACACATCCACACCAGCACCGCATACAAAAGTTGAAGAATCCAAATCATGAATAAGGAGCTCATTTTCCCCCTTTCTTCCACTCACAAGCCTCCTTCTAGATGAAGGAAGTTGCAACAACGACCACCTAACTAGAAATCTAGTATTGTGGCCATCAACACATGTGCCATGCAATTTTCTTAGTTGAATCTTTATCACAATATTTCCTTTGTATTTTTCCTTGACTATTCTTGTGCATTTGCCTTTGGATTCACAATCTAGAGACACATCAAGCCATTTTTTCCTTGAGTGCTTTGAGAGTGTCAAGCCCACTAGCTAAGAACTACTCCAATCACTTTCCATAGCCACGACTTGACGTTAGATCACATCTGCTTTCATTTGGGGACATCATGGAAACATCCGTTTTGCACAAGGTAGGAAATTCCAAACACTCCCCAAGCTGCCTAGCGTATCAAACCGCTAGCTCAAAGGGGGTGCAAATTTTCCAGCGCATTCAATTCTAGCATTGTAAGATGATCTTGTTCATCGGCCAAACCCTCCAATTAGGCTCACTAACTCTAGATGTTATGTTCCAAAATGCTTGCAAGGACATTGTTGCTACCAAGTTCTTGATGTGATGAACATTATGTAGTTTTGCAACCTTTTGATATTGCTTGAAAATTGATAAATCCTTTGAATTAATTGCAAGAACAAAATAATGTTGAATCCCAAAAACTCATCATGAAAATTATAAAATATCGATAATGAGATCTGGTTGGAGGAAAGGGACCACAAATGTTAATATGCTCAAGGAAAACATTAGAATGATTTATAGTAGAACTTTAAAAATTCTTTTGGGAATATTTATTAGGTACAAAAAATTCATAGATTTACACATGAGGATGATTTTTAAACTCCATGATTTGTACAAATCATGGTAGTAAATGTCAACTAATTTGAAAAATATGAGTGAGAAAAATGATGATGCCATATTCTAGAATCTAGATCCTATGAAGTTGTATGAACATTTGCAACATCCTCATTTCAATCTTTCTTGATGCCACACTTTGCACGGTCAAAGCCAGCATAGAGGTTAAGATCAACAAGCTTTGCAATCAAAAAAAAAATCTTTGAAGATCTCAAACATGTAAAAGGCCTCACAAAATTTTGGTTGAAAAAAGAGTAACAAGATATAGATCACCAATACCTTTCAATTAACAAGTTGTATCATCAGCAAGGTAAACCAACTTTTGGATAGAAAGCGGAGGATAACTATGTAGTCCTTGAGAGTAATTAGTTAATTTTTCTATAGTACCAAAATATATCATAAACAAATATTCATCACAAATATATTCTATAGTACCAAAATATATCATAAACAAATATTCATCACAAATATATGCTTTCTAAAAAGAAAAAAGAAAGAACATTGTTTGTTTCTAAAACAACTTTTATCATGATGAACATATGTTGTATTCATTTTGGATCAAAATACCTCTTAAAAAATTGATAAGTCGTTGGATGGTCATTCTTTCCATTATAATCCCTAGGAGAAGAATCTTTGGATAAATGTGACTATTTATACGCAATATCATATTCTTCATCATACTGTTTTGTCAATAATCATCCGTAGTATGACCATTTCTATAAAAACAAGATCATCAATCTCTATTATAAAGTTTGAAACAAGTCACTACCATATGATATAATAATCCTTGCGATAAAAGCAAGGAAAGGAATATCTTCGAGTAAGTAAAGCATGTTGTAATACTCAATTAAAGATATACAAGCTTCATAAAAAATAATTCCATCCTAGTCAGGTACAATGGTTGCAACAATATTATCATAAGGATCCTTCGCATGTTAAGAAATTATGTTACTGATTATTTTTGTAGAATAGTATCACTAGCAGTAGCTAGCATGACAATATTTTTGAACAATTTGATATGCATGACTATTAGAGTTTCAGTTATGTACTCTAATTTAGTGAGCTGACTATGAAGTCAAAGTAGTTTTGTAAATGATTTCATCTCAACATTTGCTACCAAATATTCTCATATAGCTTGTGATTTTGAAAAATCACACACCTCAAGAATTAGAGAGATTATACTGAACAAAAAGCTTTATCACATCAAACCCAATCTTTATAGTTAGTCTACCATTCCTCAAAGACAAACTTTTCAATTATATGAGTGTTATCTTGGTATGCATGAAGTCGGACATTCATAATTACCATGAACAATAGTAGAAAGCTTATCTTCTTCAAGAATTAGTAATATCTTTTATGAAATTCTTGTCCTTGAAAATGAGAGACAGCTCTTCGTATGGAAGAAAAACTATTGACGATTCTAGAATTTAGCATCTTCGATTGAGAGAATATGTAGAGTATGAGATCACAAATTTCACACATTATACACGAAATAATGAGATGATAGTATAGTTGAGTCATCCGTAAAGAGGTATCAAAAATTTAAACAATGATTTCCAATATAGAATGATTTAGGTTAGAAACCCCACATACAACCCAAGAGATGCAAAAAGTACGACACAAAAAATGCATTGGCCTCAAATAGACAAAACATATGACAAGAATGAACAAAATCTATCGTGCTGCTTTTGTGGCCAAAAATGGATGAAGAATTTGGTAGTTTTGGAGAAATAACTCAAAAGTGAGATGTCCACACAAAATACACAGTAACTTGCAGCTCCAAAGTTTATTTTCTACAAACCTCGACTCAAATCGATGAGTGCAAGCCACAAAACTAATGAAAAAAGTATTTAAAATACAAATAAATATTCTTCAAATATTGAATACTTAGGTCAGACGGCAAGACACATTCAACCCAAGAGATTCAAAATGTAGGTACCAAAAATAAAGCAACCCAAAAAATAGACAAAATGTATGATGAAGGATCATAATAGAAAAGTTATTCAAGTTTTATCTTCTTATTCACACACACACACACACACACATAAGAAGAGAATTTTTAACATCGTAGGAACATTCCCAAGAGACCGTAAAGATGATCTTTTTGAGGATTGCATGTCCAACTCAAGGACAACTATTCAAGAGTTAACTCCAATGACCAATGTCCCACAATTGTGTGTGTGTGTGTGTGTGTGTGTGTGTGTGAGAGAGAGAGAGAGAGAGAGAGAGAGAGGAAGGGGGGGGGGGGGGGGGGGGATGGAAAAAGGATTGAAGAGACAAGGAGAGAAATAGAAAAGTAGATAGAGTGGGAGATGTAGTTAGCCTAGAGAGATCCTAAGGGAATGAGAGAGACAAACAGAGTGATAGAACAAAGCACGTCCATGGAGAAAGAGAGATAAAGGCAAAACAAGACACTTTGTGTGTGTATGTGTGTGTGTGTGTGTGTGTGTGAGAGAGAGAGAGAGAGAGAGAGAGAGAGAGAGAGAGAGACCTTGATCTAAGACAAGTGGTGTGAGAATGAAAAGAAGTCTAAAAAGCATTGCACCTACTCAAGGTACAAGAGCTTACATTGCACTTAAGATGTTGAAGCTCCTTCAATGCAAGGAGCACTTTTCTTTCAGTTTGTAGGTGCGTATTCTACAATGACATGATCTTGGGTGTATATTGAGAGAGTGGTGCAACAAGGAAAAAGGTAAAGAGCCACGACCACATGCTAGGGACATTTTACTTTACTATTTGATATTAGTTATTGAGAATAGATCGAGGATGACCAATAAGAAGGAGAGATACAATAGACGAAGTCATTTAGGGAATCACCAAGGTAGATTGAGAGGGATTTGAGACGAGAGAGTGAGTAGAGAGATAAATATTGGAAAGAATGCAAGAAACAAGAATAAGAATGATCAAGAGGGTCAATGATAGAGTAAGCAAAAAATAATTGGAAAGTGAGTAACAAAAAGACACATGGAAAGAGACTATAGACAAAGATATCCACTAATAGGCCGAAAGCATAGGAGGGAAGGGGAGAGAGAGAGAGAGAGAGAGAGAGAGAGAGAGAGAGAGAGAGAGAGCCATAACTCATGCAAAGCTATGACAATGACATGATGTAGTAATTCTTAGCAAACTTCCAAAAAATCTCAAATGGATTTAAAGTAGTGTGAGAAAGCAATATGAAGATCTAGATCAAAATAACTCTTAGACTCGATTCTAAAGGCATGTGGGAGCTATTTGAATGCAAGAAACGACATGCTCTTACCATAGGTGTCATGTGTACAACCTCCTTTGATGGCACTTCGAAAATCCAAGAGAGCAAGAGATAGCCATGCACAACCAACCACGAGGATGGTCGTACCAAACGGTTATTGTTGTCCACTTACATTTATATGAAAGGCTCTAAATGCAAATTGCTACTAAAGGGAAACCATCATCTAGAAATATTCACTCACTATTGAAATGTTGGACGCTAAGTGCATGTGAGCAGAAATCTCTACCGACAAGTATGACTGGAGCCTATGGAGCAAGGCAAATGCATTTCGTGTTAGACAAAGCAATTCAAAAAATGAGGGCTACATCATATGATTAAGATGACGTGTGGTTACTACCCTCTTTTAAGAGAAAAAAAAACTGCTGTTTTTTAAACTAAGGAAAATGTAGTGACTGGTCATCAACTTTGCCATGTATTGCCCCCTCATAGTTCTAGGCTCTTAATGAAGTGGACCGAGACTAATTTCTCGTCAGCCTTTCTATTATTTATATGTGCCATCGGAAAGTACAAGGAGGAGGGGCTTCTGCCAACATGTCTCCATGGCAAGTTCTCTCTCTCTAGCATTCATTCAGACCCTAGGATTGGCGCAATTTATAATTGGTTAAGATTTGATTGGCTGTCAAAAGAACACCTTCGCTGGATATACATATAGTCTTTCAGCCGTAGTACTGGGACCGTGTAATAAGAAGGGGGTTGACAAAATCAAAGGATGAGCCGGGGTGCTAGTAGCTACAATGTGAGCGCGTTATATATTGTCAGTTGGAACCGGGAAAACAACACCTTGCCGCCCGCCGCCCCGAAAGAGGCTGAGCAACGAAAGTAGAAGATTCCTTTGTGCAGTTTGGAAAGTAGTAGCAGCCCTAAAAGCGCAAAAACGGTGCGTATCATCACGAAATGCATGCGGAGCACCAGGCCACCAACGCGTGTGTAAATACGAAGATGGATCAGAAGCCGGTCATTAAGTACTGCTAAAGCAAACCCAGGCATGTATGCTCTTCGGATGCATGTATGTAATAAGTATGCTGCTGATGCAGACCAGACAAGTGCGCAGCACAGAGAGAGAGAGAGAGAGAGAGAGAGAGAGAGAGAGAGAGAGAACAAATTTAATGGCTGATTTGCGTACCCATGTGATCCAAAGCGGACGTGTAGGGTGCATAATATAGTAGCTAGCCTGTAGCGGGCTTGTTCGTCCATGCATGTAGCACTTGCCTGCCTGCATTCACATGATGCTGCGGCACCACTGCTCACTGACGCTTATGTAATAAGCTGCGATATTGGCGCGACTCAATGGGATCAATTGCACGTCCATGCTACGTACAGCCGATCGGATTGAACCGCTACAATATCGCAACATGCTCAGTACCTCAGCAGCTGCCAAGCTTCAAGCTCTAATTACTCGTCAGCCCACGTTCCTCATCTTCACAACCTGCATGCTCCCTTTGTCCGCTTCACTACCTGTGAAACTAGTGCAGGATCCATATCAGCGTCCTCTTCATCCAGGAACCGCGAGAGAGAATAGCACAAAGACACACAGCTGTGTGAATCTAGTTTGGAGGTTGCCGTGCTTCTGGCTGTGTGTGTGTGTGCGTGTGCGTGTGTGTGTGTGTGTGTGTGAGAGAGAGAGAGAGAGAGAGAGAGAACGCTGAGACCAACATAACAAAGTAATTTACAGCAGCCCTTCAGCAGCCGCAATTTCTCAATTTCAGCAGTCCTTTACAAAATAACACCATGACCAGAACTCAAGGGGAGGAATTACTAAAATGGGGAAAAATGAAACTAGAGTCGGGAAACTTGAAGAGCGACAACAGACAATCACAAGCAAACATAGAGAGAGAGAGAGAGAGAGAGAGAGAGAGAGAGAGAGATCAGAGGTCACCTGAGTCAGCGATCAAGTTGAGGACTCTAGGCCCCTGTGTATTTCTGCACGTATGGTCGCGAGATGCGAGAAAAGCTCTCAGATAGACACACAGAGAGAGATCATAACTAGGGCTTTCACAAGCTAGAGTGTCTCTCTCTCTCTCTCTCTCTCTCTCTCTCTCTCTCTCTCTCTCACGCGCACACACACACAATCTCTCTCTCTCTCACTCTCAAAGATTCACAGTTCACTCGATCTGATGATACGTAGGCTAGAGAATTTGAGTCTCGTGAAGTGTCTGCCTATTTCCGTTCTTGGGGCCCCCCTCGCCTTGCCCTCCGCCCCTTTATATAATAAGAAGCCTGGAGCTCTCACCGCTCTGGCTGCTTACAGAATTACTCTCCTTTAATCCTTCCCCTTTACCTCCAAAGTGTTGGGTGTATGTGAGTAATGTCACTTTATGTGCATTTGTTTTTTGTCTTTGTGGCTCTGTCCCCTCACCCCCCACAGAAGTTACCCTTGAGGCTTGCCAACTTCGATGAATGACTTGGAGCTTGGACTTGGAAGTTGAGAGAGAGAGAGAGAGACACTGTGTGTGTGTGTGTGTGTGTGTGAGTGAGTGAGTGAGAGAGAGAGAGAGAGAGAGAGAAGAGAAGGGCTTACGAGCCCACCAGTCACTTTTAATTAAGTCCTTCAAGATCTTGCCCATCAGACTCTTTGTGTCTGTCTGCCTACAGCACACTTTCACTTCCATCCGAGCTTTTTATTTATCGACGATCATTCGCTTTCACACAATCAACCTTTCATGGAACCACCTTTCATTCGTATGTGGAAAATTGGAAGTGCAGTCGCTTTTTTGTTCGTTGCATTTCTCCAAAGTCTATCACTCTAGGTCTATTGCCTTCTGGCTCGATTAAACCAACCCCAAAGTGGTGAACGAATACAACTCACGGCATAGTCACACGCACACAACTTACGGCATGCTTATGTTTGATTGTAAAGACTTTAATATTTGCCTATGTATATTTCGGCTCATACGAGCTCAGTCTCACCTGATTCAAATACTATGCTAATAAATTTCAACCATGCATTTCAAAACACGAAATAGAGTGTAATCTATATGTATTCTATAACGGTAGAGAGAGTGCCCTTTACACGTGTCGAAATTGCGAGATGAAGGTTAAAGTTCAAAAATGAGAGAAGCTCCTCTGCGCATGAGAGAGAGAGAGAGAGAGAGAGAGAGAGAGAGAGAGAGAGAGCGGCCGGCCATACTAGTCATACTAAGTGGGGAACCTTATGAGAGAAGGACATCCATAGTTTTTTTATTGAGATCTCTACGAAAAATAATGTCATTTACAGCCATAACCATTTAAGTACTTCTTATATAGAGAAGCACAATTTTCCTTCTCTACATCACTCTTGATGCATTAGATCGCATGGCATGTCAATATGTATGTCACCATGTCGACCACCACAATGGGCCATGTTTCCAAGTGGTCCACTTTTAAAAAATATCTATAGCACATGCATTTAAAAAGTATTTACAAAATGTCTGTTCACACAAACTTCACCATGAATTAAAATTTAAAAGACTCCGTCTCTTTCATAAACCTGTTACTTTCTTAAATACTTTCATTTTTAAACCTCTCTTGTACTTATATTTCTATAACTCTCACCACAAGAGATGGCTTCATTACCGACGCTAAATTATCGATGTCAATGACAAGCGTCGTTATATGTATTGCTAGATCTAGAGGGAGATCCAATTTTCTTAAAAAATAAATTTTGAATTATCAAGGCATATACAAACGCACTTATCGAGCCTCGATGCGCATACCGACGGACATATTGATGCTTGCATTGATGCCACCTGCAAAAACAAACCCGTGGGCTTTCTTTCCCTGTTTTGCCCCATTTTTTGCAAGTCTCTTGCTCTTCTCTTCTCCCAAGTCCCTTACTTCAGATTTTCTACAAGGGGACTTACCGGGTTTTAGATCTGCACTTATACACTCACCGGCAACAAGAAGATAGATTCTTTCATACATATATGGTAGGGTTTTTTGTTTTTGTGTGTGTGTATGTGTGACATAGTGTGTGTGTTTTTGCTGATTTGGCGTGCACAGCATTCTCTCTAGCGTTTTGTGCTCAATTAGGCTGTTTGTGAGTGCACTATCCTTTTCTTTTTTTGTGCACACACACACACACACACACGCACACATGCACATAAATATGTAAATAAATAAAGAGGCACATTATATTTACACATAATTTAATACACTGCGCCCACATACACACAAATTTTTTTATTTATATATATATATTACATAAAAAAGTAAAAATTTTAAACAAAAATTATGAAATTCGTTATTTTCAAAGTTTGATTAAATATTATCATTCAAAATAAATAATAATAATATTTGATAATAAGAATAAGTTTAAAAAAGAATCATCCATGAGTTATTTCGATTCGGTTTAAATCAATTTATACTTGAACAAAAAAGTTAGTTAATTTGTTCATGTTCAGATTAAAACTTAGCTTGTTTAATACGTTTGACCATTTTAATCCGTTTAGACCTAAATGCTTAGGCTAAAGTATTACGGTTCGGCCATTTTAGTTAGTTTAGAACTTGCCGCTTAGGGTTGGCTAGCTTCATGTTTCAGTCGGTTTAAACTTAGTATTTGGTTGTTTCAATCGATTTAGGGTTGTTTCACTCTATTTAGAGCTAGCCGCTTACGATTTAGCGACTTTTGGTTATATGGCCATGTTTGGACGATTAGGGTAGGTCGCGTAAAGCCGCTTACGATTTGCAGCTTAGGGTTTAATTGCTAATAGATGGTCATGTTCATACAGTTAGGGTAGGCTAAATAAAGCCGTTTAGGTTAGGCCGCTCTAAATCGGATTATGATATTCTTGGGCCATTTCAAGCCGCTTAGAGATAGAGGCTAATTAGGGTTAGCCGCTTGAGGTTAGCCAAATTGGGTTAGGGTAGTGTTTGGCCATTTCAATCTGCTTAGGGTTAGCGGCTTAGTATTTGGTCGCTAATAGACGGCAGCGTTTAGAGAGTTAAGGTAGGCTGTACGTGCAAAGCCGCTTCGGTTAGGCCACGGCCCGCCGCTCTAAATCGGATTAGGGTAATGTTTAGCCATTTCAATCCGCTTAGGACTAGCCGCTTAGGGTTTGGCCACTAATAGATGGCCATATTTGGAGCGTTAGAGTAGGCCATGTAAAGCCGCTTAGATTTGGCCACTCCAGATCATATTAGTATAGAATTTGGGCATTTCAATTTGCTTAGTGCTAGCCACTTAGAAATAACAGATTTTGGTTTGGCCGCTAACAGATGGGCACTGTGTTCGGACAGTTAGGGTACACTATGTAAATCACTTAGGTTAAACCGCTCTAGATCGAATTAGGAGAGTGGATCATTTCAAGCCGCTAAGGGCTAGCCGCCAAGGGCTAGGGATTTTTGGTTTGGCCGCTAATAGATGGTCGTATTTGGAGCGTTATGGTATGTCATATAAAGATTTTTAGGTTTGGCTGCTCCAAATCAGGTTAGTGTAGCGTTTGGCGATTTTAGTTTCTTAGGGGTAGTCGCCTAGGGTTAGTGTAGCGTTTGGCCATTTTAGTTTCTTAGGGGTAGTCGCCTAGGGTTAGCGGCTTCTGTTTTGGTCACTAATAGATGGTGCACCATATTCAGATGGTTAGGGTACGCTCTGTAAAATCTCTTAGATTAATCGGCTCTATATTGGATTACAGTAGCATTTGACCATTTTAGTTTGCTTAGGGCTAGCTACTGCTAAGGGTTAGCGGCTTAGGATAAGCGACATTTGGTTTAGTTGTTAACAGATCCTTGTATTTGGAGCATTGAGGTAGGTTGTGTAAAGTCACTTAGGTTTGGCCACTCCAAATCGGATTAGTGTAGCGTTTGTCCATTTTAGTCTACTTACGGCTAGCCGCTTAGGGTTAGCAGATTTTATTTTGGTCGCTATTAGATAGCACATTGTGTTCGGACGATTAGGGTATGTTATGTAAAACCGCTTAGGTTAAGCCACTCACTACAACCAAAAAGGGGGTTATCGACGTATATAGCGACGCTCAACGTCGCTGTACGCGTCGATATATGCGTCCCTGTGAAACTGTCGCAAAGAGTGTCGATATACGCATGGAAAGGCTTTTTTAGCGACGCGGATGGCGACGCGTATATCGACGTTGGTATAGACGGATATAGCGACGCGTATATTGACGACCATAATAGTAAATTTTTTTTCTTGGGCAAAGGGCAGGTAGCCTGGCCTGTGCCCAATGAAAAGATGGACACAGGCACCACAGCCAGACTTCCTGCCCTCTGCCCAAGAAAGCGAGCAACACCAAAATCAACCATGCTCCCGCAGAAATTTCGCCAGAGTTCCCTTCGTTTTTACATCAACTTTTCAAAAAAAAAAAAATCATGTATACGCCTCCTACATGCTATCCATGTAGGATCTCACATGAGATTAAAGGCCAATGACCATAACGAACCATAACCATAACTTAAAACCATAACCGACCAATATAACCACTTTGATCATAACCAGAAACAAAATTAACAATAACCATAAGCATAACCAGAAAGTTAAACATAACCATAAACAAAACCTGAACCATAACTATGTCTATACAAGAATAGGAGAAATAACCATGTCTATACAATAACAATAACCATAACCATTAGGAAAACAATAACTGTTTGAACAATAATCATAACCATATATATATATGTCTATACAAAAGGATTCACAGAAGCGTGTCTATGTCTCACAAAGCATATATATGAAATCCAGACCACTGATGACTAGGCGTCACAACCTGCACTTAGGACAACTCAAAAATTAGTATTCACATATACTTACTTAATTAGTATTCAGAAAATGCCTTTTATAAATTACGTACCTAAACAAAGCAGTGACGCTTGCATCTGACCACCCATACACTGACTGAAGATTCAAAAAAGCCAGACAAGTACAAAGCGTCGATATTTTGGCACCTTCATAAATTGGTTGACGTGCCAACTTCCTCAACATGTCTTCATGAGATAGGCGCACGGCTTCTGGTGATGCTTCGTTAGCGTTCTCCTCGCTTGTCTGGAAGAAGGCATCTAGCATCTCCTCCATGCCATCGTCTTCTGTCTGTAAGTCCTTTTCTGCTTCCATCCTTGGCTCTATATAGGTCGGACCTTCACGCATAATCCTTTTTCTCTCTCTCTCAGATGTAGGTGCTATGTCGCGAAAATCAATGCCCGTTCCGTAAGAGTCGTATCGTAGATTCTGTACGGTTTCTTTAGCAAACTCTCCGTACTTGTGCACATGCTCATTACAGATCCTACGCTTGCGCACGATTTGATACTTTTAGAGTGTGCACGAGCATGCAATCTTTTCCTCCATGTTAGTTGATGACGTTGCCATCTACAATGATTATGAATGTTGTTTTAATATATATAGTCCTCACAATGTAAACTACCTCGCATTCTCTAGTCTTGCCCAATCTCCGTACGCCTCGGTCCAGAGGTGTACGGAGATCAGGACCACCGGGTCAAAATATCGTCTTATTGGTCAAATCCTATATGGGTAGACACATACGTGCACTCCTAGGTGTACATGGCAATGCATGTAGCGGGAATCGTCTACGGATGGTTTCAGTAGGCATAGAAGCCATTTTCGATGTCCGTTTGCGTTTTTTCGTAGAAAAACGCAACCGAATTTGACATACGGCTTGTGTATTTGGCGTTGCTTCTATCCGTTTGATCTATGGGTTTCCATACGTGCTCTTGACATTGCCTAAAGACTATCTAATCGTCTACGGATGGTTTCAGACGGCATAGAAGCCATTTCCGAAGTCCATTTGTATTTTTCCGTAGAAAAACGCAACCGGATTTGACGTACGGCTTGTGTATTTGGCGTTTCTTCTATCCGTTTGACCTACGGGTTGCCATACGCGCTCTTGACATTGCCTAAAGACTACCTAATCGTCTACGGATGGTTTTAGAAGGCATAGAAGCCATTTCCGAAGTCCGTTTGCGTTTTTTCGTAGAAAAACGCAACCGGATTTGACCTATGGCTTGTGTATTTGGCGTTTCTTCTATCCGTTTGACCTACAGGTTGCCATACGTGCTCTTGGCATTGCCTAAAGACTACCTAATCGTCTACGGATGGTTTCAGAAGGCATAGAAGCCATTTTCGAAGTTCGTTTGTGTTTTTTCGTAGAAAAACGCAACTGGATTTGACCTACGACTTGTGTATTTGACGTTAATTCAAACCCATTGACCTACGGCTTGCCATACGCGCTATTGACATCGCTTTAAGACTACCTAATGAACTACGGATGGTTTCAGCTAGCTGTTTTAGCTGCTTAGTCCACACCCAGCCGTTTAGGATTCCATAATATGTTATTTTGTCATTTTGTTATTCTAACCTAGTATCAGTCTACCACATTGTAACTTTCTGGTCTCATAGGTCACTTTGGCCTTTTGAAGAGTTAACATAATATTTCATTTCATTTCTTTCTTTAATTTTAATTTTTTACGCAAACCATAACTCTCTCTCTCTCTCTAGTTTTAATTTCCTACGCACATTTTTCTCTCTCTTTAATTTCCTACACAAACACACACTTCTCTCTTTCTCTCTCTCTCTCTCTCTTTAATTTCCTACACGCACACACACTTCTCTCTTTCTCTCTCTTTAATTTCCTACACGCACACACACTTCTCTCTTTCTCTCTCTTTAATTTCCTACACGCACACACACTTCTCTCTTTCTCTCTCTTTCCTACACACACACACACACACACTTCTCTCTTTCTCTCTCTTTAATTTCCTACACGCACACACACTTCTCTCTTTCTCTCTCTTTCCTACACACACACACACACACACTTCTCTCTCTCTCTCTCTCTCTCTCTCTCTCTCTCTCTCTCTCTCTCTCCTGCACACACACACACACACACACACCGCTCTCTCTCTCTCTCTCTCTCTCTCTCTCTCTCTCTCTCTCTCTTTCCTACATACACACACACACACACCTCTCTCTCTCTCTCTCTCTCTCTCTCTCTCTCCTACATACACACACACACACACACACACACCGCTCTCTCTCTCTCTCTCTCTCTCTCTCTCTCTCTCTCTCTCTCTCTCTCTCTCTCTCTCTCTCTTTCCTACACACGCACACACACACGATGTGGGGGAGAGAGAGAGAGAGAGAGAGAGAGAGAGAGAGAGGGGGGGGGGGGGGGGGGGGGGGGGGGGGGGGGGGGGGGGGGGGGGGGGGGGGGGGGGGGGGGAAGAGTGCCATAATACCTCGCAGCAGGTTTCGGCCAAGATCTGAGAGCGCGCACGTTGAGGGCAAAAATGGCCCCTTCGCGCGGGTTCGGCTTTTCCCCCCCCAAATTACTTCCGTGGATATCTGCGTCGATATATGCGTGGGAAAATTAGCCTTTCGACGCGTATATCCACTGGCATATCGATGCTGATATCGACGCGTATATCGACGGATGGTAAGTACGTCGATATAAACGTGAAAAGGCACGGGCGTCGATATATAAAGTGTCGATAACTTTGGGTTATGTGGTAGTGACTCTAAATTGGTTTAGGGCAGCATTTGGACATTTAAGTTCGCTTAGGGCTAGCGGCGTTTGATGTGACTGCTAATAGATGTCTATGTTCGGATGGTTTTATGGATAAGAGTTTTAGGATAGACTATTGCATATTACGATTTGTCCTCGATCGACATGCACCGTCATATAGACGTGGGTGTGTACTTATGTCATACCTATGAATATAGGCATTGACCATTAAAGATAAAAGTATTACCCAATGGTCCTGATCTGTATGCACCATTAGACTAGGTGTGTGGGGACCGAGCATGGCTAGAGATTGTGAGGTATTTAAGTTACATTATTATTTGCTTTTGGTTTGGCTTAGTATTGGTCATGCAAAGACGTTGTTGGTTTGGCTGATTAGGATTAGCCGTGCGAAGACACTTATGGTTTGGTCGTTATTGTGGTAGCGGTGGTTGTTGTGCTAGTGGTGCTACCAATGCGTCTACACCTTCGAGAGAGTGTCCACCTCTCTCTTCAATAGATAGTACATCAATGAGTATACCACGTACACCTTGGGGATCACATGAGTTTGATTCTAGAAAGGTGTACAAGACCAAGGATGGGGCACCAGTTATGGATAGGGCCGAAAAGGCCGTGCGTCACAGGGTTCGTCAACTTTGTATAGTGTAGTTTGGGCATTCTGTGATGGAGGATTGGAAAAATCATGTTGCAAAGAGAAAGAATTACATCATTGATGCCATTTAGAGAGAGTATAGGCTATCATAGGGATATGATCCACTCTCCAATGGCTGGATCATGGGAGTGGCTATTGCGACAATGTCACATCGGCAATCTGAAGTACGAGACAAATACAAAGATGGCATGATTGGATGCAGAGGAGTGGGTAGGGATTTCTCGAGAGAAGTAGGAGCATCCAAACAGGTTGCATCAGTGGTGAGATGTAGCCAGAGAACACCTAGAGTCTGTAGGATCCTCCCATCTTGGAAGTGGAGGCTACGAGACTCTTTGACATGAGTTGGTAAGTGCCATATACAGGAGCCTACCATGAAGCATCCTCCAACAGGTAGAGAGGGCAAAAATGGATTCAAGCATGGACTATCAACTCTTCTACTACAGTTTGAGGATGAGGAAGAGGACGTCCGACTGAGAGGCCGTACCTTGATCAATTTGATTGATGTATATATTTTCATTGGTACATGTTGTTGTATAGCTACTTATGTTTTGGTTCATATATACTTTTAGACGGTTGGCTATTATGTTTATGCTTATGTCCGTTTTGCTTATGGTTATGTTAAAGGTTATGGTTATGCTTTCAAAATTTGGTTATGGTTATGTTTTGATGGCTATGTCCATTTTGATTATGGTTATGTTTAACACAAGTTTAGTAACCTAATAGGACATAAAAGCGTCCTTTCAAGGTTTTGGAAAAAATTTAGGTTATGGTTTAGAATTTGGTTATGATTGTAGTACTTGGTTATGGTTATGGTTTGAGGTTATGGTTAGGGTTGTACTTAAGGTTAGGGTTTCAGAATTCAATTATGGTTATGTTTTGAGATTTACACGATGGTTATGTGTTTTCAAGTATTGTTATTGTTATGTTTTGTGGATATCGTCGTGGTCAATATGTACTCACACTTTTGTGGAATTTCCAAGAAAAATGAAGGTGGAGTGCGGTTTCTTTTGCACTCTCTCCTTTGAGCAGAGGGGGCTACTTTTGGTGATGTTGTACATGCCACACCAAATGCCAGCCCTCTCTTCTCAAATATTTTTGCAGGTTTTGACGTCGATATGAGTGTCCATATAGTTGTAGGTATGCAGGTTGGTATGCACGTTGCTAAGCACATATTATATTCCAACGGGTATACCCATGCCTACTATATTGACAAGCATACCGACGTGATGGTACCGACACTCATACCAATGAGCGGATTTTTTATAACTAGTTTATTTTCATCGATAGGGGTGTCGGTATTTGCGTGACGTGTTCAAGTGTCTTTGAAATACAAAAACCCCTCTCTGGATGAACTCTTGTGCTACATATGTAGTTTTTTAGGCAGACCCCCTTAGGGCCTACATGTTCATCTATGGACTATAATTGGAATTGCAATGTTTACATTTATTCAAGATAGACCTATAGATGCTAGCTTGAGTATCATATTGCAAATATTGCAATGTCATTAATTCCGAGAAAATGTGTAGACATTAACTTGCATTGAATAAACTCCTATAAACTTGCTCAAGCATGACCAAGTTCATTAGGTATCACACTTCAATTTTGTAAAACGTAGCTTACCAATGTGTACAATATATGTAGAATTATTTTGAATGTGGATGATCTTTGCCTACATAAACATTAATTTAGACTTGGAATCGAGAAGATGTGCACATAATATATGTATAGATCCATGAAAAAAAAAATCCTATATAAGATGGTTTTGATTCCATTGATAAAGTCATTAACATAATTTCTTTTAATAAAAGTAAACACCAAATATGAAAGAAACAATTGAAATAACATAAAGCAAGGATTGCATCTGACACAACATTGGGTAGCAACCATCAACCACAATCAATTGATTGAGTGGGTATTATCCTTCCACCTCTAATTATGATGAATTCATTACAAGAAGGAATGAGATTATGTGTAAATAGATAAGCGAACTAGAGAAGATGAGAGAGCACATGTGAATGTTGGCAGAAGTAGAGAACACTTAAAGGTCCAAAAGTATAAATTATAAACCATTGTCCCAATGGGTCTTTTGAGCTCTTTGTTGGTTTTGAAAAGGGGGTAAAAAATTAGGCTACTTGGTTAGGATGCTCCTAGATCGCTTGTCTTCTACATGGAGTCTCCAAAGCATGATTACTACCAAAAAGGCACACATCCAAGGCACAACTTTGAGAGCCCTCCTTCTTGCGTGTTTTCTTCCTAAAAGAGAAAGGAACTTTATTTTTACTTGAACTGCCAAAAAAAACGTTGAAATAATCTTCTAATGGTATGAGGAGTGTTCGTCATATAATTACACTATTTCAATTGTTTGCAAGAATCAAATCAATATTTACACATGCAAAATAACAAATCATAGTCTAAATGCCTAAGACTATCCAAAATAAGTAAGTTGATGGTAAAATTTTTTAATACCAAAGCAATATAGAAGTATACAAGGAATAATTTTCAATACCAAAGCAATATAGAAGTATACAAGGAACTGTATATACACTAGCTAGGAGTCTTATCTTGTTTTCAAGCAAAGATGGCATTGGTATCACTTGACAACTATTGGGCACTTTGATGAAGTGGCCTCTTCCTTTCATCCACCTTCAGAAAAATTTATATCTCTCTCCCTCCCCATTGACCAAGGTTATCATTTGTTATCTCAAAATAGAGACCCCATTTTTATTCTTGCATAGTGTTGAAGTGACCCACCGTCATCTTTCTTTAATTTCCAAGACCAAGCTCACTCTTTAAGGTATGATCACCCTCCTTTGAGGTGCATTTATTCTCTCTCTCTCTCTCTCTCTCTCTCTCTCCATATATATATATATATATATATATATATAATATATATATATATATATATATATGTATATATATATATATATATATATGTATATATATATACATATACATATATACATATGTATATATATATACATATACATATAGACATATGTATATATATATAGATATACATATAGACATATGTATATATATATATATATATAGATATACATATAGACATATGTATATATATATATATAGATATAGACATATGTATATACATATATACATACATACATACATATATATATATATATATATATATATATATATATATATATATTTATATATATATATATATATATATATATATATATATACATACATATATATATATATCTATATACATATATATATTATCTATATCTATATATATATATAGATAGATAGGTATATGTATACATATATATATATATATTTATATATATATATATATATATATATATATATATGTATACATATACCTATCTATATATCTATATGGGAAACTCCATACTATTCCTTGCACAAGGAGGCGGTTTTCTCTGTAACATTTAATGGCCTAAAAACTTGTGTGTAGCGGAAATTAGCATGAACATAGTGGGCATTTCATTATAATAGATTCCTAATGAGAATTACAAGAGTGCTTGGGTGGAGAGAGCAACAAAAATCATAACACCTAGTTAGATAGCATGAACAATACTTTCAAAAGAGAGAGAAATTAAGCTATTGACAACAGTTATGGACGGGATTTTCATGGAGCCGGTCCCCCCTCCAAAAGGCTTTGTATTATGGTTTCTCCCATCAAGAGAGACATTGTACAATACAATTCTTTGTGTTCCTTCAAGACTAGCTAGTGCAATGAAGATGAAAGCTTCATGCACTAAGCAAAACACTTATCAAACACAACATCAATTCTCCCCGGTCTCAGATTCAAGACCTCACACACCTTTGCAGATGGTGAGAGCTAGCAGGGTATGAGAGTATATTGAGAGGAAGTAGGAGTATTCTTACGAGAAATATGTACATCTCCTCACATAATCAGTCATATTAGCATAGCTTAGCTTAGTAATTAGCATGGTAGAGGAGATGAGCATGCATTGAAGCTTGGCTCTTGGTTGGATTTGCATTACAAAGACAAGAGTTGTTGGTGTAGGCCTCCCTTCTCACAAGCTTGGAGTAGGTGATAAGCTTTTCCATTAAAGCTTGAGAAGGAGAGAGAGTCTTCTTTACTTCACACATGAGATTGTGTGTGTGTTTGTGTGTGATAATGCCTTGCAAAAATCAGCCCCCTCTCTCTCTTGGTCGACCCCTCTTGCTATTTGCTCATGCTACCCTCTCATTGGACCTCCCTAGGGCTAGCCAATGACAATTAAGCAGCATAAGTGATAGCCTTCTGACATGTGTCCCCCTTTCCCCTTTTGTGAGAGCTTTAGGTAATTTAATAATTCAACTAAAATCTCATTGGATCCCTTTGCCTCCTGGCCAATAGGAATCAGGAAAGCCATTGGCCTGCTCAATGCCCATTGGACCCCTTGGGAGACTGTCCAATAGTCTTCTAGAGGGCTTAATTCTCATTGGTTCTTTTATTAAGTGTTTTTAAATTAATTAAACTAGATTTACTCTAGCCTAATTCTCATTGGTGCACCTCCAAGGCCATCCAATAGGAATTGGGTACACCTTGTGGGAATCTGGCCTAGGGAGCTGACATGTGTCCCTCATTCCCTTTGTGTAAAGGGAGCTTGTGTGTGTGTGTGTGTGTGTGTGACTTTCTCTCTCATCCCCTACAAGCAAGGCTCGCCCCCTCCTAAGTAGGGATTTGTAAAGACTTTTTTGACACACACAAAGCATCCAATTCCCCCATGGTTGACCTTTGGACACAACCTTGAAATTTTGGAACCTTAGCATTTTGGAAGTCTTAATGGGCTGAACCTTAGGGTCTTTTTAGCCCATTGTTGCACATGGCTCTTTTGCAGATGCCCCCCCCTTTGGATCCCTATTTTCCCTCCTTTGGATCCCTACTGTGGCCGGTCTGCTAGCTTAACCAATATTCTAGCTTTTTCTCCCCTAGCACTTCCCCATATTAAATGATCAGTTTAACATGAGAAAATCATTTAGGAGAATTCGATATTGATTATTATGACATTACCTCTCTCTTGAAATCATAGTCGTCCTTGACTATGGTGTAGAGAAGATAAAGCATATTCATGAGTCCTTTTCTTAGCGGGTAGAGGATCCCTATGTTACCCTACAACATTATTCCACAATGGATGACTAGTCCATTTGGTGCTTGAGAGCCTGAGGCTGCCACAAGCATGTCTGCACATTAGTCCTATCAATCTTCCATAGTAGACTGACAAGCTCTACTTGGTGTTTGGGAGATGTCGTCTCCGCAAACTTGATCTAAGCATGCATACTACTTCATTTGTGTGCACAATAAATAAAAAGAGAGTCTTATAAGACAAAAACTTTGTTCATTTTTAACATTTTGTACATTTGCTTACTCTTGGGAAGCATTGTAAGCATTGACAAGGTTTAGGTTATCCTTTAATTGTATGCCTTGCATCCATCTAGCTTCTTCAAAAGGATAATTCTTAAACTTAATAAGATATGTCGGATAGTCTTACCGCCTCTTAGTACCTTGTCTTCATGTCGGAGAATGGACTCGGGCTGCAACACCTCTTCTTGGTCCTCGATCTCCGGTGGGTCTTCAGTAGTTGGTTCTTGAGGTGGCTCTCCTTTGTAAGGATTTAATAGGCTCACATGGAAAACATTGTGTATGAGCCAATGATTGGGCAACTTGAGTTGATAGGCCATCTCATTGATTGGCCTGAGAATCTGGAAGGGACCATAGTAGAGATGGTAATGATCTCTCTTGCCACTACTTCTTGAGTGGTATATTCAAGAGGTGATACCCACGCTTTTCTCACCTCAAGAGAAAAAAGAATACGTCTGTGTGTGTGTGTGTGTGTGTGTGTGTGTGTACCCCTCTCCGTTGGTATTATCATATATTATAAAAGATAGATACCTTATCTATACTCTTGTATAGTGTTAAAGTGACCACAATCATTCCAAGAATATAGTCATTTTTCCTGCCCCTTTAAGTCCATGCATTGGTATCTATTCAAGAGTACATGTGTATGGATCTATTTCCCCCTACATACATCTCTTAATCTCTCCCTCTCCTTTTGTCAATATCTATCTCGTATCACCACCTCTCTTCCTATGTATTGTAGTTGTCTTCCTCTCCCTCTCTCTCATCCCTCTCATCAATATGCTTGGGGGGTTCACTATGTGTAAAACTACCATATCACGTGAGTTCAAGACATGTTTGTAAAACCCCTTATCTGTGAATTTTGTTAAGAATACAATGTACCATTTTCTTTTAAAATCTGTAAGTTTTTTTCAAATTTGAAAAAACAATACCCTTTTGTATATATATTTCTATAAGTTTCAAGAACTTTAAACACCCTTTTGTTGAACTCACGTGATAGGTTACATTTCTATTAGGTAACCTATCCGGGTCAATATGTCTACTTATCTTCTCTCTTATGGCTATTTATCTCTCTTCTTCACTCTGTCTCTCTACATCTACCTCAACATTTCACTTTTGTTCCACATCTCACCCTCTCTATGTGTATTTATTTCTTTGCACATGTCATAATCCACCTCTTTCTCTTGTACGAGCTCTCCTTATCTCTACCTCTATGTAATAATTCACCTCACATCTTATGACAAGATCCTCTTTACTCTATCTCTCTTCCTCAGTACTATCTCTCCTCATATCTCTCTCCATGCATCTCTCTCTCTATATATATGACTTTCTTAACCTCCCTTGCTCTTCATGTCATTTTTTATTTCCTTTGTCCCTCCATCTCTCTCTCTCTCTCTCTCTTTCTCTCTCTCTCTCTCTCTCTCTCTCTCTCTCTCTCTCTCTCTCTCTCTCTCTCTCTCTCTCCTCTCTCTCTCTCTATTTTTCTCCCAATTTTTGTGTACATCTCTCTCTTTATAATGCCTAGCTCTCCTTGTCTCTTGTGCTCTCTCTACCTCTCTTCTTCAATTCCTATCCAACTCTCATTCTCTCTGAATTTCTCCCTCTCTATGTCTCTTTCACTCCCTCTGTCTCTCTCTGTGCTTAGCTCCCCCAATACTCCTCATTCAGGTCCTATATTGTATATCAAAGTCTAGTCACTTGAAGACATTCTTTCATTTTGAAAAGAAAAAAACTAGTTAGACATGCCCTCTACCTCTTTTTCTAGAAAATAGATATTAGTCCTTTGTTCATACTACACAATTTTGTTCTAAAAGTAAGGTATTGTGCATATTGTATATGTGGGGTCGTACAATTTTGAAAGTGGTGACTTACAATGTCATAATGGGTATTAAATAGTACCCAATTTGGTATTGTATAGAATTTCACACCATGCCCACCTAAACCAAAACAGGAGGTTCTTTTGAAACTATGACCACCATTAAGAGATTTCATGCACACTTAGATGGAATATTGCATTCACACATGCATGTAGACCTAACCAATACTATATATAGTTAAAATTTTGGTACTATATAGAATTTTGCAGCACGCATAGCATAACAAAGTCAGAAATGAGCCCTCTATACCACATCATCATTTTTTTCAAAAACCAAGATGGCATTAAGAGATTGCTTAACTTGCATAAAGTTGTACATTCACATGTGCATGCAACCTAGTATGGTATAGCATTTCACATCATAAAGACATTAATCAAAGAAGACTTGAGCCAACATTTACCACAACATCATATTTTCTAAAGCCACAACCATCAATAACTAGTTGTTGCAGAACTGCAACCAAGTTGCTCTCAACTATGCATTATAATTTTCATGTTTCAAACACACAGCAAATTAAAATTATGGATCTTCACTCACCTCTTTTCTTGGTGGTAGAATTTATTCCCTCCACATCCAATAAGATAGAGGTTCACTTTGATTGTGTTACTGAGATGCTTTGCTTAGCACTTGCCATTGTGTTGACATTACTTTTTTCTTTGCCTCAGCTATAAGTACCAATGTCTTATTGATTCTTTGAGGGGATTCCATGGCATCTTTGCCTCTTGATTCGTGACTCATATTAACCGTTGGTAGCAACCTTGTACGATGGGGTCCTCATGGCACAACACATCATAATCAAGAGCACAATAAGCTACGTGGAGAAGAGATAGAAGTACCACAATCAAGATAGAGAAAAATCTTGCTAGTTCACACCTCTTTTTCTAAAGATAAGGTATTTGCAAATTTAGGTTGTATTATGAGGTGAAATGCAAGCATAGCCAGGCCCATTCCTTGAACACTACACTTCATATGCGAAATTATGGACAATGGTCTCTCTCAGAGTTCAAGCTCAACCATTCCAAACCATATTGACAAATCATCTTACATTTCTTTCATGAGAGTGGTCCCACTTGTACAATTTGGTCTTATTTGTTTATACCCACCTTCAAAATTGGAAATTAAAGCTTTTATCAAGGGGATGCCCTCTTCTAAAGGACTATATGGTAAATTTACCAATAAAGTGGAACTAAATTGGTCCTTTTCTATAGCACCAAACCCTAATTTCAACCACATAACTTCTCTTGAATATATCATATGCTTTCCTTATTGAGCTTGTGTATATTGTGTCAAAAGGGGTTAACCCTTCTAATGAATTTGTGTCTCATGTGAGCATTATTCCATGTAAAACCCCACACCTCCCAGAGTTTTGATAATGGGAATAAAAAATGGTTCAAATCCCATATAGATTTGAAGAGTAGAAGACCCTAAGGGCTAGAGACCCTTGAAGAAAATGATGGTAAGCTATGATACTGTAAAGGAGAACCTACTGTGGTACCGTATGCTCCAAATAGGATGCTAGAGAATAATATTCTTATCTTGAATGATAACTCCACACACAATTATCTTAATAGGATGAGCAATGTATTAAAGATGGAAGCACTTAAAATCGATAATGGGTACTTGTTTTTCAATGAATCAAACAGTAGGCACCAAATATTTAGTAGTGTCATGATAGTCTAAGTGAAGGTTATCCAAGGATAGAAAGACTTACATAATAATTGTAATCTAATGAAAGTTCATTTCCTAAAAACAATCTATCTATTGCGTCTAGTAGGAGGGTGCCCGTTTCTTTTTAATGGGAATGAACAAAGATGCCTTTGCTTGATTTGAAGAGCAAAAGGGAAAGGAAGCACCGGTCGGTGGTGATCATGGGGAGTTAGCCAGGTGGAAAGCCAAGTTGAGGGCAAGTAAAACTACATCCGGCATCACGTAGGAGGGAGGGGAGAAAGGAGGATCAACATGTGGCGGAAAGGGGTGCCTAGGTGCATGATAGTGTACGAGTAGGAAAGAAACCTTCTTTTTATATCATAGGGTTGCTCATCATGCCAGGAATAACGTAGGGCAGTTTCATAAGCATAGATGTGTTGGTTTTATATACCAAGATAATAATAAATATCTAAACTTAGCATTAGTGTTTGTGGAGAATGTTTACAAGCTTTATCATTACTACTTAGCTATATTATTAGAAATTGCAATCCAACATCCAAGAGCTAGTTCCGGCAAGCCATATTCCAAAATTTTGGTGCAATGCTCCATTTAGATACCACTCATGATGTAGATATTGATTGGCAAACATAGCTAGTAGACAAGTGTTTGAAGGTATGACATAAGAATATATGAGAAGAAAAGATAATGATAAACACTACATTTCGACGTCAAATCATCGACGTCAATGGTGGGCGTTGGTATATGTTTACGTAAATTTGAAGGGAGATCAATTTTTTTTAATAAGTAGTTTTCAAATTTTCGAAGCCTATATCGGCACACATATCAATATGTATATAGACGCCAGTTTTGGCATCTATATCGATGCATATATCGGCGCCTATGCATTTTCCTATGGGGCGCGTGTTTTTCCTATGCATTTCTCTCTTCTTTCTCCTCCTCTCTTGCCCTCCTCCTCACTTGCTGTAGATCTGTTACCACATGACTTGTCGGACTTGAGATTTCCACTCATACTCTGCTCCCCAACAACAAGGTAAGCTTCTTTTTAAGATTCATAGTAAATTTTTTCACTTTTTTGTGTGTGTGAGTAACATAGTGTGTGTACATACACACGCACACATAAACATGCACGAATGTGTGTGTGTACATACACACACACATTCACATAGACATGCACGCAAGTAAACAAAAATGCACACTAAACAATATAAACACACTATATACGACACACACATTTTTCAATTCAAACAAAAAAGATTGATAATTTTTGTTATTTTATAAATAATATTAACTAAAAATCATCATCAACAAAGAAAGATAACGATATTTGATCATTAAAAGAAAGATTTATTTTGATTTATGCTATTTTATAATTAGTTTTGTTATTTTTGTGTAAATAAATTTAGAAATTAATTTTTTTTTTTTTTTTTTTGGACTTATTGTAGGTGTTAGTAAATGTAAATTAGAAACTTTATAGTGTTAAGTTCTAAGTATCTTTAGTTTGATTAGGTTTATTCATTAATTTGCAAATCGTTGATCGGCGTTGTTATGTCGATCACTTAAGACAAAATGATGTTATGTCGATCGGACGTACTTGTTCACTTTGTGCTATTTGCTTAATTAGGGTTAGCCCCTTAAGACTAACCGTTTAGGTAATAAGTTGTTTCATCGCTTAGGATTGGTTCGTATTTAATTTAGACCGGTAAAAGCTAGCTGCTTAATTAGAGCTAGCTGCTTAGGTATTGAATTATTTAACCGAGCCCGCTTAGTCCCACACGCATTTTGACTAGCTTCGTTATTTAGCCACTTACTCTCTTAGGGCTAGTCGTGTAGGTTCAATCGATATTAAGATGGTTTATTAGGGCTTGCCGCTTAAGTATTTAGTCGCTCAGCCGCTCATGCCGGACTACTCCGTATTTAGGCCGTTGGAGGCTATATGCTTAGGGTGCAGCTTAGTGTTAGCCACCTCTGACTAGCCGTTTAGGGTTATTCGCTTAGGTATTCAGTCACTTAGCAACATTGCTTAGTCCTACCTGCTTAGGACTAGTCGCATAGGACTAATCGGTATTTACATCGCTTAATTAAAGTTGTTCGCTTACGGTCCACCTGCTTATGGATTTAGTCGCTTCCTCACTAAGGCCCACCTGCTTCCTTATTTAGTTGTTTATCCACTTAACTAAGGGTAGTCGCTTAGGGCAAATCAATATTCAGATCGCTTAAGGCTTATCACTTAGGGCCTGCTACTTAGGGCTAGCTGCTTAGGTTAACAATCTCTTTTCTATCGAAACGTTTAGGCCTACCCTCTTTGTTACTAAGGGAGGGCTAGTTGCTTATGTGTTTGGCCGTATGAACCCTGATATATAAGCATTGACCAATAAATACGAGATTATTACCCAACGGTCCTAAATCTTCGTGCACCGCTAGATCAAGATCTACGGAGATCGGGCATGGCTAGAGAATGCGAGGTTGTTAGAGCTAGTGGCAAATGATAGAAAAACCGCAAACAAACTTAAAAAATGCAACGGTCTTCATAAACGACCTGTGTACTTTAAAAACACAAAACGAACTTCGATAAACAAAGTAAAATAACGCAAACGAACTTCAATAGCACACATAGACTTTAAAAATGCAAACAGATTTCAAAAACGCAAACAGACTTATGTCAAAACCCTAATATATAGGCTTTAACCAATAAGGACGAGATTATTACCCTGTAGTCCGATCTCCATGTATCTTTAGACAAAGGTGTGCGGAGATCGGGTATGGCTAGAGAATATGAGGTTGTTAGAGCTAGCGGCAAATAGTAGAAAAATTGCAAATGGGCTTCAAAAACGCAACGATCTTCAAAAACAACTTGTGTACTTCAAACCGATTTCAAAAACGGACTTATATCGAACTCTAATTTAGAGGCATTGACCAAGAAAGACGAGATTATACCTGGTGGTCCTGATCTCCCTACACATTTAGACCGAGGTGTGTGGAGATCGGGCATGGCTAGAGAAGGTGAGGTTGTTAGTGTTATGGAATTGATATTTTACTACTTATTGCAGCTGACAGGTGGAAAATTCTTGATTGATCTAGGCCTATGAAAACGGATATATATATATTTCATGTACGTTCTATTATTCAAGTGCTCTTTTATGAGCTTTGGCCATGTATGATTGGCCGGCCAGTTTGTACTCACTTTGACCATTCAAGAAATCTATAAAGTAAATACGTGCAAGAGGAAAATGGCCACTCTTGCACATGGGAGATTGCACGAAGTGCTTCTGTCTTTCCTCTCTCCCCTCTTCCCTTGTCTCTCGATGTGCTGGTGTAGCACTCGACTCTAGGAGGTGCACATGCACGTGTTTTCCTACTCTCTGTCACTCTCTCTCCTCTTGCATATAGATTGGATTATGTGCAAGTATGATTAGTGGCTATGAAGGTTTGTCATTCATGAGCTATGTTGTGCTATTTTTGGTATATTGCAGAGATCTCCACTCCTCCGTTTTTTGTAGCAGTGGTATCAAAGCGCAGATTACGCTTTTGGTGATATGCAAAGTCTTGGCATGGGCATCAGATCATGAGCATCGCTCCCATCAAAGTCATCTAAATCCTGATGATCAAGAAGCTAAGTTGTTACTTTCTTCTTGTTCTTTTTTCTTTATTTTTTTATCACGCAACTACTGAGGCGGTCTGGGGTGGGCAACAAGAGAGGAGACCTCTAAACACCCCTCAAGGCTCCCGTGCTGCTCAATTGGGGCTGGGGCAACCACAAGCACAACACAACAACAAACCCACAGCCAAACCCAAACAAGATAGGGGCACCACCTAGTTATGGTATGCGAACTAGGACGCAAGAGAGATTTTGGCACAACCAAGAAGATGCACCACACAACACACACAAACAACCTCACACCAAGACACACACAAACTGGACCAGAGAGAGCTAGAGCAAAGGGAAGAGAGAGAGAAAAGGATCTTGGGTAATACCTTATTTGTGACTTGCAAATGAAGATGGTTCGTTGTGATGCTATCGTAGAACTTGTATAAAACTCACTCAATGCTTAGTGATTGCTAAACATTGCCAAAACACACACACTGTCTTAGGGTGTGGGAGACCTCTCACCACAATACCCTTTTACAATGGACAAAAAATGGCAATGAAAAAACACACTAAAACACTTTCTAAATCAAGATCAACCGATAAAAACTCAAAATACACAAGTCACCTTGAATTCACCGAACCGTATTGCACAAATGGAAGGATGAAGATTTGAACGTCGAATCACGCCTTTGATGCACCAAACCTCAATTTATTGATGATGAAGGAGCATATACAATAGTGGTTTTGAGATTTGTGGAACTCACGCTCTCTCACTTACAATGTGTAGCTTGAAGGCTTCTCTCACACCAAGAGTGAAGCTCACAAGTGGTTGCTACACCTAAGTCTCTCCTCACACATAGAGTGTTGGGGTGCTATGTGAGATATTGGAGGTTGTTTTACAAGAAGGAGAGGGGCCTATTTATAGGTTGGAGACCCCATATTAAGATTATTGGAAATCCTAATTTACAAGCTAACAAATCAGGATTATGATTTTTTTTGAATATCAAAACATTGCGGGCCTTCTTTGTCTGCTTGAGTCATGGGTGTGGGCTCAAAAGAGAGCATTATTGATGGTAGATAAGGTGAAAGTAAGTTTTAAGGAAGGGAGAGAGAGAGAGAGAGAGAGAGAGAGAGAGAGAGAGAGTTACTATACATGTCTTGAGGTGAGGTGTCTTTTATGGTTAGGTCAATGCTATTTTGTGTTAGTATGTTAGTGGTTAGTGTTAGTAATCACTAGAAAGTTAATGTTACATTTACAATGGGTAGAATGAGGTGGATGGTTGAAGTAAGATGGTTGAATGAAGTGAGAAAATCCTTGTGATGGTGAAGCTTGAAGAAGTTTTGGACTTACTTGTGTAGGTTCTCAAAATGACTATCGACCTTCTTCTTCGTCTTCCCTTCTTTACGCCACCGCCCCCAAGGTTGATTATCGCGATGAAAATGGTAATTCCGTTGATGATATCTCTTGATTTGCAGAGGTTAATCATGGTACACATGCTGAATTTATGTATATATATAAGGGGTAAGATGGAATTGTACTTTGGAAGTAATAATGAGAGGCATAGAGATGGTGTATGTACATGGAGAGCTCATATGAGAGCTATGGAAGTAAGTGGGGAGGTTAATGGTGAAGAAGGTGAGAGAAACCATTGAAGGTGCAGGTTTGAGTGAGGGATTGAGAGGAATGTGTGTGTGTGTGTGTGTGTGTGTAGAAGTGTGGAAAGAGGTGAGAGAAGACTATAGGCTACTTGTGAGAAAAGTGGGCAGACTGGGGTCCACTCAAAAAATCATATCTCACCGCTGGTAGCTCCAAACATCATGAAAAAATTTGAGGTGATTATTCAAAGCGTGGGCTACATTTTCTCTTTTGACCACCGCTCCAAATTCGGAGTGGAGATAGGTGCCAAAATTCTCACCAAAAAGCCTATTTTTATGCCTGCAAAAGTCTTTTAGTGGACCCCTCCTTTGTTGAATTTGTACAATGCATCCAAGAGTGAGCCCCTCCTTTGTCATATTATAATACAAAGCATTCAAGTCACCCTTGACCCATGCATGGAGGAGGATTATTGGTGAATAAAGAAATATATACATGGTGGGACTAGTGTATGGACTATTCATGGACTTTAGCTCAATGAGCACATGGTGTTAGAATAATGAGTAAAAATAATAATAAAAATATGGAGGAGTTATGGATATGGAAAGATATTGGAATCATATGATATGGTCCCTCCTTGAATTATTTTGGGTGAAAGAGGAAAAGGTATGCAAGTAAATAATATAATAAACGTGACCAATGAGTAGAAATCAATTTTTTATTTTCACGAGGGTGAGGGTGAAAATGTGGAAGTGATTTGTATAAAGGAAAAATATGAGGTTAGAGTATGTACATATTGGAAAAAAATATACTTATGGTGTAAGAGGATGAAAGAAGGTGTACATAGGTTTAATAAAACACACACCTAAGTAGAAATATTTAAATAAAATACCAAAATAATTATAAAAAATCCCTATATTTAGGCCATATATACAATGAAATATTTACACACAAAGAGGCCATAATATACTTTTATTTTTTTATTTTTTTTGGCTCACCTAGCCCAGTGACTAGCTAGCTGAGGGTTTTTAAGAAGATATGGGAAAAGCCCCCTAACTCACACACGCCTATGTACAGTGAAATGTGAGGGATAGCCATAGCGTTTGGGTGAATTTGGTAGGGTGGAGTAACTTACTATGGCAATTACAGAGAGCCGAAAAACGGCTATCATTAGCCCTTCCCCAGGATGATGGTATATTCATGTACCATCATAGAGCATCTTTTCCAAAGAGAGTGCTTCAGAGTCCTTGACGAGATCTTCATTGTTTAGCCCCTCAGAATTTTGGCTGGAGTTACACTCCTGCTTCATGTAACAATACTGACCTAAGACAGCGGCCTTTGGACAGATCTTTGGTAGATCCTTTGGTAGAAGGCGACTCAAATAGGGCTTCAAGCGATACCCGTTTACTTTCCTG
This sequence comes from Adiantum capillus-veneris, assembly GCF_014529385.1. Taxonomy (NCBI): domain Eukaryota; kingdom Viridiplantae; phylum Streptophyta; class Polypodiopsida; order Polypodiales; family Pteridaceae; genus Adiantum; species Adiantum capillus-veneris. Next base: position 14,420,318 of record NC_140933.1, read on the forward strand.
GAGTTCTCTTTACCATTCAAGTCCATAAGCTGATAGTAACTTGAATTGAAAGCCTTCTTGACTATGTATGGCCCTTGCCATCTTGTTTCAAACTTGGCATCAAAACGATTGTCAAGTCGATTGTCATACCTTAGCACAAGCTCTCCTTCCTTGATGCCTTTGTCCCTCAATTTCTTGTCGTGCGTTTCTTTCGCTTGTGTGGCTTTCCTCTTGTAGCACTCATATGCTGCTTCTCTTTTCCACTCAAGCTCCACTAACATAAGAAGTCGATCCATCCATACCTCTTGATCATCTTGTGCTCCTTTGCCATGAAGTCGCATTGTTGGAATGTTGAGCTCGATAGGCTGCAAAGGCTCTTGACCATAGACCAAGTGAAATGGTGTGAACTCCGTGGCTTCCCTATATGTGGTTCGATATGCCCACAAGGCACCATCCAAGAAGTCATCCCATAATTTTGTCTTGTTTTGCACCATCTTTCTAATGATTCCTGCAATGACACCATTAGCCTTCTCCACCAAACCATTTGATTGGGGATAGTAGGGTGTACTGTGACGATGTAGAATGTGAAGTTCTTCACAGACTTCTGTGAGCAAGCCCTTTCTAAACCCTGGACCATTATCAGAAACAATCTCCAAAGGTGTGCCAAATCTACAACAAATGTGAGTGTAGACGAATTTGCTCACTGTCCTCTCATTCACCTTTGCCACACTTTGTGCTTCCACCCACCTAGTCATATAGTCTACAGCCACTAGAATGTAGAGTTTACCATTTTTTGTCCTAGGCAGAGGACCCATAGCATCAATGCCCCACTTTTCAAACGGTCCATTTGCAAGCACGATTTGCCTTGGACCATAAACCAATCTTCTATTCCCATTTACCTGACAATTGTGACAACTTTTACACCAATGTTGGACATCCACATGCAGACTTGGCCAAACATACCCCGCAAGCAAAATCTTCTTCACAGTTGATTCTTGGGCAAAATGACCACCACATGCCTCTTCATGCAAACCTTTTAGAATAGCTGGAATTTTCTCAATAGTTGGTACTCTTCTGCATACTTGATCCTTCCCTCTTTGATAGAGGGAGCCTTCTAGGAAGAGATACATGCTTGCCTTCTTCATGAGTCTCCTCTTCTGAGCCTTCGTGAAGTCTTGTGGAAACTCACCCTCCAAAATGTAGCCGATAATGGGAGCCAATGACTCCAATCCCTGGTATCTCGGTTGCTTGACAGCTTCTGCCACCATGATGACCTGCACTTCTCTCTCAACACATGTAACTGCTTGTTGTGCAAGTAAATCGGCATCTTCATTTTGTTTCCTCGGAATATGATATAGTTGCACTTCTTCAAACTGATTAAACATCCTACGAATGGCATGAACTTTTGTCCTTAAGCTTTCATTCTTGCATGCCCAAATGCCTAAAATCTGTTTAACAATGAGAAGTGCATCTCCTTTTACCATGAGACGTTTTATCCCTTGGCCAATGCACATCTTCAAACCATGAAGTAGTGTGTCGTATTCTGCTTCATTGTTGTTAGTTGAACCTGGTAGATTGACCTTCTCTTTCATGACCACCTCTCCACTTGGGTTGAGCAACACTAGCCCTCCCCCTGCTTTTCCTGTGGCTCGACGAAAAGCTCCATCAAAGAACAAGGTAAAAGCATTAGGAATACTTTTTGGTGGTGGTAATGGTAGGGTCTTTACTTCAGGCACCTTAATCTCCTTTTCATGCACCCTATAAGTGAGAATCCCTGCCAATTGTGCACGCACACTATCTTCTACCTTGAAAGAGTATTGAAACTCTTGCAACTCCATAATCCACTTTGAGATCCTAGTACTAAGATTCATTTGAGATGACACCCAAGGGAACAAATTCTCTACAGTGAGAATTACAAAAGGTTTTGGTAGCAGGTAGGATCTAAACTTTCTCACCGCAAACATGAGAGAAAGCATCATGAGTTCTGCTTCTGTGTAGTCTCTCTCCAAAGCATTCATGACCCTACTAGCAAAGTAGATGGGTCGCATCCTTGTACTGTGGGGATCTTGTTGTAGCAACACAGCACCAATTGTTTCTTTCCCAGCACTAGAGCTAACAAAGAATGTGTACTCCCAACAAGGAGGCATGAGTGTTGGTAGCTCTGACAAAATGACTTTAATGTTACAAAAGTACTCTTCAAGCTCATCGGACCATGCAAATTCTACTTGTTGTGTCAACTTTTGCAAAGGGTGAAGTAACTCCGAGGCTAAGTGAATGAAGCGTGACATATACTTCCACTTTTTGAATGAAAGAGATGACCTCCTTAAGACTCTTCGGTGATGGGAGCTCAATAAGAGCCTTTGCCTTTGAAGGATCCACCTCAATGCCTTTATAGGAAACCTTGTGACCGAGCAAGATCACTTCATCCTCACCTATGTGACACTTGTCGGGGTTGAGTTGACCTCCCATGTCATAGAGCTTCTTTAAACCTTCTTCTACCCTTTGTAGATGCAATGATTTTGAGCTATAAATGCAGAAATCATCAATGAACACCCTAATTGACTTTCCAAAGAATGCTTGAAACACCATGTTCATGAAACGTTGGAATGTTGCAGGAGCATTTGTCAGACCAAATGGCATGACTCTAAAAGCATAACAACCCCAAGGAGTGATAAAGGTTGTTTTCAATTGATCTTCCAATGCGATACCTATTTGAAAGTAGCCTGAGTAGCCATCACACACAGTGTACTTCTCATGACGAGCTACCTCATTTAGTATGTCATCCTGAAATGGGAGGGGAAAGTGATCTCTTTTTGTTGCCTCATTGAGTGGACGGTAATCCACACACACCCTCCACTTTCCGTTTTTCTTAGGAGCGACAACAACAGGAGAGACCCACTCTGAATTCTCCACTGGATAAATGAAACCTGCTGCTAGAAGCTTTCTTACCTCCTTGAGTAGAGCCTGCTCCTTTATAACTCCTAGCCTTCGTAGCTTCTGAGCTTTAGGTGTGGCCTCAGGCTTTAACTCAATCTTGTGTTGAACAACATCTACCCCACGCACGTCGGTGTAGTCTTTAGCGAAAAGCCTAGGAAACTTCCTTAGCACACATTTGAACTCCTCTCTTTCATCCTTTGTAAGTGTTGTTGATAGCATACCTTCCAGCATCCCTTCATCTTGAACACCTTCGTTCTCTTGAGGACCTACCTCCTCCAAGCCTTGACAAGAGGTCTCTTGGTTGCTTGGCTTAAACCTTACCCCCATGACTTCGATGGAAGACTCCTCTTCAGTAATGCTGCTGCTACTTTCTTCTTCTGAAGTGATATCGGTCCAACCTTCTTCCGTCTCACTTTGAGATGATTCTTCATGGAGCTCCTCTTGGCGTTGCTCCTTCATGTCAAAGACAACCTTCTTGTGATTGTCATTCCTGCAAATTAGCTTTCCACTCTCCCAATCCTGCAAAGCTCGCATTTTCATTAGCCATGGTCTTCCTAGGATAAATGGGTAACCATTTCCCTTGGTAGACATGACATAGAAATCCACTGCCTTCTTAATGCCAAAGGCCTCTACAAAGACATTTTTACAAATGCCTACACACCTAGCCTTGCTATTGTTTGCCATCTTGACTTTGATTTCAGGTGTCTCATGGATGTGCATGCCTAATCTTTGCATGAGTCCCTCTGTCATGATGCAAATTTGTGCACCCCCATCCACTAGACCTTTCCTAACCAATCTTCCTTTGATGTAACAGTCTAGCACCGGTGTAATGTCCTCATTCATTTCAGCTTGTGCAATTTTTACAACATGCACACTCTCTTTTACCTTTCTCCTAGTGCTAACTGCCCTTGTTAAATCCCTCCTAACTTGTGGACATAATGCAAGAAATTGAGGCCATGAAATATCAGGACCCTTACCTCTCATGTCTTCCAACAAGTTGTACGGAGCCATACCATGTCCAAGAGGGAAGTCTTGGAGGTTGATACGACGTCGAGTCCTCTTGGTTTCCTTGGTTTCCTTTGCCTTCTTGCCTTGTCCATGGTCACTCTGTGATGTGACTCCTTCTTTCTCTTTACCTTTTCGTCGGCCACGCTTAATGCCATTGGCTTCCATGTCAACCTCATTTGAATTTGTCACCTCTACCACATGCACATTTGGATCTGGCAAAGGTGGAACTCCTTCTACCCCTTGTGGAGGTGGTCTTGGTCCATTTGGCCTTTGTAGAAGCCTTGGTTGTTGACCAGCTCCTTCTTCTGCATTCATCACTGGGTAATTCAAGTTAGGTCTCCCTGGCTCTCCACGGGGCCAAGGACAATTATACATCCCATGTCCAGACTCTCCGCAATTCCAACATTGAAAGACTCTCCTAGGTCGTGGGTCTCGCTCTTCAGACTTCTTTGCTTGTCCCTTTGGACCTACGGCTTGTGCAAGGTGAATTGACAGGCTGCTTAAGGATTCATTTAACTTCTCAATCACTTCAACCGTTACCTCAGGAAGCTCCTTAGATGTTGATGCTTGTGACTTACCTTTGGGTCTAAGACCTTCTATTGGAACCTCCCCCCTTAAGCACTTGAGTTTCCTATATTTCTCAACAGCCCTAGTTTCAGCTGCATCAAAGGTAGCAGGTGCACCCGCCTCAACTTTTACCTTAAGGTCAGGAAAGAGTCCGGCTATGAACCTCTCCTTCTTTAGAAATTCTGCACCATCACCAGGGTTAGCAACATTTCGTATCCATAGAGCCCAAAGACGTAGGAACTCTTGCTTGTACAAGTAGTAGTCATCTAAGTCTTTTTGCTTATGAGAAACAATGTCTTGCCATAGCTTTTGAGTGTTTTGGGGATCAAAGAAGTATCTCTTGAAATGATTGACAACTTCCATGTAATTTTCTTTAACTTCCTCAGGCAAAGAGTCAAACCAAGTGCTAGCATCTTTCCTAAGGACTACCTCAAACATTTCTACACGTTCTTGATCAGTTACTATCCTCTTGATACGACAAGACATTTTGAAATTTGCCAAAAATAATTCTGCATCCTCTCCAGGCTCTCCAAAGAAAAGAGGATATCCAGACATTTGGCGTTGGTTCTCCATTGAATTGATTTCAAAGTGACGCATTTTGTTTCTTCTTTCTTTAAAAGATCTACACAATAATATTCTCTAAATTGCAATCTATTCTACAACAAAATAAAAATATTCACATCAAATGACCTATGATAATCAATGAGAGGTAGGATGACAAGGTTTGGTGACGCGAGAATTTCTCCTACTCTTTGGGCACCAAACATGAACACCATACGTTGTTGAAAATGGATTTTTCTACTAATTGCAATGTTTATTCTAATGTGTGGAGTGAAATGAAAGGGGAAAACCTCTATTCTTGGGCCATTATCCATTGTCTATGCATGACCTTATGCTTAAAACAAAACAAAAATATAGACGTCCAAACTAAGGTCGTACCTAATGAGAGGCAAAATAAAAGGATTTACTGATGCGTTTATCTCTGCCAACCTAAGAGGACCTAAAATTCTACGAATTACACGTTGAAATTGCAACTTAGTACTAACAATTATGTGTACCTTTTGCCTTGCAATGGGAATGAAGGGATCATACAAATTCTCGTGATTCATGCAACCTACTTGACTATGCTAAAGGTTGAACCTACACAAAAAGATACACAAGCCTTTCCTCCGTGGGGGCACCAAAATTGAGGCGGTCCGGGGCGGGCAACAAGAGAGGCGACCTCTAAACACCCCTCAAGGCTCCCGTGCTGCTCAATTGCGGCTGGGGCAACCACAAGCACATCGCAACAACAAACCCACAGCCAAACACAAATAAGATAGGGGCACCACCTAGTTATGGTATGCAAACTAGGACGCAAGAGAGATTTTGGCACAACCAAGAAGATGCACCACACAACACACACAAGCAACCTCACACCAAGACACACATGAAATGGACCAGAGAGAGCTAGAGCAAAGGGAAGAGAGAGAGGAAAGGATCTTGCGTAATACCTTATTTGTGACTTGCAAATGGAGATGGTTCGTTATGATGCTATCGTAGAACTTGTACAAAAATCACTCAATGCTTAGTGATTGCTAATCATTGCCAAAACACACACACACTGTCTTAGGGTGTGGGAGACCTCTCACCACAATACCCTCTTACAATGGACACAACACTGGCAATGAAAAACACACTAAAACACTTTCTAAAATCAAGATCAACCGATAAAACTCAAAATACACAAGTCACCTTGAATTCACCAAACCGTATTGCACAAATGGAAGGACGAAGATTTGAACGTCGAATCACGCCTTTGATGCACCAAACCTCAATTTATTGATGATGAAGGAGCATGTACAATAGTGGTTTTGAGATTTGTGGAACTCACGCTCTCTCACTTGCAATGTGTAGCTTGAAGGCTTCTCTCACACCAAGAGTGAAGCTCACAAGTGGTTGCTACACCTAAGTCTCTCCTCACGCATAGAGTGTTGGGGTGCTATGTGAGATGTTGGAGGTTGTTTTACAAGAAGGAGAGGGGCCTATTTATAGGTTGGAGACCCCATATTAAGATTATTGGAAATCCTAATTTACAAGCTAACAAATCAGGATTATGATTTTTTTGAATATCAAAACATTGCGGGCCTTCTTTGTCTGCTTGAGTCATGGGTGTGGGCTCAAAAGAGAGCATTATTGATGGTAGATAAGGTGAAAGTAAGTTTTAAGGAAGGGGAGAGAGAGAGAGAGAGAGAGAGAGAGAGAGAGAGAGAGAGAGAGAGAGAGAGAGAGTTACTATACATGTCTTGAGGTGAGGTGTCTTTTATGGTTAGGTCAATGCTATTTTGTGTTAGTATGTTAGTGGTTAGTGTTAGTAATCACTAGAAAGTTAATGTTACATTTACAATGGGTAGAATGAGGTGGATGGTTGAAGTAAGATGGTTGAATGAAGTGAGAAAATCCTTGTGATGGTGAAGCTTGAAGAAGTTTTGGACTTACTTGTGTAGGTTCTCAAAATGACTATCGACCTTCTTCTTCGTCTTCCCTTCTTTACGCCACCGCCGCCAAGGTTGATTATCGCGATGAAAATGGTAATTCCGTTGATGATATCTCTTGATTTGCAGAGGTTAATCATGGTACACATGCTGAATTTATGTATATATATAAGGGGTAAGATGGAATTGTACTTTGGAAGTAATAGAGAGAGGCATAGAGATGGTGTATGTACATGGAGAGCTCATATGAGAGCTATGGAAGTAAGTGGGGAGGTTAATGGTGAAGAAGGTGAGAGAAACCATTGAAGGTGCAGGTTTGAGTGAGGGATTGAGAGGAATGTGTGTGTGTGTGTGTGTGTGTGTGTGTAGAAGTGTGGAAAGAGGTGAGAGAAGACTATAGGCTACTTGTGAGAAAAGTGGGCAGACTTGGGTCCACTCAAAAAATCATATCTCACCGCTGGTAGCTCCAAACATCATGAAAAAATTTGAGGTGATTATTCAAAGCGTGGGCTACATTTTCTCTTTTGAACACCGCTCCAAATTCGGAGTGGAGATAGGTGCCAAAATTCTCACCAAAAAGCCTATTTTTATGCCTGCAAAAGTCTTTTAGTGGACCCCTCCTTTGTTGAATTTGTACAATGCATCCAAGAGTGAGCCCCTCCTTTGTCATATTATAATACAAAGCATTCAAGTCACCCTTGACCCATGCATGGAGGAGGATTATTGGTGAATAAAGAAATATATACATGGTGGGACTAGTGTATGGACTATTCATGGACTTTAGCTCAATGAGCACATGGTGTTAGAATAATGAGTAAAAATAATAATAAAAATATGGAGGAGTTATGGATATGGAAAGATATTGGAATCATATGATATGGTCCCTCCTTGAATTATTTTGGGTGAAAGAGGAAAAGGTATGCAAGTAAATAATATAATAAACGTGACCAATGAGTAGAAATTAATTTTTTATTTTCACGAGGGTGAGGGTGAAAATGTGGAAGTGATTTGTATAAAGGAAAAATATGAGGTTAGAGTATGTACATATTGGAAAAAAATATAATTATGGTGTAAGAGGATGAAAGAAGGTGTACATAGGTTTAATAAAACACACACCTAAGTAGAAATATTTAAATAAAATACCAAAATAATTATAAAAAATCCCTATATTTAGGCCATATATACAATGAAATATTTACACACAAAGAGGCCATAATATACTTTTATTTTTTTATTTTTTTTGGCTCACCTAGCCCAGTGACTAGCTAGCTGAGGGTTTTTAAGAAGATATGGGAAAAGCCCCCTAACTCACACACGCCTATGTACAGTGAAATGTGAGGGATAGCCATAGCGTTTGGGTGAATTTGGTAGGGTGGAGTAACTTACTATGGCAATTACAGAGAGCCGAAAAACGGCTATCACTACATAGAGGAGAGGGGAAAAAAATGGTATTGTAGGAATAAGATAGCTACATGTTAATATTGAGGATTAATATAGTTAAAAAATGCAAGAATCTTTGTTGATTTGGAGAGACCTATTGTCTAAATATGAGGGAGAAAAAAATTAGAATCTTGATATAGGGAGATAGGTACATAATCTTCTATAAATAATTGGTAGTACATTCATGTGGGGAGCATAGAAATCTCGTAAGTCAACTCACTAATTGAAAACCATTAATTAAAAAAACCTAACCTGAGCTTTTGACTATTTGACCGTAATGCTTGCTTGACATGATATCTAGCAATAAGGTCACAGTAAACAGCTTCACTGCCTGTCGTCCCAACTCAAGATTGGTTTTACCTTCACGTTCTGCATAAGTAGTTGCAACTTCCTAAGGATGAGCATCACTAGGTTGGTGAATACTTCAAATTTCAACCTCATTAAAATTATAAAAGCTCACCAACACTAATCCTCTCACAGACACGTAAGCGTGTGCCGTCCAACAACACTAGCCCCTGCGACAGTTAAATTTCAACGACAACAAGTACAACAACCCTTCATACACAGCAGATCTCTGACCCGATGTGGGGGCAACAATTGGACAACTCATGGAAAGCGGCTCATAGCCACTCCAGCCATGTGATCTCTCTCACTCCATCGCGCCTCCCTACCACCAAAAGGTGCCTACACATACAAGAGATCAATTGCAACCGCCGAGTGTGTGCCAAACATCTCTCTCTCTCTCTCTCTCTCTCTCTCTCTCTCTCTCTCTCTCTCTCTCTCTCTCTCTCTCTCTCTCTCTCTCTCTCTCTCTCTCTCTCTCTCTCTCTCTCTCAGAGTTGCCGCCAACTTTTGGGCCTGCATGACATCAACCCACCCAAAAACCAGTGGTGCCCGTAGTTCTGAGGTGCAGCCAATCCACCTTGTGGTGCATTCAAAAACGCAAGCTGATTGCGCCAAATAAAGTAAAATAACGCAAACCGGCCTCAATAGCATACATAGACTTCAAAAACGCAAACAGATTTAAAAAACAGACTTATGTCAGACCCTAATATATAAGCATTGACCAATAAAGATGAGGTTATTACCCAGTGGTCTTGATCTCCACTACCTTTAGGCTAAGGTGTGCGGAGATCGACCATGGCTAGAGAATGTGAGGTTATTAGAGCTAGCAGCAAATGGTAGAACAATCATAAACTGAATTAAAAAACGTAACGATCTTCAGAAACGACTTGTTACTTTAAAAACACAAACAAAATTTGACAAACAAAGTTAAATAACACAAACAGAATTCAATAGCGCATATAGACTTCAAAAACCCAAACAGATTTCAAAACCAGACTTATGTCGAACCCTAATATATTGGCATTGACCAATAAAGATGAGATTATTACCTGATGGTCTTGATATCTGTGCACCTTTAGATCGAGGTGTGTGGATATCGAACATGGCTAGAGAATGTGAGATCGTTAGAGCTAGCGACAAATGGTAGAAAAATCGTATACGGACTTTATAAATGCAACGATCTTCAGAAACCACTTTTGCACTTTAAAAATGCAAAAGAATTTTGACAAAAGAAGTAAAATAATGCAAATAGACTTCAATAGCGCACATAGACTTCAAAAACGCAAACAGAGTTGAAAAATAGACTTATGTCAAACCATAATATGTAGGCATTGATCAATAAAGACGAGATTATTACCTGGTGGTCTTGATCCACATGCACCTCTAGATGGAGGTGTGCGGGGATCGGGCATGGCTAGAGAATGTGAGGTTGTCATGCATTGTCATGTAGTTAGTGGTGTGTACTTATAACGAGTGATTTTTTCATTTGTTCCATCATTGGTAGATAAAGTATGGACAATAGGATGGCGTGTGCGCGTTGCAAACATAAGATCTTTTGAAAATGAAAAATATGCAATTAGCACATACGCAAAAAAGGTCTCTTTTTTATAGAGCAACTACAAGATCTGCGTTATCAATCTCATGGTCCAAAGACAGTAGATCAACCCCTACAAGTAAATCTTGTTCCAATTTCATCCAAGAGAAGACGATTATGAAACGAAAAGCCATTGATGGAGTCCACCCCACCAATACCCGATTCCACATTTCAAGAAGTTCAGATGGAGTAGATGTTAGAAGCATTCTTTGATATGGATCCCATCATTGAAAATTTAGAAGACAACAACATTCAAGGCAACACTGTGAACCAACCTCAGTCATCCCATCCATATCGACGGCATGATAGCAATGATAAAGAGGGCAAGATGATGCAGGCTCTTGCACGTATGTCGCTTTACAATGGTGCAAAAATCTCAATTCTTCGTATCACTTTGGCAATGCTTAATCTGCAGTTTGTCTACGTGTCTACGGGTGGTCTGATGCTTCCGTCACAGAGCTTTTTAGGTAAATGCATTGTATCCTAAGCATGCCAAGTCTAATTTATAGTTCAATAATATAATCGTTTTGTTCACTTGTTGATATAATGATAGGTTGTTCAACGAGCAAATCTTGCCGGAAGGCAATCACATGTGCCCTACCCGTTCGGCCACTAAAAAGCTTCTTACTAACTTGGACTTGGATTATCACAAAATAAATGTATGCCCTAATGATTGTATACTCTTTCACAATGAGTATGAAAATTTGGAATAGTGTCTCTATTGTGGATTGAACAGATATAGAGAGGACACACAAGGAAAACTTATCCCTGCACTTTCCTTTCCTATCATTCCAAGAATAAAGAGCATGTTCAGGTATAGCCGCTTTGATGACATGGCACTCAAGTACTAGATCAACACATGATGAAATGCAGGTACCTGCTAATTCTCGTGTATGGAAGCACATAGAGGAAAGATGGCCTACATTTAAGGATGAGCTTCGATGTATCGATTTTGGTTTGGCAATGGATGGATTAAACCCATTTGGATTACAGACTTCACCATGGAGTATGTGGCCTATTTGCTTGGTTAATTATAATCTTTCACCATGGCTAGCTATCAAGAAGGTCCATCTCTTGTTGTCACACTGATCATCCCAAGAAAGTACAAAGCAAAGAACATGGACGTCTATCTGGCTCCACTTATAGAAGATTTCTAAATCTTGTGGACAGGGATCGATGTGCTTGACATGTCACAACCAATCGGACGATGAAATGTACATGTGCAATGCATTATTATGTGGACCATGCACGATGGGCCAGAATTTGGTGAGTGTTCAGGTAAGTGTAATGGAAATGGACTATAAACTTTGAGAATAGCGGAATTAAGAAAATTAGAGTGAGCATTTTTGTGAGAGTACTTTGAGAACATGGAGGGTGAACTTAATTGATGGTAGCAACATAAACATAGTACTTAATTAACTTGGCATGAACAATACTTTTGCAAGAGAGAGAGTATTAGAGAACATGATAATAGTTGAGGACCGGATTTACTTGGAGCCAATCCCCCTTCAAAAGGCGTTTGTATTATATATTCTCCCATCAAGAGAGACTTGTTACAATACAATCTTTGTGTTCCTTGTGACCTTGATGCTATGAAGATGGAAAGCTTCATGCATCACGAGCTTAACATAAACTTTTCAAAAAGCATTAACTATCCCAAGTGTCAATCACAAGGCCTTAAACACCTTCAAAGGTGGAGAGAGCTAGCACGGAATGAGGGTAGGGAAGAGGAAGAAGAAACATTCCATACGAGAAAGAAATAGTTCCTTACTTATAATCACTCTTCTTGCTTAGCATAGCATAATAGCATAGTAATGAGGATGAAGAAGATGGCAAGCTTAAGCATTGAAGCATGGCTCTTGGTTGGACTTGCATCCATAGCCAAGAGTGTTGGTGTAGGCTCTCCACTTCTCAACAAACTTGGAGAAGGAGATGGAGCTCTTGCACTTTGCACTCCACACAATGAGAGAATGTGTGTGTGTGTGTGGGAGAGTATACCCCCCCTCTCATGCTTGGTCCACACCTCTCTCTCTCTCTCTCTCTCTCTCTCTCTCTCTCTCTCTCTCTCTCGTATTATTTTATTATTTCACTTGGACATGTGTCCTCTTTTCCTCTTTGAGAGAAATAACTTAATTATTTATTTTTATGTATCTAAATTCTCATTGGAGCCCTCTAAAACCTAACCAATAGCATTCAAACACATCATGAGGGCCACACGTGGAGGATCATTTGAACGTGTGTCTTTTGTGCTTATTAAGTCATTTGGTTGAATGGAATACTTCAAGGACTTAATCAATCAAGCAAGTATGTGTCTTTTATGCTTCTTAAGTCATTTGTTTTGAATTGAATCCTTCAAGACTTAGTCAATCAAGCATGGTTCATGCATCTTGAGAATTTATCTTTGAATTTAACATTTCAAAAACCTTAGTCATTTAAGCATAAAAATCACCTCAAATTTTGGGCAACGTTCCCACAACCACTTTAAGCGTCTTAGCAGCTCATGCTTGGGTACGATTCCAACTTTTGGAGGTCTTTAATGAAGCTAACTCTAAGGTCTTTTAAGCTCCATTACGTAGCATTGCTCTTTGACAGACCATCTCTCATTTGACCCCTTTACCATGAGCCCCATGTTGAGATAGATCCGTAAGCACATGTCTATATTCTAACCCTTGTTCTCGTTTATTATCCCACATTAAATGATCAGCTTAATATGAGAAAATCATTTGGCTTGGTTAGATGTTAGATTTTATGACATTGCCTCTCTCTTGAAATCATAGTCGTCCTTGACTATGAGGTAAAAGAGATAAAGCCATAGTCATTAGTCAATTTTTCTTAGCGGGTAGAGGAACCCTTTTTACCGTATGACATCATTCCAAGATGGATGACTAATCCATTTGGTGCTTGGGAGACATAGCTTTTGCAAGCATGTTTGCTATTTAGTCCACAAGTAGAGTGACAAATTCTACATGGTGTTTGAGAGACATCGTCATCACAACCATGATTTTTAGTATGCATACTACTTAAATTTGTGCACAATAAAGAGAGAATTCGTCTTATAAGACAAAAACTTTGATCATTTAAAAGAAACATGTACATTTGCTTACTCTAATGTAGCATTGTAAGCGTTGACAAGGTTCATAATATCCTTAAGCTGGATTCCTTGCATCCATCTAGCATCTTCAAAAAGATAATTTTTGAACTTAATAAGCATTTGGAACGCTTGAACCCATCAAAGTAACTTCCTTATTAAGTATGGAGTGGCCGGTCCCAGATTTGTGGTCGGTAGCATCTTTCAAGCAAAAGATGATAATGGATGTCCAAAACTCTTTGAAATACTCTAAAGCTTCTAGGTCTGTGGGCTTGAGCTGGTGTTTGCCTATTCATTGTTTTGTGCACATTTTTAAAGAGTTTGGATTTGTGGAGACTACCACAATGCTTGTATGTAAAGATGCGCATTACGAGGAATTAGGAAGGCTTTTAGAAGAGGACTGGGGTTTTGTGGAGGGCATGCACAACGGGGACCGGTACCGTTGTAAGGCTGGAGCTTCAGGTATTGGAATGCGCTATTTGAAATCCCGCACCTCCTTGTACATACGATTTCACTATGATCGTTGGATGTGCAAGCTTGGAGTGTGGACTCCCTTACAGAGTGTAGACGGCGCTATTGCAAGCTTTGACATTGCAGTGAAGATGCCCAACGATGCTTTGGAGGCAGTCCAAGTGAACAAGCATTGGACTCTCAGTAATGTTCGAGAACATTTGGTTATTATGGGTTTTGAGGCCCTTCAACAAGCACAATTTCGTTTACAAGGTCACAAGGTGAGAATCCTTCCACCACATTTTCAATACATCATGGTTTGTCGATCATTAGATGCTTATTGTTATGAATGTCCGCAGATTGGGAAGAGAATGGAAGACAAATTGAAGGTCGAGAAGGACTGGGGGATAGATGGAACTATGCTATCGATCTTATAACTTTGTAACTCTTGCAATTTTCATATTGATCCCCGCTGTAATCAACATGATTTGCTTCGGCAAATCATGCCTTTGAATATAATTTTTTGCATTGGGATGAGAAATCATTTTTTGGTGAAAGTGCCTTTTTTTTTAATGTCTTAAAAAAAGGGTACATTATAAAAGGGGGGCCACCTAACTCATTCACTATTTTCACTTTTGCAACTCCTGAGCTCCTCCACTCTCTATCCACACCCCAGGCTAAACATGGATGCTGCCACAACCTCTTCATCTGTACCCACATCCACCCCTTTGTCACGCTTCATCCTCTTCCTCGAGGACACCAAATACAAAGGGAAGTTGGACCTCCACACCTTTTTTACTCGTCTCCCTGACCTTGACACCACAGTTGCCCTTCACATGGATGCATTTGAGGAGATTTTTGCGTTCATGGAGGAGCACATCATAAAATATTCTGTATCTATCCCCCCACATGCAAGGATCTGGGTGCCTTGCGATCTTTTGCGCTATATACACAAAGGTGATCGTCCATTCGCCAAGCGGTTGCAACGATTCCAAGAAATTGCAACCAATGCAGGCCATTACTTGGACGAGCAAGCCCCTGGGGTGTCAGCGCTCAAGAAGCGCAAGTTGGGGGTGGAGTACCTTTCTCGGCTCGCAACATTTATCTTCTTGGTGAGCGAGGAACCTGATTTGGAGGAGCTCCGCTTACCACACCTTCAAGTTGGGTCCTTTATCAAGGAAACCAAGGAGCAGCAGGTTATCCCCATGAACCCTGCAGCGGAAGGAAAAGCACACCAGCTGGAGTACCCTAGGGGTCTTGAGGAAGTGGTTGAGAAATCCATAGTTGCGGCTGGCCCTAGTGACACTGCAGTGCCACTA
This sequence comes from Adiantum capillus-veneris, assembly GCF_014529385.1. NCBI lineage: Eukaryota > Viridiplantae > Streptophyta > Polypodiopsida > Polypodiales > Pteridaceae > Adiantum > Adiantum capillus-veneris. Next base: position 14,435,519 of record NC_140933.1, read on the forward strand.
CCACTGACGGATGTGTCTATCCCAGAGGTAGAAATTAGCCGCTTCTCCTCAGTGTTAGTGGATAGGGAGGAGTTTGTGTTCCTGCATGATTTGGAAAAAGCATTTGGCCTGCACATGGATGAATGCTTGAGCGTGCTATGCAACAGCAGCAAATGTTCCTAGACAATATGCCAGATGCCCTAGAAAGCAAGCTCTTGCCAGATGGGGACTCTGTTGCTGACACTTTTGCAGTTGTATGTGCGGAGGTCCTGGCAGCAGAGCAGTTGCACGTGGCTGATGAAGATTTCCAAGCCACGCAAGCCAAGGTTGAGGCTGCTAGGATGCCTATGCCATTATGCAACCTCCCATCTGATGATCCAAAGCTTGTATCTGTGGTGCATGGGACCATTGACTTGGATGCAAAGGGCAACAGGGAGGAGGATGACAAGGAGCAGGAGGTAAACTGTACCTAATTTTCATGTTACTATTTTATCCTTCGTTGTCTTTTTTCTCAACCTTCATCGGTTTATGACAGGATGTTGTGGAGGTTGATGATTTTGCTGCAAGGATGGGTGGCAAGCGGACGGGCTTTGGACCTTAAGCTTCCCTTGCGCATTACCTTGGACAACTCCCCCCTGGCGATGTGGCCATTATCCATAATGAATTTACTCCCCAAGCCCATTTTATGACTTGGTCGTTAAAAGCTTTGAGCAAGTTTTTGTGTTTGAGTACCATTGCTCAAACTGCGCATCAAGTGTTCCTAGTGCGTAGATCCCTTGTATGCACAGCGTTTGGCACTGGCTTTCGTGGTAAAGTGCTTGCCCAGATAGGGATACATGCTTCCATTGGCTCAACTGACCCAAATGCCATAGCGCAGTCCCTCTTGATTGGGGAGTTGCCTTACGCGCAAAATGGGCGCCAGGAAATGGTCAAAAAAATTATGAACTCCTCAGATACATGATGTAAAATCACCGTGCTAGAAGGAATAAAAAATATTTGAAATTGTCTCTCTATATTGCAAATTCTTTTCAATCTGATTTGTCAATCTTGAAAATTGTTTCAATTGGTGATATGAATTGTTTTTTGACTGTTATTTCAAGGTATGTAATTGCAGTCAAATTGAGTATAATTGTGATTTTTAAGTACCCTAGGGGATTAGATTAGCCTATAAGCTGCAAAAAATGCCTGGCCACAAGGGCGCGCAAATGGCCCATCCATCAGTTTTGGATGGGTCATTTGCGCGCCCTTGTGGCCAGGCATTTTTTGCAACTTATAGGCTAATCTAACCCCCTAGGGTACTTAAAAAGCACAAATTTATTGCAATGGATTGGTTTTGCAGCATTCATTTAAATGCAACCTTTTTATGGCAATTCCAGTATATGTTCATACTCAAGGACAGTATATGTTCATACTCAAGGACACTAGAAAAGCTCAAATCAATTATGAAATGAAGTTTCCAGCAAACTATCACTTGCTTTAGTTCTACCTACTACACCCTTGCACCAAAAAGTCAAATTACATTGGACACTTGGTTTCCCAATATGTTATTTGTTTTGATATCCTATAAGGAATTCAAAGCTTGAAATGACAAAAAAAAAGGTGTCCATAAGGATCCATATAAAATATTGATGCAAAACCAATCCATTGCAATAAATTTGTGCTTTTTAAGTACCCTAGGGGGTAGATTGGCCTATAAGGGGCAAAAAAAGACCTGGCCACAAGGGCGTGCAAATGGCCCATCCATCAGTTTTGGATGGGCCATTTGCACGCCCTTGTGGCCAGGCATTTTTTTGCCCCTTTTAGGCCAATCTACCCCCTAGGGTACTTAAAAAGCACAAATTTATTGCAATGGATTGGTTTTGCATCATTCATTTAAATGCAACCTTTTTATGGCAATTCCAGTATATGTTCACACTCAAGGACACTTGAAAAGCTCAAATCAATTATAAAATGAAGTTTCCAGCAATCTATCACTTGCTCTACCTACTACACCCTTGCACCAAAATGTCAAATTACATTGGACACTTGGTTTCACAATATGTTATTAGTTTTGATATCCTTTAAGGAATTCAAAGCTTGAAATGACCAAAAAAAGGTGTCCATAAGGATCCATATAAAATATTCATGCAAAACCAATAGGTTTTAGTAAATTTGGTTATTTTAAGTACCCTTGGGGGTAGATAAGGCTACAAGGGGCAAAAAAAGGCCTGGCCACAAGGGCGCGCAAATGGCCCATCCATCAGTTTTGGATGGGCCATTTGCGCGCCCTTGTGGCCAGGCCTTTTTCTACCCCTTGTAGGCTTATCTACCCCTAAGGTTACTTAAAATGCACAAATTTACTGAAATTGACTACAATTACATACAGAACTTGAAATTACAAAGATAATAGACAGAGTAGACACAACTGTTGATCATATTGTCATTGGAAAGTCAAATCATTACAAAGATAAGGGTGTGCAATACAAAAGGAGGGGTAACTTTGGCTAATGCTCGAATTCTCGTTGCAATCGTCGTGCAAGCTGCATATCTTTTGGCTGTATTGTCACTCGCTTTGCATGAATGGCACATAGGTTGGTATCTTCCAACACTGAAATGATGTGGGCCTCTGCAGCTTCTTGAATAGCCTCTAGCGCTATTGCTTGCATTCTATACTGATTTCCATAGATTTGAAGCACTTCCTTCATAGTGCGAGCAAAGGGGGCGCGTCGAATCAAGAGCTCCGTCGTCTTCTGGTAGTGGCGGATTTCTGCAAATGCCCTTGCTATTTTTCGGCGCTGCTGCGGTTGTCTTGGGGGCACTTGCACATTTGCTGGCGGGCGGCGTGAAGGCTTCTTGAAAAACTTAGACTTGCGTCTGTTTACATGCTTAGGGGCTGGTTCTGCAGCCTGTTCTGATTCTTCCTCTTCCCTTGGTTGCCGATCTTGTCGTGTGGGGAGAGCTCCCTTGCCTTGAGGCAATGTCTTCCCCCCAACGGCCACCCGGTGTGTGCGCGGTATGTTTTCTCGCAGCCATGGTGGCTCACTCTCTGATTCGGTGTCTGTATTGACCACCCGAGTCCTGGATGGTCCTGCTTGTGATTGGGGGCGCGACGGTTGCTCCCTATCGGACTCTAATGTTTGCTGGCCCTCTGCTTCTCTCCAGCGCTAGGCACGTTGCTTCATTCTCTTTCTAGGTGTTATATCTTGAGGAGGTGGAGATTCAACAGTCCTTGATGACTCTCGTGCCCTACCACCATGCCCACTACCAGAAGAGTTCCTGGAACGGCCAGGTGTTCGTGGCCGTTTTCTTGTGCCTTTAAGCCATGACGGCTTCTCACATCCTTGGAGGGTGTTTTTGTTGGCAGGCGGATGCTTCTATGAAAAGAATAATACCAAAGAAAAAAGTAAAGTGTGTCACCTTCTTCAAGTAACTCGTAAAATCTAAGCATGGCTTCTTGAAGCCTTCTAAGATCCACGAAAATATTGTTCATTGTGTAAGGAAAGCCCTTATTCGAAGGTCTTATGGATTGTTTCTTACCTTTTCCCCTTGTCTTTGTTGCGCATGAAGCATAAAGGGAAGTTGGCATTGTGTCCTCAATGTGTAGGTATGTCTCAATGCGGGAGAACACATCTTCGTTTGTGGCCTTCTTTGCGAGCTTGACCTTGTGAGGAACGGGAAATAGGTTTTCTACAATGCCATGTTCTTTGAGGGCATCCTTTAGGAGTTGAAAAATAGCCTGATAGGCTTTGGTGCTGATTCCAGCCTCATCACAAGCTTGTTGAACGTCATCATCATTAATCACATTTCTTAATTTACGCATAAGGTCCTTGGTGACTGCATCCTTAATGTGCTTACCTCCAGGTGATTGTAAGATAGAAATAACGTCCTTGGTATTGAGACAACTAGTGAGAAGGTTGACTCAATTATCTTGGCTTGTTCCACCGCATGCCTCCTGGATGAAGTTTCTAGCAACAAATAAACATAAATGTTAGAAAATAGTGTGAAGTAAGAATGCAGCATGCAAGTAAAGACCAAATCACCTTGTGGCTGTAACTCGTCGTTTGCGTGCTCCTCTGGAATGTGCAAGAGTTTCAATGGATGAATACGGGCGTTTGCGTTCCCTTGCACCAAGGGGTGTTTCTTTCAAGTATGTGATGGTGTTGGTAAGCTTCTGGATGTGGGACTCCTTTTCTTGCATTTGTTGTTCAAGACTTTTAACTACCCTCTCCGAAGAGGCAACACTCTCTTGTAATGCCGTCGTCTTGAGGTGAAGAGCTTGACATTCGTGCATCCACATATGCAAAGAAGCACATGCACCCATACACAGCCGCTTGCAATAGCCTAACAAGCCTGCTTCTCCCCTCCCAAGAAATTGAAGAAATGTGGAAAGACTATTAAACGGTGGATGGAAGCGGCTTATAGGATCGTAAGGGTACAAATGGCCATCCACCCAAATGTCAACATTGGTCTCACAAGCGGTGCGACGTTCCTGTGATGACCTTTGATCACCTTCACTAGTGGTCTTCGGTGCAAATGCCGTGGGTAAGCGAATATGTATGCTTTTGGTGTGCGGAGTACGTGGTGGTGGAAGCAAACCATTTGTGATGTCCGTGAGCACCATGGAAGCTGTTGCGTGAGGAAGCAAATGATGAAAAGATAGAGGGGGAAGGGTAGAGAGGCCGAGCAGGATGGGAGGAGAGAAGGAGGGAGGGAGGGGAGGGAGAGATTGGGGAGGAGGAGGAAGGTAGGGGCAGAGAGGGAGAGGAGAGGGAGAGGGAGAGAGGAGGGAGGAGGGAGGAGGGAGGAGGATGAGAGAACAAAATGTTTATTACTGTTTGGGGGAAAAGATTTTTGAAAAAATGAACTTTCTAAGCTTGTGGGTTAAAAAATGGGTCAAAAAATATTTTTGGATATGTATATATGTTGGGAGGGAGTTTTAAGTAAAAAACAAATAAAAATGAAAATTTTTAAAAAAAGTCAAATTTTGACTCTTTTTGACCCACGGAATTGCTGATGTGGACACACCCCTATGCTTCCTTCACTTTAAAAAAGGCTAGAGAGAGAAAGCAACCTTTTAGGTCCACATCCTACATTTGTCTAAAAAAAAGGCTAGAAAAGCCTACTCAAAACTACCTTCTTCAATGCCCTTGCCCCCTAAACCCCACACAACATTAGCCTTAATCCCTAAAAATAAGGATTCCTTACAAGGCCCATGCAAGGTTCATATTTCTCCTAATGGCCAGGAATGCTAGCCCACCATTGACGAGCCAAATTTTAGAAGTGCATAGCTACATGGTGTAGCTTGGAGGACTCCGTGAAGCCCTCGTCTCCAAAGGCCACATCAAATTGTTGGATGAAGGCCAATACTTTGTCTTTGGCACCCAAGGTGCCATCATAGGTGAGAAAAGAGATACTCTTTCCTCCCTCTTTGAATTTCTTGAGCTTTTGAGACCTTCACCATGCAATGTCCTCTCCTCTTGTATTCACTAAGAGAATAACTATTGCTTTCGTCGAAAGAGGAGGAAGGTGAAGAAGAAGGAGAAGAGGGTGACCTCTTTCTTGCCTTTTTCTTCCTTTGTTTCCTCTCTTCCCTTTTGGAGTGACGAGGAGAAGGACTATGGATTGACCGTTTCCTCTTGGGAGGAGTGGAACCACTTCTTTAGAGGAACATAGGGATTCACTTATTTCTCGTTCTTTGGATTCCTCCTCTCTTATGTGAGAGAGTCTTCCTTTGAGAGTCTCATTAAGACACCTCCAAAACACTATCTCCTCTTGGAGAGGAAGGGAAATCCCATAAGCACGAAGTTGTTCAATAACTTCGGCTTGCAAAATAGGGTTGCCCATAGATTGATGTAACCTAGTAACAAGATAATTAACAAACATGGGGGCATCATCATTAGCACCTTCATGGGAAAAATCAAAGTTATCAATGTTCATCGTTAGCACCTTCATGTGCATCCATTGAAAGGGAGTGATTGGAAAAACACGTGGCTAGAGAGGGGAGATTTCAAGCCACTGGGCATGAAAAGATTTTCTATTTTTAATGAACTCTCGTATTGGAGTGCCCTACTGATTACTCATCTGCTCGATGCAATGCACATCTTCAAGAAGGTGGGGGGAGATCTTATGAAGAAACATCACTAGAAAAAGGGAGAGTAAGGCCGAAAGAGATGATCTACAGGCTGTGGATCGAATGTTGGATATGTGGCCTCGACTTAAACCCAATGGAAAGTTTTCTATACCAAAAGGTCCATGGGTTTTGAGTCATGCAGAATGGCAACAAGTGAAGAAGACTATATCTTCATTCAGGAATCCCACTGAGTACATGCAATGTTTGGCAACGACTTTTATTAGAGATGACAATTTTAGTGGTCTTAAGTCACACAATTGGCACAAAGTTTAACAGTTTATCTTACCAATTACGATAAAGGATTTTCTAACAGATGACATTAGAAGAATAATCTTTAAAATCAGTGAGTTGGTACGTTGGATCAGTTCAAAAGAGATAAGAAAAGACATTATCTGTTTGTATATCTAAAGCCATGGCCGATGACAACGATACATACTCTCCTAGTTTTAGTTATCATGTCACTCTGACCAGCATGTTACCTGAGCAGATGGGCTCCTTTTTGTCACAATTCACACTAGAGTACTTTGCTTATGCACAGAACCTTTAGGGAGCCGGTTCCTCTAGACCTACTACGATCGCCCCTATGCCCAGGACTAGTGTGCCCTCTACACCAATCAGCCCTACACCTTAGTCGAGTGTGCCCCCTACACCGACGACTGGTTCTTCTTCGAGATGAGGTAAGCATCATTCTTGAGGTGGTGGTTGCTGTGGTAGCGGTTCTACCGATGCGTCCACACCACACAGAGAGCATCCATCACTCTCTTCAGTAGATAGTTTACCAATTGGAACACCACGTTCACCTTAGGGATTACACGAGCATGATCTTAGCAAGGTGTACAAGAGCAGGGATGGGGCTATGTGGTAGATAGGGTCAGAAAGGCCAGGTGACAAAAGATTTGGCAGCTCTGTACAATTCAGTTTGGCCACTCTGTGATGGATATTTGGGATGATCAAGATGATGAAAGAAAGAATTACACCAGCGAGGCCATTCACAGAGAGTGCAGGCCGGTAGAGGGTACGATCCAATCTCGAATGAATGGATCTTAAGCATGGCGATTGTCACAATGTCACATCGTTGGTCAGAGGCAAGAGATAGGTACAAGAACAATAGTCCAAAGCCAGCATGGTTGGACGCAGAGGAGTGGACGGGGATTGCACAAGAGACACAAGATAATCCTCAAAGATTTTAGCAGCAAAGAGACGCAACCAGAGCACGTTTAGAGTCTGTTGGAGTGTCACATCTTGGGACTGGGGGCTGCAACACACTTGGATATGAGTTTGTAAGTATTATACGTATGCTTTAAATTGACAAATATGTATATGTTATTGAAGATTTATCTTGTGATTAATTGTTTATTTTTCAAGAAGTTACCGTGAAGCACCCTCCGACATGCCGAGAGGAGAAGTATAGGTACAAGCATGGACTTGTGACTGTTTTGCCCCAGCTGTAGGAGGGAGAGAACAACGACTAAGAGGCATTACCATGAGAGTGACTTTCTCCTTATATATTTTTTTTTGTAGTTGTGGTCTTGTTGATACAATTGTGCTCATTCATTGTATACATACATAGTTTCACACTTATGTTTATGGTTTTGCATTCCGTTTACAATTATGATTATGATATGGCAATCAGGTTATGGTTATGGTTTTGCAATTATGGTATGGCCATCATGGTATGGCAATCATGTTATGGTTATGGTTTGGCAATCAGGTTATGGCTATGATTTTGCAATGATGGTATGGTTGTTATGGTTATGGTATGACAAGCACATGATGGTTATGTAATTATGGTATGGTTATGATATGACACAAAGGTTATGGTTATGGTTTGGCAATCAAGTGATGGTTATGGTACAGCAAGCAAGTTATGTTTATATTGGTTTTGTAAATACGGTTTGGTAATCACGTGATAGTTATACCTGCGGTTTGAAAATCATAGTTTAATGATGGTTAGAAAATCTTCATGTCCTTATGCGATGGTTTGAGAGTCAAAGTTATGATTATGATTTTGGAGATTTGTCATGTTTAAGCTTTTGATTTTGTGGTTTTGTTATGCTTGCAATTTTGCTAATCTGTACTTACTCTCTCTTCAATGTCAAACTGTAGGTGGAGTGCGGTTGCTTTTTCACTTTTCCTTTGGCTAGAGGGTTATTTCTTGGTGCTGTAGTACATGCAGCATCACTTTCCGGCCCTCTTTGTCCAAATTTTCTTTTACAGGTTTTGATGTCGGTATAATCATCGGTATAGGCCTCAAAACACGTGTCGACATTTTTGTGGCGCTTATTTCAGTGTTTACCACCGACGTGTATTCCATTGTATATTTAGACGTTCTGTATACCAATGCGTATACCAATGATACGATGCCGATGCTTATAGCGACTCTTATATCAGGGTTTTTTACTTTTAAAACAAACTTTGAGGCGTCGGTATCCGCGTTGATTTTTGCGTGATGTGTTGTAGTGAAAGAAAATGATCTTAACAATTTTTTACTATTTCTAATGCTATGGTTGGGTTTCTTGGTCAAAATTGAATGTTTCATGTGGCACCCACTTCTTCCACTTCCAAACCTTGTCAATATATTAGCAAATAATAGCTTCTAACCAGTAGAAACAAACTCTCCAAAATTTGTATAAGCTGGAGGTTGGTTGGAAAAAATTTGTTGGGAAATGTTTTAGTTCTCTACCTTATGAAAGTTCTCTACTACGTCTCCTTATTGCTGCTTCTTAATTAAGCTAATATGTTGATGAAAACATTGATTGAGGTCCTAATTTAGAATAGAAAATGCTCACTCATCTTTCTTATTCCCACAAGTAAACAAGAAAGGTATATTTTCTTCATAAGAACATTAGAATAATTTCATAAATGACCATACAAGTGTGAAAACATTTTCACCATATCCATCAAAATGTATCATCTAGAGCTCTCTTGAAGTGCCTCCTTTATAGGTTCATCAAAACAAGGATGTCCAAACACACCAGGGAGCTACTCCATAGTTGTACTAGTCAAGGGTAGTCAAATTCCATTTGTTATATCTCAAAACACACCAAAATACCAAACTCAAGCCACACAATATCAAAATCATGCAATCCTTATGAATTTTAAAGTTGATGAATATAAAAAGTATCATAGATACTAGGAAGATAATTGGTTATTGAAGGACAGAACTACAACATGAACTGAACAATTCAACTCATAACAAGGTTTATCCCTTTCCCAAGTAGACATCAATAAGTCACAACTCAAGATCTCTTTTGCAATCTGTAGATATGCCACAACCAAATCTATCTACATGCAAGCTAGTAAATAGATCACGTCCTTGAAAACTAATATAGTTGTATACGACACAAGTTTAACTATCTAGTCACTTGCAAGTTCAAAACACCTAAAAAAAAAAAAACCTGAGATTGTTGACCATGATCTATTCATTACGCACACACTTAGGATTGTGCTAATTTGGCAAAATAGACAATTTTCTTGACTACATAAAGGTGCAAAGTTGAGAGCTTTTTTGAGAGAGAGAGAGAGAGAGAGAGAGAGAGAGAGAGAGAGAGAGAGGCCAAATGGCCAAAAGAAATAAAAGATCTTTGTTTTTTATTTTTAAAATTGAGCATCACTTCCTATCTACGTTCTTATATTGCATGATCTAAGGAAAGCTTAAAATCCCCACAAAGAGAAAGTCTATGCAATAGTGCAGCTACTCCATGTCACAGTACACTCAACTATATCATAGCTGTGACTAGTGCCTTTCTAAAATGTGCTTGTACACCAACTAAAAAGAGTGGCCATCACTAATTCCCTATCATGCCTTGCTCAAACATCATTGCTGTCTTGAAGATTCACTCCTACTCCGTGATCTCTTTTTACTAGAAATTTCAAATCGAGGAAAATGGAGCACACCATGAAGCTTGCATGTCAAACCAATACATTCCTTGGTCGGGGGCTAGAGGAAGCTCATGTGATAGTCTTCTTTTCTAGCCAACCCTTTAAAGAGGAACATGAGTTCTGTTTTTAGGGTATTTGAAGTAAAGCTATAAGAAACTTTTCCACCTTGTGATCTTGCATGTGAAGTTGGACTCATCGATTTAGAGATAAATAATAATTTACAAAAGCTGTTTTGGGGCACTCCCTCATCGTTGAGGCAGTTGGCCGTAATTTAGTCCATAATGGCTAAATGGGAAGAAAAGCCATCCCTTTTATACAACAAAAGAGCTAAATGATGAAGAAAGAGCCACATGAAGAGGAGGGAGTGATTGTTATTCACCTTTGCGTTACGAGTAGCGAGTAAGAAGCATCATGGTGTTTTTACAATGTGTATGGAGTATGTGTATGCACATGGCTTCCTACCATCCACGGACCTATCAATAATTCCCACCGTTGAATGGCCACAGGGAGAAAGAGCCATCCAATCAAAGAGTGAAAGAGATCCCTTTATTGATTTGCATTGAATTGAACCATCATGTACCGCTTTTTTCATAAAATAACAATAAATTATAAGATGGATGAAGAGAAAGTAAGTACAAATCAAATCATTCCAGATTGGAAAGGTGATCCAATGAACAATGAAAAATTTCATGCGTCCATTGGCGGATGATCCAAATTTCAACATGCTATGATGATGGATGGAAACACTGGAAAGAAACTTGTTGAGGGTGCTAGGTATATAGCATACAGGCACAGGAGCCTAGCGAGAAGATAACTGAAAGCGTAAGACCTGAGTTCGACTCCGGAGTCCGAACTACCTAGCTTCCAAAAAAATTGTGGAACTTGCACGCTTCTCAAGCTTTGGACATGGTTATTGGTTAACCTTCAAGGCTCAAGCTTAAGGCAAGACAAGATGAGCACATGATTAGAGTGAAAAGGAGTGAACGGGAAAACGTAATCGCTTGTAAAGGCTATTTAAAGTTGAGTCGAGCAGCAGTACAAGCAGTTGGCATACTAAATCAATGAACAATAACTGCGAGAGAGAGAGAGAGAGAGAGAGAGAGAGAGAGCACTCCTTTCTGTAAATTTTAAAATTTAGAAAGATTGAGAGAGAGAGAGAGAGAGAGAGAGAGAGTTGAGCCCGTGGATGGACGTCCTCAAGTTGTACAGACACTATGCTGTGTGTGTGTTGTGCGGGCACTGTGAATTTGAAGAGAGCGGAAGGGAGCTGGATTCTGGATAGTAGCTGGGGGATTTTAAAAAAAAAAAAAAAAACCCATAACAAGGCGCGAGATGTATAATATTAAAGAGAGAGAGGTTGAGTCTTGAGAACACTAAATAGTAAACACAGTGAGTAGGAAGTTGGAACTGATCTTCTTGTGCGGTTACGCTTACACAATTTGATTCCCTCTCATGAAGTCCCCTGCCCTGTATTTCTTTCACACAGTGTACAGCTAATTCCTCCCTAGTCCCAAGGCGGATTGGTCTTCCCTCTCGACTCTCGAGTCTTCAGACAGAGCTGCCTCAGTCACTGAGCAGCCTCACCCGGCAAGGCAGCAGTAATTACCAGATTATTCACCCCTAATATCCACACAAATTTTTTCCATTCCCCTCACTTGGCTGCCTGCCTGAACGCGGTGAAATCGAGTTTACTTTTTAGGGAAAGCTAACATTACCATTCGCTACGTCTTCTTGAAGATCTTGTTTCCTGAAGGCGGCAACCTTACAGATTACAATAATAATGTAATAATAATATTAAGGTGGAGCGTAGCCTGGGGCCATCCAATCGAGGGGGAGGGCAATTAAGGGGACAAGACCTCTTTGAATGAGTACCAACTCAAAAGACAAGCAAGTTATTAGAGCGATAAGTTTGAGGCAGACAAAAAGGCAAGGGGAGCATTGAATGAGAGGGGAGCCGTGCAAAGGCCCCTGGGCCCTGCCGCTGATCAATTTCTGAAAGTTGACGAACAGCAAGTTGCAACAGTAGAAGTAGAACACGCGATGGCGAAGTTTTATTGAAGGGCCCTATTTTTGTATGATTGCCTCAAAGGCTCCTCTCTGCTTGCGAAAAAAATGGGCCTTCAATGCGGCCTGGGACATGTCACATAATATATATTTTGGCCTATATATCTTGCGTCCCTTTCCCCCCTCTCGCTTTACTACATTCTTTGGCGCCCACGTCAACCTTCTTGCTCTCTGGACTCTGCATGCTTGTTAAGTTGTCATTGCTTAATGCTTTGCTATCCAGCAAGTGCGCGCAACAGACGTCCACACAGAGAGAGAGAGAAGAGAGAGAGAGAGAGAGACGAGATTGCAGAAAATGACCTGAGTGAGAAAGGCGTGCGGTGAACAAACGTACACACGTCAAAAAAATGGTTAATAATGGGAAGAAACAAGAAGGCTTTTTTTTTCTTAAATCTCCTTCGTTCTCCAAAACCCATGCATTTCAACATTTATAATTCAGTACTTTAAAAAAAATTTAAAAAAATTACCTCTATATTGTAATGTGCTGTTACAGAAGAGAGAATACACCAAATGAGCCTACCTCTTACACGAGAGTGCCGCCCTTAATATTTCAAGTGCCAGGTACATACCAAGAGATGAACTGTTACATTCTGTTAGTCTGCTAGAAGGGCTCGCGTGAGGGGACGCCACACCTCCCCCCTTAGGCCGGATAAGTTGCAAGAGCAGTGTAACGCTTGATCCGACACACGTGTGCGGTAGTGACAGAGCCGTTACTCAACCTTTGAAGGCGGTATGTATTTGTACGTAGGCGGCGCACGACTTTATAGGGACCTACCCACCGATGCATAAGGGATTCGCTAAGACCAGGGCGGCGCAAGGGGTAATAGACCGAGACAAGGTCGCCATCTGCATACTCCATGAAGTGTCTGTTATTATCGTATGAACGTTGCTGGCGTTGTTGTGCCTTTAAGAGGTTGAGAAGTAGAGCTTGCCGAAGAACGGGTTGGACCTGAGATAGGTAAGAGAGCCAATCCTGAGCGTCTTGGTGGCGAGGTTCCACTTGCAGCGTGTTGATGTCTGGTGGGAATCGAGGATCTCGACCATAGAGGGCGCGGAACGGACTGACTCTTGTGGACTCCTGGACAGAAGTATTGTACGCATGTACAACATAGGGTAAGGCTTCATCCCAATGTTGATGGAGTGGGTCGACATAGGCAGCCAACATCTGTTTGAGTGTGCGATTCATGCGCTCTGTCAGTCCATTCGTTTGTGGATGATAAGGGGAGGAGAAAACCTGGGTGATGCCTAAGCACTTGGTTAGAACTTCCATGACTTCACTACGGAATTGAGGACCCTGATCAGAAAGAACCTACTGAGGGCAGCCATGCCTGAAAATGATGTTATGAAGGAGCGCAGAAGCAACAGTTGTGGTTGAAGCATTGGGGAGAGCTTGTGCTTCGCACCAACGTGTTAAGTAGTCCATCATGACTAGAACATAACGGTTACCCGAGACGGATGTAGGAAATGGACCCACAAGATCCCAGCCTATCAACTCAAATGGAGTTGATACTCTGATGGGTTCCAAGTAACCGGGTTTCTGGAGGGGGTTTTTGACCTGTTGACATTGAGGGCATTGTTGTAAGAATGTAGAGACATGCTGGCGCATCTTTGGCCAGTAATGGTGCTGGCGAAGATTATGCAAGACACGATGGAAACCTAGGTGACCAAAGAGGGGATGACTATGGAAATAGGCTATGTAATGTGTTTGGAGCTGTTGTGGCACATAAATGCGAGGAGGGGCTTGTGGTTGGATATAATGGAGGAGATTGTTGATGAGGACAAACTGCTTTTGATGGCGATGTGGGCTAGGAGATCTTATGTTGTGTATAATGGACTGCACCTGAGGATCTTGTTGTTGAAGTTGTGGGAGGTTATAGGGATTGATTGGGAAGGATGGTTGGAGAGTTTGGGTGTGTTGCAAGTGAGGAGTGCGAGAGAGACCGTCCGCTATGAGATTATGAGAGCCACGACGATAGCTAATGGTGAAAGAATATGACTGTAAAAAGAGTGCCCAGCGAAGAAGCCGGCCAGGCGGATGGGTTTTCTTAAGCAGAGAAATAATTGGCTGATGATCAGTTTCGACAGTGACTGAGGTACCATGTAAGTAGGGGTGAAATTTAGAGAAGGCCCAGACAATCGCGAGGAGCTCTTTCTCTGTAGTGGAGTAATTTTGCTCTGTAAGGGTCAGGGCGCGGCTAATAAATGAAATGGGTTGCCAATGACCATGGTCATTTTGTTGGAGAAGCGCAGCCCCCAAACCAGTATTAGAAGCATCAATTTGGAGAAGGAATGGTTTATCAAAGTTAGGATGGGCTAGAAGAGCGGAGTTTTGAATGACTTTTTTGAGATTATTGAAGCTAGCTTGGCAGGCAGAGGACCAAAGAAAAGGGGTATTTTTCTTCAAAAGTGATCAGAGTGGGTGTGTGAGCTTGGCTAAGTTAGGGATGAACCTGAGAGAAAATGTGGCCATTCCCAAGAAGCTCTGCAGGGATTTCTTATTTGCTGGTGTAGGAAATTGCTGGACTGCAATGACTTTGGCTGGATCCATTTGGAGACCATCGGCCGAAATGATGAAGCCTAAAAACTTCAACTTTGTTGATCCCCACCTGCATTTTTTTAGTTGAAGTTGCAGATTATACCTGTGTAGTCTTTGAAGAACGTCTCTGAGGACCTGCAGGTGGTGTTCCCAAGTCGGGGTGTGGATCAGAATGTCGTCAAGATATACCACCACTACTTGTTGTTGAATAAGATCCTGAAAAATGAAATTGGCTGTCCGTTGAAAAGTGCTTGGAGAATCTGAGAGGCCAAATGGCATCCTGGTGAATTCATATAGACCGCTGGGTGTCCTGAAAGCAGTTTTATGGGCATCCTTCAGATTAAGAGGAATTTGCCAATCTCCAGAGGCCAGATCCAATGAGGTGAAGTAGCGAGATTTCCCTAATTGGTCAAGTAGATCATCAAGGCGAGGAAGTGGAAAAACATCATGCTGAGTGACCCTGTTGAGAGGACGGTAATCCACACAAAAGCGAAGAGACCCATCATCTTTCCTCACGAGATGGGGTTCAGCTGCCCAATCGCTACATGAAGGGCGGATGACACCTCAGGCGAGCATATCAGCTACTGCATTGTTAAGAGCTGCAATCTCCTTTGGTGAGCGCCGTCGCATCGCCATTTTGATTGGAGACGAAGAGCCAGTACGAATTGAGTGAGTGATTGGAAGGTTAATTGTGTTTTGTTTGGACCCTTTGTGAAAAAGAGAAGGAATAGATGCAAGAAGTGTGTGTATGTCTCTAGTACGTTGTGTGATGTCTTGGACAATGGCTTGTGTGTGTACGAAGCTAGGTCCTTCAGCTGAGTAAAGGAAGGGAATGGGCAGAGACTGAGGAAAACTCAAATCGTGGGTTTCAAAGTCTAAGTGGGCTTTGGTTTTGACAAACCAGTCACAACCAAGAGTGAGAGGAAATAGTTGCCTAGGTAGGATATAGAACTCATGCTGTAGAGTGTGGTGTCCTATGTTGAAGGTGCAAGTGGCTAGCTTCTCTGAGTGATATAGTGTATTGTTGTCACCAAACAAGACAGAAATGGGGGAAGTGGGACGAATTGGAAGATCTAAAAGGGTTACTAAGTGTTCACTAATGGAAGAAATGGTACTGCCAGAGTCTAAGAGTGCCTCTTGTGATGTGTTTCCTATGTTTACTAGAGTGGAACATACCATTCGTTGGGAAGTTTGTATTGCTTGGTATTGCGGATGGGCCCCTTCCTCACTCCATCCGCTTAAATGTTTTCCGGAAGTGCGGCAAGTTCTGCTGAAGTGGCCATCTCCACCTGAACATTTTGCACCTGGTTTCGAGACTGACGTCGGCTACAGTGCCTTCGAATATGGCCATATGCATTGCAGAAGAAACATCTTGGCCGTCCCTGAGAATCCCTGTCAGGTAGATTCCTTCTAGAATTGAACTGGGTATTCTGGATGTCAATGTCCATGGGTGTTGGGTGTTCTTGGGGAATCCGGACATGAAGGGGAGTTGGTAGTAATGGTGCAGAACTAGATTCCCTGACATTGGAGCTTTCTATGCGTTGGGCTATTTGAATGGCGTCATGGAAAGATTCGGGGCCTTGATCTCGTACCCGACGGGCAATATCATGCTGAAGCCTTGGCCAGAGGAAGTAGAGTTTCATGTCCTCCGACATGGATGCATCAGTATGCAAGAGGAGTTGATTTAGCTTGACCGCAAATTGTGCCACAGATTCACCTTGCTGTTGTCGCAGTGCATGTAACTGTTGCAACGCCGATTGTGTAAGGTTATGTTGGGCAAAGCTTTGAATGAGAAGTTGTCGGAGGAGTGGCCAATCATGCTTCACCTGGTCAGATTGCTGTACATACCATGTAGCTGCCACCCCTTCAAGTAATGTGCGTACCTCTTTTGCCCTCCGTGTGTCTTCCCAATTGTGGTAATCTGCAACATTAGTGAAATGATCTAACCAGGTGAGGATGTCTTCTGACGGGAGACCTGAAAAGGGTTTCGGTCGAACCTTGGGGTCTGAGCGATTGCTAGCCGAGTGTTGATTAGAGAGGAACCCTACCAGAGGTTGATTCGTGTGGTTAATCTCCAGTAGAATATTAGAGAGGGCAGCAAACATGTGATCCATGTTAGACAAGGTGGGCTCAGAGGAGTATTCAGGCTGCATAGCAGCATCCATGTACTGAGGAGAAAAGGGTGTATCACGTGGAGATGTGGGCCTGCTCATGGCGTTGTGAGAGAAGCAAGAAAATGAAGGGGCTGCCCGTCAACTCCACCAATGTAATGTGCTGTTACAGAAGAGAGAATACACCAAATGAGCCTACCTCTTACACGAGAGTGCCGCCCTTAATATTCCAAGTGCCAGGTACATACCAAGAGATGAACTGTTACATTCTGTTAGTCTGTTAGAAGGGCTCGCGTGAGGGGACGCCACAATATTTCAGCTTCGAAGGTGAGAAGACCTAGAATATTTAGAGAAATTTTCAAGTGTAAAACCTGCATACCATAGTCCAGTTACCTCTTAACTAATCTGTGCGTAAGTTTTGCAGGGTTTTAGAAAAAAGTTTGTTTTGAGTACTCAAGCCTCATGTGATAACAAAATGGCCGCTTTGTTGCTGAAAATCCACTTCTATTTTAACACATCATTCTCACACCTCGCACCAACAGAGAATTTTTTTTGTCTTATAACCTCTTTTAAGCCGTTCCAATGAAAGAGAATGATCATAACTTACGGAGACCAATCTCTAACTAAAAGACTTGATTACCACTTTTGGTTTAGAAAGGAAGAAACTATAACATCTACACCATTCAAGAGGACCAACCCAAGCTCTTGTTCCTAGTGAAAATAGGAGTTTTTTATGCCTTGTCTTACCTTAACTTTGGGTGAATATGCACTGAGAAAATCCTTTAATACAAGCACCTCTATAAATAGCTTTCATGAGGTTGCAAAGCAAGATCGAACCTAAATGTTGTTAAACAATTTCCCAATCCATTCTAATTTTATTTGGAGGATTAGCGAGAACTTGACACTAATTGTCAATCTCAAGGACATAGTAGACCCAGTTAGGGCATGGAGGCAAAAGAAATGTATCAAATCTCTTAAAAACAATATTTATGCAAGTCACAATCCAATACCCTAACTCAAGTGAACCCAAATCACTAAAGGCTAGTTTCAAACCGCTAGTCAACCTCTACCATCTTAATGGCCAAACAAAATCCAAATGCAACCAAACTTGTAGGAATGACTAAGAGGATTAGAATGGCCAATCCTACGATCTCAGATCTTCCAAAACAATGAATCGATGCAAAACCAATATTGGAATCTAACCTAATTTTGACATGCAAAACTGCCATTTAAGATACCTTACGGGTTAGGATTGAAGAGAGTTATTCAAGCAGCTGATTGTTTGTCAATATGGTACATAAAATTGACGATATGGCATCAAACATCTTGTAAGTTCTCTTCAACAAAATTATGAAATAGTCCAAGAAACTTATGTCTACTTGAAGATCCAGCCTTCACTTGGCAAAGTGTGGAAGAAATTGGAATTAAAATGTGACAACAAACAAATGAGTAAAGAGTAGATAAAGCTCACAGATAGACAAACATAGTGATATACACTCAACACAGTTTTCTTATTGGTCAGCTTATCCAAAAAAGTTACAAAAGTGACCTTTATTCTTGGGTTAAATTTATGATCTTCAACCATAAGTGACTCAACTTTTAGTACAAGATTAACAATAGAAATGGAAATTATAATTTAAAAGTTTGTAGCCCCAACTCAATTACCAATGGCTCATAATTATATTTGAGATAATCAAGATTATATAAGAAAATAACTTAAAAATTACACAAGGATGTTACGAAAGTGCCTCCTAATCTTCCATTAGGCTATATTTGTTGGCTTTACTGATAACATTTCTCCCTCCTAGACCATGTCATCATGTGACATGCACTCAGATGGCAAGCAAGTGGTCTAGACTATTGTGGGCTTTGTTTATTCTTTGATTATGCTCCAAGGAATCTTGATAGTTCATTGAGATATTCTTGTCTTTTCTTTGACATGAATTCTTTGGTGATCTGGTTTTGCAACTCGATGGATGAGTAGGTACAAATCTTGCATTTAGTTTCTTCAACATTGTCCCAAGAATCTTGTCCACAATGTGAAGAATCTAGTGTAGAAGGGCGCCTTGAGATCCTCGGTGTCTTTCTACATTTGTTCCTCCTGAATCATCTGTTGGAGGATTAGATCTCTTTGGATTTTTTGTTCAAGATTTAGTTCTATTTGTAGCTCTTCGTTCTTGTTTTCTAAAGAAGCATATGCATCATCTCTACTAGACAGGTAGGACACTATAGGGTTGCTTGATTTGGTCTAATAGTGAGCCTTGGATCTAGTCTTTTTACTTTTCTAAAGAAGCATAGGCATTATCTCTACTAGACAAATAGGACACTGTAGGTTTCTCCTCGATTTTCTCTAATAGTGAGCCTTGGGCCTCTTGTATATCTTGAAGTTGTGTGTTGGCTAAATTCAACTATACATTGAGCCTTGAATCGGTTTTTCCAATTTTGCCTTTACTTGGACTAGCTTATCTTGTTGCTCATAGCATGTATCTTGTACATCTTCATGCCAGTGTAATACTCCCACTGTTTTTGCTTCTTGGTCTCTAAAAGATACTCTATGCTATTTTTGTTAGCCTTTTGCATGTTCAACTCCTCTTATAAGCAGAATAGCTTCGAGTTATTATTCTTAATGGTTGTTTTAAATGTAGTCGCACATCTCTCACATTCCTTCTCCTTTTCTTGCCGCTGCTACAAAGTTTGTGTTATGCTTGTGGTAGTCTCTACTATTGTAGGAGTGGTAGTGTCGGGTAGATGGTACCACTTCAACATCTTGATTTTGACTATCTGCTGATACATCTTGCTTTGGTGAGTTGTGCCTTCAGAACCTTTGAATGTGTTCAATACTTTTTGGCTCTACGAGAGGTGTTAGTATAGAAAACTTGGTCGTTTCCACCTTTGTCTTATTTGCAGCCTCTTTTTTCTCTCTTTTCTCCTTCTTTGTAGAATCTCTAGGTTTCGTCCTCTTTGTATAATCTTTCTACGTCTTCCTAGAGAATTATAGCCTATAAGAAATGGGTTTTGGTACGAGGGTTTCTTGGCTCTTGAGGTTCCTTTAAATCCCTGTGTAGTGCTCAATCCCTTTCACATCAGGTGCTCTCTGTCCAATCTTGCTTCCCTTGGCACCCGATGTTCCTCTAAATCCTTGTGTAGTGCTCAATCCTTTCCAATCTTGCTTCCCTTTGCAAATGATCTATAGTAATTACTTCTCTTGGTCGGTTTTAATGGTTGTGGAAGTGGGGAGATATTTTTCAAAGGCTGGAGCTATAGATCATTAGAGAGGGATGAAAATTTTTTCCTCCTCCTCTTGGGCTCTTTTTCTCTCGTCTTCTTTCCTTAGCCACTCTTCTTCATGTTTGTTTCGCAACCTCTCTTGTAGTTCTCCCATTAGCTATTATTTTGAGCAAGGCCTCTTCATATTTTCAAATTTTCTCTATGTGTCTTCCCTCCACTTTGCCCTTTTATGATATTTGAGCTCAAGAGTTTCTCTAGCCCTTTCTTCTTCATCTTTCTTTGTTCTTTCACATTTTTGAGTAGTTGTCTCCTCCTCAACAAGCTTCCTGTTTGCATCAACTTTGCTCTTGGTGAATTTAGCCTTTTGCCGCCAGTCATGGTATCTTTCAACTGTGTGGTCTCTTTGTCATCTTCATAACTATTGTCGGTTTCTTTGTCCTTCTCTATTTCATCCCCACTACAAGTGTCTTGGTCAGCATCAACTTTTTGCCAGTCAAGTGTTCGGTCTCGATGATTTCTTTGGCAACTCTTCTTCTTCAACCATAAAATTTTGTTATGGAGTCAATGATAGATTGCATGATGGTCCCATGACATAGTAGGCTAATTAAATAAGCACTTCAGCCCCTCTAATATGATTCAATTTCTTTGTCTTCTTGGTGGATATTTTGACCATTCCCTCATGGACATACTTGTCCAAACTAAACTACCTTTTAGTGCTTGTCTTCATCCAGTGGGCCATAAGGTTGGCAATGGCATCTTAAATAGGCCTAGTTTGAATAAGACCAAGTTTTACTGATAGAAGAAAAGGGGAACCTGTAGATCTTTTATCTTCTGTTGGAATTAGGGTTGCAGGAAAACACACAGCTTAGAGAAGACGAAGGAAGCTCAATGCACACAACAGAGAGTGTATTACTTACTGTGCAATGGAAAGATAGATAGCCCTAGAGTGATGGGCGTTTATACAATGCACGGGAAAAAAAATCTCTTAAACAAGGAAAAAATGCCCCAGGATCGTAAGTGTGTTCACACACATCACTACCACATGTATATGGTAACAAATCCCCATTGGATTGATGCGGTGAACGAGAACTGGCACATGAGTAAAGGGAAGTGCCATGCCCGAAGGACATGATCAGTCCACAGAGGGGAGTAAGCCCAAAGCTTTGCAAAAAGCTTTGAACTTCTCATGAGATGTTGCCTTTGTGAAAAGATCTGCAAGGTTGTCCTGTGTTGGCACAGAAGCCAAGTTGATCTCTCCTACTAAGAGCCTCTCCCTGACATAGTGGTAATGCGCCTCAATGTGCTTTGTGCGAGCATGAAAAACTGGGCTCCTCGCAACTGCCAATGCGCTCTGATTGTAAGTGTAGATAGTGTTGGCAGTGTCTTGTCCACCACCCAAATCAGCCATAAGGCGTCTGAGCCATACACACTCAACCGTAGCTGTGAAGACTGCCCTGTACTCAGGCTCACAACTCGAAGTGGCCATAGTAGGTTGCTTCTTGCTCAACCGTGATATACATGACCTGCCAAGCATGAAACAAAAACCACTTGTGGACACTCGCGTGTCAAAAAAACCAGCCGAATCTGAGTTTGAAAAAGCATGTAAGTCTGATGGAAATGATCCCCCCTTGGGATAAAACAAGCCAAGATGTAAAGTGCCACTCAAGTAGCAAAAAATCCTCTTGACAGCCTGCCAATGCTTAGACCCTAGGCTATGCAGAAATCTGATGACCTGTGAGACTGCAAATTGAATATCTGGCCTCATGTTGCATACATAAATGATTCGTCCAACAGTAGTTTGGTAAAGACTGACATCACCAGGATCACCAACATCATGTAGACTTAACTTCAAACCTATTTCCATGGGAGTGACAATAGGTTTGCAATCCTCAAGTCCAAACTTACATAGCAATGTCTCTATGTAGCTTTTTTGACACAAGGCAATACCACTATCACACTGCTTAAACTGCATGCCCAAGTAATGATGCAATAGCCCCAAATCTTTCATCTTGAAAGTAGCACTAAAATCAGCCTTAAATTTAGCAATATGTGCCTCATTGGGACCAATGATCAACAAATCATCCACATAAAGAACAACAATGAGAAGTACGTCGCCCTCACGCTTAACATACAATGTGATTTTTGTTGGATTGTTACAAAAGCCTCGTTTGACCCAATGACTATCAGCTTTCTCATACCAAGCACAAGGAGATTGCTTCAACCCATACAAAGCCTTCTTACATCTGCACACTTTGTCCTCTTGTCCTTTCTTGACAAAAACGCGAGGCTGGGTTACATAAACTTCCTCAAATATGTCACCATTCAAGAAAGCAGTAACAATGTTTCACTGATGTACATCCCAACCAAAATGAGCTGCCAATGCACATAGAAAATGAACAGTAGTCATACAAAAAGTGGGAGCAAAATTTTATTCATAATCTATGGCCTTTTTGCAAGAAGTCGAGCCTTATGAAAATCAAACTCACCATCCAGCTTGCGTTTCAACTTGTAAACCCACTTTGTACCAATGGACTTTTTTCTAGGAGGAATGTCACATAAAGTCCATGTGTCATTTTCTATAAGTGCATCATATTCTGATTGCATGGTAGCCATCCAATTTTTTGAATTTTGTGCTTCATCAAAAGACAGAGGTTCCTGAACGTCATGTAAGCTAGACAGAGCCAAACCATAACAATCTGATGCATAAGAGGCATGGCGAGAACCTGAACGAGTGCCACTAGACAAAGATGCATCCAATTTACTGTCACGCAAAGTGTGAACCAACCATTTTGGCATACCTCTGGCTGCTCATTTTCATCCCTTTCCTCATCAAGTACATCATGTACATCTGCATCAGTAATAGGCTGATTTGTAACATTTTCGTAAAACCCCATAAGTTGTACATTTGCCTCATTGGAATTTACATTCATAATTCCACCACTGAAAAGAGGCAACAAAGTGTCATAAATGTCCTGTGAGCTTACATTATTGTCTCTAGTACATGTCAGCAAAGGCTGAACAGAATCTTCCATAAACACAACATCACGTGGGACCAAAATATGCTTTATTTGCGGATGGTACAACCTGTAACCTTTTCTTTCAGCGCTATAACCAAAAAAATACATTTGACAGCCTTATCGTCCAATTTTTTGTGCTGTGCTTGTGGCAGTAAACCATAAGTCAAACAATCAAAAACACGCATGTGATCAATAGATGGCTTTCTATCATTCCATGCTTCATATGGAGTCATAGACTGCAACAATTTCGTAGGACACCTTTTGAGTACATAAGTGGCACACATGATAGCCTTGAGCCAAGCCAAATGTGGTAAAGCTTGACTCTTGACCATACATCTTGCCATTTTTGTAAGAGACATATACTCCCTTCCTAGATCAAAACGGAGGGTGCCCATAGTATATTTCGAGACATTTTCAGCCATAGCCAGAAATTAATTGAAGCACATAAAAACTCAGACTTTTCTTTGAGCGAAAATACCAATGCATGCCTGGAGTACTCATCAATGAAAGTCACAAAGTAAAGGTAATTTCCCAAGGACGGAGTTTGCATGGGCCCACAAACATCACTATGCACAAGTTACAACCTGCATGTGGCCTAACTAAACCAACTTAGAACGATGCATTTTACCCAAAATACAGCCTTCACAAACATGTTTGACAGGTGCTTCAAGAGGCGACAAAGAAGCAACATATAAAATTTCTACAAACGCAGCAAACTTGCAAAATTTAGATGTACAAAACGTGCATGCCATTGTTTGCATCTGAAATAGCCTTAGAATTGACAACTACATTTGCAAAATTCTACCCACACTTGTCATACAAAGTAATCTTATACAATCTACGACATAACATGTCAGATGCAACAATTTCATCACCAAAATTGAGATCACAATCTTTCCAACTCCCTAAACTGGATAAGAGGAATTGTTGGCACAAGTGACTGAATTCCCATGAGGGACAGACTCGAGAGAGGTAAACAAATCACGATGTGAGGTAATGTGCTTTGTAGCACCACTATCAAAATACCACACATGTGAATCTGTAGCAACTGACATGCATGCATCATGGACAATACGATTATAGGTACACTCTACACTAAAAGCCCATTTTGCATCAACATCAGCATCACAGTCTCCTTTCACAGAAGACTCAACAATAGCTGCATTTGTAGTGGAACCAGCATTTGCAATGGAACCACCCTCTTTCTTCTTAGCCTCTTTGGCCTTCAACTTAAGACACTGCTTGATCAAGTGATCATTAGCTTTACAAATGGCAACGCATATTCTTTTTGCCCTTATCACCAGAATTTCCAGACAAATTGTTGCCATTAGAAGCATAAGAAACATGTGATTTTCCACGCATAGAAGAACCATAAGAAGTAGCTGCATTGCTATTACCACCCTTTCTTTGAGCAGCAATAAAAGCCTGTGCAACTGCACGCTGTCTAGTCTTGTTTTTTCTAGTAAGTGACTCTTGCAACAACAATGTGCAAAATGCATCAAACTTGACAACTTCAGGATTTCCTTGGGGCATAAGTCTCCAAGTACTAGCAAAAGTCTGGTAAGGCATCAAGAAAAATCTTTACAAGGAAACTATTTGAAATGATTTCACCTGCAGAAATAAGTTGCTCATTGATATGCTTGACACCAACAAGGAAAGTGTCCATATCATCTTCCTCATGCATAATCTTTGACTCCAGCTCTTTACGCCAGCAATGCAATTTTTTCCTCATTGCAAATTGCATAAAGACTAGACAGAATATCCCAAGCCTATTTTGTAGACTTGCTGAACAAATGTGAGGATTAATGGTGCGCTTCACAAACAACACAATCAATGCATGAGCCTACACATCCCAACGAGCTTGTTTTGTCGTAGGCAAAACAACTCTAACAACAAAAATCCTTGCAGCAAGACCTGCAACATCCTCAGAACCAAGAAGTACATCAATGCCCTACACAATATTCTAGACGCCCTTTGACACAAGAACATGCTGCATCATGTAAACCCCCATAGGGTAATTGTCCCCATCCAATCTGTCCTCATCAACAAACATCTTGAACACATCTCTCTTGTTGTCAACCATGTTAAATGTTGCACCTGATATGAAAACTTCTCCAAAAGAGGAGAAACAAAGCGGAAACAACACATGCCATATAGCAAAAACCATAGAAGACTGTAAGGGACTTGTTATGAAGAAAATGGCACTAACAGAAATTCTACACAAAATGACGAAATAGCCTTTGAAGTACTTCCTTTAGTGAAAATGAAGGCCGAAATGAGCCCGAATAAAAATTTGAGCAGACATAGCTCTATGAGCTAACCCAAAAGTTTGGTCGACCTGCGAACGCCTCAGCTCACATAAATCGATGAAAGTGAGCAGGCGTGTGGTGGAGCTACTGGCAACTAAGCCCGAGAGGATGCAACCTGCTCTAATACCAATTGTTGGAATTAGAGTTGCACACACAGCTTGGAGAAGACGAAGGAAGATCAAGGTACAAAACAAAGAGTGTTTTACTTAGTGTGCAATGGAAAGATAGATAGCCCTAGAGTGACGGGTGCATATACAATGCACGGAGGAAAAAACCTCCTAAAGGGAAAAAATGCCCTGGCAATCCTAAGTGTGTTCACACACATCACTACCACATGTATATGGTAACATCTTCAAGTCAGCAAAATTGCTTGAGGGCCTAGCTTTGGTGAAGGTATCTGTAGTGGTCACCTTTGTAGCCTTGGGGAGGTCACTATATGTAAATCCTCTATATCACATGCGTTCAAGGCGTATTTTAAATTTCCCCTATCTATATAGTTTTTTGATTTTAAAGCGCCATTAATGTAGCACATTTCATTAAAAAACATCCCATATGTATCAAAAAATTTACTATTTTAAATAAAAACCCCCTTATGTATGTTTTTTAATAACTCTATAAGGAACAATTAACCCTTATGTTGAACTTACATGCTATCTTAACATAATTGTTGGTGGTCCCCTTGAGTCCCTAGCTTTCACTAAATTTCTTGCGATAGGCAACATAAAGCTTTTTGTTACCATCTCTTTGGTTGTGCAAGTAATGAACTTCTCTATATTGGAATTTGAGAGGGTTGCAATGCTATTATTGTAAGTAAGCCTTTAACTTACACTCAATATATGACCAATTCCTAAATCCAAGCATACCAATAGGCATCCCAATTCCCCACACTATGTGCATGGAAAGAACCTCCTACACAGGAATCTCTAATTCATGCTTCTCATGTCATACATGCATGCTACACTTTATAGCCACATTCTTCTTCTTGTAGCCAACATACTACTTGTCTTTTTCCATTTGTGGTGCATATCCCTCTTGCCTTAATTTTCACATTCCATAATTGAGCATATATATAAGGCCTTTATGCCAAACTTGTAATTCTCCTCTCCAATTCTAATCAATCAAGAAAGTTCATTTCATTTTGTTGAGTATGTTGTCTCTAATCTACTCACTCCTTTTTGTTATGATGCTCTTACCATGATGAATTCCTCATTGGTCTATCCACCATAGATAATATATTTGGTATTAGAGCTAACACATAATTAGTATCTACTAATTACATTGGCTAGATACGTATGATAGATTAGGTGCTCTCTCTCTCTCTCTCTCTCTCTCTCTCTCTCTCTCTCTCTCTCTCTCTATCTATCTAAGCACTTAATTGATTCATAACTCATTAGGAGGAGGCTAATCAAACTCAAGCCTAATAATCTCTCTCTTTGGATTTGGGTACGTCTACATGACCACTTCCCTAACCAAGTAATTAGAAGCTGATAGGGATTGAGATCTAGGTTTTATGTGTTTTTGTTTCTTGTTGTATTTGATTGTGTGTGCTTTTTTTCTTGCTCTTTTTTTTTTTGGTTTTTTGAGGCAATTTACCTTGTTGGAGAACATGAATTGAACATGGAAATGTATGTGAGTGCATAGAAACTTCCACAAGTTTTTGATTACACTAACTCGTGCCACTCTTGGACCTAGCATTAAGAGTTAGAATCTTGATTGGATCCCATAAGTTTTTGTGCATTCTTGGCTTGATTATTTGCAAAATCAAAAGCCCCATCTCAAAGTTCATACATAGATCTATCCGTTTATAGCTTTCATTTGAGCCCTCAACTGCCTAATTTAGAGCCTGAGATTACTCCCACTAATTGCCACCTTAAAATGTGTGTGTTTGTCTGTGCATGTGTGTATGCCTGTGTGTTTGTGTGGACAAAAAGGAGTGGGGACCACCTCTTAAAGGGAGTCCAAGAACCGTTTTGGAGGCACATGGCATAAACACCCCGAGCTACATGTGCCTACCCAAGTTGCCCGTGCCTGTTTGCCAAATTACCCGATTATGATGCAAGGGATACTGAACTCATACTGTCCTCCCAAACTCTTGCCAACATATAGGCAGCCCCCGAGACAAGTTCAGACTTGGCCCTTGGCCTCACATTACGCCCCCCTTGGAGAAGTGGTTTCATCCTCAAAAACAAAAGTGGGAAATTTCTTCTTAAGAAAACTAATGTTTTCCCCAGTGGCACCTTCCTTGACCCGTTGAATCTTTTCAATCGCCAACCCCATCGTAACTAGTGACCTACGTTGAAAACCGTACACAAGCATGAAAGGACTAAAACCAATTGTGACATGCTTAGATCACATGTATACAAACTGGAGAATTGGAAGATAATATTTCCAATGGGACTGCTTCTTGCTAATGTATGCTTGTAGCATATCCTCTAGCACTTGTTGACTCATTCAATCTAGCCATCTGTTTCAAGATGATCTGTAGTATTGATGTTGAGTTGTGTACCTAATCATTTAAGCATAGCCCTCCAAAATTGTTTGTTAAACTTGGGATAACGATCACTCACAATGTTACTTGGCAACTCATTTAACGTGTACAAGTTTTCCACAAATAACTCAGCTAATTTTGGAGTCTTAATTATGGATTTGGTTGGAATAAACCTACAAAGTTTAGTCAACTGATGTACAACCACCCATATTGAGTCATAACCTCATACAGTGGTTGGTAAATCCACAATGAAATCTATAGACTTTCCCACTTTTCATTGGTAATCTCTAATGGATGCAAGAGACCTCCTGCCTTCATGTGCTCTAATTTATTTACTTGACATTTCTAGCAAGGCAAGACATAGTCGTGAACATAGCCGTGTAAATCTGGCCAGTAAACTACTATCTTATGAGAGAATAAGTCTTGTTAATGTTGGGGTTCCTTGCACTTGGACTGTTGTGACACTCATGAAAAATTTGGCACCAAATGTCCATGAATGTAGGTACACACACTCTCCCCTTGTGAAGTAGGTACCCATCATAAAAAATTATTCATTTTTCTAGCTCATCACTCCAAAAAGAAGAACTAAGTGTGGAGGTTAAATATGCAGTACTAGCATTGGAGTGAGAAGGATCTCTCATTTTCACATGGCTCCACACTTTGGAGTGTGCCTTGTCATGCTCACATTTTCCCTTGAGATATTCTAGAAACTCACTTTGAATCTCAGTAAAGAGAAGATATTTGATCTCACGCATTCGACTAAGAGAATCAGCTACCAGATTGTATTGCCATTTATGATTGTTAGGGGTTCCATCGTTGCAATAGCTCCAATGAACAACAAAATTATCAATCCGGAAGGATGAGCTACCCAGCTACGGCATGGAAACACTCACATGATTAGTGAGCTAATCATGGCAACACGAATGGTTGACTCTACGAGGTGAGCTTCTCGACCTATGGAGGAGCTAATCCACAATGATGGGAAATCTCCACATCCACTTCCCTTCACCTCCAATCAACCCAATCACACACACTAACGATTGCAAGACGCACACAACACTAATTCTATTATGCAACACACTAAGCGCAAGCACACACACACATAGATCTATCGATCACCACACTCCAATCAAACCTACATCCACACACAAGCAAAAGAGGGCAATCACACAAGATTAGAGAGGGATTAACCACTAATTAGTTAAGATTTAGATAGTCAAAGCATCATAGGAAATCATAAGAAGCGTGAGAGAGGCATAGTGAAAGAGAATTAAGCATTGATTACTGTTAATCAAGTCACATGAGCAAGGAGAAGCTCAAGGAATCCATAGCCACACACCTCAAGCGCTCTCACCAAAGTGTGCTCTCAACAAATGAGCTTGAGAATCCTAATTTATGCTATATACTGCCTTATATACCTAGGGTAAATATATGCAATGTCCGGGCGCCCAAGGCCTTTAGGGTTCCACCACTTACTGAATCTAAACCTAGGCACACTAACGGACTTGTTCTTTACAGCTTGGAACTCCCATTGAGCCCGTAACACATTAAAATATTACAATGGCTTGAAATAAATCAAGAATTTACAATAGATGACCATTTCAGGAAAATGTGTAACTCCAATCTTCACTGCTTCTTTATGTTAATCTTTGATGTGCACCCGTACATATTCGATCTTTAGCAGCTTCTATTAACTGACGTTTACTCAGTTAACATTTCCCCCTTCCGATTTTAGTACCCGTCCTCGAACACTATTTAAAAGTGTTCGTGGAGGTTGTGGAAGGTTTTTGATTGGTTGTTGATGGGTTGATTGTCTTCATTTGTCGTTGAATTTGGTGATTGTCTTCATTTGTCATTGAATTTGGTGATGAGGTTCAATGTGTTGTAGCATCTTCATTGATTCAAGTATGTCTATTGTGAGAGATGATGTTGCATTTATCCATTGTAATAGCATTGTAATGAAGATGCTGTTTATTTATGAAAGGTATGTACAAGGGAAGTAGAATGACGAGGTTCTAAATTAGGGTCTAATAAGCACATTATTGGAGTACTTACTAGCATGGGAAATATTAATAACGTACTTTAAGGGATTATTTGGTGATAGATATGGAATTAAAAAGGCAGGAAATATGAAAGGGTAGCATGATGGAACATTGGTTTGCCTGTTGTAGTCCACTCAAGGTGCATAGGTGGAAGCAAAAAAGAGTGTCTAATGTATATTTCCAATGATGGGACATCCTATTTATGCATACATAGAAATGCATGGAAAACAATATGATGTGCAAAAAATATTTTGAGGGTTCTTTAGAAAGATGGTGTAGCTATAAAAGCATTTGACAAAGCTTTGCAAGATGGCACCCCTTTAAGAATGGTTTTCGTTGATGAGCATATGTGCTCTCATCTTACTGTGCATTGTGCGTGAGTGTTCATTAGGAAATTTCGGAGGTCATTTGGAGGGCCTTCTAAGAAAATGTTTTTTTCACACTCTCTCTCTAGAAAATATGGCGAATAATAGAGGTGGGTCTTTCATGGTAAAAATTCAAAAAGTGTTCTTTAAGTAGATTCTTTACTCTTCTGAACATTCGTCCGTAATGATTGAGGGATAATCTTCCTTTCAGTTGCATTGAATGAACCTCGTCAACATGGAGGGAATGAGGCTAACATGGAGGGACGAAGGCGCAACCGCCTATTCACTTTCCATTAAACCTGCACATTTGGCTAATGGCACGCTCCTCAAATAGCACAAATGTTACGCAGAAACGAGCCAAATATCACCTTCACATTGATTTGGACAATGAATACGAACCATTGATTAAGCATAGTAAAGAAAACACACATATACCTCCCGCATCCATAGACACACTCAGAGCTCAAGGAGCTAAACACATAGATATCTGTACGAGAGGATCTCTCTATCCTAAGAATCCAATGACTAATGCATCTCCACCGTTTGTCAATCCTACTAGCTTATTGACCTTTGCTGGTGATGGAGAAAAGGGCCTTTTGAGTTATTGTAAATCTCTTACAAGGGAAGCTGAAACTTATAAGGGCATTCTCCAAGCTCAACAATGTGAGATTGTTCGTCTTTCACATTTACATTCTACATATCAGGTTACCATTTTGCAACACAAAACAGAGGTACACGAACTGAAAGGAAAGGTACGAAGTTGTCAAATGAAGGACACCATCTTGGGTGGTCATATCCGAAAGAAGAAATTATGCAATCTTGAAACATTGCAGGTTGCATTCGGAGGTCTCAAGAAAATAATCCGAGCATTAAGGTGATGCTTCTTGGTTGACTAAATTGTCTTAGTTAAGTAATTTTTTTGTTTTTTCTTGTTATGCATTGTTTTCATGTGCCTAAATAGTGTTAGTGAAGTAAATTTTCTGTTATTTACTTATGCATTGTCTTCATGTAGAGATTCAATCTATCTTGACAAGGAAAACATTGACCCCAAAGCCAATATAGGAAAGAGATTGAAGCCACTTATAAGTAGAAGCCTTGTAGCAGATATAGTACATGACAAGAAGTTTAAGGTCCTACAGCGAAATGTAGTGGACCGCTTTATTTCAGAGAACTCGGTGCCTGCAAAAGAGATACAAGGCACACTTGATCGCTTGGTGTAAGAAAAAGAGGATATTCGGCTATACAAAAATCTGTCTCATCCATCTTTGTTAAGAAGGGAATAAAATCCAAACTTTTACCATCAGCCTCAAGTGTTTGGAAAGAGAGGCTTCAACTTAACGACGCATAGGGAGAATATCTTGGACAGCCCTTTCATATTAAAGCAACTTACAGTGGCCATGGAGCAAACATGGCATATGATGAGTTCAATAATATTTTTATGGACCTGTAGATGTTGCAGAAGAGAATGGTGGAGTTTTACAACATCACATTTGAAGAGTCATGAGGGGTATTACATTTTGTGTTGAAACTAGATGAGTGTGAGCTTGTTAAGAGAAGAAGCTAGAGCGTGTTACTATTACTTTAATGAATAGAGCCCTCTCAAAGTGTCCCAATTCTGATCCTTTGTATTTTAGTGTTCAATCAGAATCTAGCATATGGTGGCTTGGTGCTTTTGAGGTAAGCGAGATTCGCTCAAATGTTCACATCTACTTAAGTCTCATTTATTTTGTGTTGCAGGTAAAGAAAGAAGATCATGAGATTCTATATTGGGTGTTCCATCAAACTAACGTTCTGGAGGTGATTGATCGACAGACTAACCAGGGAGAGGTACTACGTGTAGATGGAAGGGGAGACTTTCAGGTTCAGCGGCATCTTGCAGGTGACCTCAAAACATTAAAGTGCATGTATAATTGTGGAATGGGTGCAATGGCAAAGTCGCTGTGTTTGTTCTACATGGAGCCTGCAAAGGTCATGGACCCAAAGTGGTGGAGAAAAGCTCCAACACGTCACATTGAGGACCCTGCTTTTCAATCGGTTTTGAAAATACCACTTGTGAATGTCCACATCTGTACAATGCATGCCCTTTGTAGAATTGTGGAGAAATTGGTCTACTTATATATCGGGTTTGCTCGGAAAAGCAAGAACTCAGCAGAGCGACAAGTGGCCCTGCAGTGCTTAGAATTGGTACTGCCGGATATGGGGCTTCATGGTGGCAATGTGAAAATCCAGCGGGATGAAAAGAGATCAAGTGCTGAGAAGGATGTCCCATGCAAACCATCCATCGGTGGGGTGAAGGCACGGAGGTTTTTATCTAAACCCCAAGGAATACGAGGTCCGAAGCTAACAAAACATGGAAAAATATATAACACATCTTATGCTAGCAAGGTAGAGTATCAGAGATGGAAAAAGCTACATATTGCAGTCAAAGATCAAGAACCAACTACTCGTAACGCGAAGGCTGAGGTTTGGCGATCAATAGACATGCTATTTTTGATGTGCGACAAAGATGACTGGTTAGAAGATGATATGAACAAGTTCAAGGATAATCTCAACCTTCTCAAAAAATCATTCAAGACAGCATGGATAGACACCCAGATTACTCACTACATGGTATTATTTTGTATTTGATTCTCTTTTATGTGTAACTATGCGAGTGTAAAACATTTTAAGTAATCTGTTTTCATATCTAGCACATCATTTTCAATCATTTACCATATTTTATACAAAAGTATGGGAACCCAAAAATATGGAATACCCAAGGGATGGAAAAGTCTCATTACATGGCGAGAAATGCTTATTTCAAGCACACACGACATGGTGGCTCTCGAATCAAAGCTAACAATTTGAGAGAAATTTTGGATGGTTCTATCATAGAATCATTCATCGAATGCGGGCAAAAGAAGTGTTGGCCTCTTCAGCAACAACACAAGCCTCTTGGACTCTGGAAATGATAGCCAGGGAGAAGTCCTCCCTTAAATAAAAGATGCTTTGCACATCATGTAAAAAGATATAGGTCTTGTCTCTAATGAAGTCAGGCACAACAGGCAACATCATCTGAGCATGCTTCTCAGTGAAGTTACTGACATCCAAGGGTAGTTAGATTTCTGTTGTTTTCACAGAGAGCATCTTACTTCTTTGTACCTCAATTGCCTCAACCTCAAGGTCGACTATATCTTCAACCTCCTCGACTTCTTGTATATGTGTTGTCTCTTAGCATTCTTTGTCTGGTGCTGCATCGTGCTCCTCTAACACCTCATCAGGATTCTGCATGAGGAATCCAAACAGGCTGTTCAGGTAAATCATAAAGCCAAAGGATTCCTGAATAAGTTTGCACTCTTTTTGGTGCAAAGGGCATGTTGAATGTCGGAAAGCAGGTGGTAATTCCCTATACTTCTTCAGTCCTTGTCCTTTTCCATCGCAGTCATTTAAATGCATGACAGTCATACTGGGCAGAACAACCCTCCCTACCTGCACCATTAGTTCAAATTGATCTATGTAGGGCTACAAGAATTCATTGTGCTGAGCTAAAAGGTCTTCAATATCAAATTTTGGGTTAAACATAGAATGAACTAGATCATATCTGTCTCCAGCACCACACGATGCTGCAAAATCAAACAGCCTCTCATTAGTTACAATTGGGTCTTCCAGAGAAGGCACATCCTCTTTGGCTTTACCTTTACTTGCACAAGGACTGCTTGCTGGGAGATATGCATTATCTGAGAATTCTATATTCCTCTTTCTTGTATTTTTCTTGACAAGTACTGTAGAGGGTGAGGGACCCTTGTAGGGTGAGGGATCCTCTTGGCCTGCTGACCTCTCTGACTCATCTTCACAAATTGACTCTTCTTGATCAATGTCCTGACAAAAGTCAACAGTTATTTTGGCAGAAATGCTAAGCAACTGAGCCTGCAAAGGCTCGAATCTTGGCACAAGCTCTGGGTCCGGTTTTAGCCTCTTCTGCCTACTGGACCTTAATCCTATTCATCAGGAAACATGTCAAGTCTTTGTGTTCTCTCTCTCTCTCTCTCTCTCTCTCTCTCTCTCTCTCTCTCTCCAAATCACACCAAAAAACACACATAGACACTCTTCTGCCTACTCGACCTTAATCCTATTCATCAGGAAACATGTCAAGTCTTGGTGTTCTCTCTCTCTCTCTCTCTCTAAATCACACCAAAAAACACACATAGACACTCTATGTGTGTGTGTGTGTGTGTGTCTCCAAAACACACACACACACAGACACACACAAACTCTCTCTCTCTCTCTCTCTCTCTCTCTCTCTCTCTCTCTCTCTCTCTCTCTCTCTCTCTCTCTCTCTCTCTCTCTCTCTCTCTCTCTCTCTCTCAGCAGTACTAAAGGCGCGCGTAGAGAGTTGCAAAGAGTACGTGGCTGTCTCTGCGATCCTTTAGTACACACACACACACACACACACACACACACACACACACACACACACACACACACACACACACACACACACACACACACATAGAGAGAGAGAGAGAGAGAGAGAGAGAGAGAGAGAGAGAGAGGTCTCATAACTGTACTAAAGGTGCGCGGAGAGAGTTGCAAAGGGTATTTGGTTGTCTCTGCGTGCCTTTAGTACACACACACATACACAGAGTCTGTTTGCGACCCTGTGAGTGTGTGTGTGTGTGTGTGTGTGTGTGTTGAACAGTATGGGCTTTTGTTTGTTTCCACACGCACACACACACACATACATATACACACACATACACTCTCTGCTAGCTATTGTTAGAAAGAGAGAGAGAGAGAGAGAGAGAGAGAGAGAGAGAGAGAGATGACCTTTTGTTGGTGGAGTTTGTAGAAACTCCATGGGAGAAGTCTTCTCCATTGCTCTCTCTTCGCTTTCTGCCTGTCCCTCTCTCTCTCTCTCTCTCTCTCTCTCTCTCTCTCTCTCTCTACACTTATAATGGTTACCCCTGGCGGCGCCCCACGTGGTTATTAAAAAATAGAATGTAGTTGCATGATGCTGCACATGCGGTCATTTAATGGGCCCGGATACTTTAGTACGTGACATATAAAAGGTATGAGAGGGAAAGTGAGACACCGCGAGATTCAAAGAGAGTGAGAGAAAGAGAATTCGAGCCTCTGTCTGTGTCTACAACAGAAATCACATGCAAAATACAGTAGGCCCATCTCCGACAGAAAGCACGTCTGCATCCTACGAAGGTTTGGCCCTCTCTCTCTCTCTCTCTCTCTCTCTCTCTCTCTCTCTTTCTCTCTCTCTCTCTCTCTTTCCAAAAGGTCGCGCTGTGCCTCTCTCTCTCTCTCTCTCTCTCTCTCTCTCTCTCTCTCTCTCTCTCTTTCCAAAAGGTCGCGCTGTGCCTCTCTCTCTTTCTCTCTATCACCATCTCTGTTTCTCAAAGGTCTCTCTCTCTCTCTCTCTCTGTTTCTTTTTCTCTCTCTTTCTCTCACAGTAAATTTCATCTCTCTCTCTCTCTCTCTTACACACACACACACACTCACTCACTCACACACAGAACCTCTCTCTCTCTCTCTCTCTCTCTCTCTCTCTCTCTCTCTCTCTCTCTCTCTCTCTCTCTTTCTGTGTAATGGAAGGCTTTGCTGTAACAGCATCTCAGAACTGAAAAAAGTGTCAAAACTTTGCGTTTTTGTTGCCGACTTGAAGGCAATGTCAGACAAAACTCGCAAGGGTGGAAAAGCTACACTTGCCATGGAGAATGATGCAAAATCTCCAAGGAATTTGGATGCTAATCCAACCACATCATCTACAACAACGGAAGCAATGATCATGGCTTACTTGATCTCGTTACAAGAAACCGTCAACAAACAAGGTAAAGAGTTGCGCGCACTTGTAATGGAGAATGGTACTTTAAGAGTTCTCGTTGTGGAGAATGAGCACCTCAAGAAGGTTCTTGAAATGCAAACAACATGCTTGATGCATCTTGAGAATGAAGTTCAAGAATGTAAACGCTCTCTTGTTGACATGAATGTATTGAAAGAGCACTTGAGCAAAGTTGAGAGTGATCATGTATTGAAAGAGGAAACAATAGATACAATACGACATGATGTATGTGAGATGAGAAATGCATCCAAATCATGGGCTGATATATGTAAGGATATTGTGGTTTCTACATCTCCTATCACGCAAGCCGTTGTCCAAGCAAAGAATGTAGAGAATGTGGACACTCAAGAATTGCATGAACAACAAAAACGCTCAAAGAACATCGTCATTCGTGGAATCAAGGAGGAAAGCATGGAAACACCCCAATCTCTTGCAGTTGCTATTGAAGAGTTTTTTGCTACACACTTTGGCATGTCAGGAATCATGGCTTATGGTGCACATCGAGTTGGAAAACAAGGAGTCCCTCGCTCGGGAGAAAGACCTATTTTATGTACCATGGCTGATGAGGTAAAGAGAAAGATCATCCTT
This sequence comes from Adiantum capillus-veneris, assembly GCF_014529385.1. Lineage (NCBI taxonomy): Eukaryota > Viridiplantae > Streptophyta > Polypodiopsida > Polypodiales > Pteridaceae > Adiantum > Adiantum capillus-veneris. Next base: position 14,472,067 of record NC_140933.1, read on the forward strand.
GACAATGGTTGGATCTACCTCAAAGGAACAGGTTGTAATGTATATGAGGATCGCACTATTATGCAACAAAATGTATGTCGCAAAGCATATGAGGAAAGAAGCAAGAAGGTTAAGGTATCACCTCAAGAAGAAAAGCCACTTAAGGAGGATGCAAGTCCACCCAACAAATAGGGACACATGATCTATGAGACCAACTCACGCTTGCGAATAAGCTTTTGGAATTGTAACGGGTATCCATGGAATGCGGGAATTGGCATTGATAAGCTTACCAATGACTCCGATGTGATACTTCTTGTCGAAACATGGGAGCATGATGCGCAATGAATTCTTGGATTTGACAAATACGATGTGCATTCTTTGATGTGGGCCAAAAATGCAAAGCAACGAAGATGCCAAGGAGGCGTAGCATGTATGACCAAAAAGGGTTTGAAAGATGTTTCCATTGTCAAAGAAGATAAGTATAAACGCTACTTATGGCTGAAAATCAGCCCACCAAATGGTTAAGTCATGTTTGTGGTTGGTTGCTACATTCCTCACTATGACTCCAACTTTTATGCTTGCTTGAATATGGATAGAGATCAGCCCTTTATTGAACTAGAGGAAGACATTGCTCATTTCAAGGATCAAGGTGAAGTCATTGTTTTTTGAGACATGAATGCTCGCACAAATATGCTACAACACGACACACAACAAGTAGACATGCCGCATGTCTCAAGAAGAATGGATGACTCATACATGTATAATCAAAGTTCTAATGATGCAAAAGAAGTGGATCACTATGGAAAGTCACTTCTACATATGTGCAATAGTACTGGAATGCTCATTGCAAATGGTGTATCTCTATGGCAAGGCACCAATGACTTTACATGTAGAAAGCACAACGGTGCTAGCGGGATTGACTATATGTTGTTCTCGGAAGCCACTCTAGAATGCATACAAAGATTTACACTTGGTGAATGGAATCCGGAATCGGATCATAGGATGTTATGTATTGACCTCAAGTGTGGTAAACGGCCCGAGCATGTAGCCTTCAATCATGATGTGAATCATTTGTACCTACGTCTAGACTTCAAACGAGCACTTATATATGCTGATATGGTGGACCAAATGTTAAGCATGATAGAGCATAAAGAGAGCCCAACATTAGAATGCAAGTGGAAAGTTTTCAAAGAAGTAATTTTCTCTTGTGCGAAGGAATGCTTTTCGGTGAAACACATGTCTTGCAAAAGGTCTAAGAAGGGTAGCACCAAGAAGAAATGGTTTGACATGGAATGTAGTCAAGCCCGAAAACACTTGCTAAGATTGGATGCAATCAAAGACAAGGAAGTTTACTTGGAATGTTCACACACATACAAAACACTTGTTCAAAAGAAGAGAAGAAGGTGGGAAGTCGAAAAACAACTTCTTTTAGCACAAGAGAAAGCACATGCATGTGGCAAGTTTTGGCAAAATCTAAAAGGCAAGCGCGTTGAGAGCTTTGGTGACTTGACTCTTGAGGATATGTATATGCATTGTAAGAATCTCTATGAGCAACCCAATGTTGATAAGATAGAGTGTTGTAGCTCCCTTCCGTTTATGTCTCCCTTCTTTACCATTGAAGATGTATGCCGCGCGCTTGAGAAACTTGCTACTCGCAAGGCAGGTGACCTTCAAGGTGTCAAGGCTGAAATGATTAAATGGACAAGCAAGAAAACATGATATTGGATATGCGATATGTTTAACCTTGCACTTCAGTATCACATGCCTCATGATTGGAGTGCAAATTGGATCAAACCTTTGCACAAAGGAGGAGATGTAAACAATGTGAACAACTATCGCACTATAATGGTTGGTTCTTTAATGGAAAAGTTATTTGGATGTATCATGGAGATGAAGATAAGTGAATGGGCTGAAAAGAATGGCAAACGTGCACTTGGCCAAGAAGGTTTTCGAAAGCATCATAGCACTATTGATTACCTTGTCACTCTTCGAGTTCTTATGGAAGCGTCTCGATTGAAAGGAAAAAAGTTGTATTGTGGATTTCAAGAAAGCTTTTGACATGGTACCGCGAGGAAATCTTTGGAGACGTATGCAAAGCCTTCAAGTGCCGAGAGAATTTATGCATGCATTCTTTCGCATCTACCAAAAAGTGATATGTCGATTACGTATGGGAGATGGAATTTCAGAATTTTTTGCAAGCACTATTGGTGTCAAACAAGGATGCCCACTTTCCCCAACCCTCTTTGGGCTACTCATTGATGAATTGGAATGCATGGTTCTTGACTTTATGCAACAAGAAGGCATAGAAGAGGTTAAGATTGGAAATGCGGTGATCATGCTTTTGCTTTATGCCAATGATGTAGTGCTCTTGGCACATACCTTAGAAGATGCACAAAATCTTATGAGTGTCTTGGAACGCTTTTGCCTACATAGCGGGCTGATCGTGAATGGATCCAAAACCAAGGTTATGCTTGTAAAGACCCTCAATGATGAAAATCCATGCATTGTATATAACAATGAGAAACTTGAAGTGGTAGATCACTTCAAGTACCTTGGCCTTGAGGTTCCATCCAATCATAAATGGAAAGATTGTGCAATGCGTCGCTTGGAAGCTGGAAAGAGGGCCTATTATGCATTTGAGAACATGTGCAATGCAGGAGAGATCAAGTGTTTGGATCTCAAAAAGTACCTCTTTGACACATTGGTGACACCGGTGCTTCTTTATGGAGTGGAGGTGTGGGGTGGAAGCATCAGGAAGTCTACTTGGAAAGAGTTTGAGAATGTCCAAAAGCGTTTTCTCACCAACTTTCTCCAAGTCAAGGCACAAGCACCCTACATGCTCTTACTTCTTGAGTCCGGATTGCTTCCCATTGAGGTCTTGGGCATGCAAAGGGTTGTGGAGTACATGCGTAAGACACAACGTAGCCCTTTGCATCGACTTCCTAGAATCGCATATGAAGCAAGTCAAATGGTTCAAAAGACATGCAAGAGCAAAATACTAAGTTCGGGGTGGATGCTTGATATCAAGAAATGGTTTGGAAGATGGGATGCATGTCACTTGGTCAAGAATGTGTCGATCGACTCCCAAGTTAATGAGGCCTTCTTACAATGCCAATGTATCACGGCTTGGGAGAAATCCGGAGGTTCTCGCTTCAGCCATTACACCACACACGTTGCCCCAAACTACAAATCTCTCTTCTTCTCGGAACGAGGTAACCGAACCCATTCCTACATCCTTGAGCCCATCCCGTTGAGTGCGATCCGCACCATTGCCTCCATTCGTCTTAGCTCCCATTCTCTACGCTGCGAGACAGGACGTTGGGGCACTGGCGAGGAGTGTCATCGACTTTGCACCTTATGCCCTCGTCAAGTGCGAGAGAGTGAGTACCACACACTACTTGAGTGCTCAGCTTTTGACCACATTAGGTCCTCTTTTCCCCATATATTCAGCCATGATCTCTCCCTACATACCTTCCTCTCCGAACCACAATGTGGACACTCTATTGCGACGCTCATTTCAGCCATTTTTGAGCATCGAGAGTCACTTATGAACTCCACTCACACCACGTGACATGCTCATTTGGTCCCATAGGTCATATTTGACCTCCCAGGACGATAATAGAACTATCTCTCTCTCTCTCTCTCTCTCTCTCTCTCTCTCTCTCTCTCTCTCTGTGTGTGTGTGTGTGTGTGTGTGTGTGTGTCTGTCTCTGTACTAAAGGTGCGCGGAGACAGCCACCTACGACTTGGATGTCTATTTGGGCGCCTTTAGTACTGTGGAAACGCAAGTAGAACGAGTGAGAGAGAGGGAGTGTATCTCGGTGTGTGTGTGTGTGTGTGTGTGTGGTTTGGTCTGCTTAGAGAGAGAGAGAGAGAGAGAGAGAGAGAGAGAGAGAGAGAGAGAGAGAGAGAGAGAGAGAGAGAGAGAGAGAGAGAGAGTCTCTGTGTGTGTATGTGTTTGTGTTATAGAGAGAGGAAGGAATAGTGGAGACATTGGGGAAGGGGAGAGAGAGAGAGACAGAGAGAGGGAGATAGAGAGTCTTTCTATTTCCTTTTCACTAACGACGCGCGGAGGTGTATTTTGGGGTCAAAAAAATCTTTCACGTGCACCGTTAGTAATGGGATAAGTTTTGGTGAGAGAGAGAGAGAGAGAGAGAGAGAGAGAGAGAGAGAGAGAGAGAGAGAGAGAGAGAGAGAGAGAGAGAGAGAGAGAGAGAGAGAGAGAGAGAGAGAGACTCTTCTATTTTTATACAGTGGAATGGCTAGAACAAAGGCCACTGCAAGGAAGGCACGCAAGGGACCAGGGTTAGTAGCTAAGGCAAGTAGCAGATCTGCAACCCGGAAGAAGAGACCTGGAAAGCCAAATAAAATTGTGAAAGGTGCAAGGGTGAAGAAGTTATAGAGCTACATGGGACTTTTCAGAGAAAGCAGGAAGGCACAGAAATGTGTTGATTTGTGCATACCAAAGCTGCCCTTTCAAAGGATGGTGAGGTCCATTTGTGAAGAAGCTACCCGGGGAACTAAAAGGTGGAAAGTGGTTGCATTGATGGCTCTAAAGGAAGCAGTAGAGGACTTCCTGCTTGAGTAGTTCAGTGACATGACCATTGTAGCAACCCATGCCTACAGGGTGACTGTAATGGACAAAGATAGTGAGACACTAAAAAGGGTAAGGTGAGGTATGAAAAACTTCTGGTCCCCAATGTCTGCAGGGATAAGAAAATGAGGGAAATTTTGCTATACCCCCCTGAGCTATTGCCACAAGTCACAGTGGTAGATGTCACACATGATGTGAATACAAGGGCAAGGGCAGAGACGGTTGCTCGCCAAACAGAAGACATGAGGGAAGAAAAGCTTAAGGAGAAAGCAAAAGTTGCAGTGGAGTCCCAGAGGCAAACAGAATGCAATGTGACCCAGTCCATAGGTGCAAGCAACAAAGAAACTCTACTTTCAATGAAGGATGGTTTGCTTGCAGAGATACCATTTATAGATGGAGCCAGAAAGCTGGCTCTGGAAAAAGTGGACATTAATATATTGCTGAATCCAGATGCTCAGATCTCAGATACAATTATCTCTGCTTGTCTTAAGTAAGTGTTAATATTTTGCTAACTTTGAAAACTCAAATCATAGGTGTACTAACTCAGGTATACTCCCTGCAGTTTGATCAAAAGTCAACTTCCACCGCACACCCACACGGAGGTGTTTCTTCTTGATCCACAAATGTCAGTGATTGTTAGACAAAAGAACAGTCCATCTGGCACATTTGAGAGTTGGTTTCTCCATTGTGCTATGCTGGAAGTAACTGTCATCATCTTTCCATATGAGAACAATCATCACTGGAGTCTCATATGCCTTGATGTTGAGCAGCCAGCAGTGTGGGTGTTCAATTCAATAAAAGGAACCCACCCTAAAATTAGGCTGTAAGTGTTATGTATCAAAAAGTGTTTCTTATAGATATCCATGTAAATTTGAAAGCCTCAAGCTAACATCCTGATACTCCTTTTTGCAGTTGTATAAAAAGGTTGTTTCTTGCTTATGGAAAGCTATGTGGAAGGTATGAACTATACAAGGCCCCAATCAAAGATGTACCTATGCCAAATCAAACCGATGCAAATTCTTGCAGTTGGAGATGTCTTCTCCATGCAGAATATGTCCTGCAAAGCTACTTTGCATTGAAACCTTTCATGACTAAGGTAACCATTTGGCAATGCATTCAGTTAGTTTTGGTTTTCTTTATACAAGACTTCTCACCATGTGGTCTTTCAATTTTGCAGAGTGCTGTGCAAAACTACACATATGATTATTTGCACAGATATCAGGTAAGTCTAATACAACACTTGCTCACTATGTCTAACCTTAAAGAACATGAAGATAGCGGCTTGGACGACCGCACAATTGATATGACAATACATGACAAGCCACCATGACAAACCCTTGCATCAGATACAGTGGAATCACAACGGGCCGAGGGGTTCATACCAGCCGAAGATGAAAGAGCCGAGGATAAAGAAAGGTCAAATGAGAATATGCAAGGTGCTAGTGTACAAGCAGAGGGGCTTATGGAGGAGACAGTGAAAGAGCCAAGTAGGCCAGTGGAGGAGCCAAAATAGCCCATGGATGAAACCCTGGATGAGGCAAGGATGGATGCAGAAAGCAGGACTACGGATGAGCAAAAGGATATGGATGATGCAAGCCGGCCAACGGAGGCAGAGGAAAAGACCTTGGAGGAAACCCTGAATGAGGCAGAAAGAGCCATGGGGGAGACCCTTGATGAAGATGAGAATGATTACTATGACGATGAAGCTAAAGCAGAGGATAGCAACAATGACAACAACACTATAGAGACCCAGTATGGACCCTTGCTACCTGTAGATACGGTTTTTTCGGTACTGTCTATTCAAGTATGGAAAAATATGTTTAGCTTCTAACTACTTATATGTACTTGTCAACTTTTACAGAGGTTGATTATCTTGGACATCAATGGATTGCTGCTGATGCGCGTGCCTCTGGGTATAGCAGACCCCTTCGAGGATTTGCAAACATTTTGGATGGGAACTTGTCGAATCGTGGTTCGTCCAAGAACCAAAGATTTATTCAGTTTCTTCTTCCGCGCTTTAGAGTTGCCGTATGGTCTTCAATGCAAAGGCAAAACTTGTCGCCACTTGTTACAATAGTTTGCGGTGTATGCGGCGCTCATACGTCAGATTTTTTCTTTTTGTATGATCAAAGAAAATGCGTTACCATCGAGGGACACTACCACCCTAAAAAACCACACTTACCTCTTTTGTACAAACCGTTTAGCCAAATCGATGTACCCTTTGATGCAAATAATACACTACTGATTCATGATACTCCTGAAAAGGGAGAACTAAATCCACCAGGAACAACTATCTCACCACCCTCTTTTGAGGGGCATACCTTTGCTTTTTACCTTGAAGACATTTTGATTCCATACTTACAGAAATTGTACCTCAGTCCATTGTTCACGGCGCGGACGAGTTTGTACTTTCTAATGAATTAAGATGACTCTTCTATCATGTCTTTGTCTTGCCTAACATTGAGAGAGAGAGAGAGAGAGAGAGAGAGAGAGAGAGAGAGAGAGAGAGAGAGAGAGAGAGAGAGAGAGAGAGAGAGAGAGAGATGTGGCAATGGCTAAAGAAATGTATTTCAAGAACACTTATATTCATAGAGCACAATTGACAAATGAGCTCGAAAAGACTTCATGTATTGAAATTCATTCGTATGCACTTGGGTTCACAAGAATCTCTGTTACATTGACACTATTTCAACCCAACCATCCAACTCTTTGCACAAAATATCTTTTTCCCTACGCCGCATCAGCTTTCGGCTAGCTAGGAAAAAGGAAAAATCTGAAAGGTCCCTGTCCATTGACTCTTTAATTATGTCGTGCCGCAACTGCAGAAGATTGCATAGCTCCCTTATTGTAACCACCAACATTAGGCCATGCTCTTTATCAAACACTTTCACATCCATAGCAGGATTATCTTCCAATCCTGCAAAAACCTAGTCCATAGGAATGTACTTACCTCTGAGCATTTGTGATCGCATATACCAAAAGGAGACTAACAGTGATTGGCTTGCAATCATGTACTTGACAACTAGAGTGTCAAACGCGACCTTGTACCGTATGCCAATCTCTTCCTTTACATACTATCCTCTATCAAGAAGTTTGTCACAGGATGACTGCTGAAATGACTTGCACATGAACATAGTTTTCGTAACACGTATATTGTAGTTATGAAACAACTCTATGAACATTGCAGTAGGACAAAAGTTTGCAATTCTAACCAGTTTGGTGGGAATAGATCTACGTAAGGACCTCTGTATATCCTTGTAGAGCTTACTTCGCATTGCCTCCACCATTGTTTCCTCAGGAACTGGCCAGTCCACAATGTTCTAGTCAGTTGGTAGAGGCACTTTCACCAACATGCCATTCTTATCCCCTGGGAAGAGTTGGTAGAAGTGGTCATAGAAAAATATTCCTTCATCAGCCAAGCTTTTGCTACTTTCTTCCCGAATATTGTAGAGAACCAATGTGGGCATGAACAACAAGGAAGAGGCCTATGATGCACTCCACAGGCTCCCATTGCTCATAAGAAGAGGGATAAACATCTGCAAAATATATAACAAGAGTTAAACTAAGAGTATCAATAAGTCAAAATGACAAATCTAATGTATTTGAGACGTGAAGAATGGAGCCATTGCTCATAAGAAGAGGGATAAACGTTGCAAAATATATAACAAAAGTTAAAATGAGAGTATCAATAAGTGAAATGACAAATCAAATGCACTTGAGATGTCAAGAATACTTCCAATTGCAACGTGGTTGATGTATATCTGACACATTTCCACCATTTGCTATCACGTCTGGATGGGTAAACACATGCTGAACAAGAACTTCCTTTAAAGATCTTTTGCCGATTTCAACTTTGAAATCCAACACTCTGGCCTTCCATGCTGAGCGGTAAACATTGATAGCACTAGACCTCTTGGCTCTTCTTGGTTGCATGAGGACCCATGAACCTTTGTTTATCCTTTGTCCAACCCATTGGTTCTTTGCACTTATTGAAGTTGATATTGTAATTGAGGATATGCTACTACTTGGCCTTCTAGGCAAAGTGCAGGTGTTGGTAGTTGGTGTGAGAGACCATAAACACCTAGATCTTCTTGGGCGAGAAGACGTGGAAGCCATAGCTCTGACAGAAAAGCTTTAGTGGAGGGAGATTCACTTTGAAAGCATCCTAATGGAGGGAAAGTGTTTTAGAATTCCAATATCTTGTGCGGGCTTAATGGTCACCCTCCAGTACGTTAATGACCATAAGAGAATATCAGTAGTGGGACCACACATGCACCTAACAGCTCGGTAAAAGCAAAGAAGTTACGATGCCACAATCTTAGATTCGTGAAAGTTTTTAAGATATTTTCCTATTTTTTGAGTCTTTCTATGTATTTTCCTACGTAACATAGCCCTCATGCTCATTGGACGCGCTCTATTTTCTCTCTCCTTCATATGGCCCTCCAAATGACCTCCGAAATTTCCTAATGGCACTGTACGAGACTCCACCAATTGTAAGTTAGTAGACTTCGACTCTTGTGCTCATCTCATCCGGCATGATCGACGCGAGTTATATATGCTCAACTCTTTTAGCTTGTGCGTAAGCCTAATAACTACGACTCTTAGCACATATTTTAATATGACTTGAATCTTTGGGACTAATGCTTTGCTCATTTTATGGCTCACCAACCTTACTTTGACTATGCCAAAGAGTGTTTTTGGCACTCTGGCGACTCAACCTTTTACATTCTTGTGCTTACTACAGACATATCTTCAGGCAAAAGTAAGCTTGAATCCTCAAAAAGAGGATTAGAGAAGGACAAGGTTGGCATTGAAGGTTTCTTTTTCCATACATGTTTTATCTTCTTTGAATCTACATTCACGTTGGTTGGGTTGTCCTTCTTTGACTGTGAAGACTCCATTATCTATTTGATTCTGTAATTGGGCCTATTGTAAGAAGTCTTTGATGTTGTAGGCCTTTGTTCACTGTCGGCATTTGGATTTTGACTAGGAGCATTGGAAGACTTAGGAATCCAAATCTCTTGATGACCTTTGTATCTCCTTTGTTGACTTTGTTGAGCTGTAGGTCTTGTTGAGCTCTTGAGATCTTCATGCAGGTCTAGTGTAGTTGCAGTTGGCTTGTGGTTGACTGGTAGCCAAATCTTTGTATAATTTGTATAGAATCCTTGTCCAAGAAGAAAATTCTTTGTTCTGTATTCTCTTGAGAGTTGTGGTAGACTTTAGCATCTTTCGATGTTGTTCTGTTGTATACCTGCTTCTTAGGTATGCTAGGATACTGTCGAGGTTGATACCTTGTGGAAATTCTTTCCTGGGAGGGACTTACCATTACTTCATATGCTCTAACCTATAGTTTTGGCACCCATATCTGTCTGTTACCTCCATAGTACTTCTATTCTTTTAAGCTCCATTGTGATGCTATCCATCCCACATGTTTGTCTTTCTGTGTTGATTTCTTGTCTTTAATCCAAACCGGATCATTGACTTTGACTAAATTGTTTGGAACAAACACTTTCTTGACCTTCGTTTGCTTTCTTGAGTACTTTGGCTGATATATCTTTGTTTTTCTGGGTGTCTCCTTAGAGGTTTCAGTTGGGTCAGTAGTTGACATGAAGTTTTGAAAGCTTGACTTGCTTGAAGAAGCTGATCCATGAGGTTCCTTTGATGTAGAGGCATATGATGTCACACCTTTTGTGCTAATCGGTGGAGGGTCCACTTTAGCTTTACCTTTGTCTACAAGATTTGTCTTTGATTTCGGTGACTTTTGTAACTTTGATTCCAACATTAACAGTACCTGTAAATGTTGTTGGCTACCTCTTGGAAAAGAGGATTAGCATTGTATCTCCTTTGTAGGTGTTGTGTTGGTCTAACCACTGATGTCCAATGATGACATATGTACGCATGTCCTTTAAAGCCTTCACCTGAAACTTTACCTGCTCTTCATGATTTTGGATGCTAAGGATAGCAAACCATTTCTTCTTGACTTGTAGCCTTACCCATGATTTCTCTATTATCTGGCTTGCCCTGAGTAATCTCTAGAATTCTCTGAATGTTGTCTGAAACCATATTGCACTTTGCTTCTTTATCTAGTAGAGCATTGCATCTGACACTTGCTCCTTTTGTATTGCTGAGAACTATAGCTATTCTCATTGCTGGTTCTATTGAAGATCTTTGTCCAGCTTTTGCCATGGTCTCATATTGATCTAATTATGTCTCTGTTGGGATTAAAGCCCAAGTGGCCTCTTATGCGGATATGGCCGGCCGCCCGCCTAACTCACTTACCTCTAACTCTTTGTATATACTAACATATTCTTTGTGAATACTAAGGATTGGGGAGATAACCCTTCTAACATCTCTCTGCGTACTGTACTGTGTAAGCTCACTGTGTGTGTGTGTGAGAGAGAGAGTCGACCCACGCTCCGCTCCGCGACTTCAATTGGTATCAGAGCCTTGGTTCAGTGCGGATTTGCGCAATCGCGCGCGCGCGCACTTTTCTGGCAGATTTTGGATCCGGAGTTCGAAAATTCACACTCGGCGTTCCGGGAGCGTTTCAAGTAGGCGACCTGGGGTTTTACCCCCCTTTCGAAGCCGTTTATGCCCTCAGAATTTCGTTCTGAGCACTACAGCAGAAGATAGATTTCAGCCGCAAAGAAATCCGTCTTGTGTAGATTGGCAAGCAGGAGGTGGTCGACATCAATATCGACATCGACATACATCACTTATTCGTCTTCAGAGCATCATCTATAGACCAGGTACACATATATATCATCAGATATATATATTGCAGTCTGCATTGCTACTTCTTGTGCTTGCCAGGTTCCAGGGGAGGTGTGGCCATACGACGGCTTGACACCACTGGCATGTATTGCAGATTGATGTACTGTGATTGTGGGTCTGCTAGTTGTGAGTCACGCTAGCAGACAGACCGCCGCAGCGGTCATAGGACAGTGATTGGTCTATTATAGGATGTATGCTAGTTCTGGGCAGTTTGCTGAGCCATCTGAGAGGGTCGTGTGTGAGGTTTTTTGAAGCCAAGCACTGGGGGCTGGGTTACCCAGTGTGAGGTGGATTAGGTTGCTGGAGTTCCCCTCTACACGCATCCTCTTCGGCGACTTTTATCCCTTAGGATGTATGACTTTGTGTAGACACTGGATTGCATCTTATGCGTCAGGCCGTTGAGGCATTGTTCAGGGTTCAGTCTTGAGACAGATACAGGTTCTGTCATCGCCCAGAGAGGAGACAGTGTATGCTTACAGGACAGCATATTACAGGGATTTTTTAGATTTGTCATTGGTCAGCTATTTATGATTGTTTCTTGAGCTATCTTTTGGTTCCCAGAGCTCAGTTTACAGGGGAGACTCTGTCAAAAATTTTCAAAAATACTGACAGTTCCTGAGGAGAGGTGTTCAGCTTGTTGATTACAGCTTGTTTACTGTGTACAGAGGCCAGTTTACAGGGGAAACTCTGCCGGATTTTTCTCAGGAGTAAACAGTTTGGCAGATATGGCATCTTCTCAAAGTGAGACTCTTTACAACATAAAGAAGCTGGATGGCACAAACTTTCCATTCTGGAAGAAGCAGATTTGGCAGGTTTTGGTGCAGAAAAAACAAGTGAAGCCACTGAAGCTCAAAGGGGAGAGACCATAATTTATGGCTCAAGATGAGTGGGAAGAGCTTGACGAGTTAGCTTGTTCCACAATCATGCTGACACTGGCAGAAAATGTTTACTTCAACGTAGCAGAAGAGACTACAGCGTATGGCGTATGGCAAAAGCTATGTGATATGTACGAGAAACAAAGTGCTGCTTCTCAGATTTACTGGCTCAAGAAATTGGTGGATTTGAAGATGAAGGAAGGGACAGCCATGTCAAATCATCTGAATGAATTTCACTCAATTTTCAGCCAGTTAACAGCACAGGAGATAGTCTTTCCAGATTCAGTGAAGGCTATGTTTCTCTTAATCACTTTGCCAGACAGTTGGGATACTTTTCGTACAGCGTTAAGTAATTCTGTCGCGTCAGAAGGTCTTACAAGTGCCAATGTAGAAGGCAGCTTGCTCACAGAGGAAGTGAACAGGAAGAACATTGACAAAGGCAAAGGCAATAGTGCTTTGGTCGTTCGAGGGAGACAACAGTTTAAAGAGAAGAAGGGTAAGAAGGCACAAAACCGAAGTAAGTCTCGTGATTCGAAGTCAAAGGATGACATAGAATGCTACCATTGTGGCAAGAAGGGTCACATGAAGCGAGACTGTACGAAGTGGAAACAAGAAAAAGGCAAAACAAAGAGTTCTGAGCAAGATGAAAAGAAGAGTTCAATGAAGATTGAAGAGGTGAATGTCACAGGATCTGGTTCAGACAGTGATTCTGGTATAGCAGCTGGTGACATCTTCCTTACAAGCAATCTTGATTCTGTTTTCTTGACTGCAGAGGATGGACATGCTATGAGTGATTGGATTATCGACTCAGGGGCATCTTTACATGTTTCTCCGCACAAAGAGTGGTTTACATCATATGTGGCTACTAAAGATTATGTCAGACTTGGCAATGAGCAGGTTTGTGACATACTTGGAGTGGGAGATGTGCAGTTGAAGTTTCAGAATGGCTCTTCTTTATGGCTCAAGAATGTCAGACATGTTCCAGCAATCCGAAAGAGCTTGATTAGTACAGGGAAGTTGGATGATGCGGGTTATGTGACAGTTTTTGGGAACAGCGCTTGGAAGATCTCCAAAGGTTCGATGACTGTAGCACATGGCAGCAAGTCAGGAACTCTGTACACTTTACATGTTTCAGAGGTTAAAAACCATGTAATTAATGTGATTGAGCAGCCAAGTGTGTCACTGTGGCATCGTAGGTTGGGACATATGTCAAAAAGAGGAATGGAAATACTTTCTCATTATGGTTATTTGCCTGGCTTTTCATTTCAAGATTTCGAGTTTTGTGAGCATTGTGTTTATGGTAAGCAAACACAGGAACCGCACAGATCAAAGAGGAATCGTAGGGACGAACGGTTAGCTCTTGTACACAGTGACCTATGCGGACCAATGCCTAGTTTGTCACTAGGGGGAGCAGCGTACTTTTGTACATTCATAGATGACTATTCTCGCAAAGTATGGGTTTACTTCTTGAAGCACAAGGATGAGGTGCTCAAGGTCTTTAAGACATTCTTGCAGCTGGTGGAGAATCAGAGTGGTCAGAAGCTGAAGTGCTTGAGAACTGACAATGGTGGAGAGTACGTTTCCAAAGCTTTTCAAGACTTTTGTCAAGAAAAAGGGATTAAGCGGGAACTTACTGCACCATATAATCCTTCACAGAATGGGGTTGCAGAACGTATGAATAGGACCATACAAGAGAAGGTCAGAAGCATGTTGTCAAATGCTGAGTTGCCTGATGGATTTTGGGCGGAAGCAGTGGCTACAGCAGTCCATTTGATCAACAGGTCTCCTAGTAGGGTTCTGGATAAGAGTGCAGTGGCCGAGATGCTATGGACAGGCAAGGCACCTTCGTATAAGCATCTCAGAGTCTTTGGTTGTGAAGCTTATAGCCATATTCCTAAGGAGTTCAGAAATAAGTTAGCACCAAAGAGCAAGAAGTGTATATTTCTTGGCTACGGAGAATCGGGCGAGATGGGTTACCGGCTTTGGGATCCTGAGTCCAGAAAGCTTATTCGTAGCAATGATGTGCATTTCAATGAAGCCAAGTTTCACGCTAAGCCAGAGAAGACAGAGGAGATCAGAAGAGTTGTCTTCAGGGAAGATGGACCTAGTGCTAGCACATCAAGACAGCATGGTCAGGCTCAGGAACAGCCTATAGTGGCTAGAGAGGCAGAATCAGTTGTGGTGAGACGTTCTGAGCGTGTCTCCAAACCACCTGATCGTTATATGCCATCTCTAAATTATGTCATGCTCACAGATTGCGGAGAACCATCTTGTTACAAGGAAGCATTACAAGTGGTTGACTCGAAAAAATGGCAGTTGGCCATGCAGTCAGAGATGACAGCTCTGCATAAAAACCAGACATGGAAGTTGGTTAAATTACCACAGGGCAAAAAGGCTCTACCTTGTAAATGGGTTTACAGGTATAAGATCACCGCTCATGATAGTCAGCCAAAGTACAAAGCAAGGCTTGTTGCCAAGGGCTTTAAGCAAGAACAAGGCATTGACTTTGATGAAGTCTTCTCTCCAGTGGTCAAGATGACTACATTGAGATGCTTTCTTGCATTGGTTGCTATATTGGATTTGGTGTTGCACCAAATGGATGTCAAGACAGCGTTCTTGCATGGTGATTTAGATGTGGAAATTTACATGCAGCAGCCAGAAGGGTTTGTTGAGAAAGGCATGGAACATTTGGTATGCCAGTTGTTAAAGAGTCTTTATGGCTTAAAACAATCACCGAGGGCATGGTACCATAAGTTCCACCATTTTATGCTTTCTCAAGGCTACAAACGTAGTGAGTTCGATCACTGTCTATATACAAAGAAGGCTAAGGATGGCAGTTGGCTGATCCTTATTTTGTATGTAGATGACATGTTGATTGCTGGCAAACACTTGGAAGACATTTCAGCTTTGAAGTCAAAGATGGCAAAATCGTTTGACATGAAAGACATGGGTGAGGCAAGTCATATACTTGGTATGCGCATTGAGAGAGACAGATCAAAGAAGTTGATTTGGTTATCTCAAACAGAGTATATTGACAAGGTTTTGCAACGTTTCAATATGGAGAAGGGAAAGGCATTGAGTGTTCCATTGCCACCATATGTGAAACTTAGCAAACAAGATTGTCCTGTGTCTGAGGAAGAAAAGGCTGAAATGGATAAGATTCCATATGCGTCTGCAGTGGGTAGTTAGATGTATGCAATGATTGCTACACGTCCGGATATTGCATTTGCAGTGGGAGTGGTTAGCAGATATATGTCAAATCCCGGCAAGAAACATTGGGAGGCAGTGAAAGGTATCATGAGATACTTAAAACATACAAAGAGTATGCGCATATGCTATGGTAGTCAGGATTTGAGTGTCAGAGGATACACTGACTCAGATTATGCAGGAGACTTGGATAAGAGGAGATCTACATCAGGCTATGTCTTTACATTGGCTGGAGGTGCCATATCATGGCGATCTCGATTACAAGATTGTGTTACGCAGTCTACTACAGAAGCTGAGTATGTTGCAGCAAATGAGGCATGCAAAGAAGCTATTTGGCTTGGTAGATTGGTTGCAGACTTGGGAATCAATGCAGATATGCCAGAGTTATATTGTGATAGTCAAAGTGCTATACAATTGGCAAAGAATCCAGTGTTCCATTCGAAGACTAAGCATATTGATGTGAAATATCACTTCATTAGGGAAGTACTTGAAGACAAGCAGATACAACTGCTGAAGATCCACACCAAGGACAATCCTGCTGATCTACTCACAAAGGGACTTCCAGGAGAGGGCTTTGTGCATTGTCGTGAGTTATTGGGCATTGGATAGATGGCAGCCATGTAAATCTTTGTACATTTATGTTCATAGATTTACAGTTACTTAAAGTGCCACATTGGACTTTAAGTAGGAGGTTGTTGGGATTAAAGCCCAAGTGGCCTCTTATGCGGATATGGCCGGCCGCCCGCCTAACTCACTTACCTCTAACTCTTTGTATATACTAACATATTCTTTGTGAATACTAAGGATTGGGGAGATAACCCTTCTAACATCTCTCTGCGTACTGTACTGTGTAAGCTCACTGTGTGTGTGTGTGAGAGAGAGAGTCGACCCACGCTCCGCTCCGCGACTTCAGTCTCTATGGAGGGTGACTTGAGACTTTGTGTTCCACTCTAACGTACATCAGCTGATTCAGCTGACAATGTATGGATCTTTGGACATCCTATTGCTTCTTGACTTTTTGCAACCCTGTTCTTCTTAACTTCTAGCTTTGGTGGCATTCTCTACTCAATAGCTTTTGTGGTTACTCTTTGCTCTGTTTGATCTGCACTTCTTGATGCCTGATTTGCTTTAAGCTCTTTTGAAGTTCTGTTCAATGGAGACAAATCATCTTCAATAAGATCTACTTTGATATAAGTCTCCATTTTAATTGTGCTTGAGGACCTTGTGCTGTCGTCTATGGTTGACCACTCTTGGTCTTCAATCGTTGTTGTCTCTGAAGATTGAATCTTCATTGAATTTTGTATCTCTAACATCTTCTAGGCCATTGGCATTCCCATTATGATGTTGTCTGGTATATACTTTGTTGTGATCACATGGAATTGAGTGATGATGATTTGTGAACTTAGTTCAATGGTGGTGGAGATGATTCCCCAGCATTCTGCTTGTTTGTTTCCTGATATGCTCACAAATTCAGGAGCATCTTCCAACTGTGGTTGTCCACATCTTTTCCAAGTGAGAAAAGACATGAGGTTCTTGTCTAACAGAAAATATAGCTTTACTTCACTTGACAGCTTTTATTTGTTTTCATTGGTGATGTTGCACTTGATCTTCTCAGGATTTGTGTCTAAATTGACTTCTTTTGTTGTGGCAGTGTCCTTTGCTTGATCTTTATATGCATTTTCTTTGCTTTGACCACCTGTTTCAATCGATATTAGCTCCATTGGATGTAATATTGCACTT
The DNA here is from genome assembly GCF_014529385.1 of Adiantum capillus-veneris. Lineage (NCBI taxonomy): Eukaryota > Viridiplantae > Streptophyta > Polypodiopsida > Polypodiales > Pteridaceae > Adiantum > Adiantum capillus-veneris. The sequence goes on from NC_140933.1 coordinate 14,489,236, forward strand.
TTTGTTTGCAATTGATGAGCATTATCCACCTGCATCTAAGTAACCTTCGATCTTAGAAGATCCAATGTAATTTCTGGTAGAATCTATCTCTTTGAAGGAGATTTTGGTGGTGACCTTTGTGTAGCTTTCTGAACTTTAGCTTCTATTGACTTTGACTTTTTTGCCACCTGTTCTTGCAGCTTGAGGCTTTGCATCATCTTCAGATAGTCTTTGACTTCAGTCTTACCATCCATAGGGGTTTGTACAAGATCATGATCTTGCTGATATTTGTTACCATGTGCATCTTGATATGCATATGTGAGCTTGGTCACATGTAACTGTTTCAACACTATTGGATTTGTTGGCTTTTGACTCTGACTTGTGGAGATCAGCTGAAAATTTTGTCCCTAATGATCTTCATAGAGACATTTATCCGTAGACTTTGATGGAATCTGGGTCAATTGGAAACTTCCAACAACCATATGATCTTTCAATGGTTTTTGCTTTGAAGGATATTGCTGAGTAGAGGCTCTAAGGCTTCTAACTGGTGTCACATTTCCTGGTACATAAGATGAGCTTGATGGATTTGCAGATCCCCCCTTCCTAGGGTGATCACTATAGCTTGCCTCGTTGTAAGAGTTCAAATTTTTTTGGCTTTGGTTTACACCTTTTGGGACTGTGAAGTCACACTTTGGGTAGCACTGTGGATATTTGGCATTTGTAAACCTTCTGCATAGTTTCCTATGTATCTTCGTGAAACATGACAAATTATTTTCCAAGCCAAGCTGTAGATAGCATTATCTTTGCCCTGATATTGTCTATCCCATGGGTCTCCTATGATATGAGCTTTTGTGGTTTCAGGACCCAAGGCATCATAGATGCTAGACTCTCGTCTATATCTATGACTGTTTTGGTCAAAGTATATGCTCATTGGGTTACAACATCGAAGTCTGATTTCTGATGGAGGAGAGTTTGGCACTGAACATACTTCTGGGTTCACTCGATTAATATCCTTCAGCTCTAAAGAGGATGGGCTATAGTAGATTCTATCTTCTAAAATGAACCATCCTTTCTGATCTAACACTGGACACACTTCTATGAGCTCGTATGTGGGCCGTTCAAATATTGGTTGATCCTTTTTGTACATTTTCCCTTTTTGGTCTACATAGTGTGCATATGAATTATGTGTACCATACAAAGATACCATCATTCTATTTGATGTGTCCCTTAGACTCGTGAATGACTGCCGCACTTGTGGCATTGGATGCAGACTCATTTGCAAACCTAACAGTTTTTTCAACGTTCTATGATATCTTGACATCTTGACTAAATTCATGCAGGGGTTTGTTGTTCAAAGAATCAATTTTAAACTTTTCACGTGCCTGTGCATCTTTATGCTGATTTTGAACTTGCAGTGTTTCTACTGGTGCTTCTAACGGTAATGTAGAATCATCTGATTGCATTAAAAGTGATGAGTTAAATGCACTTACATCGAGATTCACATTTCCAATTTACTTTGTGCCTTGCTTGGCAGTTAATCTGTCCTTGTTGTCTGGATTTCCTGGAATTTCCTGGACAATCTTCAGCAAAATGTCCACCTTTTCGTCCATAATCTGAGCAATAAGCCATGATTGGTGGTATTTCGTTTGGTTTTGTCATGTCAAGCTCTAGCTTGGAAGTTTCTACTTCTATGCTTGCCAAGTTGTCGGCATTTTGTTTTAAAACATTGAGCATCAAGCTGTAGACTGCTCCATCTTGACCTTTATACTGTCTTTGACTCAGCTCTGCAATTAGATTGGCTCCTATTGGTTGATCTATTGGATCTTGCATTTCTGGTTCTTGACTATATATTTGACCAATGTAATCCATGTACAATGACCCTGATTGCATATGCACCAATTGTATGTTTTGCTGGCTTGTGCAGATTTCTAGATAAACACTTGGGTTGATTTTTTGCACTTCTATCTGCACTTCATCTTTGAGCTTGCAATACCTGGCTCCACTGAAGTCTGTGAACATCTGGAAGTTATCTAAATCTGGATTTACTCTAATCAACAGGATCTTGGCTCCTGTGTTGATTTTGTTGCTCATTAAGTATCTATGGTCTTTTGAATCTATGTACAAAAATTTATCCCCACTCGAGCCATATAGCTGTAAAATCTTCTCTGCTGCACGCATGTGTTGCCACTGCTACTAGCTTGCTCTACTGTACTTGAATCCTTGGCTCGATTTGAGTGCATGTTGGCTTGTTCTGTAAAAATTATCTCATAGTAGATTTTGGTGTTGATTAGCAAAATTTCTGCTGCCCGGTTTTAATAAATCTGCTTTAGCCAAAGCACTTTTGCAGTTGATTGCTCTTCAGGCTCACAAGAGTTGATAAACTCTAGCTTAAAAGTGTTTGAATTGATTGCAACATTTTGAAACGATGAAAATCTGGGCTATGAATAGCCTAATCTGCAATCCACCGTGATTGGTCGATTTTTGGCTTGATTTTGACAAATATAGAAATTTGTATGCCGCTCATGGCTTCGAGTTGACCATTTTGAGCTTTTTTCGGCTATTTCTGACTGTTTTGCTATTTGCTCGATTTTTTTCCTAGCTGGTATTCTCGATTTTTGCTCGCTTTGTGGTGCACTTCTCGGCTTTGCTTTTTGGCTTTTGATTTGCTCGTCTGTGATTTTTTTTGGCGGTGTGTGTGTTTTTTGCTTTTCTCCTTCTTTTTGGCACTTCGACGAATTTCTTTTTATTTTTATTATCTTTTAATGAAATTTTGAATTTTCTAAAGTTTTTAGTATTTTTATGATTTTTTAGGGAAAGTTTTGATTTTTAATGAGTTTTCTGTGAATTTTCTTATTTTTTGTGAATTTTGTAAATTTTACAGAATTTCTTGAAGATTTTATGAATTTTGTGATTTATTTTTATTTTTTCAGTCAGCTTTTTATTTTCTATGATTTTTTGTGAGTTTTTTTTGCTTTTTGATGATGTATCTGTGTCATTTTTTATTTTGTATGAATTTTTTATGACACTTTTTTGAGTTTTTGATGAGGTTTTTATTATTATTATTTTTTAATTTTTTGTAGCTTTTGGATTTTTAAATTCTTTTTTTTGTTTTTTTGTTTTTTTTCATTTTTTATGATTAAAAAAGATTACCTGCGGTCCTGCGCTTACGTAGTTGATGCGTGCAGTGACGATGGCGGGCGCGTTGATCTGTAGGGGCTGAAGGGGTAGACTTGCGTGCACTTGAAGGCGAGAATCGCGGACAGCACGTGGGCTGCACCGCTGCTGTAGGCGGCCAGCACATGAGAGAGACGAGACAGTTGATGGCAGCGCTGACGTGGGTAGGGTCAGACGCGTGCTGATCATGGGGTTGAAGGCAAGCTACAAGTGCGTGTACGACCGTACAGCCTGGCGTGCAACAATAGGTAGAGGAGAGAGAGAGTGGGGACAACACCGAAGTGGGGCAGCGGGACCTGGGGTGTGGGGTACACGACAAAGGAGGGGAGGGGGGGTGTGTGTGTGTGTGTGTGAATTAAACAAAAAGGGAGAGAGAGTGAGAGTGGGATGTTCACGCGGAGAGAGAAAAAGAAGAAGAAGAAGTATTTGTTGATGGAAACTATCGCAACGCACCGTAAAGATCTTATTCAATGCGGAGATCTTACCCATCGAAAGGCACGGTGGGAAAAGACCGGCCTCGAACTTCGCGAAATGCTTTTTTAATTATTTTAAATGTCCAAAAATAAGCCGAAAATGCTTAAATTCCCAAAAAATCCAAAAAATATCAAATTTTTTAGAAATATTAGAAAATCATTGAATCACAATTGAACACTTTCAACACGCCAAAGCACCCCAAAAAATAGCAGTTTTATCGAAAACACCAAATTCGCCATAATCGTCAACCCGACCCTCGAAAATAGCAAAACGCTCAAAATTTGGCAAACAAAGCCCAAATGCGCTCGAAATCAAGCCATAAATACACATTCAAAACAGCTCGTAAAGATAGCAAATTTTTATGGAATTAAGCAAAAATTAATGCAAAAAATAGTAAAAAATTAACAAAAATTATTCAAAAAATACCATTTTTAAAAAAATTCTCCACACATAGAGGATTAGTGGAGCCAAATAAAATCGTAATAATTATATCAATTCAATTGCCAAATAATTTGATCAATAAAATCTAAACTAGGCAATTAAATCGACAAAATTAGCGATAAAATTAGGTCAAAATTTGACGCAATTGGAGTGTGTAAAACCCTATCTTGAGCTCAAAAACACAGCAATTAACCATTACACACATGAAACATGCAATCAAAAATTGAATTAATCAAACACTTTTTCGATGCGCGCGCACACACACACACACACACACACACACACACACACACACACACACACACACTAATAATTGACAGTTTTACCCAATCTTTAGGTGCGCACACAAAAGGGTAAATCTTATCGAAATTGCAATGTAATTTCACAAATCATTAGTTTGGCATGACCACAACACAAACCAATCATCACAATTGAAAAATCATTAAGCACACATTGATTTTTAGGTGCACGAACAAGGGCAAAATAGTACACACACACCTAAAATTAGGCATACACACACACACTCAATTAGAATGCACACACACTTGATTTTAGTGCACACACACCATTCAAGCATGCAAATTAGATATATTAGGCACACAATTACAACGCACAATCACTAATTAGCAATTGAACTTGTCAAATTCATACGCTACCAAATTTGGAAAATTTTGGCATTACGACGGCATGAAAACGAACAATCCAAAAATTTCATAGCATCATAGCATCAACATTGCATTCCAATAACATAGTATCAACACTACATTGCATCATGGTGGAGTCTCTACGCAATTCTACATATCTTTAGATTCTAGGGAGGTTGAGAATACTACATTGATTACCTTGTCAGTGAAGATCGATTGACAGTTAAAAGCTCCAATTCTTCATAGCAAATTAGTGTGTAAGTTAGCAAAATTAGTCAAATTAGCAAGGGGTTAGTATGAAATTAGAGTGTGTAAACACATAATTGGCAAGATACGATGACAAATTAGGGAATTATGAACACATTGCTTCATGCACACACATCCAAAATCCACAAAACCATAAACACACAAGTGGACTTAGTAGTAAAATTAGTGAGAAAACACATTTGATTATGTCACAATTACACTAGCATAGACGGTCGTCCCTGGCAACGGCGCCAAATGTTGGGGGTTCCATCGTTGCAATAGCTCCAATGACCAACAAAATTATCAATCCGGAGGGATGAGCTACCCGGCTAGGGCATGGAAACACTCACACGATTAGTGAGCTAATTATGGCAACATGAATGGTTGACTCTACGAGGTGAGCTTCTCGGCCTCTGGAGGAGCTAAGCCACAATGATAGGCAATCTCTATATCCACTTCCCTTCACCTCCAATCAACACAATCACACACACTAACGATTGCGAGACGCACACAACACTAATCCTATCATGCAACACACTAATCGCAGGCACACACACATAGATCTATTGAGCAGCACACTCCAATCAGACCTACATGCACACACAAGCAAAGGAGGACAATCACACAAGATTAGAGAGAGATTGACCACTAATTAGTTAATATCTAGCTAAAAAAAGCATCATAGGCAATCATAAGAAGCATGAGAGAGGCATAGTGAAAGAGAATTATGCATTGATTAGTGTTAATCATGTCACATGAGCAAGGAGAAGCTCAAGGACTCCATAGCCACACACCTCAAGAGCTCTCACCAAAGAGTGCTCTCAACAAATGAGCTTGAGAACCCTAATTTCTTTTACACACTGCCTTATATACCTAAGGTAAAAATTTGCAATGTCCGGGCGCCCAAGGCCTTTAGGGCTCCACCACTTCTTGAATCTGCAACCTAAACACACTAATTGACCTGTTCTTTATAGCTTTGAACTCCTATTAAGCCCGTAGCACATTAAAATATTACAATGGCTTGAAATAAATCGGGAATTTACAATACATGACCATTTCGGGAAAATGTGTAACTCCATCTTCATTTCTTCTTTATGTTGATCTTCGATGTGCACCCGTGCATCTTCGCTCTTTAGCAGCTTCTATTAACTAAAGTTGACTCACTTAACAATTATACCAAAGCTTTGCATCATACTTATGAAGAATTTCAGCCCATGTGTCCTTTTTGACCCTTCCAATTTGTTTGTTACATAAACCATTTTATGTGGCATGACATTCATGTTTTGTTATGTTTCCCATAGAAGGACTTCTTTGAATAGCATGATTACTAGCATCCATTTCTAAAATGGCTTTAAATGATCCACAATAGCTAGAATAAGAGCTATAGTAATTGAGAGCATCAAAAGTTTGTTGTTGAGATTTTCCCCATTGAAAGGTTTTCCCCTTGACTTTCATTTGTTTTGTCATTGGAACAACAATATGAGCATAATTTTCAATGAACCTTTGATATAAACCTACAGAATGGCTCATTCTATGGGGTGGTTTACTTACAAGTTTACTGCATGCAACCACGTCTATGCCATGTTGCACATCTCGTTGTCATGAAACTCCACTTTCATGGAGGGAAAGTGAGTAGAGGGATGCAGATTAAGCTTCTTTGAAGGCTTTGTGGTTATTGGTTAGTGGTCAAGGCTTGATAACAAGCTAATTTTAAGCTAAAAGTATACCGGATGAAGGATTTAAAGGGCCAAAAGTATGCTTGAAGTGATCATAGATGGGACTTTTTTTATTAGAATTTTAGTATTCAAAAGCACTCTATAGTCGTGTCTTTACGGCTTGTCAATTGGAGCTATGGTTATGAAGTTATGGCAGTTTGAAGCTAGGATAGATTGCAGACAAGTATCGGATTGGGCAATTGCATATGGAAGATTGGGGATGAAATAAGTGCATGGACCTAAGTTTCATCCAGGGCCAGCTCTATACCAGTTGGTCGCCTTGGTTAATGTGCCATCTGAAGGTTTTGCATCCTCACAAGGGGCCAAGGGATTTTACGGCTTGCCAACCGGACACCAGATTATGAAGGTACTGAAGGTTGAAGTCGACATCAGTCACCGATGGGGTGCATCAGGTGAATTTTCCCGGTCTTTTTCACTACGATTGGAGGGCTTGATAATATCCAAAAGTAGTGAGATTGGTATGGTATGAAGCCATCTAGAGAGACTTCCATTGTGAATCTATGGCTTGATGATTGGGTTACTATGTAGGAACTTATAAGTGATTGAAAGAGAAGGAAAAAAGAAGAAGTTTTGTTTTTGAAATTTGTGGACTTTGGAGGTGTGGAGAGTGGCCACCCCTTGAGGTGCCATGTGGAAGTTGAAATCCCACATGGGATTGTTGAGGTGCACCCTACGGGCTATAGCATGCAAATGAGCCTTGCCAGTGAGCATTGAGGTGCCTTGGGAGAGGTCAAAGCTCCAAGGCCATGGGGTCTGCCCGATGGGCGTTGTGGTGGTGGTTATGCCGAGCGGCACGACTGTTGTGGACTTTGGAGGTGTGGAGAGTGGCCACCCCTTGAGGTGCCACGTGGTAGTTGAAATCCCATATGGGATTGTTGAAGTGCACCCTACGGGGTATATAGCATGAAAATGATCCTTGCAAGTGAGCATCGAGGCGCCTTGGGACAGCTCAAAGCTCCATGGATATGGGGTCTACCATGTGGGCACTGTGGTGGTGATTATTGTGGGTGGTGAGATCGTTGTGATGGTGTTGAGAGGTGTTGCTGCTGTTGATATCGGTTTTTGATTGCGGGGTAGGTTGATGATGTGGTGCCTGTTGGGGCCCTATCCCACGCCCGCCATCTCTTTTGAAAAGGGGAGCAGGGGCCCTCCCCGTGGTGCACAAACATAAGGAGGAAGGGAGTAGAGCTGGTCAACCCTAGAAGAGGCACATTCACATGCAAAACTTTGAGTTCAAGAGAAAAAGTGTTCGGTGGTTGTGGGATTACTAAAAATAGTGGTTGGGCTCTATAGAATCCAACTTTGGGCATTTTTGAAGGGTCTAGAGAGTCTTTTTTGTGTGGAGAAAATAACAGAAGGATTTGAGAGAGAAAGAAGAAAAAGAGTAAGAGAGTTCTGGAAGGTCATTATGGCAGAAGACCTTATCGCCATTGAAATCAATGGGCTCTCCATTTGCTTATACTTCTTCTATGTAGTTTCTTCAACTATTTCTCTAGTATCTATATTCAATCGGGTTAACCCGTTTTAAGGGAGCTTGAAACTCCTTAACCTTCAGCTAATTTAAATTATGATGCCATTAACGGTGCTGCTTGGGAAACTTGCATCTTATCTGGTTCGTGTTACCAAAGAAGCTATTAGTCTACTGTATGGTATAGTGCTTCTTATTCTTCTCTCCTTTCCCACAGCTAGAAGCCCGATGCTGATTGGGCTTGCCTTGGAACCCTTAATCCCCTGAAAACTCGGTGAACCCAACGTGAGATCGATCCGAGGTGGGAAAATTTTATGGAGGAAGATGTCTATATCGGCAAGAGGCAGCCATGCAGTAGATGATGCAACATTGTAGCGTATATGCAGCAACAATAGGCTACTCAACAACAACATAATCTACACGAGCAAATTTGCAGAGCTCGACAAATAGTCACATAAAAATCAGAGCCATTTGAAGGTCGGGATATTAGAAAATTTTGAAATATCTAATGAGCAGGCAATGGAAGATAATGGAATTGATGATCAAAATGCAGTGGAAGGATTTTATCTAATTGCAGTGCCAAAACTTAGGGGCCGAATTAAAGATATTCAAGTGGCTCAAGGACCAAATTGGCAACAATTCAAGAAGGCATTGAAGGAGGAATATTTTCTTGAGGATTTGCAAAGGGTGACCAAATAGAGCTTCATGAAGTGGGTACAAAAGAAAAATAAAATCTTGTCTGCATGAGAGATCTAATATATTTGTGTTGATCAAAATTGGCTGCATTTGCCCCTAGGGGACATGGATCACAATCCATGTTTAGAACCCAAATCACACAAAATTTGTAGGGAAGCATCTGGGCATATTCCTATAGTGATTGGTCACCAGTTCTTGGGGTTTGTACCACTTTCCTTTGGTCTAGGTCAAAACGACCATTTGGAGTCTCAATATGGTAGTTCAATTTTATCCAGATTCTAGGGTTGCCCTTCCCGAGCTATAGTTTAACTATTGGCAACTTTTGGTTCAAATCGAAGAGAGTTGGGTACATGGAATGTGATCCATTTTGGAACACTTTTTTCTACTATTTTTGTAGAAGTGTGTTTGTGTGGGCTAGGGAAAATTTCCTCTAGAGTTCTTTTAGAATTTGGGCGATAAGAAACATGGATGGTGATCCATGTTCCACCACAACATTGAACTTTAATTACATGGCTTTGAAGCATTGGACTTGTGATTGTCATGCCCAAATCGTTTTGAGTTCAGACTAATTTTTCCCTTCTGCTAGCATTAGATACTTTGAAGAAATCGCGAATTGATTTTAATATGTGTGGTTTTTCTGGTGTTTTTTGTGCTAATTTTTTCACATAAACATGAAGGGAGGTAAGTACATTACACCTATCAAATTTGGTGGAGAATGATAGCCCCGATGGATTATAGTAGGCAAAAAAAATGACGCACACTCTAGGTCGCACTACAACCTAGGTCTCTCTCTCTCTCTCTCTCTCTCTCTCTCTCTCTCTCTCTCTCTCTCTCTCTCTCTCTCTCTCTCTCTCTCTCTCTCTCTCTCTCTCTCTCTCTCTCTCTCTCTCTTTGCAAAATGAAAATGAGGCCTATTTTTCCTACTTGGATATGTGTATCCGACTTATCAAGAACCCCAAGTGAACTCTTACATTCTTTGCCTTGGTTGCCCATATCATATCATGTGTGGTTCAAATGGATCGTTATTTGAACATCATGTCATTGTTTGCCGTCGATTATGTGAATTTGAATATCCATACAATTGGCCAAAACAGTTATCTACACCAATTCTTTTGAAGCTCGCCATGATCAAAGCTCTTTCTTTGAAAATTTGGTTGCTTTTAGAACTCAATTTTGGCTCTCTTGGATAATTTTGGCCACAAATTAGCCAAAACTATCACTCACACTCATATATATGTACTAGGCATCATGATTGTCAAAATTTTGTCAGCATGGCTCATTATTATGCCTGATAAGAGATAAAAGCCAAATATAGAGCAAGAAAAAAGTGATAATGAAGCAACAAAACACAAATTATGTATTGTACACATGAATCCTCATCATCTTGTAGTGACCATAGATTGCTACTCCCCCCTTTCCATTTTAAGTCGTCTCGGATGAAAGGTTTTGCAATGTGCATGGGCGATAACGCTATGTCTATGCAATGCTATGTAATGTGGTCTTGTTATGCCAATAGAATAAATGCATGGGTAACAATATCTGCTGCAAGATGTGGGTATTGAACTACTTTCTTGACGGTTTTTTCTATCAAGACTCCATCTATACTATGTTTACCAAAAAAAAGTGATTGAAGATGTCATGCTCTTTCCTTGATTGTGGGTTTTTGAAGTATTTGTGATGTGATTTTTGTTGTCTTTAGATTCATGAGTACCCACTTGTCCTTGGTGGTTTTGGTTGGTGTATATCGATGGACTAGTTCTTGAGTTGGTTTTTTTTGTCTCCATTTCCAATTGTCTTTTCTTGTTGGAGTTGGTGAGTTATTTTTTCTTTGGAATCCATTGATACTTGGTTTGAATTGTAGCAAATTTTGATTGTCGTTGGCTGCCACTTCTATGTATTTCTACTTTGTGAACATCAAGATCTTCTAGAAGTATTTTTCTATTGCATTGTGTTTGTTTCCTTGTAGCATATTGCATTAGGTATCCATATCTACTTAGATTGGTCAGCCATGATTGAATTATTCACCCATACCTATCTTTTAGATTGTTCGTTGAAATGTTGTATAAGTATATGCATCTTCACTTGTTGTAGATCCACAACAATGGGATGCACGTACCATATATGATCACTCTTGGCCAATGGAGCGACATAAGAGTTTTCACTAAGTATGAACTTTAATACGTCCTCTTGCCAATCCAAAATTTCTTTTTATGTCCACTCCCAAAAAACTCCTAGGATGATAACTTTGTTGAGATTTGTATCTACCATTACATGAAATTGATGTGGATAGTGATTGTCATTGATATTGATTGATAGGTTGTCTTGGCCTAAGATGACTATCTTTTTGCAATTTGTAGTATCCTTGAGGTCTACCTGATTTGTCGTCATAAGTACATCCACCATCTTCATGTATGTAGAGTATTTGATCACATTGGCTAGACTAGCTCTTGTGTCCACAAGTGCTCACTTTGTCAATCTATCTAGATACTATATTTTGATGCATACATCCATACCTTCAAGCCAATTTTTCTCTACCTAAATTGATTCAATTGGAGGAGGTGTCATGGCTGTTGTGACAAAATTTTCAAGTTGTTACTTCGCTCTTGTGTTTTAATGCTACATACGAAGGTGTGGAGAGACCTGCAAACCACTAAAAACAATGTACTACAAACTATAAAATCAAAAAATTTGCATACTTGGTAAATACCATAGCACATATTCAAGACTGCATGCGATCAAAGAGAGACTGAGAGCGCGAGAGAGAGAGGGAACGCGTGCAAGTGCACCTCCTAGATCGGAGTGCTACATCAGCAAGGTGAGAGAGGAGAGTGAGGAGAGAGAAGAAACACATGAGCATTGGGCACAATCTCCCCCCATGCAAGAGTGAACATTTCTCCCTTGCACGTATTTTATTTATAGATTCCTCAATGCTCAAAATGAATACACATTGGTCGACTGACATAAATGGACATAGCTCATAATGAGAACTTGAGTAATAAATGCACACATCCCTTATTCGTAACATACTTCGGGGTTAGAAAGCAACTACCCTCATTTGCGAGGTACAAAAGTGGTGGAGTCGAGTGCAAGGTATAAGACACTGGGTACATGCCTGCATAGCACAATGAGTAACTAAAAAACAAAAGAGTAGCAATGATTAGTAGGAAGCATTTTAAAAGTAAAAAAAATTCTAACATGTGTATGGTGTGATGGGAGTGCATAAAATGAACTAAATGTGCATAGGTTGGAGTGCAACATTGGTCAAAAATGTTTTCCAAAGAGACTACTATCTGTCACCCTTCCATCTTGCCTTATTGATTCATCATATCAATCCATAAATAATGTGGTGGGCCAATTTCACACATAATGTAACCACGAAGAGTCATGCCTTGCTAGGTGTAGGCACTCTAGTACAGATGTATCAACATCCATAAATTTCCATAACATTATTGCAAAGTAGAGAGTCCTGTGTCAAGAGGCATAGGCACTCTAATACACGTGTCTATAACCATAAGTGTCCATAACAAGGTGTGGAGCGGCAGAAAGTCCTGCCTTGTTCATGTGTAGGAGCTCTAATATGTGTAGAAATCCTTCCCTTCCAGTTCAATTCAACCCACTAGATCCTTTCCATTACAATGTACAATGTCTCAACCAGTGTGCTCGATAATGTGACTAAGGGGTTGTGTAAAAATCTATACCTAGAGGTTCTCTGACATGAAACCAGTGCACGTAGCTTTATCTGAAATAGTAATTCTCAAAGACAAAGAAATAAAAATGACTTCTTATCAATTGTAAAACTAATTGAAGCACACACTAAATGCATAAACATTTTAAAAGTTTGTAATGAGAGTTGTTTACAATGTAGGGATGGGAGTCATTAGAGATTAGTGTTGTGTGATAATAATACGAAGGTCAGATAGTACCTTTAAATGAAAAAACTAATGATGGTGCTTTAATCTAGGCAACTTGGGTAATAAAATTCAAAAGAAAATCCATGCCTAATAGATGACCTTAACCTTAACCATCTAAAAGGGGTATTGGAAACACTAGTAGGGATGACATATAATATCAAATAATATACCATATGATGAATATTAAAGACAATCTTAGAGAAATCTAATTGTAAATCTAATCCCATTACAACATTGCCAACGAGCGTAATCAGACATAATTAAGGTAATAGCTTGTGCAAGAAGCAATGAGAGAGCAAATTTGTTCTTTATAGTAGATAGATGCATTCATAGATATATATGCATGGCTATAATCGGGAAAACAGTCAATTCAGGTGGTGGTAGCTACAAATGTATCATGTCAAAAAATCTCACTTGGCATAGATCTACATTGGGCCCTGTCGACTCTTTTAAACTGCGGTTAAGGGTGAAATATTTTTAAGTGATTCTCTCTCATATGCCACAACAGTTTCTTGACATGAGGTGACCAAGTTTATTACTAAGACCCTAACTTAGTGACCCTCTTTTATAGAAACAAATGTAATTTTTTCACACATTTACATAAGACTATGCTCAAGAAAAAAGGAAGAAAATAGGTTTGTCATCATCAACTTGTAATGTGGCACTAATTGATTAGGTTTATCCAACAATCCACAATTTCTCCCAGGAGTTCCATGCTTTACTAAGGCCTTACATCTTCAATTTCTACCTAAGAGTTAGGGCTTACAATCGTATGCAATCTTCAACAAGCACAGAAAGCATGAAAGAAAAAGCGATAAATGGGGTTAGAGAGCCATTATGTCACTTGTAAAAATTTAAAATTTGCATATATAAGAAAACGTTCTACAACCCTACACCCCTTACTAAAAACCAAGCAAGGGGGTTCTTTGATCTCTTTAAAGAAGTGAAAACTCAAGATAAGTTGATGCCCATCATTTGACTTGTGTTTTCAAATTATTACTAACATATGCCAAAGATGATTATTTAAGAAGTATTAAACCCTGCAACACCATGAATTTATTGAAATCTCTTAAGTCTAAATATGGGCGTTTGAACAAATGTAACCATTGAAAGCCTCGCAACGAGCTTGAATGCACAAAACTAGTCCTAGAAGACAAGCGCTATTGAAGTCTCAAAGTGACCAATGAGATCACACTCATACAAACTTTGTGGATCTAAACCAATGCATGGGTACAAAAGACTTTTGGAGTAAAGTGAAAGAGTGGAGGAAAAAAAACTACAATTAAAATCCTAATGATCATCATCGTCGTCAATGGCTGTGGATGCCCGACAGCGGATGTTGTCTAAGAAAGTATTGCACCCATCACTAGAGAGCTTTGTGATTGTCTGCCTTTGGAGGTAGTCATATTGAGAAAGAAAGAGAGAGAGAGAGAGAGAGAGAGAGAGAGAGAGATAGATAGATAGATAGTTCTATTATCGTCCTGGGAGGTCAAATATGACCTATGGGACCAAATGAACATGTCACGTGGTGTGAGTGGAGTTCATAAGTGACTCTCGATGCTCAAAAATGGCTGAAATGAGCGTCGCAATAGAGAGTCCACATCGTGGTTGGGAGAGGAAGGTATGTAGGGAGAGCTCATGGCTGAATATATGGGGAAAAGAGGACCTAATGTGGTCAAAAGCTGAGCACTCAAGAAGTGTGTGGTACTCACTCTCTCGCACTTGACGAGGGCATAAGGTGCAAAGTCGATGACACTCCTCGCCAGTGCCCCAACGTCCTGTCTCGCAGCGTAGAGAATGGGAGCTAAGACGAATGGAGGCAATGGTGCGGATCGCACTCAACGGGATGGGCTCAAGGATGTAGGAATGGGTTCGGTTACCTCGTTCCGAGAAGAAGAGAGATTTGTAGTTTGGGGCAACGTGTGTGGTGTAATGGCTGAAGCGAGAACCTCCAGATTTCTCCCAAGCCATGATACATTGGCGTTGTAAGAAGGCCTCATTAACTTGGGAGTCGATCGACGCATCCTTGACCAAGTGACATGCATCCCATCTTCCAAACCATTTCTTGATATCAAGCATCCACCCCGAACTTAGTATTTTGCTCTTGCATGTCTTTTGAACCTTTTGACTTGCTTCATATGCGATTCTAGGAAGTCGATGCAAAGGGCTATGTTGTGTCTTACGCATGTACTCCACAACCCTTTCCATGCCCAAGACCTCAATGGGAAGCGATCCGGACTCAAGAAGTAAGAGCATGTAGGGTGTTTGTGTCTTGACTTGGAGAAAGTTGGTGAGAAAACGCTTTTGGACATTCTCAAACTCTTTCCAAGTAGACTTCCCGATGCTTCCACCCCACACCTCCACTCCATAAAGAAGCACCGGTGTCACCAATGTGTCAAAGAGGTACTTTTTGAGAGCCCAACACTTGATCTCTCCTGCATTGCACATGTTCTCAAATGCATAATAAGCCCTCTTTCCGGCTTCCAAGCGACGCATTGCACAATCCTTCCATTTATGATTGGATGGAACCTCAAGGCCAAGGTACTTGAAGTGATCTACCACTTCAAGTTTCTCATTGTTGTATACAATGCATGGATTTTCGTCATTGAGGGTCTTTACAAGCATAACCTTGGTTTTGGATCCATTCACGATCAGCCCGCTATGTAGGCAAAAGCGTTCCAAGACACTCATAAGCTTTTGTGCATCTTCTAAGGTATGTGCCAAGAGCACTACATCATCGGCATAAAGCAAAAGCATGATCACCGCATTTCCAATCTTAACCTCTTCTATGCCTTCTTGCTGCATAAAATCAAGAACCATGTATTCCAATTCATCAATGAGTAGCCCAAAGAGGGTTGGGGAAAGTGGGCATCCTTGTTTGACACCAATAGTGCTTGCAAAAAATTCTGAAATTCCATCTCCCATACGTAATCGACATATCACTTTTTGGTAGATGCGAAAGACTGCATGCATAAATTCTCTCGGCACTTGAAGGCTTTGCATACGTCTCCAAAGATTTCCTCGCGGTACCATGTCAAAAGCTTTCTTGAAATCCACAAAGCAACAATACAACTTTTTTCCTTTCAATCGAGACGCTTCCATAAGAACTCTAAGAGTGACAAGGTGATCAATAGTGCTATGATGCTTTCGAAAACCTGCTTGGCCAAGCGCACGTTTGCCATTCTTTTCAGCCCATTCACTTATCTTCATCTCCATGATACATCCAAATAACTTTGCCATCAAAGAACCAACCATTATAGTGCGATAGTTGTTCACATTGTTTACATCTCCTCCTTTGTGCAAAGGTTTGATCCAATTTGCACTCCAATCATGAGGCATGCCATACTGAAGTGCAAGGTTAAACATATCGCATATCCAATATCGTGTTTTCTTGCTTGTCCATTTAATCATTTCAGCCTTGACACCTTGAAGGTCACCTGCCTTGCGAGTAGCAAGTTTCTCAAGCGCGCGGCATACATCTTCAATGGTAAAGAAGGGAGACATAAATGGAAGGGAGCTACAACCCTCCATCTTATCAACATTGGGTTGCTCATAGAGGTTCTTACAATGCATATACATATCCTCAAGAGTCAAGTCACCAAAGCTCTCAACGCGCTTGCCTTTTAGATTTTGCCAAAACTTGCCACATGCATGTGCTTTCTCTTGTGCTAAAAGAAGTTGTTTTTCGACTTCCCACCTTCTCCTCTTCTTTTGAACAAGTGCTTTGTATGTGTGTGAACATTCCAAGTAAACTTCCTTGTCTTTGATTGCATCCAATCTTAGCAAGTGTTTTCGGGCTTGACTACATTCCATGTCAAACCATTTCTTCTTGGTGCTACCCTTCTTAGACCTTTTGCAAGACATGTGTTTCGCCGAAAAGCATTCCTTCGCACAAGAGAAAATTACTTCTTTGAAAACCTTCCACTTGCATTCTAATGTTGGGCTCCCTTGATGCTCTATCATGCTTAACATTTGGTCCACCATATCAGCATATATAAGTGCTCGTTTGAAGTCTAGACGTAGGTACAAATGATTCACATCATGATTGGAGGCTACATGCTCGGGCCGTTTACCACACTTGAGGTCAATACATAACATCCTATGATCCGATTCCGGATTCCATTCACCAAGTGTAAAGCTTTGTATGCATTCTAGAGTGGCTTCTGAGAACAACATATAGTCAATCACGCTAGCACCATTGTGCTTTCTACATGTAAAGTCATTGGTGCCTTGCCATAGAGATACACCATTTGCAATGAGCATTCCGGTACTATTGCACATATGTAGAAGTGACTTTCCATAGTGATCCACTTCTTTTGCATCATTAGAACTTCGATTATACATGTATGAGTCATCCACTCTTCTTGATACATGCGGCATGTCGACTTGTTGTGTGTCGTGTTGTAACATATTTGTGCGAGCATTCATGTCTCCAAAAACAATGACTTCACCTTGATCCTTGTAATAAGCAATGTCTTCCTCTAGTTCAACAAAGGGCTGATCTCTATCCATATTCAAGCGAGCATAAAAGTTGGAGTCATAGTGAGGAATGTAGCAGCCGGCCACAAACATGACTTGACCATTTGGTGGGCTGATTTTCAACCATAAGTAGCGTTTATACTTATCTTCTTTGACAATGGAAACATCTTTCAAACCCTTTTTTGGTCATACATGCTATGCCTCCTTGGCCTCTTCGTTGCTTTGCATTTTTGGCCCACATCAAAGAATGTACATCGTATTTGTCAAATCCAAGAATTCGTTGCGCATCATGCTCCCATGTTTCGACAAGAAGTATCACATCGGAGTCATTGGTAAGCTCATCAATGCCAATTCCCGCATTCCATGGATACCCGTTACAATTCCAAAAGCTTATTCGCAAGCGTGAGTTGGTCTCATAGAGAGAGAGAGAGAGAGAAGAAGATAGAAAGAGAGATTGATGGGGGTTTGTCACAACAGAGAGGGGGATGACAACTGCAGAGAGCCAGAGAGAGAAAGAAAGAGATATGGTGGCCAACATGCTCATGAGAGGGAGAGAGTTTTGATACAGTTTTTTTTAATTGCTAGCTGAACGAGAGAGAGAAATAAAGTAGTAGTTCATTTGTGTTTTTTGATCGTTGCAAGGCAAGAGGGGAGAGAGAGAGAGAGAGAGAGAGAGAGAGAGAGAGAGAGAGAGAGAGAGAGAGAGAGAGAGAGAGAGAGAGAGAGAGAGAGAGAGAGAGAAAAAGAAAGAGAGAGAGAAAAAGAAAGAAAGAGAGAGAGAGAGAGAGAGAGAGAGAGAGAGAGAGAGAGAGAGAGAGAGAGAGAGAGTAAGAAAGAAAGAGCAAGAGAGAGAGAGAGAGAGAGAGAGAGAGAGAGAGAGAGAGAGAGAGAGAGAGAGAGAGAGAGAGAGAGAGAGATAGTTCTATTATCGTCCTAGGAGGTCAAATATGACCTATGGGACCAAATGAACATGTCACGTGGTGTGAGTGGAGTTCATAAGTGACTCTCGATGCTCAAAAATGACTGAAATGAGCGTCGCAATAGAGAGTCCACATCGTGGTTGGGAGAGGAAAGTATGTAGGGAGAGATCATGGCTGAATATATGGGGAAAAGAGGACCTAATGTGGTCAAAAGCTGAGCACTCAAGTAGTGTGTGGTACTCACTCTCTCGCACTTGACGAGGGCATAAGGTGCAAAGTCGATGACACTCCTCGCCAGTGCCCCAACGTCCTGTCTCGCAGCGTAGAGAATGGGAGCTAAGACGAATGGAGGCAACGGTGCGAATCGCACTCAACCGGATGGGCTCAAGGATGTAGGAATGGGTTCGGTTACCTCGTTCCGAGAAGAAGAGAGATTTGTAGTTTGGGGCAACGTGTGTGGTGTAAAGGCTAAAGCGAGAACCTCGGGATTTCTCCCAAGCCGTGATACATTGGCGTTGTAAGAAGGCCTCATTAACTTGGGAGTCGATCGACGCATCCTTGACCAAGTGACGTGCATCCCATCTTCCAAACCATTTCCTGATATCAAGCATCCACCCCGAACTTAGTATTTTGCTCTTGCATGTCTTTTGAACTATTTGACTTGCTTCATATGCGATTCTAGGAAGTCGATGCAAAGGGCTACGTTGTGTCTTATGCATGTACTCCACAACCCTTTGCATGCCCAAGACCTCAATGGGAAGCAATCCGGACTCAAGAAGTAAGAGCATGTAGGGTGTTTGTGTCTTGACTTGGAGAAAGTTGGTGAGAAAACGCTTTTGGACATTCTCAAACTCTTTCCAAGTAGACTTCCCGATGCTTCCACCCCACACCTCCACTCCATAAAGAAGCACCGGTGTCACCAATGTGTCAAAGAGGTACTTTTTGAGAGCCCAACACTTGATCTCTCCTGCATTACACATGTTCTCAAATGCATAATAGGCCCTCTTTCCGGCTTCCAAGCGACGCATTGCACAATCCTTCCATTTATGATTGGATGGAACCTCAAGGCCAAAGTACTTGAAGTGATCTACCACTTCAAGTTTCTCATTGTTATATACAATGGATGGATTTTCATCATTGAGGGTCTTTACAAGCATAACCTTGGTTTTGGATCCATTCACGATCAGCCCGCTATGTAGGCAAAAGCGTTCCAAGACACTCATAAGCTTTTGTGCATCTTCTAAGGTATGTGCCAAGAGCACTACATCATCGACATAAAGCAAAAGCATGATCACCGCATTTCCAATCTTAACCTCTTCCATGCCTTCTTGCTGCATAAAGTCAAGAACCATGCATTCCAATTCATCAATGAGTAGCCCAAAGAGGGTTGGGGAAAGTGGGCATCCTTGTTTGACACCAATAGTGCTTGCAAAAAATTCTGAAATTCCATCTCCCATACGTAATCGACATATCACTTTTTGGTAGATGCGAAAGACTGCATGCATAAATTCTCTCGGCACTTGAAGGCTTTGCATACGTCTCCAAAGATTTCCTCGCGGTACCATGTCAAAAGCTTTCTTGAAATCCACAAAGCAACAATACAACTTTTTTCCTTTCGATCGAGACGCTTCCATAAGAACTCGAAGAGTGACAAGGTGATCAATAGTGCTATGATGCTTTCGAAAACCTGCTTGGCCAAGTGCATTTTTGCCATTCTTTTCAGCCCATTCACTTATCTTCATCTCCATGATACATCCAAATAACTTTGCCATTAAAGAACCAACCATTATAGTGCGATAGTTGTTCACATTGTTTACATCTCCTCCTTTGTGCAAAGATTTGATCCAATTTGCACTCCAATCATGAGGCATGCCATACTGAAGTGCAAGGTTTAACATATCACATATCCAATATTGTGTTTTCTTGCTTGTCCATTTAATCATTTCAGCCTTGACACCTTGAAGGTCACCTGCCTTACGAGTAGCAAGTTTCTCAAGCGCGCGGCATACATCTTCAATGGTAAAGAAGGGAGACATAAATGGAAGGGAGCTACAACACTCCATCTTATCAACATTGGGTTGCTCATAGAGATTCTTACAATGCATATACATATCCTCAAGAGTCAAGTCACCAAAGCTCTGAACGCGCTTGCCTTTTAGATTTTGCCAAAACTTGCCACATGCATGTGCTTTCTCTTGTGCTAAAAGAAGTTGTTTTTCGACTTCCCACCTTCTCCTCTTCTTTTGAACAAGTGCTTTGCATGTGTGTGAACATTCCAAGTAAACTTCCTTGTCTTTGATTGCATCCAATCTTAGCAAGTGTTTTCGGGCTTGACTACATTCCATGTCAAACCATTTCTTCTTGGTGCTACCCTTCTTAGACCTTTTGCAAGACATGTGTTTCACCGAAAAGCATTCCTTCGCACAAGAGAAAATTACTTCTTTGAAAACTTTCCACTTGCATTCTAATGTTGGGCTCTCTTGATGCTCTATCATGCTTAACATTTGGTCCACCATATCAGCATATATAAGTGCTCGTTTGAAGTTTAGACGTAGGTACAAATGATTCACATCATGATTGGAGGCTACATGCTCGGGATGTTTACCACACTTGAGGTCAATACATAACATCCTATGATCCGATTCCGGATTCCATTCACCAAGTGTAGAGAGAGAGAGAGAGAGAGAGAGAGAGAGAGAGAGAGAGAGTAAGAAAGAAAGAGCGAACACTACTCTGTAAGAAGATGTGTGTATGTGTGTGTGGTGCTAAATGGGGTCAACTACTCGAATTTGGCTAGAACGTGTTGGTGGGACATGGAAAAAACAAAAAACAAAAACCAACACTGGGGTTGCATGGCCGTTGGAAGTGACTAGTAGTCCTACGCACCTCAAGCAAAGAAGGGATTTGACTTGTGGTTGCATGCTTTATGAAAGAGAGAAAGAGGATGGAAGTTAAGAGGAGACACTTCAAAAGGTGTGGGGTGTGGGAGTGGTGGGTTAGCTGGCCTGTAGTGGCTACCTATTAATCTGCACACGTGTGCACCCATTGTATCTAGTGGTGCCCTGGTCAGTCAGTGACCTTTTTGGCGATGGTTGCAGCTTCCATGCAACATGGTGGCTACTTAATGTAGATGGCAAGTTGTGGGAGGAGCGATGAATCCACATGTTGTTGTACGCTCACAGATGGAAGCCGCAAGAGCCTCATAAGCGAGGCTTTGGTAGTGCAATAAGCTCATCAGTAATCTAGATGGTTCAATAGTAGAAGACGACCATAGAGAGTTTATCCCTTTTTTTGTTTGCATACCTATGAAGTTTTGTAGGGATGTGTCCCATAGTCAAGGAGAGCTCCATTTAGCGTAGTCCCCTTGGGGTTATTCCTATGATACTGAAAATTTCGCTTCTTCTTTTTCTTCTTTGCAATTTGGGTTCTATTTGAGATTTTAGTTTCCTCCAGAGTAGTAGCTCAATAATTATAGCTTTGCTACATAGATCTTTGAATTCTCTTGGGATGTTATCCCATGATGTAAAAGTAAAAGCTTCTTTGCTTCTTCTTTCTATGCTCCTATCAAATGTGAGGGATACCAAATTCCCTCTTCGCTATATTCATAATTGATGTACCATCAAATCATCTTCCTTCTCAATTGAGTTTGTTTTGTATCTCTTCATATCACCTTATAAACCTTGTTCTATATGTCTAATCATTCAAGCTCTTCCCATTTCTTATGCCCCAAATTACTATGCCTAAATAGAAATACAAGCATGCAATTTTTCCTATAGCAATGATCATCTCTCTTGTATATATCTAGGCTAGTAAAAAGTCATTTTATGTAGACTTGCATCAAAAAACTTAATTTCTTTCTCATATCCTCATACATATGTAAATGCTTATGATTAATTTCAATCGCTTAACAGAGTTGCACTTGATAATGAGAATCCACAAGCCCTTCACTATCCAAACACACTTACAAATGTATGAGAATAAGAATCACCTATATAAAATTCCAAAAAAGAAAAATCACTTTCAAAAGAAGCATGACTTATCTATGATTATGTTGATCTCCATAGCTGGGATTGTTGCAAACTAGAGATCAGGGTCAGATCTCTAATACCACTGCTACATACGACGGCAGATAGAGCCCTGCAAAACACTAAAAACAATGTACTGGAAGCTATAAAACTGACAAATCTGCATACTTGGTAAATACCATAGCGCATATTCAAGAGTGCACGCAATGAAAGAGAGAGAGAGAGTGGGAGAGAGAGATGGAGCACGTGCAAATGCACCTCCTAGAGTGGAGTGCTACACCAACAAGGTGAGAGAGGAGAGGGAGGGGAGAGAAGAAATACATAAGCACTATGTACAATCTCCCCCCGTGCAAGAGTGAGCATTTCTCTCTTTCACGTATTTTATTTATAGATTGTTCAATGCTCAAAATGAATACACATTGGCCAACCGACATAAATGGAAGTAGCTCATAATGAGCACTTGAGTAATAAATGTACATATACCTTATCCATAACATTTAAAATTTGTAACTTAGCTTCCTCCTAATCTTGTGCCTGATTAGTCTATGTTTGCTTCTTCCTTCCATCTGCTCCACAAATCGCCTTCAACATTTTAGTGGTTAATGGTATCTGATACTTCTTCATGTGCTTCCACTAATCCAATTGATCATCTCTTCTCCCTCTAATGTAGTAAGATTTATGGCTCCACTTGATGATATGTCATGAATAAAAAATGGACCATTATCTTGCTTCTTTAATTTCTTAACACTAGTTTGGTACCAAAACAGGACACGTAAGTGTCCTTGCATTAGACAATTTATTTGAGAAAACCCTCTTGATATTCTTAAATATATTAGGTAGAGGGTCTTTTAAAAATATAACCTTGCATTTTAGAATCTAACATGATCAAGAACTATACTCATCAAGTTGACCCTCGTAAGACTGTGATTGATGCTTTTAAGAAATGTACTTAATAAGCTCAAGAGAAAATGAAGCGACCTTGTAGAAAATTTTAGGTGTCTTTTCCACGGTTTTGCTATAGATAATTGAAAGTTTCATGTGTAAGAAAATTGACTTGGGAGTATTTAAAATAATGGAAAGTTCTATGTGTTTTGATATAGCCATTTCAAGCATATCGTTGTATACAAAGAAAAATATGTTTTTGATGTATTTGTGAGTTTTAGAAAGTGATGCATTTCTTACCCTTTCCATCTAGGAGTCAAGGTGGTAGATAGAAGGACTTTGGTATGCAACAATTATTGGATTATTTTTAATATTCAAAACAGCATAAGAGAGAATTTTGATATTTTCATTCTTGAGACACAAGCATTCAAAACCTCAAATATTATCAAAATTTCTATGTAGATCAATTAAATGTATCAAACTACATGGTACATACACAATTGAAGTGCCCAAAACTGTCATGGATGCTTGGCAGTCAGTCGCTCGCTGCCTGCATCATCGCCTATGTCATTGCCTACATCATCGCTAGAAGGCTCTAGAAGAATCTAGAAGGATTTAGAAGATTCTAGAAGTTCTAAAAGTATCAAGGAGATTCTAGAAGTTTCTAGAAGCATGGAGAAGATTCCAAAAGAATCTAGAAGTTTCTGGAAATCTCTAGAAAGTTGATGAAGGATCTAGAAGGTTCTAGAAGGATCAAGAAGTTTCTAGAAGCTTGGAGAAGATTCCGGAAAGATCTAGAAGTTTTTGGAAAACTCTAGAAAGTTAAAGAAGGATCCAGAAGCTTCTAGAAGAACTAGAAGGATCAAGAAGGTTCTAGAAGATTCTAAACTCCTCAATAAGAACCTACAAAGTCCTAACCTCCCCAAGTAACCTCCTCAAGAACTAGTATAAATAGGGGTCTTGGGCCACAAGCCCCTCAGTCTTGCCAACACCAGTTGTGAGGCTCCTATGAGGAAAGCCCTCTTCTAGTTCTTGTCTTATGTTCAAGTCTTGTCCTTGCAATCAAGCCTGGTCTTGTACTCAAGTCATGTAATCAAAGTCTTGTATCTAGCTCTCTTAATAAAGTATTAAGTCTTGTAATCAAGATTAAGCTTATCATCAAGTCTCAAGTTCTTGTACATTGTGAGCGCCTCCACTTGCTCTCTTCTAGCCCTATATGCGCTCATAACAAAAAACTTGGTTTAATGTTATTATGGAGAACTCAAGATTTTCAAGAGTTTTCTATGATAAAAATTTCAAGATAGAGTTCAAGCAACGAGATATAATTGAGTTAGGGAGCCCAAAAAATACGTAGCTTCTTGGTTTCAACATATAAAGTCATTTGTAGTTGTCAAATTGCACTAGAATAGCCACAATTCCATGAGAGGAGCTTTGGAAAACCAAAATATGCTCTAATTCAGCACATGCTCAAGTATGAAATTATGTCTATAACTTGCATGTGACTTGGAAACTTGTCTTTAAAGTGCATTCGATTGTTTTGTGACACTAAGTGCTAACACTTGAATTTTATAAACATAAAAAGGGCCATCTCTACAAAAAGATATAAGAATTTTATGATTTTTTTGGCAAAACAGCTTGAAATTTTACTAAAATTTATGACTTAGAACTTACCAAAATTCTATCCATATGGATTGTATTTTGACATGGATAAAAATAGAGTGTTTTCTTTCCCTCATGACCAACCTATGATAAAAGCAAGGTATTAAAAAATTATTTCTAGCTTGACAAATAAATTGCCAAAACTTGAAAGGAAAACATGACTCTAATTATAGAACTAGTGTTAAAGTGTTGTTTTAGGGTGTAGAATAAGACATAGTTTACCTTTTTTAACTCGTTATTGATTACATGCTAAACATGGAATTCCTTCATGTGTGTTTTTTGGACATAGATGCTTATGAGACAGCTTGCAAACATGTCTCGTCTAGTCTTTTGAGAATATCGAGCCACTTTGATAATTCGTGACCTGTGGACTCTAAGTTTTTGGCTACTCTAAGTGTCAGAATCAAGAAATCTCTGGGCAGTATGGAATAAATACCAAACATCATGTTAAAAGAAGTGGTTCAAATCGATGCTTTATATGCTTCTCTGTATGCCCATAAATGTAAATGGAGTTTTTGGTCCCAATCAGCTCTTGATTCACTCACTATCTTCATGAGCATTGTGTATAAGAGTTTTTTTGTTCTCTCATCCTATCCATTATCTTGAGGGTGGCAAGGGGTTGATTTGTGTAATGAACTACGATGAGTTCATCTAATAGATATTCTATCACTTCATTTATAAAGCAAGTCCCTCTTTCGCTAACTATCTCAATCAATAGCCCATATCCTATAAAGATATTCTCACATTGTGTTGTCATTTTTGCATTGTTTTTTTATGTCATTTTTCCTTCAAGCCATTTTCTCAAATAGTATGTGGCCACTATGATGTATTGAGCATGTGTACATTATGTTGGAGGTGCTATAGGCCCTACAAAATATATGTCCCATTTGGAAATGCTTTTACACCCATCCTCGTGGGGTTCACCGTTCAATATTCCCCTATATAACGTGCGTTCTCGAGGTATTAAAAATACCCCTCTTTTAACATGTTTGAATGAATAAAATGACCCCTTATTTTATAATTTCTTTTCAAAATTGAATATAAAAGCCCCTCATCTTAATGAATGCATGTTAAACTGCCTAAAGCTTTTGCATTTTAAAATCCCTCCTTTCAAACTCACATTATACATTAATATGATTACATAGTGCACCCCCCGAGCCCCCATCATTGGTCGTAAAGGAATAAGCATTTGTCACATCTTTTACATACACTTCAACATTAATGAACAAGTTAGGAAACCAAATTCTTGCAACAAAAATTGCTTTTGCAAAATTTTTAGGTAGAAAAAATTCCACATATTTGTCCAGCATTAAGTTAAGTGAGAATCAGGATGTATTCACCATTTGTGGCACACATCTATAGTTGATTGTTCATTTTTTCTCTTGTAGAGGTGATTTTCAATCAACACGTAGTTCTCTGCTTCATTTTGAATGGACTTAATCCTTGCTTTTCTCAACCCCTCTAGCAAGGTTTTCCTTGTGAGATAATCCACAATGTATAAGATCCATTTAGGTTCCACCATGATCGTGAACATTGGTCGCACAAATGTCACATAAACTAATGAAGTCATGAACACTTTTCTGTATTCTAGGCCAATATACACCTAGTCTTATCAATCTTTGGTATGTTGATGTTTCCCATTGTGAATCCTATTGTTTCTAGACGCTCTTGGCTCAAATACACGTGTCTCTCATATAGCTTTCAAATTCCATTATTTATTTGCTTATATAGCTTTCCAGTTACTAGCAATAGTGATCACATTTCCTCAATGATGAATGGCTACCTCTCAACTTGTAATGATCCAAAGGTATAACATGTTCACTTCACCTTGTCATGATCTCAATGTTGAAATGATAAAAATAATGCAAGTCATTGTCAACCCCAATGGGTGCTTCTCCATGAGTCAATCTGGACAAATTGTCAGACCTCTGAGGAGTCGTTCCCTTCTTCACCACCATTTTGAAATAAAAAACAAGAAATATGATGAACCATCTAACAACATGCCCTGTATTGCAAGGTTTGTTCACCAAGTATATTAGTGCTTGATGATCCACAAAGTTCATACACACTTTTTTGCAAGAAGGTAGTGTTTGAACTTCTTTCTAGCATAGAAAATTCTTAACCCTTCTCTTTTTGTGTAGTTCTTTGCGGTACTATTCAATTATTTTTTGGAATAACTTAAAGGAAAATTCATTATGTTCTATTCAAGTTGTGCTAGAATGCATTCTATAGGATAAGTTGATGCATCGATGTGGACATGAAAATTCTTTGTTCAATCACATGCCTTTAATAATCAAAAACTATTATGTGCTTTAATGTCTATAATGGTTCTTTACACTCATCGATCCTCTCATTTTCTTTTATAAGTATCCGTAGTGGCCCAAAAAGTCTTGTACCTTCCTACCTTTTGTAGGTTTTGGAAGAGCTATGATTGCTTGAATCTTCTTAAGATCCATAGAAATGATGTTCTTAGACACAATGTCCCATAGAATTCTTCCTTGTCTTACCATGAAGAAACATTTCTATGGATTTAAGCAGATACAATAGGTTTTGCACTTCTCAAAGATCTTCCTTCTGTGCTCATTGCTCAAGCAAGAATGCACGCATAAGTTTTCCATGTAAATATCT